>NC_090940.1:107320384-107939884 GCF_040938575.1 Ambystoma mexicanum | reverse complement strand
TAAAGTTGGTGCACTTAGCACCAAGGTTGTAATGAAGCCCATGGTCTCACATTTTTGTCTCGGAATGTGTGTGGATATAAAAACAAAATTAAGGCATGCAAAACAATCACAATGGGCCTCATTATGACTCCGGTGGTAGCCGTGCCGGTAAACAGGGCAGGCTGCCGCTGGAGTCATGTTTTTTTTCCGGCACCTGGGCATTACGGCCAGGCGCCGGAAAAAGAAACTCCCCACACCCATTCGAGTCCCATTGGACTAAATCGGAATGGGGAGGACGGATGCACCGACACTGTGTGCAGCAGTGCCGGGGCATCCGTCAAAGTCTGCGAGAGGGTGCCGCTCCGCCCGCCAGGTCAGACCTGGCGGCCGGTAGAGCATCCCACCCGCAAACTTGTACTTTGCTTGTCCGGTAACAATGGTGCCGGTAGCTCACCGGCACTGTTGTTACCACGACCGGAAGGGTTATAATGAGGCTCATTGTTCTTAGACCACCACATTCTGCTGTTTCTAGAGACCACGACTGTTCATTCATTCGAACTGGAAGGATACAAAACGTACACTAACATGGCTTGTAGAGGTTTAATAGACTGCCCCTCTGGAGGACTGGGAATTGCTATGGATTTGCACCTCAATATTCATTCGCTTGAATTGTGTAGCTCCTCAGATGGATTGCTGGTGGTTGGGATGTGTTTTAAAGGTTCACCTTTCCAGTTGCTCAATGTTAATTTGCACTGGAATTTAGCAAAGACGACTTGCAGTGAATTTCAATCAGCACTAAACGATTTAATATCCGAGTGGTTGGGAAATGGCTTTGAGAATAACATTATCATAGGCAGGGACTTCGACTCCGAGTCTGCTGAGGGTTCGTTAACCTCGGTTCATGTTGCAAGCAGAAAGGGAATGGCTTGCGAGAGGGTGCAGGTGGAAGACTCGGACTCAATGGTGGCATGTTTTTGGGTAGAGGCTTTTATTAGAAGAAAAGGGATTAGAACAATGCCTCTCTGTCCCTCAAACTAAGAGGGGGTTCCCTGCCTCTAAGAAAACTAAGGAAATTGATTGTCTTCAAGGTTAGGGTTGTAATCATTCGCCCTATAATCCTTCTAATAGGGTTTCTCTCCTTTTGGGGCCTCCAATACCTGCACTTTCTTTTGAGGGCCTCATAGACCTGTGCTTGCTTAGCCAAACGTCAACAGGCAGTTCACAAAAATATACTCCTTATGCTTCACCTATTTATCACACCAACTTGGCACACTCCTTTTGGCCAAGCGTAGGGCTCTGTTTTCACATTGTATTCTTCACTTATTTTGGGTGCGGGTCCCAGACTCGCAGTATTCAGAATGGCTTAGTGTCTTCCTTGCCAAGCGTTTGTCCTCTCATGTACTGTCCCTCTTTTTGGTGCGATGCCCAGACTCAAAATATAACGGCTTGGTTCACTTTCCTGCCAAGCCGTTATCTTTTCATAAACTTATTTGGGTGCGGTCCCATGCTTGCATATTCAAAACTGGCTTGGTATTCTCTCCTCCCAAGCCTTCATCCTCATGGACTGTCCCTCTTTGGGTGTGTGTCCCAGACTCCTAACATTCACAGTTGCTTACTTTCCTTAAAAAAATCACAATCTTTTTGGCTTGCGGGTCCCAGACTCGCAATATTCTGTTTGGCTTTGTTTCAGTTTCTCATATTGGTGCGTGTCCCAGACTCATACTTGGTTCCCAGGGTCCAGACCCTCTTAATCCTGCTTCCTCCATCACCTCCTGGGTCCCACAGACCTCCAGCACCACTCGGGAAACCCACGTACCCGTTTGCTACCTTCAGGTAGATACCACTGTTTCCCGAGCAGCTGCTGCATTTATCGAGGCTCCAGTCACATTCTGGGCTTTATCACGGTCTGCTGTGCCTTTCCTGACGTCTACCTCTCCCGGTGGTGTGTCCTCTCTTCTGGACGCTTTGATGGTGCTCTGGATGCCCTGAGGTTCCACACGACTGGTCTACTAACGAACTCACACAAACATGGGAGAGAGGCTCACGGTCCTCCTTGATTGGCCATGTTTATAAATCCCAGAGTACAAAATCAATCTGTTCTTCATGAATGATTTCCCAGACGGACATTTTACAATCAACGTTCCTTACTTAGCCCCCAAATTGTCTCCTATGTTAGCCATGGCATCAGCTGCCACAGGAGGGTTAACTGTGAAATGGGACCATTGGATGTGCAACAAATGTAAAACAGGCTTTAATAATTTAATTGAACTTACTGACATTCAGTCCCTTCATGACATGTTTTCTGTATATTGTTTTAATGAAACCATTCTCACTTGCCTAAGGAATATAACAGGGAAAAGTCAACCATATGGACTTAAGAAACATAGGCATCAGTTTAACCAGACTGTGGATGAAGCCAAATAGGAAAAAATGAAGGCTACTCAGAGACCTTTCACAAGATTCGATATATGACATGGAATTTAAGAAGCTAAAGAAACAGAAGATCCTACAAAGATAGAGGAACTATGTTAAATCATTGAAATATCATTTGTATATTAATGATAATAAGGCAACATTATTAACCCTGAAGGAAGCTAGCTCTTCAAAGTTTTGGGAGTCGACGAATAATGTCACTTAGATGGTTTTACCTACAATTTCTAGTTGTATTAATGAGCAAACATGGGTTGTGTTTTACGAGAACATGTATGCTAAGCTAGACTTAGAGACAACTATTTCTTATCCTGATTCCTCAAACTGCAGAATTATTGACTTTATGTGGTCACAGGAAGATGTGTGTTTGGCAATTAACAAGGCCAATCCATCTAAGGTACCTGGGCCAGACTACTTGTCACCAGCTACTAAAAAGCACAACCCTGACACCTGGACTAGCATCTTCTTACGTCTGTTTATTAAGGTTTTGCTAACTTTGACACTTCCTACAGATGTTTGCCTAATAAAATGTATTGGGTACCCTCTTTCCTGAAATCTGTTGCCAATTGACTTACATTCTGTTTTGAAAGCGTCTTCTAGACTACAATTCCTTCTGGATCTAAGGAACTCCCCTCTTGGGATATTATGAATTACACTGCGTCTATGACTGCTGGTTGGATACAAAATGGAATTGACAGCAGTGGCCTTCCTATAGTTACAGGTCTGTATTGTATCGGAAACAATATTGATTTGTAGGTCTAAAAACATGATTTCAGACATGACCATAAGTCCTGTAAATTTAATTTGAAAAGTATTGTTGTTTAGATAGAGCAAAAAAGTCTCAAACTCTTCTCTAGTGCCTTGACAAATAGCAAGAACATCATCGATATACCTTCTCCAGGTAATGATATGGTATTTGAAAGGATTATTATTGAAAATGTATTCATCCTCAAAGAAAGCCATGAATAAATTGGCCAATGAGGGCGCGTATTTAGCTCCCATGGCTATGCCTTTGATTTGCAAAAAATAGTCACCACTGAAGATAAACTGATTGGGTCTCATTACGACCCAGGCGGTAAGGGGTTAACGGCGCTGTAAAAGGTGTCGGTGCAGTTAAACCCTTACCGCCTAATTACGAGGTCCCTTTGCGGGTCCCGACCTTAACGGCTGGTTTTGCCAGCCGTTAAGGAAGGAAACTGCAAAGGGACTCTCGAGGTAATTACGGTACCGCAATTTGCGGTACCGTAATTACTGCCTTCCCCATTCCCATTGAGCCCTATGGGGGAAAAAATGGGAATGGGGAAGGGCCAATGGTGAATGGTGAATTACCGCCCCGCCAACCTTTGAATGGGGCAGTAATTCCACCATTCACCATGGCGGAGTTGGTAAAATACCAGCGTCAACCATGGCTCTAATAGCGCCATGGTTAACGCCAGGGTCATAATGAGGCCCATTGTGTGTTAAAGTGAAGTCCAAAAAATGTTTGATCATTTGTACATGAGTGTAATGGGAAGCTGAAAAAGTTCTAAAACTAAAGTCAATTGTTTCTAAGGCCAGAAAATGTGGAATAGATGTGTATAACGCTGCAACGTCTAAAGTGACTAGAGCATATGTTGGTTTCCATATTACATCTTTTAATATTTGTAGAGTATGCATAGTGTCTTTCAGGTATGCTGGGATCTCAGGTACTAGGTTTCTGATGCTACTGACTATATAGTCTGCTAGTGCTTCTGTGACCCCTCCTTGCCCACTCATAATTGGTCTGACCGTTGGCAGTTGCTCAAAGTGTTTATGAATTTTCGGCACAAATATATAGTCGGCATAAGTGGTTTGGACACTGTTAGGAAAGAATTCTTATCAGATAGTAGACCTTGATTGTACCAATGTTGTAACATAAGTTGTAGTTCTTGCAGAGCAGAAGCTGTAGGGTTGGTCGTGAGTTTCATATAGCAGCCCGGAGTGGATAGGTGTTCCTCTGCCATTTTTATATAGTCAGTTCTGTTAAGAATAACTATATTGCCCCATTTGTCTGCTTCCTTGATAATAAATGAACCGTCATCACATATTTCTTGTAGTGCAGAGCGTTCCCCTTTCGTAAGGTTGTTGTTTTTACTGCTGAAACTGGATTGGACACCATCCATATGTTTGTGTATCTCCTTGGTAATTGATTTGTAAAACGTATCAATGACGTTATCCTCCCCAATTGGAGGAATGAACTTGGATCTGTTTTTATGTTCTTTAATATCCAGATTGCGTGGGTGAATACCAAGTTCCCTTTGTATGTCACTGATAGTTTTAGGTTCATCCTCCGAAAGGCTAGAGAGTAGCTGTATGTTTTCAATTTCTTGGATGCTTTTTGAACTGATTGGCAGCAAAGTTTGATTGAGTAAAGGTAACTGGTTTATTATGAAAAAATCTTTAATTTGAGTTTTCTGGTAAATTTATAAAGGTCAATTTGGACTTCCGTCATATCTGATGTGTTACTGGGTGCAAAAGAGAGGCCGTAGTTAAGCACTAATAGTTGTTGCTGAGAGAGGTGTTTGGCAGACAGGTTGATAACTAGACTTTTAGTATTAGTTTTGGCCGGGCATTCTTGAGACTGGATCTTGTGAATCTTTTTCCTGTATCTTTCCCGTCCTCGTTTGTTTGCTCCTCTTCCTCTTCCTCCTCTGACATTGTTGGAGTAGTTGTGGTTTTCGAACCTAAAGGGACATTCTTTTTAAAACAAACATGTTTATTCTGTGAATTAAAAGTGGTTTGGTTGCCCTTCTTGTACCTCTTGATTTCAGCAAGGAAGCCTCTTCTATGATGTCGAGAGGATTCGGCAGCCAGTGTTTGTTCTTAGTTGTTGGAATTCTCATTAATTTCAGATTCTGAATCTGCATCAGAGGTAACTGGTGACACTGTGGGTGTCACGATTTGTGACTGGTCTCCATCAAATTTTGGTTGGTAAGTGTAAACTCTATCGTTCAAATAGTCTTTTTCATCTCTATAGAATTTTCTAAATTTTCGCAATTTGATTTCATCCTGATATTCTCCAAAGATCTGGTGCATTTTTGCAAAATTCTTGTCTTTGGTACTGTCAGGATTTTTCATTTCAGAGATTTCTGTTTTGATTTTATCTATTTCTGAAATTACTCTGGCATGTTCCCGTTCTGCATGTGTAACTAGTATTTTGACTGTGATGTTTGCTTCCCAGCTAGCTGCCAGATCCTGATCGTCCTTATGAGTGAAATCCGGAAAAATTAAAATTCTCAGGCCCCTGGGTATGTTTTGTTGGCCAATGCAAATGCCATGCACTAAATCCAGTGAAACTATGGTTCCACAGATACCTAAAGGCAACTCAATACAGTTAGCAGATGTACAAAATGTTCTTAAATGGCTTGCTGAGACTCTTCCTGCTCTGTCAATTACCCAATGAGATCAAAGCCTAGTTACATGGAACTGTCGTGGATTTAGCCATTTATTATCTGCAGATGGCTCAACCCCCATGTTAGTTGGTCACACCTGCATT
Organism: Ambystoma mexicanum; assembly: GCF_040938575.1. Taxonomy (NCBI): domain Eukaryota; kingdom Metazoa; phylum Chordata; class Amphibia; order Caudata; family Ambystomatidae; genus Ambystoma; species Ambystoma mexicanum. The sequence continues at coordinate 107,933,961 of NC_090940.1, read as the reverse complement.
TGTCTACAGGAGACGTGGCTTACCTTCCGGGCCCTTTTAAATGGCTATTCTACGCACCAGGAATTAGCCAAAAAAGCACCCAGGGGAAGACCTTACAGAGGTCTCCTTATTGGAATATTACATCCACTAAAATCAACTAGGATCCACTCTAATATGGACGAGTTTGTACTCGTAGTTGAGATAGAACTTCCCGGTAAAGTTAAAGTTGACAAGATGCTTTTGATCAATCTTTACAACCCTCCAGACTCCACCTGCCGAGATCTTATCCAGGAAGCTTGCCATGATGTGCTGATTAACTGGATGATCAATGCTGAACATAATCTAGTAATAATGACAGGTGACTTTAACTGTCATATAGTGGGTCCAGCTGGGAAAAGTAAAAATCCCTTATTATTGAAGAACATTGGAAGGATGTGGCATGCGGAGGAGAACTCTGAGGGATTACTTTGGCTGAACTTCCTGAAGGCATGGGACTTTGAAATATTAAATGGCAGAACCATCAGTGACTATCCAGGTCAACCTACATGGAGTAACACCAGATCTAGAAGCACACTAGATTATATCTTTGTAAGTCCTTCTATGGCAAAATTGGCCATCAACATGAGGATCAACAACAATGAATGGAGTGCTCATGCCTCTCTTAAGTTATTATTTAATTTTGCGGTACAGCAAGCCCAGCCCAGACCTATTGGTGAACTAAGAACGAACCATACCTCTTCTGACATCCGTTGGTGCGACAAAAACATCAGGAAAGCAACAGAAGCCACGAATGACATGGCACTTATGGACTGTGAAGCCCTCCACACTATGTCTGGCAACGAGATCGAAGAGTGGATAACATTATTTTCACAAAACTATGCAACCGTCAACATAAGCATGCTAGCCCCAGATGCCAAATCAACTAACATATTTGATGCTGAAATCAAAGATGCCAAAAGAGCATTAAGAGCAGAACTCAAGAAGCTACGTAAAAACTCCATCACATGGGATAGCTACCAGATTGCAAGTAAAAAAAGCAAAAACGCCTTTAGACTTTGGCTTAGGCAGAAACGTTATGCAGCCAAATTAGTTAAATGGCAAACGACAGTCCAGATACTCTGCACTGGAAACTCTCGCTCTATATGGGGACTGCTGAGACAGGACAGAGGTGATACGAGTAGCTCTCTCAATGATCCCATCGATGTGGGCCAATGGGAGGAATTTTTTAGAAGTCGTAATCATTACCCAGCTGGTCTGACTCAAGAGAAGACATTTCTGGATCATCCATCTCCCCCTTTTAAGGTATCCGTGGAATCACTGACTACCATGATAACAAAGTTGAAATCTTCGAGAGCACCTGGGCCAAATGGCCTCGCCAATGTTATACTAAAAACAATCCTGAATATTGGGCAGAGGTCCTTTAAATAATATTTGATAAGACTCTGAATGACGGGTGTATCCCGGAGTCATGGCAGACAGAAACCCTGGTCCCTATTTATAAGAGGGGAGACCGGACAGACCCTTCCAACTATCGAATACTGTCCATGTTAGATTGTACGGGAAAGTTGTTTGCAACATACTTAGTACACGAACTTCAAGAATGGATGGATCGAGAACAGATTTTAGACCAATTCCAATGTGGCTTTAGAGGCGGATATTCAACAGTGCATAATTTGATTGTAATGGACATGCTCCGCAATAAGGCCAGATCTCCAGGGAATCCACCATTATATATACTATTCATTGATTTCAAGGCGGCTTTCGATTTAGTACCTAGAGATCTGTTGTGGACCAAACTTGAGAACTTGGGCTGCCCCAAAGGTATACTATACTATCTTAGATTACTGCACTGTAATACTACAGTCTCTCTGAAACTGGACGCCATGGGTAATATGACCCACAAGATTGATCAAACACGTGGCGTAAAGCAAGGATGCGTGACGGCCCCGATATTATACAATCTTTTCGTTCACGACATACCTAAAGCCATAGCAGCAGTCCACAACTATCCACCTAAGATAGGCCAGACCCATTGTTCGGTTCTGGCCTATGCGGACTTAGTCATCATGGATCATACAATCAGTGGACTTCGAAACTCTGCAGAGGCACTATGGACCTATGCCCAACGAAATGGACTGACAATTAATCTGGATAAAACGCAGATGATGGTCCTTAGCAGCAAGAAGATAGCCCGAACGAGCATCAATATACATGGGTCTACAATACTAAACACACCCTATTATAGATATCTGGGCATTGAAATAGAACCCAAAGGTCATTACACCATGTGTAAGCAAGCTCAAATTACGCGTGCTGCTCAAATTAGCTCCCTGATATATTGTTTTTCCATGTCTCACTGTGGGTATACTGTCTGGGCTGCATGACAACTGTACCAACAGGTCCTAACCCCTATGACCATCTATGGCCTAGAAGCCTTACAGCAGATGGACTTGGGATGGCTCCAGATACTTGAGGGGAAATATTGGAAAAAAATACTTGGTCTCCCGAACTGTATAACTATGGCTATTCTCAGACTGGAACTGGGTCTCATCTCGCTGAAAGCTCAAGTACTCAGGAAAAGGGCTGTACTATATTTAAAGATGTCACCGCAAGCAGAAAACTCTCTATTGAATGCCATGTACAATGAAATCAATAAATCTGCCACATTCTCATTTATGAAAAAACAGATAGTCAACTATATGGAAAAGACCGGCTGGATCAATATGCCTTATACAGATCAAGCCAATGCACTCTGCGCCTTGACCAAAAAATCTGAATTAGACGATTAGATTGACAATTTTGCACACTTAGAAGGTCTGAAACGTTATAGATTTGTTCAACATATGAGATACACCTTTAAGAAGCCATCTTCTTATTTATCTCTGTGCCCTTCACCACGACTGAGACGTTTTATCTTTCTATTGAGTATTGACCAATTACCGGTAATGGCTATTAGCGGAATTATGAGCAACCTGATCAAACCAGATCGCTACTGCCGATTCTGCATGAATAGATCTGCCACTGAAACCGGTAAATACGTTCTAACTAGATGCCCTTCAATGCAAAAAACGTACATAATATTCTATGGAGACTTTGTCCATCGTATGGATCATATCAGCAGCGAAGACTTTTGGCTGAGGGCGCTGAATGCAACCGGTATGAAACTCTATATGGCACTATACAACATGTGATTGATAGTGGAGACACTACTAGACATATCTATATAGTGCCTGGGATAGTAGAGAAGCTTTTGGACATGTCTATATAGAGGTTTCCTTCCCCTAACTAATGATGGGACTACTTTTGGTACTGTATGTCTAAGCGTCTACATCTGCAGTTAATCTGCAAGAATTTTATAGCTTTAATACAAGTCTGATGTAAATGTACTGTATACAGGTGAATTAAGTACAATGTTACACCATGTCGAAACATCAGGATGATGACATTTTAAATTTATTCTCCATTTTGGACATTTTGCTGTAAGGTAATTATGACATTTATGATTACTGTAATTTTATTATTCTTTCTGATACTTACTGTCCTTTTCTGTTTTTGTTCCTATGAATATGCTATATGAACCTATAATAGTATTTTACTTTTGTAATTTGATTTATGTTATGTGAAAAGCTTGTTAAGCTATAACACATTAAATAAATAATAATAATCCTAATACCTCTAATCTCATGCATGCTAGCAACCACAAGTACTAGGATGTAGATATAGCTCCAATAATGCAGGAGATATAGTCAGTACGTTTTAATTATACGTCATCATTATACTATATTCTTTAACACTACCCAGATATCGTGCCACACAGACTTAAATATAAATATAAATGTATCCATCCTAATAACGAGATTATCATGACATAGGCACATGGGCGCTCATCAACCAATGGGCCAGCTTCCACTTGTATAACTTGCCAGACGGGCCGAGTGTTTTTATATATTAAATGCACCTTATCCAGTTGATTGCAACATAATTTGCACGCAACAATTAGATGCATACAGGCAAGATTAGCGGTGGCTACAGGCACGACATTTAGCTATCACACTACCCGCTTCCCCCTTTATGGCAAATACTTGTCATCAGAGAAACTTGCCTATGGCAAGATATTTTCAAAAAACGTGCACATGTAACCTCGGAAATAATCACAGGCAGCAAATATGTGTCTTACAATATTAATTTCCTGATACCTTTGGGTCTCCTAGCAACCCAGGACACGAGATTAGCCACCTGACTAGGTGGGACTAACGTTGCTATAAATACAGACATTGTCTTCCGGTGCAGCAGACCAGCCCGACGGTGCTAAACAGACTTACAAGGGCCAGATTGGTTTATTTACCAGTATTACATCAATACACACACTGCACGGATTACCGCAGCAACAATGGAAGGCAACAAACTCACTATTCGATGCTGTCACTTCCGGATTCTTTTTTGATCTCCTAGCAACGCAGGGCACGTGATGTGTCACCTGACTAGGAGGGAACTAAACGTTGCTATAGTGACAGACCTTGTCTGCCGATGCAGCATACCTGCCCGACGGCGTCCACCATTACACTTGCATTGGAGAATTCTGCCGGTAAACCATGCACACTATGTGCACACACTATGTGCGCCTTTTACAAATAGCTCTAATGAAATCTTGTAAATCTTGTAATCTTGAAATCTTGTAACAAAAACATAGATTAGCCCGGGGAATGACCAATTTCTTGTAATCATGTTTGAATATCCTTTAGATTATGGCGTTACTATTCAAGAAGCAATAACTTTGCTGCCTATTCATGGTGGATTCCCTACAACCTTTAGAACTTTGATTCAGGTAAATGCCTTCATAAGCTTAATAACCAAATTGTGGTAAAAACTGCATACCAACTATGTTTAGTGACTCTCAACATTGCACATATCTATGTCAACCTCCTTACAGTTAACCGTGCCTAAGCTTCAAATGCCAGGTTGGCTCAGAAGTTTTCAAAAATGCCAGAAGAGAGCATTCACTTCACCGTATCTTAAAAGACAAATAAAACCAACAATTAGAACAGACCCATGTTCACTTAATATATCAGGTACCCAATTATTATTTGCCACTGAGCAGCCAATGATTAATTCACTTTCGTGAAATAGCACTAATTTATTATTAAGATATGAGGCACTATCCGAATAACTCAATGCATGCTATCTTGCCCCTATGTTCAGTCTAAGCTGAAATGGCTTCAGCCCATTACTTAATTTACGCGCAGGCGCTAAGCCCACTTTTTTCTAAGAGGATGCTATAACTTGTATCTCTAATGAATTGAATGTATGTATTTTACAAATTACATGTTGAAAACGTTTATCGACTTTGACGTTGTCTATTGTATATTTTTTTCATTTTGTTTTTTCATTCTCTCCTTTCTCTCTATGTTTGCTCCCCCCCCTTCCTGTTCATTAATAGGAGTTGCTAACAAGCACTATTGATAAAATTAATGTTATTCTTGTATGAATACAGTACTACCTTTGCGCCCTGAAGACGGCCTAGTCAGATTGAAACACGTGTTGGCGTGACGTAGTTTTCTTTGTGATCAATGAGGCAATTCACAGTTGTATATGTTACTTATTTCATGGTTGTGACAATGCATAGTTATTAAGAAGACATTTACTTTTGGGTTGTGACTATGCACAGTTACTAAGAAGTTTATGTGTTACAACAACACAGCCATTAAGCAGTTTATGATCAAATGTGTATGAATAAAATACTACTATGATCAGGAATATTTCAAATGTATAAATTTAATAGTACTCCCCTGTTTTTGTGTTTTTCACCAGACAGTTGTCTGCATGTCAATACAAAACTTTATTTAACTATTCTGGCTCCAACTTGTGATCCTTTCAATTAAACTAAATCCCATACCCGAATGTGGAAAAACATTAGGTTTGCTTGAGCGCAGTCTGCAAGGTTAGCACCTCTCATACACACGTACATTACATAGGGGATAGTGGAAGATCACCAGATTAACCACACGGCTGCAGCTACTTATGCAATCACCCTATATATTAGGTAATTCTCTACTCTAGTCGTGCGCATTCACGAATATCGGGACGTTTTTCCACAAAGTTCACGTTTCAAATGTTTCCAAATTACACCATTGAAAATAACCTTTTAGTCAATGGCTCTAAATTAAAAATTGTAATTTATACCAACAAGAGAAAGCTGAGAACGATGGCATGAAACGTGGGGAACAAAGTTGGAATGGGTCTTCTCCATGCAATATTTTTAGGGTTTACTATCTCCAACTCTGCGGAAATAAGTGTTGTTAAAGACAGGCTGAGGACTAAGATCCTTGACTTTGCTTTACATGCTAAAAAGAATCCATTCCATGCAGATATTCCCTGTTACCACTTTTCCGTTTTTATTTTGGGAAAATAGAACTGACACTCATGTATGGGACTGGAGACAACATTGATTGACTTAGGCACCTTCTTAAATACACTTCAAGGTAAACTATGGAAAACCATCTTGAGACCTCCTATGGCAGTCCAAATGCTGTTATACGGCACAAAAATAGATCTAATTTCACTGAATTCCAAGGTGGCCTGGACGCAACTCTGTATTTTAGCAAAAATAGTTCATCTGTTACTAAATTCTTTATATCATGACTTGAATTTGGTAATAGAAGCCCAGTCTGTCGGTTCAATTAATCAGTTCAGGGAAAGGATGCACACACTCTTAATTAAAGTAGACTCAAATGTGGGGGAACCGAGTCTGGATTCACACAGAACAGAAAATTAAACTGTACTCTGCATATTGGAGAGACACTATAGAATGGATGGAGGCGTACAAACTCTATAAAGAATATGCCAAATTTCCCAGGAGAAGAGAACAACTACCAAAATACATCTGTGTCCATGCCCTAAGGCTCGCAATGTGTACTTAAGTTTTAAATTGAACCTACTTCCTACAATAGAGTATTGAATTTCTAGGGAAGCCTGGAAAGACGTGAACATAGCCTGTTGACTTTGTCACAAAGCAAAAGGGTCAGGAACTCTCAAACACATGGTTACCTTTTGTACAGCTGCAAAAGATCAAAGGTCGTTACACCTTAGCCGATTTGTTAATCCATCTTTTGAGTCAGCAGGTGAATCATTGTGGTTGACATTAATAGACGGACACAGCATTTGTAAGATAATAATAGCATAGAGATTCCTAACTATGATCTCCAAATGTATTTCTACCCTATATTTTATTTAGGCACAGTGCACTTTAAAGGTCAGAAGTGATACGATTCTCCCCATACGAGTTGCAATAATTATGACGGATGCTTGGCGAAACGTACGCTATTATGGCCACCTGCACAGTGAACGTACAAACATCTGGCTATTCCTACTTAGGCACTTTCATTTGCTTGCACTTTGGCATAGAACAGGTTTAGGAACTGGGGTTGTTTTGACATGTAGCTATCATGCAATATTTGGATATCAAAATCTTACGCATTTTATTCCGCATCGCACTTTGTCAAAGAGTATTTCAACTGACAAAATTGATCTGATCTAGTTTGTCGTTTTATATGTGATGTCTTAATGTTGATAGACACTATTAGAATTCAAATTTTATCGACAATCATGACACAATGATACCGTTTAACATTCATAAACTAATTTGTAATCTTATTGTATAGGTTGTTGGACTTTGTGAAAGGTTTTAATTACAAACCGTACCACAATAAAAAAACAAATTATTTGAAAAAGTAGTATAATTTTGCAGCAACATGATGAATGCTGCATGGGAAAGTGTTGCAGTAAAATGCGGATTGTTTCTGAGAAATCATCAGTCTTGCAATAAAATGTTGGACAATGCAGCAACATATTCAGCACTGTATAAGTTGGCAAATTTTGAGGTGGAAATGAGTAGTATTGTGGGTATAATGCGGATTGCTCCAGGAGGGGCACTGTTGCAAAACTCCTTTAACCCTGGCGTAGGTTAAGGGGGACCAGACCCCAGAATCAGAGTTACAAGGGGGTAAACGCTAGTGAGAAGTTAAACGAAAAAAATGAAGAACGATGATAGCGGAAGAATGCTATGGCGCTGCGCATGTCCAGTCCTGACCACGTGGAGAAAAGGACTGAAGGGTGAAGCACGCGGCGGGAGGTTTATGAGGAGGGCAATGGCCGAGCATGCGCCCTTCTACACATGAAAATCCAAGGACTACACGTATTTTTTGTGCTGCAAAAAAGGCTTCAGTCCATCCCCATTAGACAGAATATCCAAAACATAGAATGGTCAGGGGTCAAGAGCAGTATGATGAATTTTGGATGAACTGCCCCATTCCCATAAAATGCCGAAATGCCGTGAGAAATGTTAAGTGTTTCAACAAATGTACATTACATTCACAGGTGGTCAAAATGATGAATACTGCAGGGGAAGCTTTACCATTGCAGTACAATGATGAATGCTGATGGGCAACAGTCAATAGCTGCAGTCAATGTTTAGCATTGCATTAACGGTGGCAAAGCAGGTTTCGGATCCTGGGTCTGCGCTTAGAAACCTCTTCGGTATTAAGCATGTTATTAAAAAAAAATAATTATAATTATAACATTAAAATTGGGAATGCTGCAGGGAAAGGTCCTGTGTAAAAGATTCACCAGGGAAGTCAAGTGAAAAAACAGCGAAGTGCAGTTTTACAAAATGTAGTTATTCTATACAAGTAATGCAAAGTGTGAAAATGTTGCCAGTGTTAAGGTTGCCAGATAAGCTGTTTTAAAGGCTCAAAGGCTGTGCAGCCCTAACAATGACCCCAAACCCCTAATAAAACCAGGCACTTGCCAGTCTTTCACTGTAGCCCCACCCCTAACCCTTTGTCTAACACTAACTGCAACCCTTATTGTAACCCTAATCTTAGGCTTTCCCCAACTCTTCAGCACTCCAAAACAACGTATGTAAATGTCACACAAGACAAAACACCATATAACAGAAAATGAACAGTGGCCCTAACTCCAGCCCATCACTAGTCCTCTACAAATTCCATAGCATGCTTCAACGCTAACCTTAGCCTTACCCTAACCTGAACTCACACATTTTCTCTAACCCATACACTAGCCTAGCCCCTAGGATTATCTTAACCATTATCCTACCCCAATATCACCAGCCCCTGCCAACCACCCCTTCCCCTTCCTTAACTCTAACCCAAACCCTTACTCAGTTAACCCTAGCCTTAGCTTTACCCCTACCATAACACTTTCCCTGACCCTTCCTTTACACTAACCAAACCCCAGTTATCACAAGCTCTCTACAACCAACCAGCCCGTAACTCTTACCCTAATTATAACCAAAATGTTTACTCTAACCCACAGCCTTACTCTAACCACTATCCTCACCATAAACCAGGCAAACACAAAGCCCTCACACTCTCCTTAACCATAACATGTACATTATCAGCACTGCATTTTTGGCTACTTTTCAGGTGGCAACTTTTTCATTGTGTAGGTATTTCCACCATGAATTGTTCACTGATACATTTTAGTTTGCAGCATTTTCGCTGGATACCTAGGGAAATGTTTGCCACTGCATTAAAACGAATAATGCTCTGGGGAACAATCAGTAGTTGCAGTAAAATCTTAAGGGTCACTGTAAAATGCAACAACCGCATCTCAGTGTTGCAGTAAATGGCTGGTGTTACGTAGTAATGGGTGTTTGCACGCATGCGCGAGCCTCGTTCCGGCTCACGCATGCGCTAAACAAATAAATGAGGACTGAGACGACAGTTGCCGCCGGGACCCCATAACGAGCAGACGTGTCAGTGAGTTTCTCTGCTGTGTGCATGCGTGCTGTGTGTGGCAGCCTGGGGTACCTCTTTGACCACAACAATGGCGACGAGGAAGCGTTGTGTGTGTGTGTGTGCGAGATCCTCAACACGTGGCATACGTCGGATGAGGCGTCTCCTCATACAACAGAGCTCCGGATCCTACGCAGCAAGTTGGCGGCCATTTTAGGATAACTCATGCGACAGTTGCGGCCCGAGAGGGTGCTCGTGCGCTGTCTGTGTGCATCATTTGAAGAATTTTTTGAACTTTCACGGCTGCCAGCCACCCGGTGGCCATGAGCATGATAAAGTGTAGGGGTTTTCTCACACGCCTTCCTACGCAGACTGGTCCACGTGACTGGGAAACCTCTGCAATGAGGAAAGGCAGCTCAGAGGCTGTTTTGACAACGTGGTGAGCAGGAAATATGGCTGCATAAGACCCATCAGCTCTGGAGAAGTGTCACTAAGGACAGTGAATACTCTAGGGAGCTGTGGTATCACTGATCTGCGAAAAAGGTGTCCTGGAGGGTGTCGAAGTGCCAACTCGGTCATCAAACCAAGTGAGTGCAGTGTCCTACCATTGTAAGAAGTGACAGGCTTGCGGCCTAACACCATAGCGTGGGGTGCCTGTGCGGCCTGCAGGGATGGGTGAACAGGATGGAGCAGCCCTTGCCCCGGCACAGATACCACGCCGACAGCAGGGCACGCTGGCGCCCATGCCATTATTTGACACTTCAGGGCCCCCATCCAAACTCAGGCCTAAATGGTTTCTTTGGGTCAAGAAACTTGAAATGTTTTTCGGAGCTACTGGTGAGACTGAGGGCAATGCAAAAGTAGCAACTCTGTTATATTCAGCGGGGACAGAAGTACACTGCATATTTGAGTCATTAAACCTGCAAGCAACCACCTACGCATCTGTCAAACTAGCTCTGTAGAATCATTTCCTGCCCATGGCGAACGTGGACTATGGCAGATTCATAATGTGTGCAGAAAAGCAGCACAGTGATGATTCCCTGGATCAATTCTGCACAAGATTAAGACAATTGGCCAGCACCTGCCAATGGGAGAATGAGGAGGGCATGGTGCGCAACCAAATCATTCAAGGGTGCAGCTCTGAGAAATTGAGGAGGCAGGTTCTTTGAGAACCAGGAATGACATTAGCACAGATTTTAGACACTGGTCATGCCTATGAGCTTGCAGAAATCAGGGGAGCAAGGATGGATGCGGCTGTCTGCCCAGGAAAGAGCAAGGAAGCTTTTGCAGTGGGAAGGACTACTCCTCCCAAGTCACGGTGGGCACAAAAACAGACTGACAGCCCTCCCGTCCACACAACTCCACAGTCATGCCAATACTGTGGATATGATCTACCACATGTGGATGAGTGCCCGGCAAAAGCGAGTGTGCGGCAGATGCAGCACGCCACGCCATTATACCAGGGTGTGCAGGGCAGCGGCTCCGGTGGCCACTTCCAGAGGACCAGCAAGAGTGAGCGGGGGAAATCCCAGGAGGTCCAGGAGTGTAGCAGCTGTAGAACAAGGCATACAAGAGCTTGACATAGCGGAGGAGAAAGAGGATGATGAGGTGGTATTCTTTATCTCCAACATAGCCACTGGTGCTAGGGAAAGGAGACAGCCTACGTGCATAGTAGGCATTGGTGGCACCCCAACACCAGTCTTGATTGATACAGGAGCGTCTGTATGTGTTCTAGCAACAGAACATTATGAGGCCCTCCCTGGTCCACCCGAGCTCGAAACATCCAAAGCGAGGATCTACACCTTTGAGGGTAGCACACTGTATTGCTCTCCCCGGAGTGCACGGAAAAACATAAATCACCAATGCAATTATAGAGCCAATACTTTGAACGCAGAAAGACGCAATAACTCGCAACCACACACTCTTTGAAGATCATCAGCACTTATACGGCTATTTATTCAAAGTTTAGAAGCAACCAATAATAACAGAAATAACTCACAGAAGTAATATAGACATAAATCACAGAAGAAGCAAAGAATTCAAAAGGAAATACATCACCGTGAGCGTAACTGTCATGATGCCCGCTCCCGGGGAGCCGGTTCAAGCCCTGTGTCCGCGAAAGCGGACATCCAGTCCCCAAGGAAGGACCCAGCAACCCCATATAGGGGCCCTTTGGACAGTGTCCTGGCGCCTATGGTGCCAGGCTAATAAAAGACATCAGTCCTGGCGCCATAGGCGCCAGGCTCATTATGGAAGTGCTTGGGTGCACTTACCTGATGCAGACCATGCTGCAGGATCCCGGCCTCCTTGAGGCCTGAAAGGAACTACTTTACCTGTGGGACTAATTTACCATCCGGGCGTGGTCGGGGAAGGATACATACCTGGAACTTCTTCCAAGGCTATTTAAACCCCACCCGAACAGCCACACGTGCTTCGCGTTGTTCTGCATCTAGCAGCTGGACGCTCACCTTGTCTGCTCCTGCATCCTGACTTCTGCCACGCCTGCCAGCATCCTGGATCACCTGCAAATGAAGAGAAGAAGAGAACAGACGAAGGAAAAGTCCTTACCTGCTAAATCCGCATCCCAGAGACATCTCGCCGACAATCCTGAAAAGGAAGACTTTTATTTAAAAGCTCATTGCGTCGATCGCTGCAGCGCCGCATTCCACTCACCTTTACTGGGCGCCTCCATGTTCAGCAGCGATAATCCGGATTCACAGTCACGCCCCAGCGCCTAGGGAGAAAAAGACCAGAACAAAAAGTGAGAGAGAGAAGGGAATAAGGAAAGCTAAATCTCCATGTTAAGACTTACCTGTTGATTCATTCCCTCTTCATTTCGGGTCCGCGCCGCATCCTGGCATTTCCAGACCCCGGCCCCTAAGGGGAAAAAGAGACATCAGCGTTAATGAGCGAATGAAAAGACATTACCAAAAAACGCTCATTAAAGACTTACCTGATTTCTACAAGGATTTCACCTCTCATCTTGGGTCGGTGCCTGTTCCCCGGCATTCCGTACCCCGGCCCCTATGGGGAAAAAGACACTAGCATTAGTACAATAATGCATGGACACAAGGGGAACCTCTTATGAAAAGACTTACCTCGAAGCCAAGCAAGTTTGGTTCTCACCAATCCGAAAATCCAGTGAAGTAACTGGATACCAACGCGCTCCTGCATCAGAAGCAGGATGGAGAGCTCGTCCTTCCAGACCCTAAGGTGAGGCGCTACGAGGAATCACAGAAGGGTTTCGAGGAGGGTGAGAGGGGAAAGTGGGAGGCTGATTGCATTACCCCGCAGACAGTTAATCCCCTATTTTCGCCTACAGAAGGATACTTCCGTGGGGAGCCCGAGAGCCCCAAATGGGAAAGCAGATTCAGGCAGAAACAACGCGGTTGTTTTCCGCAATGCCACGTTGTTTCTGCTTTACCATTTGGGGCTCTCGGGCTCCCCGTGGGGAGCCCGAGAGCCCCAAATGGGAAAGCAGATTCAGGCAGAAACAACGCGGTTGTGTTGGAAAACGCTGTGGTTTTTCTTTCCGAGTTTCTCAGGCTCCTCCGAGCCGGAGGAGCCTGAGAAACTTGGAAAGAAAAACCGCAGCATTTTCCAACACAATAACGTTGTATTTATGTTTGCGGTCGCTTCAAAAGCGACCGCAAACATAAATACAATATTTTTAAAGCTGCGGTTTTATTTCTAAGTTTTCCGGGCTCCTCCAGCACGGAAAACTTAGAAAAAAAACGCAGCTAGTGCTTATTTTTTTAAAAAAAAATAAATAGCACTTACCGAGATTCAGCTGCAGCTTTCCTGCTCTGGTCTCCGGTCCCCGTCCTCCGCCTACAGCACTAATGAAGGGAAAGCCACCCAGCGATAGCCTTTGTTTACTACAGCTGGCTGGCTTTTCCTTCATTAGTGCCGCAAAAGCAAAAGCCAGCACAGGAGGGCCTCCATTTAACAAAATGGATGCGCCCATGTGCTTGCTTTTGCGAATTTTGAGCTTGAAAAGCTCCAAATTTTGCATAGGAAGTTTTAAAACGGAGAATGCTAGTATTTTTTTTTATGTTGCCTATCTATTTTTTAAATAAAAATGTTTACTAGACCATCTCTTTAATGCTAGAACCTCAGCTTCTGATAACAAGTGTACATGTGAATCACAATCAGGAGATAGACCCACAGATTCGAAAGTGGACCGTTTACCTCGAGTTATCGCTGGGTGTAAAGGAAACATCATTAGTCCTAATCGAGTTAAAGCACATGGACCTCCGGAAATATTAGCTGGAATATAAGTGTATGTGATGTTGCCACATGAAAAGAGCCATCCTGTTGGAAGTTTCACATGATTCAAATGACTGGCAGCTATCACTGTGTGATTACAAGACATTGTATTGTTTACACTGGTGCATGTGCGTGTCACTCCCGAACACAGTCGTCTCTCAAACATTGTGTGATTGTGCTGTTTTGTTAAATCGATCTGTTGGCATTTGCCAATTTCTTGTGCATTGCAGGTCATAAAATAGCATACATCACCTTGGGTTATATTATAAGTAATAACACGTGTCAAATTTCTCCATTTGCGATCGGTTTCTTGGCAAAACCTACAGTACTCATAAACGGAAAAAGATTGCCTAATATCCGAATCTTGAACCAAAGAATCATTGTGTGTGACGCCAAAGATATGCTTTAAAACCTGAACAGGCGTCGGCACTGCTAATAAACACATAGTCAGTAAAGCTTCAGCATTGGGCACATCAGTAAGACAAAAGTGCGATATGTTGAGCACCATATATCCACATATTCTCCGTCTGGGTGATCATAGGAGAATGTTTTCACCGTCCTGAAAATGCTTCTCGCATGACTAGCATCAAGGTTCTTTTCACTTGCTCCTGACGTGTTTGCCACATTTCACGAATCCATGTCTTCGATCTGGCTGGCTTTTCGGCATCGGCATAAGGCTGCTTTGGGACAACATTATTCATCACTATCAGTATCTCCTTGATCATTGGCACAGATGTGACATTTTTCGTTGGTAGCAGCATGCTGTTTAACTCTCCCAAATGGAGTCCATTTAGTACCACAATTACACCAGCCAGACACAGGATCTACAAAACAAACCCAGAAAAGAGATATCAGTGTTGTACATCACTCTCTCAGGTAACAATTGTCTGCGGGTACATATTGCCATTTCTTTCTACCAGGCTCCATGACTAAAACTACTTGATCTTTGCCTGATGCAATGACATCTGCGGGCACTGGTGGGCCACTTGGCTTTTCCACCCACACCTTTGCACCCGGTACCATACTGTCTGAAGAGCCAAAACCGCGATCCCCCACGGGTAGTTAACACTGCAGGAGGCTCCCGCTTCTTAATCATGGACAACTTAACGGGAATAATGATCAATTGGGCCACTCGATCACCCTTGTGGATCGATAACAATTGGTCCCCACAATTTATTAGGATGACTTTAATCTCGCCTTGGTAATTAGCATCAATTACCCCTCTCAACACTTGAACTCCCTTCAATGCTAGGCCGGATCTAGGGGCAATCCGTCCCATATGCTCTGGGGGAATTTGTACTCCAATCCCTGTTTCAATTACAACCATCCCTCTCGGGTCTAATCTGATTTCTTCATGAGAATGCAAGTCTACCCCTGCTGACTCTGGAGTTGCTCGATAGGGGGCTAAAGAACCCGGAGTAATTTCCCAGTACAATAGTGTTTCTCTGACTGAATTGGGTTGACCCTGTAAAGTAGGAGTCATTAATCGCATCAAAGGAGTTTCATGCTCATTCACAGGTCTATTGTTTAATACTTGCACCGCATCAAACACACGATCAGGCCAGCCTGCCAAATTGCTGTCTCCAGATTTGCGCAACTGTTCTTTCAATAACCCATTCATTTGTTCAATTAACCCTGAAGCAGCTGGATAATAAGGTACGTGATACAACCACTCAATGCTCTTTTCCTGACAATACTCCTGGATTCATTTGCCTTTGAAATGTGACCCATTGTCACTTTGAATCTGCAAAGGCACTCCATAATGTAGTATGATCTGATCTAACAACCTGATGGTGTTCAGTTGTATTGCACATCAAAACCATCAAATATCCTGAGTATGTATCCACAATAGTGCATGCTTACTGTCAACCTCTACTGATTGGCATCGGACCGATACAATCAATCTGCCAAATTTGACCTGGTAATTTTCCTCTTCGCAATGTACCTCGAACAATCTGAGGGATAGGTCCTTGCAGTTGGTGTTAGCACACTGGACATTGCAAAATGATCGTTTTCACTACTTCTAAAGGAAGACTGATTCCTCGAGCTTGTGCCCACCTGATAGTAGCCTTTTCTCCAAGGTGCCCACGTTTCTGATGGGCCCATTTGGCCAAACCCTCCAAATTGTCTTCCTCACCCTCTGCCTCCAACGATAAAATCTTGGTGTGTTTGTCTGCAACAGAATTAAACCAACGTTCTAATGAGTCTGTGGCACAATACGCGTCCACATGATATACAGTGACTTCACTTTGTAATAACATTTCTGCAATATCTTGCCACAGTTCTTTTCCCCACATCTCTTTTCAATGAATCTTCCACCCATTCTTTTGCCAAGTTGGCAACCATACTGCCAATCCATTCGCCACTGACCATGAATCTGTGTACACATAACATTGACCAGGGGTCTCTTGTTTCAATGCTTGGTAATCTGCGTAAAGCTCTGCAAACTGACTGCTCTTCCCTTTCCCTGACGTTGTCAACATCTTTTTTGTCTTGGGATTGTACGAAACTGCTTTCCAGTACCGCTCAGTTCCCACATATCGAGCTGAGCCATCCGTGAACCAAGCATGCTCTGTTTGCTCCACGGTCAAATTGCTGTAAGGTACTCCCCATTTCACGGGAGACTCACGTTTTTCAGGCACTTCCGGTGGTATGTAATCTGCGGGCGGTATGTTGGCTATTTGCTCATGTAATTTTGCAACTCCACCCTTCCCTGGTTTGGCTCTGTCTTGAATATACCATTTCCACTTAATTATGCTGGCTTCTTGAGCACGTCCTATTCTATGCGTTTTAGGAGAGCTCAGTACCCATTGCATGATTGGTATTTCTGGTCTCATTAATACATCATGGCCCACCGTCATTTGCTCAGTATCAACAAGGGCCCAATAACACGCCAGCAATTGCTTCTCAAACGGAGTGTATGAGTTACCAGCATCGGGCAACTTACGACTCCAAAACCCCAATGGCACACGTTTCCTGTCTTGTTTCTGCCACATACTCCAGTTGGCATAATTGTCTTGTACAGACACATTTAATTCCACTTCGCCTTCCTTCAATGGCCATAAATCAAGCACCTGCTGCAGGGTGTCTTTCGCCAGCTCAAAGGCTTTCTGTTCCTCCTCCCCCCACTGAAACTCATATTTCTTTCGTGTCACTGTGTAAAGGGGGGCCAATATCTGCCCTAAATGGGGAAGGGAGTAGTTTCTTACCTGTAACTCCATTTCTCCAGCGTTGGTATCTTTCATGGATTCACATGCTTAGAATATTCCCCGTCGTCAGACTGGGAACCCTCGGTACACATATATAGTCGTTTCCCATAGGAAAAAACTTCCAACACTTGTGTGTCCTATCCACATCTACGTCCTCCCCGGGGACGTCCACGCATGCACCATAGGACGTAATGGTATAAAAGCCCCGCCCCCGCAGGTCCCGTCAGATTTCGACCCCTCCAAAGAAGAAAGGGGGGAACCTGTTTATGCACATATCCTGCACATTGCATTTCGGGGAGGCTGGTGGGCGCATGTGAATCCATGAAAGATACCAACGCTGGAGAAATGGAGTTACAGGTAAGAAACTACTCCCTTCTCCAGCATTGGATCTTTCATGGATTCACATGCTTAGAATAGATTGTATAGCAGTATCCTAGAAGAAGGAGGTGAGAATGCAATGCAACATACATTACAAAATAAACCACTCCCAGTCCAAATATATATATATATATATATATATATATATATATATATATATATGCACGTAAGCAGTAACATATTTATATAAAGGCGATACATCAAGGAAAAACCGAACATTGGCAAGGTAAAAGACAACAGTTTCACCATTTGGCTTACCTCATTGAAAAAGATGGCGCAGCACTGCCCTCCCCATCTGTACTTCATCCGCATGCTGCCTTTCCAGGCAGTAATGGCGTGTGACCGTGTGTGGGACTGACCACGCCGCCGCCTGGCAGATGTCTGTCAGAGGAATTCCTGCCCATAGCGCCACGGAGGAGGCTGTCGATCTCGTGGAATGGGCCCTAGGGTGCCCTTGTAGGGGTCTCCCGGCCTTGGAGTGACTAAAAGCAATTGCCGACGAGACCCATCGGGCCAGTCCTTGCTTGGAAATTGCCCTTCCTCTCGTCGACGGACCATATGCAATGAACAGTTGTCTGGTAGTTCTGAGTTCTTGCGTTCTTTGCAGATAAAACTTTAACGCTCTTTTCACATCGAGCGTATGAAGAGCCTTTTCCGCCGTCGACAACGGGGTAGCAAAGAAAGTAGGGAGAGCAATGGTCGAGTGCTTGTGATAGACCGTCGGTACCTTCGGGATGAAAGTAGGATTAGTTGATAGTATCACTTTATCTTTAAAGAATCTCATATATGGAGGGTCTATGACTAATGCTTGTAATTCCGACACTCTTCTAGCTGATGTAATGGCAATTAAGAAAGCCAGTTTCCACGATAGGAACTGCATGGATGAAGAGGACATTGGTTCGAAAGGAGGTTTCATTAAGGCCGCCAACACCACATTTAGACTCCACGACGGTGGGAACCGCTTCGTACGGGGAAAAGTTCTGAAGAGACCCCTCATGAAATGTTTCACCAGTCTGTCGCTGAATAACGGTGCGGAATGTCTCCTTCTCGTGAACCTTGAGATGGCCGCCAGGTGCACCTTGATGGATGACGAGGATAGCCCACTCTCTGCTAGGTGCAGAAGATACGGTAAAATTTGTTCAGGAGTTACTTCCCCAGGCCGTATTTCGTGCTGTGTTTGACACCACATACAGAACCTTCGCCACTTGCATATGTATGACTTGTTAGTGGAAGGAGCCCTAGCCGCCTGTAGAATTTTTCGGCAATCCGACGAGACTTTCAAATTGCCAAATTCTGCAAAGTCAGGAGCCATGCCGTCAGGTTGAGGCTGTCCGGATTGTGATGCCACACCGTTCCCTTGTCCCTGGATAGGAGATTCGGAACTTTCTGGAAAGTTATCGGTTGTTCCACCGACAGGTGTAGTAGGTCGGAAAACCATGGTTGTCTCGGCCAATACGGTGCCACCAGAATGACCCGGCATTTGTATCTGCGAATCCACTGTATTGTCCTCCGTATAAGGGGAAACGGAGGGAAGGTGTACAGGAACTTGTCTGTCCACGGAAATGAGAACGCTTCCCCTAGGGATCCTTTCTGAGGCCATCTGCTTGCGAACTGCTTGCATTTCTTGTTTTCTTTCGTTGCGAAGAGATCGACTGAGGGGTGACCCCACCTTTTGAAGATTCTTTGCAGCTGAATGGTGTCCATCTCCCACTCGTGTATCTGAGCCATGCTCCTGCTCAGGGAATCCGCTTGTACGTTCTTCACTCCTGGGAGATGGTGAGCCACTATAGATATGTTGTGTTTCACAGCCCAATGCCATACCTTTTGAGCCTCCACAGAAAGGGTCCTGGATCTCGTGCCGCCTTGTTTTATCAAGTAGAACATGGCTGTCGTGTTGTCTGTCAGCACTCTCACTCTCGACCCCTTGATATGTGGGAGGAATGATTTCAAGGCCCATCTCACTGCCCTCAGTTCCAGTACATTGATATGTAGGCGTGATTCGGTGGGAGACCATCTGCCCTGGGTTTGGTGGTTGTCCATGTGTGCTCCCCAGCCCGTCAGGGATGCGTCCGTGATGATGGTATTCTGAAATTCGGGTTCTTGTAGAGGAACCCCTCTGTCCAGGTTGTGAACGCTTTTCCACCATTGGAGGGCTCGGATGATTTCGTCGTCGTCGATGGTTAGCCTGTCCGACCACCGACCCGTGGACTGCTTCCATCTGTCCGCTAGGAATTCCTGAAGCGGCCTCATGAACAATCGACAGTTGGCTACTAGATGGATGCAGGAAGCCATGGAACCTAGGATCGCCACATACTTTCTCACTGAGAGTGTGCCATGTAGACGTAGTTGACTCGTCAGCCGATTGATCTTTGACATTCTGTCTAGGGAAGGTTTCACTATTCCCGACTGGGTTTCGAATTGAGCTCCCAAGAACTTTAAGTTCTTTGATGGCCTTAGAGAGGACTTTTCGAAGTTCACTGTGAACCCCAGTCGTTGCAGAAGCTGTAAGGTAGCCTGTACGCTGTCGTTGGTCGACGCCGAGGAGGATCCCCTCACAAGCCAGTCGTCGAGGTACGGGTATACATGATGCCCTTTCTTTCTCAGCCAGGCTGCCACGGGCGCCAAACATTTTGTAAACGTTCTTGGGGAGGATTTCAGACCAAACGGGAGCACTGTGAATTGGTAGTGTGTCTGACCTACCATGAACCTCAGAAACTTCCTGTGTTTTTGACACATAGGGATGTGGAAGTACGCGTCTTGCAGATCTAGAGATGCCAAAAAATCTCCCACTTGAACAGACCTGATCACTTCCTGCAGCGTGATCATTTTGAATTTCTGGCTCTGTAAGGTCTCGTTGAGGTCGCGTAGGTCGAGAATGGGACGCCATTTTCCGTTCGGCTTTTTTATCACAAAAAACCGCGAGTATACCCCTTGGCCTTTCTGCGATGCAGGGACTAACTCTATGGCACCTTTCTGTAACATAAGCGCTACTTCCTGCCGCAAATGGTCCAGATGTGGTTGGGGTAGGGGTATAGGTGGACACTTTGGAGGTTTGCATTTGAATAGCAGAGAATGTCCGTACCTCACTGTGTCCAACACCCACTGATCTGTTGTGATGTTTTCCCATTCTTTGATGCAGCTTGACACTCTTCCTCCCAGAACGGTGCGCTTTCCGTCATTGCTGGTCTTTCTGTTTGCTCGTCGACGACGAATAGGTCGGTCATCTCTTGGATGACTGGAAGTTTCTGCGCCGGCTTGAGTTTTGAGAGGCGCGTCTATATCCTTGGGAAGGGTACGCCGATCTGCCGAAGGATCTATCCCTGGGTGTAGAAAATCTTGAGTTGCCAGATGCCCCTCTAAAGGGACGAAAGGATCGAAAGTGTTTACCACCCTGAAGAGCACCCAGCGACCGTGCCGTATCCGAATCCTCCTTCATGCCCTTCAAGGCCTCGTCCACCTTTTCCCCCGAAAAGAAGGTCACCTTCGAAGGGCATGTCCAATACCTTATACTGCACCTCGGGTCTGAAATTGGTGCACTTAAGCCAAGCCTGGCGTCTTAGAACAACTCCGTTGTTTATCTGCTTAAAACCCGAATCTGCCAGGTCCACCGCTATGTTAATAGCATGATTCGACGCCTCTTCGCCCTCTCGTACCAGAGACATCGCCGTTCTTCTATGTTCCTCCGGAAGGTGGTCCAGTATAGGGGCCAGTCTGTGCCACATCTCCCTGTCGTACCTGGCCACAATAGCCAGAGAGTTGGCTGCTTTCACGGTTGCAGCACCCACGGAAAGAACCTTCTTACCAAACACGTCTTGGCGCCTTGCCTCATTATCCGGAGGGGTAGAGCACTTGTGTTGAGCCTTGGCTTTCCTCGTCGCCGCTACCGACACCACTGAATCAGGTGTAGGTTGGGACGAAAGACACTTCGGGGTAGAGTCTGGCACTTTAAATTTCTTTTCAATGCGGCCTTTGACGGCCGGTTCAGAAAATGGGTGACGCATGGTTTGAACACCCTCTTTCCAGACATGATCTAAAATGGGTATTGAGAATATTGAGCGTCTATTCTTACCCATATGATCGAATAGAAAGCAGTCCTTTTTCTCCTCCTGCTGGGCCAGGCCAAACTCCTTCCATCATTGAATGAAAAGCGCCAATATCGTCTGGTGGCGATGGATGAGTGGGGCTCTTTAGTGTTTCCAGTTCCACATCCGAAACCCAGGATGGATCCCTAGATGGAGACAGGGAGATATCCGATGCTGACCCACGGTCAGATAAAGAGTCCGAAAGCTCACCTTCCTCCTGGACTACTGGAGTCACCGGAATTCCGCTCGTTTTGGTTGGACGGTGTGGCGGGCCGGGTTCGTCGACGGGGGGGGGTCGACGCCACAGGTGGAAGCCTTTCATCCAACGATTTCAGCAGCGCGTGTAAGGAGGACAGGACCTCCATGGACAGGGCCGATTGAGAGTTTGAAATATTGGTAAACACCTGAGAGCAGGTTGCTCCTGATGGCGACTTGGCTCGTAGCCCAAGGTCTTCCGGGCCCGCAATCCTGAAACCGTCGTCTTCCTTTGAGGAAATCGACACTGCTTGTTCCTGCAGTAACGTGTCCGGCAACCCCATATCAAAAACTTCTGGTCTCCAGGCCAGAACTTCGGTCGACGAGGGCATCGTCGCCGTCGTCATCGGGTTGATGACGGGGGAAACCAACTGCATCAGAGGCAGTGAGGGCACTGACTGGTTCGTCGTCGTCGACGGTGGGCCTGCAGGTGGCTTAGGCGGTCCCGCCTTAACGGTGCTTTCCCTGCGTTTATCCGATTCTCTACTCGTGGCAGATCTATGAGGATCGCCCGAGGAGGATTTTGGCCTTTCCTTTCCTTGTTTTTTCGACGATGATGATGATGGTATCTTTTTTGAAGATTCTTTTGAAGATTCTTTTGAAGACTCCTTGGAAGAGTGGCTTCGTGGAACATCCCTTTCCGCCGGTCGAGTCTTCTTCGCCGGTGGTTCCGACGAGGTTGAACGGCGCGGGGCTCCCGATGTTTTCATCGAGGCGACGCTGCGCACGGAGCCCACCTCCGACTGAGGGTATGCTCCCGCCCCGTCATTTAACCACGACACCAGTCGCCGATTCCGATCTTTCAGGGTTTTCTGAGAAAAACCCTTACATATTTCACACTGGTCTGCGGAATGGTGAGGGTGGAGGCAATAAATACAATCTAGATGGCCGTCCCCCTCGTAAACCTTCTTCAATCCGCACGTGGCGCACGGGCGAAACAAAGGTTTGCCCGACATTCTGGTAAGACCAAAAAAACCTCAGAGGCTCGTTCGGTCAACCCAGCGAGTAATTTCAACGATAACCTAGAAAGTAGAGACTACACGAGGAGATACCACTATCTTTGGAGACGGTTGAAATCTGACGGGACCCGCGGGGGCGGGGCTTTTATACCATTACGTCCTATGGGGCATGCGTGGACGTTCCCGGGGAGGACGTAGATGTGGATAGGACACACAAGTGTTGGAAGTTTTTTCCTATGGGAAACGACTATATATGTGTACCGAGGGTTCCCAGTCTGACGACGGGGAATATTCTAAGCATGTGAATCCATGAAAGATCCAATGCTGGAGAATGTGCTGCCTCCAAAACCCAAACAGCCCTATAAACTGCTGAGCTTGCTTTTTGTTCATTGGAGTGGTGAATTCAAGTATTTTCTGTCTGGCTTTTGGCACCATTTCTCGATGCCCATGATGCCACTGAATCCTTAGGAATATCACTGTTTCAGCTGGACCTTGAATTTTACTCGGGTTAATCTCCCACCCTTCCTTCTTCAATCCTTCCATAATGACATCTAACTGGCTTTGCAAACTGTGCTCATCCTTGCCCTGAATCAAAATATCATCAATGTAATGAGAGATTTGTATGTCAGGTTTACACGGTATCTTGTCTAAGTGCTCTGCCACCAGCCGGTGACAGATAGTCGGGCTATGTATGTACCCCATAGGTAGCCTCGTGAAAGTGTACTGATGTCCACTCCACGAAAATGCAAACTACTCTTGACACTCTTCAGCAATTGGCACAGAGAAAAATGCATTGGCTAAATCGATTACTGCATACCAAGTCCCCTCAAACTTTTGGACATTCTCAATCAAGGTAATGGCATCTGGGACTGCGGGC
The DNA here is from genome assembly GCF_040938575.1 of Ambystoma mexicanum. Taxonomy (NCBI): domain Eukaryota; kingdom Metazoa; phylum Chordata; class Amphibia; order Caudata; family Ambystomatidae; genus Ambystoma; species Ambystoma mexicanum. The sequence goes on along the minus strand of NC_090940.1, from coordinate 107,910,201 downwards.
ACTAAGGGAGGAGTGTGTTTATTCAACTCCCGGTAATCCACCGTCCTCCTCCACGACCCATCTCCCTTTTTAATAGGCCAGAGAGGATTGTTCCATGCGGTGGTAATAGGGCGTAATACACTCGCCTCCACGTACTCTTTCATGGTGTCTGAAATTTCCTTGTGCCCCCCAGGAATGCGGTATTGTTTCATTGCTACTCGCTTGGTTGCCACCGGCACTTGCACTGGGGGTCTCTTTAATTTGCCTACGGTAATGGGTGTACAGATCAATGCACTCACCCCAAACTGGTACGTTTTACCGCCAAGTCCCAAGATTAACCCTTCCAAAATGTCAAAGCCAATTATATATTCAGGTATCGGGACAATCAACACTTGGTATTTCTGCCTATTCAAATTGCCTATTTTCATCTCCACTTTCGTTTGTACTGCGGGGGTCTCCTTTCCCCCTAGACCCGTAATAGTAAACTGTTTGCCTTTAAATCGTGTTGGATTGCCATGAATCAAAGAGGCCTCCGCCCCGGTGTCTATCAATGCTCGCACCCCTTGTGTATTTTCTGGCCCCCAAAAAATATTAACATCAACATGAGGCCGCCTAACAACGTTTATGCGGGCAGACGCTGCCGCAGCTTGGCCGAAGCCCTAGTCAAACTTCAAATGAGTGTGACTCGACTCTGCCTCTAACATCGCACTCACCACCTTTCTCAAATCAGCGTATGTTGGCTGGTACGGGGAAGGTGTCCCCATAGACCCTTCGTCTTGTTCTTCCGCAGGGGGAGCAGAAGGTGAGGTGTCCACCTATGGCGTGGTGACTACCTGTTTCTTAACCTGTTTATAGCGCTCTTTCGTTGCAAGTCCTCGTTTTTTGTATAATTCATACATTACTCTGGTTTCAATGCCATCAATTTCTTCGTGTGGCACACCATCTTTTAACAAAGCCAAAAACATGTCTTTTCGGGACACTCGCGAGTCTCTGCTATCTTGCCGCCTGCCTTCAGTTCTTCTCTCACTATGCCCCTCTCTCTCCCGTGGCTTGTTATCGCTCTTATCCCACTCCCCTAAATCTGCAAGTTGCCGAATGGCATCTGCTACCTCATCAGTAGCTTTGCCCGTCATACCTACGAGCAAAGTCATAATGACACGTTTGTATGTGGGTGGCGTGGTTCTAATCACCATGTTTCGAGTTGAAACTGAGAGTGGCATGGCTCCCATGTGATCAGGAGCATCTATGTGAATAGCCTCTTTCATAGCATGCTCTCTGACTTTTTGAATTGCTTCTCTCAACGTATACCACTTCGTTTCTTCGCTAGGCCAATCTGTGGTAATGGGGTATTTACGGTTACATGCTTGGGCTATCAGGTGCAACAAAGACTCCTGTGTATCTTGACCATTTGCGCCAGGGGGCGGTCCTGCCCTTAAGACCTCCTGTACATTGGTGTCAATTGACAGCGGTAAAAAACGCGGTGAATCCGTAGAATCTACCAACAACCCTGCAGCACCCCCATCTAGCAATCTCACCATCCATGTCAATAAAGCTTCCCCTGATTTTTGCCTCAAACGGGTAATAATTTCCCCAACCTCCTGCTATGTGTAATCCTCCAGTGTGGTTAAATCCACCATTCCGCCAGCAGGATTCTGTGGGTGGGGTCCGGCTCGCCGTCTTCTAACGGGCTTAGTCGCCACTGTTTTTTGTTTCACTTCCATTTTGGGGTCAGACTCATTTGGGGAACTACTTTCTAGACTGGTTGAATCAAAAATATCACCATCCCACTTATCTGGATCCCAGTCCACACCAGCAGAAGCGATTACAGCTGTCACCTTTCTTTTGTTGACCCCTCCCCGTCTTTTCCTATACTTATACCGGGCTACTCTGACTGCTGCCCTCTAGGCCACAGCCTGATATGTGTCAGCCTTATCTTTAAACAGTTTCATTTGAATCTGCTGCATTAACGCAGTCTGCCTTTCTGCAGCCAGCTCTCTTTCTAATCGCAAAACCTAATTTTTCATTTCCACCTTCATTTGATGTATTTTCCTATAAGCATGCAAAAGAACCCAACCTTGCCTACCTAATGCCGCACATTCTCTGCCACGTACTACTGGAACTTGTTGCAAGCATGCCATTACATCAGCCGGATCGGCATCTCCCAATCCTTGATCCCATGTTTCACTTAGACCTGCACCACATGCCCACGCCTGGGCCAATTTATCATATGGACTCTTAGTCCAGCCTGGAATAACAACATCAGAACAGTCACCGCCAGCGGTAACGCTCTTCTTCCGGAACAAACTACTCATTATCGCAAACAAAACAAAACCTCTTTATATCTATATATTTTTTATCTCCACACTGCAATCACTCCCACAGGCACGCACACACCGGCAAAGGGAAAAAAAACAACTTCACTACCCACTTACTTTCTCTTGCAAGATAACCGAATCCTATCTACGTTCAAAAAGATTCTTGAATACTCGGAACAACTCATCACAAGTATCCTCTTCATGACGCCAAAAATGTATTGCTCTCCCCAGAGTGCACAGAAAAACATAAATCACCAATGCAATTACAGAGCCAATACTTTGAACGCAGAAAGACGCAATAACTCGCAGCCACACACTCTTAGAAGATAATCAGCACTTATACGGCTATTTATTCAAAGTTTAGAAGCAACCAATAATAACATAGAAATAACTCACAGAAGTAATATAGACATAAATCACAGAAGAAGCAAAGAATTCAAAAGGAAATATATTACAGTGAGCGTAACTGGATTCCTCATCTTGCCCAGAAGCGGCTGGAAGACCCCGGGAACAGCCAGGCTGAGAGCACCACAGCTCACAGGAGTGCCGGACATAAGCGTCCTTCTCCGGCTGAAGTCTCACCTGACCACCTCTGGGTTTCCGCATATATACACACTCCGAAAAGGGGTGGCAGTTCTCGAACCTTCTGGAAATGGCACTTGCGCAGTTGATGAGCAGCCCTCGGTTGCCAGCTGGGTCAATCGACAGCCACCCTCAAGGAGCACAGTGCCTCCCTCCTGTAAAAACACGCTCTACGGAGAACAGTAACAAACCATAACAAAGTTAGCTTTCCCAGCAGAAATGTCCTTGACCGCATACCAGGTTTGGACACCATGTTTTCCTCAGCACCGTGAATCTAACACTCAGCAAAATGTGTGCAGCTTTTCACTGTGGTATGAAGTAAATATCCATCATGGCTCCGAGCGCTCCCAGAATACACTGCGCACCAGCGCCATTTTAGTTCAAGCATAACACACACCCTTGCCCATACAAGGGGTTTTTGTGGCGCCGGTCACTCATGGACAAAACAAGATTAAGGCCAGATTCTTCGTGACCGACGCAAGCCCCCACTCCCTCTTGAGCTGCGCTGCCTCCGAGGCACTGGACATTGTACATTTCACCATGTCGGTACACCAGTCCGATATTGAACGCCTCCTTGATAGGTGCGAGAACCTTTTCCGAGGGGTGGGTAAGCCGAAGGCTACACCAATAAGACTACACATCGATGAGACAGTGAGGCACACTGCCTTGAAACACAGAAGAATACTATTTCATCTAAGATCCCTAGTTGAGAAGGAACTCCAAATGCTGATAGACATGGACATCATAGAAAGGGTGGAGGGCCCTACCCCGTGGGTATCCCCGATCGTGGTAGCACCAAAACCTAAGCAACCCAGAGCAGTGCGCATTTGCGTTGACATGCGCCTACCCAGCCCCACCATAAAAAGAGAATGACAACTCACGCCAACGTTAGACGACATCATAGGCGAGCTGCAAGGGGCGAAGGTATTCTCCAAATTGGGCCTACATTCAGGTTACCACCAACTAGAACTGCATCCAGAGTCACTCTACATTACAACCTTCACCACACATGAAGGGCTGTACCAGTTCAAGAGGTTGAGCTTTGGAGTATCGTCAGCGGCGGAGGTGTTTCAAAATGTCATTAGGGGAGCCTTAGCCGGACTAAAAGGAGTTATCAACATGAGCGATGACATCCTTGTCTTTGCGTCCTTGGAGGCTGATCACATGAAGCGGCTGGAACGGGCATTGGACAGGTCAAACACCCTAGGTCTCACACTCCACAAAACAAAGTGTGAATTTTTCAAGGACCGCATCTAATTCTTTGGCTTCGTCTTCCACGCTGGGGGCATTTCCCCAGATCCCGAAAACATGCGTGACATTTGTGAGGCGGCTGCCCCGGAATCACCGGCAGAAGTTAGAAGTTTCTTGGGCATGATAAATTATTGCGGCAGATTCATTCGAGATCTGGCATCGTTATCTGAACCTCTAAGGGCGCTAACAAAGAGCTATGTGGCATGGACATGGACTGTGAGGGAGCAAAAAGCGTTTACAGACATTAAGGCAGCGCTGTCAGACCAGGAAATGATGGCATACTTCAACCCCGAAAAGGAGTCTGAAATTGTGGTGGACACTAGTCCGGTTGGCTTGGGCGAAGTACTATTACAAGCCGACGCACAAGGGCACATGCGCCCCATTGTTTACGCCAGCAAAGCCCTCTCCGACACAGAGAGGAGGAACTCTCAGATTGAGAGAGGGGCGCTGGCGATAATGTGGGGGTGCCAACACTTCCGACTGTACATACTGGGCAAACTGGTGGTGGTTATCACTGACCATAAACCACTAATCCCAATCATGGCAGGGGCCTCATCGAACCTGCCCGCGCGTATTGTACGATGAATGCTGTCTTTGATCGAGTACGGGGTGAAGTTGCAGTACAGGCCTGGCACATATAGTCCCGCAGATTACCTATCCCGACACCCCGGCACAAGTCGTGATCTGGACCAGGTGGAGGTAGTGGAGAGCCTGGAAACGATACATAGCATCGTAGAGGCTGCCATGCCAATAGCGTTGGCGCATAAAGACATTGTAACGGCGTCAGACAGCGATGAGGTGTTCCGGGTCATACGATCTGCCATTGGAAGTGGAGAGTGGAAAGACGTGCTCGTCAACAATTCCAGACGGGAGAAAGGGGCTCAGAGAGATATGCAAGCCTTATGGAAAGCCCGAAATGAGCTCTCGGTGTCGGAGGATGGACTCATTTTATGGGGCCGGCAAATAGTAATCCCTAGATCCCTCGTAGTCGGGGTGCTGGAACAGGCGCACACAGGGCATCAAGGTGCAGCAAAAACAAAAGCACGCCTGAGGCCCAAAGTGTGGTTCACTGATCTGGAGAGCAGAGTGGACGGGTTTGTACAAGGATGTGTCCCATGGCAAGCGGCGAGCCCCGTGGAGAGAGTGCCCCCGATTAGATCCATGGAGAGGAGTGAGCAGCCATTGGGCACTGTTAATGCAGACTTTGGGTCCACGGGAAGAGGCATGTACTTCCTAGCTGTAGCCGACCAATGGTTTAGACACCCAGAAGTGGAACTGGTGGAATTGACAGCCTGCGACCACACCATTTTGGCCCTGGAAAAGATCTTTGCCACACATGGGTTCCCATTAGAACTGTGTTCGGACAATGGCCCGCCATTTCAAGAAAACCAATTTGCGAAATACCTGGAAGAAAGAGGGATCAGGCACCGGAAAGTAACCCCGCTCTGGCCAAGGGCCAATGGAGATGCAGAGAGGTTTATGCGAACCCTGAACAAGATCTTCTGCATCTCCTTAAATGGAGGAGGAGAGTTATGGCAGAACCTATTCGAGTTTCTGAGAGAATACAGGACAACCCCACACCAGTCCATAGGTGTCGCACCAGCGGAGGCCTTAGTCAAATGCTGCCCGAGAGGGCTGATTCCAGAGGTGGAAGGAAGAACACCTGGGGTGATTGATGAAAAACGCGTCCCACAGGAGCGAAACGTCAGGAATGGAAGAGAGAGCGAGCGGAGGAATCTCCAGGAGAAGGACATCATATTGGGGGACACAGTGTTAGTCAGGAACAGTCATCCCGAAGGGAAGATGTTACCCATGAACCAAAGACCATTGGGGTAACCCATGTGAGAGGGTCTATGGTGACGGCCGCCAACGGACGTTGGACGGTGACAAGAAACATGTCATATTTGAAGAAACTCGAGGCGAGCCCGCCGACTGGCCCATCAGAGACTCCCGAACAGTCCAGTCCAGAGAGGCCACCACCAATGGGAACACCGGACGGGGAAGAGGGCCCTTCATCAGGAGAAATACAACTGCCGACCCCAGGGAGTAGCAGGAGGTCTCCGAGCAGAGAGGGGCAACAACCCCCTGCTCAGTTTAGAGACTATGTCATGGACCCCGAAGTTTAAAGAAGGACGGTGCAACACTGGTTAACTCATGTTGAGTTGTTGTAATGTTATATTGTTCAGTGTTTTCTTGTTTAAAGAAAAGGAGGGATGTTACGTAGTAAAGGGTGTTTGCATGCACGCGCGAGCCTCGTTCCGGCTCACGCATGCGCTAAACAAATAAACGAGCACCGAGATGGCAGTTGCCGCCGGGACCCCATAACGAGCAGACATGTCAGTGAGGTTATCTACTGTGTGTGTGCGTGCTGTGTGGGGCGGCCTGGGATACCTCTTTGACCACAACAGCTGGCTGCTGCATTGGAATGTGCAGTGTTGCAGGTAGGAACAGAATGTTGCAATGACATGTACAGTGTTTCGGTAAACCTTTCAAAGTGGCCCGACCGGCGGCTCAGGTATTTATGAACTATCAACTCATGCAATTCACTGTGCAGCATTGCAGTACACCGCTGGATGCTGCAGTGACATGTTCACTATTGGAATAAAATGCTGACTAAATAGTTCAGGCTGCCAAGCGTCCTCTGCACTTAGAGCCTCATGCATGACAGCCTATGACATTATCAGGATCACGAAGGCTCCTTTTTCAACTGTTGCAATGCCTCCTGGTCTGTATAGCTTTGACAATATGTTCAAACATAGAATGAATCAGTACAGTGTTCAGGGCTTGTGGATAAACGCCGAAGTCTGTTTAATGTGGACATTGCTGACGAGGTGTGGAAAGGTAGTGTTGAGCATGGAAGGGGGCTCATTTTCGTCGTGGTGGGTACGAATGGAGAACTGCTGCACCGGTACATTACACATCGGGCAACGTTCGTGCATTTTCTGTATGATACTGAGGAAGCGGTGCATAAAGTCGTCATCCACCTGCCCCAGCACCTCCGTGCAGGCGCATGCATCTCCGTCTGCACATGCAGCTTCATGCAGAGGGAGAGGCTAGGAAAATGCAGGGGCATTTGCTTTAAAAAAAAAAATGGGCGGATTCGGTTGGGATTTAATGTTACTTAATGCCATCCACAATGCAGGGACACTGCAGGTGGCTTTATGACCGATTTTCTGATTGTGCATAAAATAGCACAGAAGCGGGTCTGCCCGGATTCTCAAACACCCGCAAAATCAATCAAAGTTCCCAGAGGAGACTGCTTACACGGCAGTGCAAACTTACACGCCTCTTTCCATGCAATTTAGGTTTTTTTGTAAATAAGCCCCACTGTATCAAATCTGTTTTTATAAAACAGGTGCTAATTTACGAACTCACTGCAAGGTGTGGTTTAAATGATACATTTAATGCCGAGTTTGGGACGGATTCTGAAAGGCGCACAGTGGACTTAATTCCTGCGATACTTGTCGTGTACATCGCAGTCACGCTACATGCTCCAGTCTGTGTAAATTGCATAGTGGAGATCACCTACATTTAAACTTATGCACAAAGAACTGCACTCCGTGCGCATTTTTACCATTTGCACTGCAAAGTGCAAAAGGGAGGTGTCAAAAGAAGGCAAAATCTGAGGTACGCCTTCTTTGTGCACATTGAATCGCAAGCACGCGTAAATGCGTGCAATGGATTCCTCTGCAATCCTTCTGCTTTTTCCTGGCGGTAAAAGGCAGTTTGCATAAGAATCCCCATCATTTACACCACCATGAGATTATCCTATCTGGAGGGGGGGGGGGGCTCAGGGTCAACGCCGCTAAGAAAAAAGAAGACGTGGCCAACAGAGGTTCGATTACCGGGTCCGCGCATAGAAACATCTGGGTATTATAAATAGTCTATTTTATATATGCCTGTATGGAGGGGGCAGAAACAGATATTCATTTTTATTTACCCCTCTTAACCATAAAAATGACTGAAAATGTGGAGCGGCGAAAAATACATCCATAAAAGGTGTCCGCATTCATTCGACCTTATGCAAGGCTCAACATGAGCCCCACTGTACGGCCTGTTTTTGTTTTATGCTAACATCGAAGTTGTCGGAGACTTGATATCCTGACTGAAAATGCTGTATAAATCCTTAACATTTTGTACTTTAGAAAAATAGCTTCACCTGGATGAACATCAATTCCCTAACAAATTCATCCAGAAGCTGGAAAAAACGTCTCCCTGCCGCCCTCACGGTCTATCTGCAAAGGTGATGCTGCGAATGCAGCCTTAAAGGGTCTCCGTGTATGCATCGTGGTCAGGATAAAAACGTGCCATTTTAAGTACCACTTAAAAAAATATACCTATTACAATGAGTTGGGATTTCCTGGGATATGAACGGCATGGTGTACGTATAGAGTACAGCAAGGCATAAGTATAGTAGGTTTTCCTCATTCAGCACTTTTTAATCAGGGGTACAAATGAAAAGTTGCAAGTAACTAATGCCAGTGGTTATGATTAATTCTAAACATTCCAGCCATCACTTCCTTTGTTTTGCTGTAGTCACCCAGATTGAACGGGTATGCCCAGGTGTGGGTCACGAGCCTGCTGGGCCTAGAGACCCAAGATACTCCTCACTGAAGGCGCCCAATGAGGCTGAAACATGTCTGGCCCGCAGGGGAGTTGCTAGGACTGAAAAAGACCCGGGGCTAAGCTGATGTCGGAACTGTTGGGACTGGGGGCTAGCTAGTCTTTTGGCTGTAGCTCCTGAGATTCTATCCGGGGCTACAACCAAAAGATCAGGGGCTATAGCCCCCTTAGCCCCCCCCCTAGCAACGCCCCTGTGTCTGGGGATGCTTGTGGTCGTGTGCAGAAGGATGTGACCAAACAGTTGAGGCTGTACTGCCCATTTTGGGTTGGGAACCAAGCCTTATTTACATACGGTCTCTCTCATCCTGTAATGGCCTGACAGGTGAAGAACGGTCTGGATGGTTGCAAACAGCAATGCCAGAAGTTAAGATTAATTCTAAACCTTCCAGTCATCACCTCCTTGTTCTTGGCACCTCCATTATGCACATACACAAAGCACACCATTTCTTACTTGCCAAAAGTCAATTATCACTAGCCAATTGTTAGTGCAGAGTGCACATGTTAAGCCCTGTTTTTTTTGTTTTACCCAATTCTGTAAATATGCCATGCAATCCCATCTAATAGGTACTTGAAAAATAGGCAGTATATAAAAGACCACATTCTTAATATCACTAGCACACTCCCAATGAGGCGCAAAGTCGTACTTCAGCTCTTGCTACATCACGGTATGCTCAGTGACCAATTACTCCACGTTTAACACTGCCCAAATGAAATCTTGCTAACTGAAGTAAACATTTATTTTTTATATAAAAAAAATAAAAGCACCCAGAAATGTAGTCATAATAATGGAAAAAAAGACTCAATTCAAAATACCTGTATTTATAACCCAGATATTATTAAATCGGTGCTGTACCATTCTACCACATCTGTAAAACTGCACAACTTTTAAATCAACTCAAAAATCACACCCTCTCTCTCGTTACACCAGCAGCATTTCTGCCCTCCCACTGCAAATAACGTGATTCTGGGTGAAAAAGTCCCCAGCAGTTGCCATTCTCAATATAAACCTTTTAAACACAGCTATTGGTGTCTTGTCTTCAGTGTGCAGAATCAATGAAAACCTGTGAACCACTGAACCAAGAACAAACTGTCTTCGATCAATCCATCATCAGGATCGCTTTCAGCACCGCGTCTAGGCGCTCTGTAACCTCAATGCTGTATGATTTGGCCGACTATAAAAGCATATTGACTTAACATAGCATTGGCCATGCAGGAGTACGATTCGTTTTGATCACCTGTGCGAATGTCCTTTTTGCATTGCACGCTACAATACGTATGCTGACAGAATTCAATCGCCAATGGGAAACAATGGGCCCCATTCATGGAATACTTACCCGGTTCAAAGTGAATTTACATTACTGAAAAGTGACTTTGCAACCCGTCACATATCCTGATTCATGGAAACGTGCAAGTGTATTTTTGCTGTGCAAAGTCCGAGCAAAGTCAGTGCATAGCCATTTTTGCCGTACAAAATGACTTTGCCCAGACTTTGCACGGAAAAAATACACTTTGCACGGTTCCATGAATCAGGGTTTGTGTCGGCTGTGCAAAGTCACTTTTCAGCAGTGCAAATTCACTTTGAATTGGGCAACCATTCCATGAATCAGGCCCAATGTGTTTTAAAGAAACATATGGCAACTAAAACATTTTGCACAGGCTCTATGAAGTGATGCTGTGGAGACGCAATGCAACGCAATGCAAATTAAGAGTTATACATTATTAGGTGGAAACAACACCTGAACAATTCCTTTGCAAACATACTAAATTGATATTTGTAAATCACAGGTAACAATCATTATGACACACAAATCCTCCTCCCACTCACTGGCAACTATCTTCAGGACTCCACCACCCTAAACTCCGTCTATCAAAACATCCAGGTTTGGATGGCAGCCCATCAACTCTGTCTTAATGATGACAAGACAGAAATCCTCATTGTCGGCACCCAAACACTTCTCTCTAAACTCGAGCGTGCCTTTACAATTGACGGTCTTTTCATCCCAGTCTCTCCCACAGTCAAAAACATGGGTGTCTACCCTGGCGCCACCTTGACCATGACAGGACATGTCAACTCCATGCATCTTCCACCGCCCACACTATCAACTCATCAACGCCTGTAAACCATTCATCTCAACACACAACAGTCTCACCATCATTGCCCTTATTGGCTCGAAGCTAGACTACTGTAATTCCCTTTTCGCAGGTACCTCAGAAAAGAACCTCACCAAACTACACGCCATCCAAAACAACGCCCTTCTTGCTGCCCCTGATATTTGTCCGTGAGCGCATCACATTTTAAAGTGCTCACCATCACTCACCGCTGCCTCTGAAATACAGCCCCTTGGCTCGCAGAATCACTAAATCCTTCTCCACCAGAGCCCCACGCTCATCCCACCGTCATCACCGCGCTACTACGAGATTCAAGCGCAACAGAGCAGGAGGTACCAGCTTCCCAGTCAGTGCTGCCATACGATGGAACTCACTGCCGCTCTGCCTGTGCTTGGAACAGTGCTTCTGGCACTGCAGGAAACATCTGAAAACCTGGCTTTTGAACAGACTTTATCTACCACAACCTCTCGCCGATTCGTATATGACAACCATGCTATTTACCTCCCTGCTCCTGCACCGTAACCAGCGCCTAGGTGCCCCCGGGTTTAGCGCACTTTACACATGTAAAAAATAAAATAAATACAAATTATAGAGATTTCCTTTGTGCCAACATTGCGCGTTCTACAAAAATGGGCCCCTCAGTGGAGGCAAACAAGTCTTGATTCTTTTTTTAAGTTGGCTGTGTTTTATCAGTCATAGGAGAAAGGTTATGCAGCTTGTCCGAGAAAGGCAACTAATACACCCGGGCCCACCTGGATGGGAGGCCCGGGCCATCAGCTGGGAGGTGGGGTGTTTGTGCTAAGTATGGTGGGGCAGTGCCTTTTGGCGCTGCCCCACTTAGCATGCACATGGTGGGGTCGGGCTGCTGGGTCCCTTAACAATGGGAACCCAGACAGCGCGTCTCCAAGACAGGAGGGTGAGGTGAGAGGGGCAGGTGACAACCGGCAGTCGCTGCCCCCTGTCACCTTGCCCTCCATACCTCAAAGGCCCCCCTTCCCATCCTGCGGATGCTGACCGGGGGCCTTTTGAAGTTCAAAGAAGGGGCCGCCTTGCCCCCAGGCCGAATTTTGCCTTTATCTGGCGGGGGCAAGGTGGCCCTTCTCATGCTTCCTCCCCGTCAGCCACGAACAGCAGCAGGACGGCTGCAGGTCTCCAGGCTGAGTTTCACCAGCACATCGCCAGGCTCTGGGGGACTCGAGCCACTCCAGCATTCCAGGGCACGGCTGGCAGTGCAACTTCACAGCTGATACAAAGAAGAAAGGAGCTGGAGAGGGAAAGCAGTAAATCAAGGCTGCAGGCAAACTGCTAGTGTACACAAGATCGCAGATTGGCAGGGGGACTTTCCCAGGATTTCCATTCGCACACTGCAAGACACAGAAATCCGGCAGGAAGAATAATTTTGAGTACTTTTAAAAGGTGCAGTGAGACGTGTCTCTCACCAGCCCCTCCAGCCTCCACGAGGACAGCTGACAGCTGCGGCGGCGGGCCAAAAAGAAAGATGCTGCGCAGCATTTTCCAGCTGCTTACAGGCTGCCACTGCCAGATCTAAGATTGGCAGGAGGTGGTTGGACGAGGGGCATCCATAATAAAGCCTCGGGCCTGGCTGCAGCATTCCATACCGAAGACTGGAACGGGGGCACTGAGCAGCAGCTTATGAAGTCTTGAGCCCACCTTGAAGTTATCCAGAAGGCGATCCCCGCTCAAGCATCATTAAGAAAATAAACAATTCAAGCGTGTGCGGCTTTCAATGCTATTCAAAGCAAACGCTGGCGTTAAAACACGCCTGGCCTCATAATGTGTTTTCAGAGAATCGAGTTGGAAGCAAGACGACACAGAGCAACAGATGAAGGGCAAGTTAATGGCTGCCTGGCAATCATGCCATTTGCGAGCAAAACCAGTTGGTACAGTGACACGGCCCGCTTAAAAACAGGGGGCAACTCTGCCAGCAGGCTCACAGGCATTTTCGTGCGACTGGAGCCCACAGCATATGCAGGACCTCGCAGCAGGTAGTTGGGGGCCACTAAAACATGGCTCCTATAAACAGCACTACCCCGGGAAGTTTACATACCGGCATGCCTGGCTTTAGGTTTTTTCTGAATACCTTGCTTCGAGGGGGAAACTGCGGTTCCAGACTACAAGAAGAAGATCAGGACAAGAGCCACAATCGGAAAGAAGGGCCAGGACAGCAACAGCCAGCATCACAATTCTGTGCTAAGAAGCTCCAGCCAAGACTTCAAAGAAGGAAAAGATGGCCGATGCTTTATCCCTGAATGAAACACTACTCCTGGAATAGGATAAAACGGCAGAAGCAGTCCATGGCGTGGACGTGGTGCAGGAAATAGTGGTAGAGTTGCATCCACCAGTTTCAATGATGACAACACAGACGCACTGGAGCATGCGGACAACGGCTATGATGAGCCAGCAGAAAAGGAGGGGCCGGCAAGGAAGAAGCAGCTTTGTGATGTCCGCTGCATGCCCGCCTCTTCAGACACCCACCCCAGCACCAAAAGAAAAGCACAATCAGGTACTGTGAAAAGCAATGTTAGAACAATGTTTTAAAAGTGGCACAAGGATGTGGGTGCTGGGAAAATGAAGAGGCTTAGGGATGACTCAAACAGCTCCAGCAGCAAGAGTGACAGCATGGACACAGAGTCTGATTCTGGGGGAGCGAGGATGTCCAGGGCCAACTTAAAGCATGGGTTGGGCCTAGCAATGATGTCGTGTCTCCAAGCCCTCACATGGATAAATATGGGGGACGCACAGCCGGCAAAAGTGTGAACAGAAGCCTATTGCATGGCACATAGAGTGCAAAATTAAGATTTGGAAGAAGCAATTCATTGATATTTGTTGCCTATTGGAATATGAAGAATTAGGTTTTGTTATTCCAGAGAGGGATAAGAAATAGAAAGAAATAGCGAGAGAAAAGAGGCCCACCCTGGAAAAGAATATTCAGAATTGGGAGGCCTCTTTTCAAATCCTGTCAACCCAGAAGAGGGCACCGCATTGATTGCCTACCACCATAGAATCCTAGAGATCCACAATACCTTTGGGCAGAAATCATGGCTGAACTACGACAGGGAGTTCAGGAAGGAGATGCAGAGATTCCCTGACCCAGGCTGGGAAGAGGAAGACCCCAAACTGTATATTTCCCATGTCTTAAAAGAAAACTCAGCTCAGTGTGCTCTGCTCAGAATAATAAGGACCAAGAGCAGCAAAAACAACAGAAGGGATAGAAACAGGCAGCATAACCAGCATAGGTCACAACAAGACAGTGCAAATGCCAACAAAAACAAACTCCCGTTTCGAAGACCGCCCCCAAGGGGGCAAAAAGCGGGGCAGAATAAGGGCAGTTTGGCAACTGCAGCACGGGGGGGGGGCAAAGGGAGCACCCCGGGACCTGCTGGTATTTCAACAGAGGGTCATGCAACAAGGGCACTGAGTGCTGATACAAGCACCAATGCAGCACATGCAATGGTGACCACAGCAGCAACGACTGCACAAAGCCTCTCCCTCCAGGCCCAGCCCAAAAGTCTCAGAGGGTAAAAACATGTACTAGTAATAAAATGGGAGCCTCACCAACAGAAATTGACCAACTAATAAAAATGTTAGAGAACTACCCTGACCCTGCAGCTAGATAATTCTTGGGTCAGGGCTTCAAAGATGGGTTTCAGATCCCATTCAAGGGCCAGGGATCTCACACTATACCCAAAAACCTAAAATCTGCCTCTTTCCTAGCCAACATAATAAGAGAATAAATTGGTAAAGAGCCAAACCTAGGGAGGATTGAGGGTCCCTTCCAACACCCTCCTTTCATTGAGTTTTTATGCTTCCCCCTGGCCATTGTGCCCAAAAAACAGCAGGGGGAGTTTAGGACGATCCACCATTTATCTCACTCACCCGGAAGCTCTTTCAATGTTGGCATCCTTGCCACTGAGGCTACTGTCTCTTATAGCTGCGTGCAGGATGCGGTTGACCTAGTAAAACTGTCAGGTAGACACGGTCTCATGGCGAAAGCCGACACTAAGTCAGCATTCAGGCTGCCGCCTGTGCACAAGAACACCTACCAGTGGCTGTGTTTCCATTTTGACAACAAATTCTATTTTGATAAACACCCCCCCCCATGGGCTGCGCCATCGCGTGTGCCTACGTTGAACAGTTCAGTTCTTTCCTACAAAGGGTACTCCAACAGGCCACGCCTAGAGCCAGAACGGTACACTATCTAGATGATTTCTTCTTCACTGGCCCAGCAGGGTCTCCCATATACAGCTCGTCCATTAAGTTATTCAGTGAAACCAGGCAGGCATTAGGGGTTCTACTGGTGCCTGAGAAGACGGTAGGACCCACCGCCACCCTGTCATTCTTAGGCATAGAGATTGACTCTTCCAAGAGAGAATGCTGCCTACCCATAGACAAAATAGAGGACTTTATAAAGACAATAAGGTTGATGACAGGCAGGGACTAGGCGACGCTGTGGGAAAATACAGTCCCTTGCTGGGGAGCTCAATTTTGCTACCAGAATCAGGTTCCAAGGCCGGATCTTTAACAGGAATGTGGAACTAAAAATGAGGGGGGGTTACTAAGCCACACCACCACATCAGATTGGGCAAAGAAATAACACTAGACATGGCCATATGGGAATCATTTCTTAACAATTTTAATGGCCAGGGATATGGCGCAAAACCATGAATGGAGCAGACAAAAGGTCCTTGTTCACAGATGCGGCTGGCAGCAAAGGAGTTGGGGTTTGTTTTGCTAACAAGTGGTGCGCCGAGCACTAGCCTCCCTTCTGGCAGAGGAGGGGCTGGTCCAGGAACATCACACTGCTAGAGATATTTCCCATAATGGATGGCACTCTATTTATGGGGGGACTTGTTGGCCAGCACAGAACTGGTCACACAGTCAGACAACATGGCGGTTGTACACATTTTAAACAAGGGTGCTGCCTCCTGCCCTCTGGTGCTAAAAGTGTTGAGAGAAATGACAAACAGTCACCCTGGAAAATAACATGGTAATAATTGGGCGGCACATTGCAGGCAAAGATAACAAGGCCGCTGACGCTCTGTCCCGTTTTCAGTTCTCCACTTGCAAGGCACTAAACCCACAGGCAGAAGCCAGGAGGACAGCATTTCCAGAAGAGGTTTGGGCCACCATGGACACATCCAAGGCAGCCCCCACCAGCCAGCCGGTCACAGCTCTCCCATCTGGCAGCAGTTTCATATTACACTAGATTAGCGGTGGCACCCGACCCCACCCACGGCGCACTAACCAGATATGCTCTCAACGGTTGGTCCAAAATGGAAGGGGTCAAGACAGACACCAGGCGCTCCCTCAATTTTGCTAAATTAAAAAGTTCTGCTAGACACCCTCCCTGCAGTATGCAACAATGCCTACGAGACATCACTATTTAGAGCTGCCTTCACACTCAACTACTCTGGGGCGTTCAGGATCAGCGAGATAGCCTCCAAAAACACAGGATCAGAGTTAGGGCTGTGAAACTGTGTAGGTCCAAAACTGACCAATTAGGAAAAGGGAGGATCATCAACCTGTACTGCATTGAGGAAACAGAATATTGCCCCATCTGCATCACTAGGGCCTTCACGAACAAGCGCCCCAGCCGGGGGGGGGGGGCTAATTATTCACACACAAAATTGGGTCTGCCCTTAGTAGATTCCAGGTGAGGTCTGTCCTCAGGAAGACTATAATAGCTACAGGATGGAATCCTACTGAGTTTGGATCCCTCGCCTTCAGGATAGGAGCAGCCACTTAGGCCTGGATGGGGGGGTTGCAAGAGAAAGCCATAAAAGGGATTGGGGGTTGGATATCGGGGGCTTACAAAAGATACATCAGGAAAGACTTGATCTAATAGTATCTTCCTTCCCGCCCCCCCCTATTATCTCCTCATCATCCACCCATCTCAAGGGCAATGACTTGCCTCAGCTGGGCAGGACGTTTTTCTGGCTTAAATCGGCACCTCCCTCTGATCCTCGGCACGCATGCTAAGACTTCGAACAGAAGTGATGATGTCAGAAATCATCCCTCGCCAACAGTGGCATGGGGCAGAGTGCAGCAAAGCCATGGGGGTTTTCTAGGCGCAAACTGAACAAAGCCGTGACCAATTTCTGCCTTTTATCAGGCCTCAAATGTATTAAACATGGGATCTCGGTACACAACCAGGCCATGTTCTGCAATGACAGGGTTCACCTGTCCATTGAAGGTATGGACATTTCACCAGGAATATTTTCTGGAACCTGGCAGCCAGAGGCTGTACTTAATTCATAATCTCTTATTTTGGGGGGACCTGGGAGACGCCGGTCAGCATCCCCTCAGGGTGGCGGCGGGGATCAGCCTCGAGCGGGCCCCTAATTGGGATTAGGGCCCCCCGCTCACCTGTTCCTTCTGTCCCCAAAATATAGTATTGTTATCCTTATGTGATGTTATGGCTGGTTTTTCTTTGCACCATGGCTGGTACTAAAATAAAGCTTGTGGCCAAAGTTTTTTCCACCTCACATCCTGGTCGCCAGTCTCCTCATTCCTGCAATTGTCATTCTGTATTGCCTGTCTTGTCACACTTGTCATCCATCCGTGTCACCCGCATGCCACTCCCCAGCACAAAAACACTTCCAGGCTTATACACCCGGGCCCACCTGGATGGGAGGCCCGGGCCGTAAGCTGGGAGGTGGGGTGTTTGTGCTAAGTATGGTGGGGCAGTGCCTTTTGGCGCTGCCCCACTTAGCATGCACATGGTGGGGTCGGGCTGCTGGGTCCCTTAACAATGGGAACCCAGACAGCGCGTCTCCAAGACAGGAGGGTGAGGTGAGAGGGGCAGGTGACAACCGGCAGTCGCTGCCCCCTGTCACCTTGCCCTCCATACTTCAAAGGCCCCCCTTCCCATCCTGCGGATGCTGAGCGGGGGCCTTTTGAAGTTCAAAGAAGGGGCCGCCTTGCCCCCAGGCCGAATTTTGCCTTTATCTGGCGGGGGTAAGGTGGCCCTTCTCATGCTTCCTCCCCGTCAGCCACGAACAGCAGCAGGACGGCTGCAGGTCTAAAAAACCATCCCTCCCACCCTACAAATAACCGTAAGGAAAAGCTATAGCGAGGGCCAGGTAGAAAATGGAACACAATCATAGCAGTAGGGGAGGCTAAAACGCCTCTCTTCAAAAAATAAACATAAAAATTCAACTCCAAGAAGGGCCTTCTTAAAATACCGGGGGGTCTTTTTGTCTATTAGTTAATATTCCAGGAAAATACAGTTATAGAAGACCCAGGCGCTCAGAATCCACCAGAGAACATCAATACAGGTGGGAGCTCTAGGGGTATAACAAAACTGAAAAGGAGAGAGGAACTTGAGCAGAAACATGTACTAGTAAGCCTCAAGTATCCACCTCCATGCATGCAGAAGGGGGGTCTCACAACAAGTGGATCAGGAGCAGGGTAAGTTCCTAGTAAGGCTCTGGAACCCACCCCCTCACAATTTTGTTCATGCAAGATAAGCGCACTGGGGTACGCAAGTGGATCGTGGGCGGGGGAAGTTCCCAGCTAAGCCCTTAGAACCCACCCCAGCAGCGAAATAGTACAACACAAGCACTGAAGGGGTCTCACAACACAAGTGGTTCGGGAGCAAGGAACATTCTAGTAAGGCTCTCCTTTTGAACCCATTCCAGCTGTAAAAACAGGCAGCCTTAAGCGCTGAGGGGGTCTCACAAGGCAAGTGGATCGGGAGCAGGGTAAAAACCTCGTAAGGCTCTTTGAACCCACCCCGGCTGTAAAAACAAGCAGCGCTAAGCGCTGAGGGGGTTTCATAATGCAAGTGGATCGGGAGCTGGGTAAAAACCCAGTAAGGCTCTTTGAACCCACCCCTGCTGTAAAAACAAGCAGCGCTAAGCGCTGAGGGGGTCTCACAAGGCAAGTGGATCGGGAGCAGGGTAAAAACCTAGTAAGGCTCTTTGAACCCACTCCGGCTGTAAAAGCAAGCAGCTTCAAGCGCTGAGGGGGTTTCATAATGCAAGTGGATCGGGAGCTGGGTAAAAACCCAGTAAGGCTCTTTGAACCCACCCCTGCTGTAAAAACAAGCAGCGCTAAGCGCTGAGGGGGTCTCACAAGGCAAGTGGATCGGGAGCAGGGTAAAAACCTAGTAAGGCTCTTTGAACCCACCCCGGTGGTAACAACAAGCAGCTTCAAGCGCTGAGGGGGTTTCATAATGCAAGTGGATCGGGAGCTGGGTAAAAACCCAGTAAGGCTCTTTGAACCCACCCCGGCTGTAAAAACAAGCAGCTTTAAGCGCTGAGGGGTCTCACAATGCAAGTGGAGCGGGAGCAGGGAAAAAACCCAGTAAGGCTTGTTGAACCCATCCCGGCAGTAAAAACAAGCAGCGCTAAGTGCTGAGGGGGTCTCACAATGCAAGTGGATTGGGAGCAGGGAAAAAATCCAGTAAGGCTCTTTGAACCCACCCCGGCTGTAAAACAAGCAGCCTAATGCGCAGAAGGGGTCTCGTAGCACAAGTGGATCTGGAGCAGGGAAGACCCTAGTAAGGCTCCTAGAACCCACCCCCGAGGAAACAACTAGCCCGCAAACGGAGCGTGGGGGCTTCAAAAACTCAAGTGGATCATGTGTGGAGAAAGTGCCAAATTCATCTCCAAAGAGTGGACCAAGAGGCTAAAACGCCTCCATCCGTGGAAAAGTACAAAACACATGACCAAAAAATCAAAATGGCTCCAAGAACACATCCCGCGGAGGATCAAGTGAAAGGCTTCACAATGCGGGGTTTTGTTCTATCAAGAAATACGGACCAAGAGCCATAACTTCAGCGAAAATCACCCTGTGAGCAAGAGAGGGCGCAAGTGCTAAACCTGGTCAGGTTGGACATCAGTAAAAGGCACACAAGCGCACACCTACCCACCTCACTTGGAAAGGACAAGAGAAAGCAGGATGAACCTGCTCCAAAGACAAACAATTATGAACATGTCACAGCTCACACGCTGTGGCCAAACAATTGTCACAAGCTTTCATATGAATGGCGGCGGGGATCAGCCTCGAGCGGGCCCCTAATTGGGATTAGGGCCCCCCGCTCACCTGTTCCCTCTGTCCCCAAAATATAGCATTGTTATCCTTATGTGATGTTATGGCTGGTTTTTCTTTGCACCATGGCTGGTACTAAAATAAAGCTTGTGGCCAAAGTTTTTTCCACCTCACATCCTGGTCGTCAGTCTCCTCATTCCTGCAATTGTCATTCTGTATTGCCTGTCTTGTCACACTTGTCATCCATCCGTGTCACCCGCATGCCACTCCCCAGCACAAAAACACTTCCAGGCTTATGACACGCTATTTCCTACCCGACCCCAGGTAGCTTTCAGAAAACCTTTCATAATCTTCCAGGTCAGAGTGCGGTTGCCACAGTTTTAAACGTCGGCGACTTTCTCCATGAATACCAGGGGCACCCCCACGCTACCCCCCTTCACTTTACATATAGTAACAGGGTGTCGCTGCCAGTACATACACTCCATTTCAGCGCGGCCAGTCGGCACAGACATTATGCCACAACACCCATTTTGGCACGCACAGTTCAGCGTGGAGATCTTTTGGCGCCAGCATGTTAGTGTGGGACAATACCCATATTTAAAAAACATCAAAGCATTGGTCGGTCACGAACCCAGGCCTGTGAGACTGGGAGACAAAAGCCATTAACCACAAGACCATAGCGACCATAACATTGCATGCGCTCAAGTTACATATTAACCCAAGTCAATCTGGGAGATTTGCTTGCCTTTTTTCTGAAACACGAGGTGGGTTGCTATATGTATCTTGTGCTTATAAAACAATAAGATATCTACAGCCTTGTCGATATAGCTTCGGTCTTGCAATTGAATTGGCCCGGGTTCAAGGCAGCAGCAATGCTTCAAGTTTTAATTTTATTAAAATAATGACCTTGTCGCGCCCAACTGGGCGCGCACAACTGGGCACGCCAAACTGGCGAAACCAAAATGTGTCTTGCGGGCAAACATCTGCGCCAAATCGGCCCATGCCAAACTGGCAGCACTGAAATGTCAAGCTCCTTGCCGCTGCCCTTTGGTTTTCCATTAGCGATACTGACATGCAAAAGGAAGGTGACTTGTAGAATTCATTAGGTCATAGGTCCATGCCAATCCACGACCAAGCAGAGGCATGTGCCAGATGTGGAGACACTGCAGGGGCTAGAGAAGATTCTGTGAATTAGATTGCAGGTGGGAATAGGAAGCCCTGCCCCTTAGCCCCCACCCGCAGCCAAGAGTATGGGAGGAGCGGCCCATGAAGACAATGCAGAGAGGAAGGTCCATCTGTGGGTCTCAACTGGATGGAAGAACGGTCTATATATGCTGTGTTTCATGTATGAAGACAGTGTCCAGAAAGCTGTGCTTGAAAGAGGGGAATGAATGGAGGAAATGTCGCCTCTTAATAGAGTAGCCAAGATGAAGGCCGCCTGGTGCCATGTGCGGAGAGAGCACTCTGTGTGTGAGCAGGAGTGACCCTGCGTGGCTATGCATAGTGAGAGCACTCTGCTCGAGATTACATAGGGCGCAAGTAAAGCAGCCCCCTTAAGTGATTAAGGGGTCTTCCAGTTTTCCCATTACAAACGTTTCAGGTTGAATCCATTATGGGGGGTGAACAACACTGGACTTTATGTCCTGTGGGAAAAACAGGAGGGACATTCTATTGGATAACAACAAAAGGAATCTGAAACCAACAGATCACTTTAAACATATCTATAACCTTTATGAAAGTCTAAAAACCCATATAACTTCAACTAGATCCAGTACGAACAGCTAACAGTTAAGCATCCTTGTCTTGGGAGGATAGCTCACGGGCAATGTGCTCGCCTTGGAAGCAAGAAGATACAGAGCAATACAGGTTCGATCCCCGGGTCTGCGCTTAGAAATCTCTGGGTATTAAGAGCGTTGTAACTAACCAATCATATCATATCAATAAGTAGTGAACTGGAATCAAGATCAAGGATTTCTTGATTCTTATAAAGACACGCCCCATTTTTTGGGGTGGATGGGGCAACTGGTCCCATGCTTGTGTACTTAAATTGGCAATGTTTACCACAGTTCTGTGGAAGGCACCCCAAGTCATATAGCCAATTGTTCCATTCAACCCTTCTTCTTCCCCCACAAGCTCCCACTCTCCCCTGCATGCTCTATCCATTCCAGCTAGCTCTGCTACCCCTGCAGCCTACCTTTAATGCCCTGGGTCCATCCCCCATGTATAGTGCTCTGTTGCTAGGTTTGCCCTTTATAAATCCCATAGGATGAAATTCACACAAGACTCCTCCATGATAGAAACCTGGCGGTTCTTCCATAAGGGGAGCAAGATTACACTTTCTTTTCGGCAGCTCACAAGGGATTCTCTCGAGGCTAGACATGCTCCTGGTGTCCAATACCCTGATCTCTAAGGTAGCAGCAATAGAGATCCTACCGAGAGTCCTCTCAGACCATGCCCCAGTTTATATGTCCCTAGACCTGGGAGTCCCCTTGCCATCCCCTATAGCGCCTGAATGACTTCCTCCATGACATAGGCATAAAAGCTCACATTAAGGAAACACTAAATTAACTACTTTGCCAAAAATGACACTGGGAACTTAGATCAGAACGTACACTAGGCTGTGGGTAAAGCGGTCCTCAGAGGAGCAATTATCGGTCAAACGGCAGCCTACATGAAACCAAAAAATGCCTAGCGAGTCCTCTTAGAAGACGAGGTTCAATGGCGGGAGCTAGCCCACAAACCGAGGAACTCTTTGAAAACGCTGAGAGAACTTTGCTTGTCAGAACATTTGCTGGAGGCCCATTTAACTGAGAAAGCGGCCCGAGGGATACTTCTCACAAAACAGCACTTTTATGCGAAAGGCAATAAAGTCAATAAATTGCTAGCAGCAAAATTATGGAAACCCTCTACTCTCAAGTACATCCCAGCCCTTCGCGACAAACAGGGCAGCTAACAGTTGTTTTCGAACGAGATAAGTGCGCAGTCATGAAAGACTGTTTCCAAGATGCAGTGGCTAAACTCCCAGAGCACCAGAGGAAAACGGCAGAATTATAATCTGCAGCACTCCTCCCAAAGAAAACCAGGGAAGGTCAGGAATCCCTTAAAACCCAATAACAGAACGGGAAGTCGAACAAGTAGTCCCCGGCCCATGAGGCTTCTCCCATTTATTTTACAAGACTTTTCATACAAACAGTGAAAGCCCACCTCACCAAATTTCTGAGAACGGGATGTACAACGGCCATGGCTGTATCAGTAACTATATTGATCTCATAATCTTGGAAGAACCGGGAGGACTGTGCCGTTTATAGATCAATTGCACTGCCTAATGCGGACACGAAAATGTACAGTAAAATAATTGCATCTAGAATGAGGGGGTTGTTCCATCGCTGATTGACC
Source organism: Ambystoma mexicanum (assembly GCF_040938575.1). Lineage (NCBI taxonomy): Eukaryota > Metazoa > Chordata > Amphibia > Caudata > Ambystomatidae > Ambystoma > Ambystoma mexicanum. Next base: position 107,886,931 of record NC_090940.1, on the reverse strand, counting down.
ACAACCAAACAGGCTTCAATATAGACAAGGGGGGACATGATAACATCAGGAGGGTGGTCGATCTAATAGTATTAATACCCGAGCGATTTGTATTGCTCTCAATAGATGCGGATAAAGCAATTGATAGCGCTACACCCAATGGACGTCTTTAATAGCCTTTGAAGGGTGCACGAGACAGGGCTGCCCTTTGTTACCCCCATCTTTGCTGTAGCGATGGACTACTTGGCCCAACAGAGTCATTTAAATTTGACAATCCAAGGAGTAGTGTATAATAATTCCCCCCCCTACAAGATATCGTTCTATGGTGATGACATCCTCTGTTTTCTCTGAGATCCTCTCATATCCCTGCCACAACCATTGTGCAGGCTGGATAACTTGGGTGTGGTATCAGGCTTTCACATAAATAATGATAAATCCATAGGCCTCAAAATTTAGAGACCCCCACAACCCTTGCAGTCCTTAAACAAAGATTCCTGTTTAAATGGGCAGATAAGGAGATTACATACCTTGGAATAAAGATCACCCCAGCATAGGAGACCTTAGCAAGAGCAAATATCCCTGACCCTTTGAAGGAAGCCAAAAAACAATTAACACGCTGGGATCTTCAAGAAATCTCTCCGCTAGGCCGAGTCCAAGCGGTGAAAATGGCACAGTGCTGAGGTTGCTATATACATTTCATGTCCTCCTGATCCAAATCTCAGAGAAGGAATTAGCAAAGCTCCAGAAGCTGATTGGAAAATTGATATGGGCCCTCAAACCCACAAGAGTCCTATGCAAGGTTTCAACTATGTCAAAGGAGATTGGGGGTTGCGCATCCCGACAATACAAAGGTATTTCATAACTGTGATGCAAGACTTGCCAATACCCATGCGTGACCCGAAATGGAAAGATGGAACAAGTTACTTACCTGTAACTGTTGTTCTCCAGCATGTGTCTGACAAGGATTCACATGCTCATGAATATTCCCAGTCGTCAGGCCGGGAATCCTCGGTAAAGAAAAAATCAGTATCAGTTTAGTTTCTGATCTGTCTTTCTCAGTAGTAACCAATCACTGGTCTCTGGGTCATACTGCCCCCAGCCAATGACTGCCCTCTCCCTAAGCCCCGTCTTTTGCAGCCATCCTCAAATTTGATAGCATGTAAAGTGGCAGTATGACCAAGTGATGAGCCACAGAGGGGTTGGAGGGATGGTTCGTATGTGAATCCATGCCAGACCCATGCTGGAGAACAACAGTTACAGGTAAGTAACTTGTTCCTTCTCCAGCATGGGATATGGCATGGATTCACATGCTCATGAATACAAGAATACATAGCAGTACACACATGCACAACCACGGGAGGTGACAAAAGGCTCAACATTAAGCATTACATAAACTCAACATTAAGCAACTCTTACCTCCTCACTAGACCCACCTTCAGGCAAACAGGTTGCACAGCACTGCTTGGCTGACCCTGGACTCCTCCCTGGAGTCCCTATCGACGCAGTAGAATCTCGTGAAGGTGTGAGTCGACCTCCACGTAGCAGCCCTGTGGATGTCCAGCAGGGGCACACCAGACAGGAACGCCGTAGCAGCAGTGATTGCTCTGGTCGAATGGGCTCTCGGACGGCCAGGCAACTGTCGGTTTGCCAACCGATGACAGTGCATGATGCAGCCGGAGAGCCATCTGGAAATGGAAGCCTTCGAGAGAGCCTTCCCTTGGTTCACAGGTCCAAAGTTCACAAATAGCTGTGATGTCTTCCGGAAACTCTTCGTGCGGTCGACGTAGAACTTCAGCGCTCTAGCCACATCCAGCAAGTGCAAAGTCCTCTCGGCCGGCAACGAAGGCGATGGAAAGAAAACAGGCAACACCAAGGGCTTGTTAAGGTGTAAGTCCAACGGCACCTTGGGCATAAAGGAGGGGTGCGTCCTCAGCACCACCCTCGTGTCGTGAAAAGTCAAGTATGGAGGCTTACAGGATAGGGCCTGGATCTCTCCCACTCGTCGTGCGGAGATGATGGCCACAAGAAACGCAGTCTTCCACGACAGGAACTTCAACGCTGCCGAATGCAGGGGCTCGAATGGCGCCCCCATGAGCCTGGTCAGCACCACGTTGAGCTCCCACACCCGGGCAGGGGCTTCACCGGCGGGAACGATCGGAACAGTTCCTTCATAAATTCCTTCACCAGGCAATGGGACCACAGGCACGCCCGTCCTATGGTTCTGGTGTATCGGGAGATTGCAGCCAGATGTATCTTGATGGAGGCGTGAGCCAGTCCAGCCTTGGCCAGCGACAGTAGGTATGGCAGCACTTGAGGGGCCGTAATTCGTAGAGGGTTTATCTTCTGTGCACTGCACCAGACAGAGAACCTCTTCCATTTATGTCCGTAGCACTTGAGAGTTGAGGACACCCTGGCCTTTGCAAGAACCTCTCTGCAGTCAGTCGGGATATCGTACCCTCCAAACTTTAGTGCTGCAGGAGCCAGGCCTGCAAGTTCAGCGACTCCGGTTCGTGATAAAGTATGCCACCTCCTTCTCTGGAGAGAAGACCCGCGTCCGTCGGCAGCTTGACTGGTGGGGACGCTGACAAGTCCAGAAGATCCAGGAACCAGATCTGCCTCGGCCACGCCGGTGCAACGAGGATCATCCTGCACCGGGACCTCTTGAGCTGGTTGACGAGTCGGAGCAGCAACGGCAACGGAGGGAACGCATATAGGAACAGGCTGTCCCAGGGGAACAAGAAAGCATCGCCCATGCTCCTCGGCTGGGGAAACCTGCTGGCAAACCTCTGCCACTTGGAGTTTGTCACCATCGCGAACAGGTCGATCCACAGTTTTTCCCATCGTTGGAAGAGTCGATCCACTTGATCCTGACGTAGTTCCCACTCATGGCACGAGCGCAGCTCCCTGCTGAGTGAGTCAGCATTGGTGTTTTTTATCCCTGCCAGATGAAAAGGCACCAGAAACATCCCTTGGGCGACGGGCCAATGCCACAGATCCTGGGCTTCCTTGGAGAGGGCTGGGGATCTGGTTCCTCCCTGCTTCCGGATGTAGAACATTGTGGTGGTGTTGTCGGTGAAGATTCTCAACACCTTGCCCTTGAGGGACGGGAGAAAGGACCTGAGGGCCCAGAACACTGCATGGAGCTCCAGGATGTTGATGTGGAGCGGCTTCTCCTCCTGGAGCCAAAAGCCTCTTGTGTGAAATTCTCGTGTGTGCGCTCCACACCCTTCCAGGGAGGCATCTGTCGTTACCGTTATCTGGTGAGATGGGGTCTGAAAGTCTGAGCCCGCCGTCAGATGAGCGCGGGTTCTCCACCACCACCGGATCGCTCGTCGAAAAGTCTCGTTGAATGGGATCCTGTCCTCGAAGCTGCCCGTCGCTTGGATCCAGCGGGCGTCGAGGAACTCTTGCAGAGGGCGCATCCGAAGCCTGCATAGGTGCACAAGATATATGCAGAAGGACATCATCCCGAGGAGGGACTTGATGGACCTCACCCTGGCCACGTCTGTGGCCAGCAGACGCTGCACGTTGCCCAGGTTGGCCTTCGTCCTTTCCTCCGACGGCAAGGCCAGACGCGCCACTGTGTCGAGCTTGGTTCCCAGAAACAGTGCGACTTGCAACAGGACCAGGTGGGATTTGGGAAAGTTGATGGAGAATCCCAGGTCCATGAGCAGCTTGGCAGTCTTCGCTGTGTGTTCTACGGCGAGTTCCCTTGTCCTTGCTCGGATGAGCCAGTCGTCCAGGTAGGAGTAGACGTGGATCCCCTGCAGGAGCAGCCGCGCCGCCACCAGTGCCAGGCACTTGGTGAACACCCTGGGTGCCGACTTCAGTCAGAACGGGAGGGCCTTGAACTGGTAGTGCCGTCCTTGGACCACGAACCTGAGGAACTTTCGGTGTCCTTTTAGAATGGGGATGTGGAAGTACGCATCCTCCAAATCCAACAACAGGAAATCGCCCTCCTCCAGCTGTCCCAGCACGTGCTGGAGGGTGACCATCCGGGACTTCTGTGCCTTGATGTACTTGTTCGCAGAGAAATTCGAGGGCGTGCCCCTGGGCCAGGGCGTCCAGCACCCAACGGTTGGTGGAGATGGACTCCCACACGCTGACGAACTTCACCAGCCGGCCTCCCACCGGGGTGCTTCGGTGGGGGCCCGACACCAAGGTCGGTTCAATCTTGCTTGGAGGATGCCTTGCCTCCTTGGCCTCCCTGGCGACGAAGGCGGGGTCCACCCGACCTGCCTCGTCCTCTATAGGCTTCCTGCAACGAGGAGTGGGCCGCTTGGTGGTACATAGAGGAGCCACCGCCGAATCCCTTGGAGGCACCCTGCTTGCCTCCTGTGCTCCGAAAGGATGGCCTTCGTTGCCGGAGAACGCCTAGGTCCTTAGCTGTCTCCGTGTCCGCCTTGATGGCTTGGAGGGACTCATCCACTGTTTTCCCAAACAGATAGTTTCCGTCGAACGTCATGTCCAAAACCTTGGCTTGTACGTCCTGGCGGAAATCCGTCGCCTTGAGCCACCCTCGTCGTCTGAAGCAAACGCTGTTGCCTAGCTGGCGGAAACCGGTGTCGGCAATGTCCGTTGCGACCGTAATGGCGTGGTCCGACGCCACTTCGCCTTCTTGCAAGATCTCCAGGACCTCGGCCCTCTTGTCGTCCGGTAGGAAGTCCAACAGGGGGGCGATCTTGTACCATAACTCCCTGTCGTAGCGAGCCACGATCGCGAGGGCGTTGGCCGCCTTAATCGTTGTGGCTGCCGACGAGATAACTCGTCGTCCCATGGCGTCCAGCTTCTTTCCTTCGCCGTCCGGCAGGGAAGTTGACATTGAGGCTGATCCCCCCCCCACTTTCTTCTTGGCCGCCGCTGAGACGACCGAGTCAGGGGTATTTTGTGCCCTAAGGCACAAAAGGGCCGCGTCGGGGACCCGGTACTTCTTCTCGTACCGATCCCTCTTGGCAGGCGTCATAGACGGGTTCTTGAGAAGGGTGAGGCCCTCGTCCCAGATGTCATCCAGCAGAGGCACGGCAAGGACTGTTTTCCTCTTGGCCTCGCGCCGTTGGTAAAGAAAACCTTCCTTCTTCTCTTCGGGGCAGAGCTGAAAAAGCTTGGATGCCCCAGCAATCATTGCATGGAAGGATCCAATCTCGTCGGGTGGGGAGGCCCGGGCTGGGGGCGATGGGAGCTCCGTCCCGTCGTCACCACTGCTGTCATCGCCAGTACCCGTCGTGGCCGTGTCCATTCCCGTGTCACCCCCAGGGACGGGGGACGTAGGCAAAGATTGAGTAGGCCACGAAGGCTGAAAAGGCGGTTCTGGATGGATCCGTCTTCTCTTGTTCAGGAGGCTTCCCGCCGGGCCTGGCTCTGGCTCCTCCGCCGAGCTTGGTTCTGGTTCCTCCGTCGATGGCACAGGTAATCTCGTCTTTATCTCAGAACATAACGATTGTATTGCCAACAAAATGGCCGCCGAGTTGTCCTGCGTCTCCGGATGCGACGGGAGCGACTAGGACCCTCCCCGGTGCCGCTGTCGCTCTCGTCGTTGCCTTCGTCGGGATCCCTCCCGTGGGAACGGGCCTCTTCGAAGCCCTCGTCGAGGCCCTCTAAGACTTCTACAAGCTCCTCCTCGGATGCTGTGTCCGTGTCCACAATGGCCACCGCCCCCCCTCTTTTTCTGCTGGGGTCTTCATGGGGGTCTTTTCGATGGGTCTGAAAGAGGCTTCCCTCCGTGGAGGCAGGGAGACTCTGGGCCCTGAGGTCGCTTCCACTGGTGTTGCCTCCACAGGCTGCACCAGGGCCACTGCGACTTCCTCGATAGAGGCCTTGGCCGGGTGAATCAAGGCCTTCGCCACCTTATGTGGGCCTGTGGCCTTCACCTTGGGGGGAGGGTCACCGCCTCGCTCCCCCTTGGCCGGATCCTTCGAGCTCAATCAGTGCCTCTCCAGAAGCTTCGCCGGGTTCTCGGCCTTCCTCTTCCCTGAGCCAGAGCGTTGGCTCGTGGTTGATGGCGCTGGGCAGGATGCGCCCTGCCTGGCAGCCGAGGAGCCCGATCGTTCGGCGCTCCCGGTGCCCGTGGACAGGCGGTGCTTTGCCTTCTGTTGGGCCCCCGTCGCCGGGGCGCCCTCACAGGACTTAGAAGACTGCTCGGACTTCTTCGTCTTCTTCTCACCTGACAGGCTTTTTCCTACCAGCCAGTTGGAGAGACAAAGGTGTCGGTCCCTGATGGTCGGTTCCGGCATGTTCCCGCAAAACGCACAGTCCTTCTCCACATGTGTTTTGTCCTCATGAAGGCAGTAGAGACATTTTCGAGTGCTCGTCCTCCTTGAACACATACTGCAGCTGGCATCCAGGGCAAGCACTGCACATTTGGTTGAATCCGAATTGGTCGCAGTTTTTTGGGGGGTAATTGTCCCTCAAATGTATGGGGGGATTGTCAATATAAATATAGGGAGTGGGTGGGGAGGGTTGCAGGGGCTCTCCACTCGCATATATTTGTGGGCAATTCAAGTTACAGAAAAAAACCTCTACTACATCTGATTCGACCAAATGTTTTTGATGTAATTACCCTGAATCTAAATTACTGGAGGAATTAGTGGAGGGAGAGAAATTGCCCTGCATGCTTAAATGGGAGTAGGAAATGAGATTGAACATACCCTGGGAGTCACAGCTCTGAGAGCACGTTGATCTAAGAGGGGGCCATCAAACTATGCTTTCGTTGGTACATGCCACCCCCCGCCCCCCGAGATGACATAATATTTACCCAAATTCCTCACATTGTTGCTGGCATAATTGTGGTCAAAGGGGGATATGGCCCAGATGTGGTGTTGTTGCCCCACAATACAATTATATTGGAAGGAAATCCTGGCATAAAATTAAAGATATCACAGGCTGCCAACTCTCCTCAAACCCAATAGTGGTGGTACTGGACGATTTTTCCAAAGACGGCTCCAACACCATGTCTGGCTCGAGGGCCGACCTAATAATCCCACCTCTTAATGGCAGCAAGAATACCTCAGGCCTTCTTTTGGAAAACCAAGGAGGGCCGCATCATCGCATACTGGTGGATCAAAATGTGGGAAATTTTAGCCATCCAAAGAATCTCTGCGTTATTGTCCAACTCAATACCCAAATACACATTCACATGGGCACCCTTCCAGAAATATGGAAGAGACAGGAAACCGCCCCTGCACAGACCGCAACCATTGACGAATTTGACCCTGGAGTAGATTGGTATAAGAGGGTTGGGGCTGGAGTTGCAAGAGATCAAGACTATGGGGGTCATTACGAGGTTGGAGGTAACCATTACCTCTTTAACGGGTACCGGGTCCGGGCTCCTTAAATGAGGATTTACCAGGCCATTTCAACCTTGGAGGACACGGTAAGTCCTCATTCGAGGAACCCGGTACATCCCCATCCCCATTCGAGCCCCCATAGGGCTCAATGGGAATGTGGAGGGAGCTTACAACGGGCTCGTTAATAACGGTGCCCATTGTTAGCTCCCTGGTCTGCTAGCGGGACCTGCTAAGGGCACATGGTTTTACCAGGCGCCCTTTGCGGGTCCCGCAACCAGACTCGTAATAGGGCAGTAAGGGGTTAACGGCGCCGGGCTTGGACCAAATCCATCTACTTTTATCACTTCTCAACTGGGTACCTTACAGAGACCTTCGATTGAGCACCCATGCAGTGCCGGACCACTCTGTAAAAGGTATTGTAGCTTGCTTTAAAGTTCAATCACTCATCAGCAGTTTAACTTCATTTGCGTCTCTTATCACACGCGTTTTAACAATGTTCACATTCCAGTGCTCGCCACACAATGTTGCTGCTTGAGGCCCATAGTGGCTGCCACACAAAGCATCTTGCAACCCTTTGGGACCTACATCGACTTCTTCTTGCAACCCATCATTCAAGCAACATCTACATATGTAAAAGATACCACCCATTTTCTCAGAATACTCGATGGGATCACATTATACACAATCAATGTTGTCAGCCTATATACCAGTATCCCTCACAATCTTGGACAAGAAGCAGTTGAGGCTCTATTACTACAAACAGGGGCAATCGGAGCAAATAAAGCATTTCTTATGATCCGTTTAGACTTTAATTCCAAACACTCTTGCTTCAAGTATGATCATAAATACTACTCACAGATATCAGGGACGGCCATGGGTGCCACCATGGCACCAGCATACGCAAACTGCTTCATGTATCAGTTTGAAACCACTCACGTGCTGAACAACCCAAGATGGAAACCTCATTTAAAAACGTAGGTTCGGTACATAGACGACATTTTCGGAATATGGACAGGAAGAAGGAACAAACTGAAAGAATTCCTGGTGTTCCTTAATGGGATTGACAGCCGCATACAATTTACATTAGAGATAGGTAATCCCAATATCCACTATCTGGATGTGCAAACAGTAATTATTAACAACAACAACAATACTACTCTCTACATCAAGCAAACAGATCGAAACAACCTCTTGCATCGCATGAGTTTTCATCCCCCCAATACCTTACGTAACCTTCCATATGGACAAATGCTGGGAATAAAAAGAATTGTCAGTGACCCAGAGGACTGTCAAACACAGCTACAGAAGCTACAGGAGAAGTTACAACTGAGGGGTTATCCTGTAGCAGATCTTACCATGGCCCGAGAAAAAATGGACACAAGAACGGGAACAGCTTCTTACCAAGAAAACTGAACGTGCCAGCTAGTGTTCATAACTAAATTCTCTATTCAAAGCAAACAGATCAAGACCATTATTCAAAACAGATGGAACATACTTACCAGTGATGAAAGAACCAAAGATTTGTTTCCAGAACCACCAGGGTTCACGTACCAAAAAAGTAGTAATTTACGTAACATGCTTGTGGACACCAGAGGCAAGGCACCTCTGACCAAACCAGATAAACATCCCGGAACGTAACCATGCATGAGTTGCGGGAATTGCAACAACGTCATTAAAGGCAACGTAGTAACACATCCACTAACAGGAGAAAAAATAAAATTGGGTTTAGGGAGCGGTATTATGATCGCTTCTCTGAGTGACTCTGGCAACCTTCCCATCTCAAACGCTTCGTTAAGCATTTCTAGCATTTGGGGGAGCATTTCTTCTCTATATACTTTATAAAATTTGCTAGGGAACCCATGTGCTCCTGGGGTCTTACTGGTGGGCAACTGCCTCACAACCTTCTCCAACTCCTCCAAGGTAATTGGTGCATCAAGCTCTTCTCTTTCCTCATCACTTATCTTGGGCAGTCCTATATCTTTCAGTGTTTCGGTTATCGCCTCTCGACTGCCCCCCTCCTTGTCCCCGTATAGCACCCTGTAATAATCCGCAAATTTCTTGTTGACTCCTTCTTGGGTGTCTACTACCTCGCCATCTTCTCTAGTTATTATCCTCATCGGGGTCTAGGGGTTTCGCTCTTGTACAGCCACGCTAAGAGCCTACCCGTTTTATCCCCTCAGAGTGCTGTCTTTCTACATACCTTTTATAATTGAGGTTGCAGAGCCTTTCCCAGTGTTCTGCACACTTCTGCTGTAGTTTAAGTACTAGCTCCCTGTCCACACTGCCATTTTCTAATGTTCTTTCTAGTTCATCTTCTACTCTTTGTAGGTCAGCCAGAACCCCACCCTGCAGGCCTTTTGACTTAGCTATGGCAGCCCCCCGCATCACCACCTTAAAAGCTTCCCATAGTGTACCCGCCGAGTCAACACTACCAGTATTCGTTTCAAAATAGTTAATGATCTCATCTCTTATGTCCTCTCTAAAGACTGGACCTTTGAGTGCCTCCGCTCGGAGGCGCCATGTCGGGTACCGCGCCCTCGGGGTGCAGTATTGCCACCCGAGGACCAGGGGCGAGTGATCTGAGAGGACCCTCGCCTTATATTCTATTTGAGTGCTCTCTGTCATTACATCCGGCGTGGCAAAGACACAATCCAATCTCATGTGTAGCTGCTGCGGGGCTGAGTAATGCGAATATTGCCTTCCATTAGGATGTTTTGTTCTCCACACATCTACCAAGCCAAAATCATCTAGTAACACCTGCAATGCTTTGGCCGCTGGGGTGGGCCTATCAATCCTGCTATCGGATCTGTCCACCTTGGGGTTCATTACACAATTGAAATCCCCCCCCAAATAACCGCATTTCCCACACACATACTAAGGTTGGTGCACAGAGTTCTGAAGTATGCCGCCGTGTTTTGGTTGGGGGCATACGTATTTACGATGCATACCTCTTTATTCTCCACCAGCCCTCTCAATATAACCATCCTCCCATCAGTTTCCGCCACTTCCTGTAGTAGCTGAAATGGAACGTAGGGCGCCACCCAGACAAGCACTCCCCTAGCGTAAGCAGAGTACGAAGAACCCACCACAATCCCTTTCCATTTTTTCCCCACTAGCTCCAACTTCTCTGGCGTCAGATGCGTCTCTTGTAACAGTGCAATATCTATCTTTTGCCTTTTGAAATACAGCATGACCTTATTCCTCTTCATATAACTGTTAAGTCTCCTGACAGTCCACGTTATTATCCTGAGATTTCCCATAGCGCGTTAATACCTTCCTCCCCCATTTCCAACCAATCCCTCCCAGTCATACTATGCAGATACAACCCTTCGGCTCTTCCATGTTGGCTCATGTTTGAACTTAAACTCCCCATAACTATGTACACCCCAAACTTCCCATCTCCCTTCCCTCTCCCCACCCATCCCTTCCCCAACAACACCCTCCCCAACTGTTACCCAGCTCCATCCCTGGATCTCAGGCACCCCCACATCTAGCCCTGTCCAGCACAAGCTTATGCTCAGGGCTCAGTAGGGTGAAGTCGCCCTAATGGCCATTTAACTATTAGTATTTCGGGGGTGGGTTGCTTCCATCCTGTTGCTCCTATTTTCAAATTTATTACGCTTTGTGTTAACCCTATGCAGCTTCCAATTGCATTTTACCCACTATATTCCAGTCCATGCCGAGCACGAATGCTACCCAGTGTTCAACCGGTCCCACTTTCCCGGTATAATCCGGTACCCTCTCCCACTTACCCCCTCAATGTCCGTGGCAACAGTTCTTCAGTTGTCCTGTTCCTGCCGGTCACGGTCCACTTCTTGTTCCGGGCAGCCTTGCAGATCCAGCCACGTTACCACCTCCTCAGGAGTGTAAAAAAAAAGCGCTCTGCTCTTATGTAGCACCTTCAGCCTTGCCGGGTACCGAAGCATGTACTTGATGCCTGCTGCTCGCAGCCTCCTCTTGATGGCCACATAGCTGTATCTCTGTCTCTGCACCAGCATCGTGTAATCCGGGTACGCTGTAATGTTGGCGGATGCTTTCTGTATTGTTCCGCCTTTACGAAAATATTCCAGGATCTTCTCCCTGTCTCTATAATTCAAGATCCTCGCGATGATCGGTCTCGGCGGAGCCCCAGGTCGTGGTTTCCTCATTAAGGCGCGGTGCGCCCGCTCCACCATGAATCCCTGCGAAAGCTTGTCTGCTCCTATTTCCAGTAGGATCATGTTCTCCACATAGTTTGTAGGGTCTTGGTCCTCCTCCCCCTCCGGCAGGCCGACCACCCGTATGTTATTTCTTCTTGCTCTTCCTTCCGCTTCTTCCACCCGATTGTCACGGTTGGCAACCTGCTGTTTGAGCACATGAACTTCCTTTGCATTATTTGTGCTGACATCGGTATTGGTCTTTACAGCACTTTCCAGACCACTTGTTCTCTCCGCCAGCGCCCTGACATCTTGCCGTAACAGGGTAAGTTCAGTTCCTACCGCATCAATTTTGTTCTCCAGGGCTGTCCGTAAGTCCGCCATTGCCGCGCCCCATTTAGTGCTCAGCTCCGTTATAGCCTCCAGGATCTGGTGCTTATCTCCTTCTGGGGCTTCTTCCGCAGTAGTCGCAGCCGTGCTCTGCTCCGATGTTGTAGGGGTCCTCTGCGTTTTCGCGAAGACCTCCATTGTGGGTTGTTTGGTCTTGGCTCTCAGACTTTTTACCGACATGATGCAACCTTGCCCACGTGTCTGTCTCCGGCTCAGTGCTTTTTAGTTGTTGTTCGAGTCGTTGGGGTCTCTGTATATCAACCTACATCTATTATGGCACGTGAAATTGTTATTCGGGTGGATTGTAGCTTCCCACGTATTACTTTCTGCACATAATTCTCGTAACACCCGTGTTCGCCAACACCTCCCCCTGTGGTCACGTTACCTAGGCACAAACAGTGTAAGTCAGGTTGGGCGTCCTCTTGAGGTTGTAATAAGCACCCTCGCTCATTGATTTTTGCTTACCCTCAGTGTCACTGAGTACTGAGTGTCACCCGATGCTTGCACAGCCCGCGCAAATAAAAACCTCTGCCGTCAGTATTGTAAGGGCTTCCTGCTCGTGAGCACATACAGCCTTACCCAGTGCCGCTGTCCATTTCTATCATCTTGTGGTTCTCACACTGCAAGCGCAGCTACCCTGCATGTAGCCGCTCCCATCTGCTTCATCGTGTCGAGTCCAAAGCGAGCACGGCAGCGAGTCCCAGGAGTGCCGCCTCGTCTGTGTCAGGCAGAGAAAGCTTTTGATATTGTCTGACGGCAGTTATTGTCCACCGTTCCACTTGAGAGGCAAGGTCCGGTCGCCCATGCTCACAGATGCAAGCCGCTCCGGTTCTCAGAGCCTATTTTAGTTATGTCACAACAATATCCAACACCCCCGCCATTCTGCAGGGTCCACTTAGGCTATGAATTGCTTCCTCGCTTCCGGCATCCTGCATGGGCGTCTGTGTTATCTCCTATTTCCGTAGGAGTACCATTGTCCCACAGGATACAGCACCTCATGTCCTCACGCCCTATTCACTGGCGCTTCCCCCAGTGTCTGGATCTCTCCCTGTGTAGTGTCTCTGAATCTGCTGGGTCCTTTCGCGATCTGGCCTGCGTTACGTAAAACCTGGGTGTCTGGGCTCATGCAGTGCTCACCGGTCCATAATTACATACGATCATTGAGGCAATTGTAGCAGATGACTTTGTGCTGCCACTGAGGCCATTCGGTCAGAGCGCAGGCTCAGCTGCTAGTACACCGCCTTGCTCTCTCTCATCCCCGTCTATATGAGCCGGCACTTCCGATCTTATCCCGGGGGTTACTGTGGCTTAGAGCCCCCGATCGCCACCAGTGTCCGTCTTCAGTCGGGCACAATTTCCTCTCAGTGTCTGTGCCTATTGTCAGCAGGGTGCTGGCTTCTGCATCCCTGGTGCTCCTTTCTGGTCTTTGTGACTATCAGAGGCTGGTGGTACATACAAGGTGCATATGCCCACTTGCTGCGTCTGCAGGCCGCAGTGGTTGACTTAAGCAGCATGTGCGTCCCAATCCTTATGAGGCTGCTTCACGGTCCATCAGTGTAATCCTTTGTTCAGGATCGGTCGCCATTTTGTTTCGGACGACGCGGGTCTCGGCGTCGCTTGTTTTGTCCGTAGTTGCTCTTCCTCTCCTCGGTGCGGATCCGGGATGCAGTCCCTGCGTGCCCGTTACTTTCAACCTATTGTGGGTACGTTGTCATTCCTCTTGTCTGTTCCGTGTGTACATCGTCCCGGTTCAGTGGGAGCACCGAGGACGTGCCGCCGATCACATGGCCAGTTAGCCCAACACTGCACACTTCCCCTTGTCAGCCCGGTCTGTTCGTGAGCTTCTCTCGGGTAGTCAGCCGCTCACTGTTCCAGCAGCAGCTGCACGCCTGCAGCCCGTTCCCTACTCACCCGGCACCCGATTTCAAGTGCTGCCGAGGGTTTCTTTGTGTTAGCGCACCGCCATATTAGTGTCAGTTACGCCACTCTCGGATCAGGACACAAAGTAGATTGACTCTCGCTACTGTGTCCACCCTCTCCCGCCGATACGCTCATCTGCTGCCTGAGGTATTCACGAAGATACAGTATCTTTTTTCTGCTGGAATCACCCGTCAACACATGCGCTTTGCTTTCGATCAATAAGTCGGATCACGGAGCTCCAAGGAATCACAGCCTACTCCATGGCTGCTTGGCCACGCCCCCCTACGCAACAGAATACTTCAGTCATCCCCTGGCACGACAATGCATTCTGCATTGGTCCACACTCAGGACATGTACAGTAACACCAAGGCCAGGCACCAAATCCTCCAGTGTCTCACTAAGAATGAGAATTTTCTGAACAGCCTCAACCCAACTAACCTATGCAAGGATGCTCACCAAAGCCAAACACTAGATTTAATATTTAACTTGTCTTTTTATAGTTTTTGAAGAGCATATTTAGGGCCTCATCACGAGTTGGGCGGTAGCCCTTAAATGCTGCGGCAACGGTATTACCGCTTCATTTAAGGGCTGGCCCTATCACGAGTTGAGCTCTAAATGGGCCGTTTTACCTCCATATTTTTTCTGAAGGTGAAAATCTCATTTGGCGCTGTGTTTTCGGTGCAATTACCGCCGGCTGTACTAGTGCCAAAAATAAGCCATTGGGTCCAACGGATTTACCGTTAACGCCCAACCCATGATCCGGTGCTAATAGCGCCAGACCGGTTGCCGCTAACCCTATTACAGTTGGGCGGTAATCCAGCCGCGATACTGCCCAACTCGTAATGAGGGCCTCATCACGACCTCAACGGTAACCGTTAAAAGTGGCTTTAACATATTTTCCACAGCAAATACCACTCTGGCAGATCATGAGCCAGCACAAATACTGCCGACTGTAAAACAGCTGGCGCTATTACAGCTGACGCTATTATAGCCTTCGGAAACTGCGCAGATACTAAGAAGCGCAATTACCGCTGCATCACAGGTCCCAACACGGCAGTATTAATACTGCTGAAAACACAGCGCAATTACCTCTAGAAGGAGGTAAAGGCATACAGGTGGCAGAAATTAAGCCACAGGTAAACCCAGTCCACTCAAGAAGGCTACATAAGGCAGACAACTTGCCCAAACACAGTTCCCAACACCATGCTGCCAGTACACATTGCGAGATGGGACATGCTCATGCTGCGCCTGGAAGTACAGAGGAGGGACAACCAGCCCAGGGCACAGGGTGCATAGAGGAGGAGGAGATGGAGAAGAAGAGGCCAAGCAAGGTGCGCACCAATACCCAGGGTCAGGCCCTCACCATGGACTCTCACTGACAGTCAGTTGGTCACCCTGTACTGCCTCAACAGGGATACCATAAGTGAGCTGCTCATCACAATCTAGGGTGACATAGAGAGCAGAATCAACATCAGGCCAGCTGTGCCCCCACTGCTAAAGCTAGTGTCCATCCTACAATTCCTAGGAATGGGCACCTTCCAGCATTCCGTAGCCATGCTGCACGGCATGGCACAGCCAACATTTCGTGCAGCGTTAGTCCAGGTGCTGGAGGCCCTCCTGCGACATGTCTCATGCCACATCTCACTGCCGACCACCCCAGCACAGGTGCAAACCATGAAGGCACAGTTCTATGCCATTCCACAAATGCCAAATGTCATTGCAGCCTTGGACTGTACCCATGAGGCGTTGGTGGCCCCCAAGCCCACAAAGTGGTGTACTGCAACAGGAAGCACTACCACTCATTGAACGTGCAAGTGACCTGCAATCCCAGCCTGTACATCACCCACTGTTGTGCCTGCTACCCGGGTTCCGCCCACAACGCCATGGTCCTAAGGAACAGTAAACTACCTGGATACATGGAGAGGCACAGAGGACAACGGACGTGGATAGTGGGTGAGTAAAAGTGTCAGCACACAGGCACTGCGATGCATCCAATTACATGGGGGGACATGTGCAAAACTGCAGAATATATGCCATGCCAAGTCAATGTACAAGTCAGACCTGCCCACCTCCTGCACCAATATCACAGTACAGCCCACAGAACAAGTACATGTTGGACATACCTGAATGGATACGCTGATAGACACAAACAGCAGCGACTCCCAACACACACATGAATACAGGTACCACAATGCAACCTGTACTATTATTATTATTATTATTATTATTATTATTATTATTATTATTATTATTATCCTAAATCAATGTCACACAATGTGCCACATCACATCATACAAAAATAATCCTGCCAATTCCACTGCCAAGTACCCATGTACACTCAGCCTGCAATGCAGACCCACTGCCCCAGAAGCCTATGGAGGGCCGATAGTAAATCCAGCAGGCCACATGCACGAGAGCAATACACGGGCACAAGGCAGCCACCATGTCAGCTTGATATAGCAACTAAAGACACATGAAGTAACATCAGCTGCAAGTGTACAGGGTGCATGTTAAGAACATACAATACATGGGGCGTGTGATATAACATGCACAAGCATTGAATAAAACACATGCCACGCAAGCCCCATATGTATTCACATGATGCCCTTTCCCCTGATGCCATGAAAGGCCACTCCCACACAATACACTGTGACACATGGCTGTTCCTCACTCCATGCAAGTGATTCCGGATACCCAGAGATGCCCTGGCTCATAACATACATACCATGCACCACTGTGTCTGCCTCACATTAATGAATAAACACAACAATGACACAGTGAGGAATGTCCTTGAATGGATGAAGTTTAACTCTGTTTAATGTTTTGAAGTTCATCAACTATCTCCTCTACCCCCACCCCCACCACCCCAACATACTATCCCCCTCCCCCACCCCACCACCATTCCAAAACACTATCCCTGCTCCCCCACCATCACCCCAACACACTCACTGTCTCAACAAATGGGACACTGTCACATGCGTGGCCTCTTCTCCCTCAGGGCTGCCCCGAGTGACTTTGGGCCCAGATGACGTTCAGATGGCGCCTTGCTGTGCTGAGCAATGACACCTCTGAGTGTGGCTGAACTGGAGGGTATGTGCCCTGACCCCCGGATGTGCTGCAGAGAGAGTTCAAGACTGCACAAATGCAGATATTTTCCTCGGTCAGCTCACTGACTCGCTGGCCATAGACTGTCAGTGCGGCAGTACTTGGAGTCACCTGTGCCCGGTGGTGCTCCTTTGATCTGACAATACTCCGGGTGGGTCCCTGCATACAGTCATGTATGACCTGCAGGTGTAGGGAGTGAATGTTTCTGCATGTCGTCCAGACTCTGGAGGATGGAGTGGCTCGGTGGTGGGTGGGGAATGAGTTGGGGGCTCCGCAGAGAGTAAGGGTTGTAGCACGATGAGCCATAAGAGGGGGTGTCCATGTCAGGCTCAGGTGTCTGGGCATGCTGGTGGTGAGGAATTCTGTCAGGGCTGTGTGGCCCTGGATCACCCTTTGCCTGTTGGCTGGTTTCCTCCTGGGTGCCATTGGCACTCCTGCCAGCAGGTGTGTCCTTGTTGACAGCTACTGCAGCTGGCTGTGTGGGCGCAACTGGTGTGGTGGTGCTCCCGATGGCATGTGGGGTTGGCGCAGGGCCTGCGCTGCCACTAGCAGGTTTGGACTTGCTGAGCCAGGTGTCGCATGCTTGGACTTGCACCTCGTCCTGACATGGGTTTGGCCCTTGGGGGGGTAGTTGGCATTGAAGGCCTGGAGGCAGCATTTGCTGATGGGCCTTCCCTATCTTCCTCCACAGGCTCCTCCTGAGCTGCCCGAATGCCTATAGGGGACAAATGGCATGCTGTCAAGTATGGTGCGTTCACATGGGTTGGCATGCAATTCACACATGCTATTGCACAGAGTGACACCCCACCCAAGTGGTCAGATGTGCATGGTTTCTCAGGGGCCATTGCATTTGCCCACAGCATTGTGAGAATGGTCGCAGATATGTATATGTAACCCGTGGGCACATGGCCTGTGGCCTGTTTGCGGTCAAGGCGGGATGTCATGCAGGGGCAGCTGACTGGGCATTCCATGCATGCCATGTGGTACTGCAGGGTCATACATTGTGGCATGCTCACATGGTCAAGTGCTGGCATACAGGCACATCCTTTGTAATTGCAGCATATGGGACGGTTGTATGTGTTCATGCCCCCACATCCCTTTATATAGCGCTTTGGATTAAGGCGCTATATAAATAACACATAATTATCATTATCATTATCCCCTCCCCTTGTGGAAGTTGGTATGGTGGCTTCGCCTATGGCACTGCCATGGCTCAATGGGACGCTGCTGTGCAGCCAGCAGCGGTGCACTGTCTTGTTTTGTGTTTGGCTTGCTGCACCCATGTAGGTGCAGGGAATTGTACTCTGCCATTGGACTCTTCTGCCATGCCAGTATGGGGCTGGCCAACTGGGCCCGCAACATGTTGGTATGACAACTGCGCAGTGTCAGAGTTCCTCACACGCCACACTCCTGCTGGCACAGAGAGCACCAGCAGAGGTGTGGGGTGCATTGCACTTGGATTGACCACTTGCCACACCTACACACTGCACAACTGCTAAGGGGTGCACTTGGTCCCTCCCCCCAGGCTGCTGTTGAGGGGTGCTGATGCGGCACCCCATCACTGAACCCTGATCGGCTGGCCCAGCTGCTGGGCCTGCTGGCATGTGTCCCTGTCCACTGCATCATTTTGTGCTAGGCTAACATTTGTGGGTGGTCATTTGTGGATTGATGGGGTCGCGAGGGGATGACTCACCTCCTGCCTCATGGCTGCTGGCACCCAAGTCCGCTCTACCGACTCCCTCAATATTTTCCACCTCAAGGATAATGCTGCACTTCTCCTCCCAAGGTGTGAGCACTAGGGGCTCGATGGTACCGCCTCATGTTGCCATGGCCGTTGTGGGGAGGAGTCCCCGCACCATGAGCCTTAGGTCATTCCATCTCATGTGGCAATCCTCTGCATCATAGGGAACACTGCCTAGCGCAGTTACCTTCTAGCTCATTGCCAGCAAGATGGCAGTTTTGCGCTGGCCTGAGATCCTGGCGGTAGCTCTAATTCCGCTCGGCGGAATTTCCGCCGGGTTACTGCCTGACTCCTAATGAGGCCCTTAGTCTTTTTCAATATGACATGGTATTCAGTACTTTTCGGGGCTTCTCTGGCCTCTTCAGTGTCGAGTATGAGGTTGACAAACTCATCTTGGTCGTATGAGTCATATGGCATGTCATATGCGGCTCCCTGCACCTCCTGGTAGAGAGTCTCAGGCCCATATTCCTCTGGGGGATGATCATATTCATCGGTGAAGTATCTGGTCCGATCAGTCTGCTCTGGCTGTGGCGGGTACCCCGGCGTATGGTATTCGTCAATGGCTCTGACGTACCGTCTCTGTCCTTGGCTTTGTTGGTAGTATCGGGGTTGAAAGTGTCTAGGAGGTGGCGGACGGACAAATGTCCTGACTGGCGTTTGGGGTCTCACGGGAGGAAATGGTACGCCTTCCCTGCACACCGAGTGGAAATGGCCTTCTCTTCCGCAGTTTGTGCATCGTTGAGACAGAGCTGGGCAAGATCCTGCATGCGGAAAAGACATCCCACAGCGATAGCATTGTCTCTGTAGGCGGGGTGTTTGAATGTTCTGAGTTCTGTATGGCTGTGGCCCCCTGTCACCTGGACGAGATGGTTGTATGGTTGCGACCAGTTCCGCTGCGTCGTGTTTGGGGTTGCTTGAACTGGCCATGGATGTAGCTTGGGCATCGACCCTCTCATGTATGCGAGCGAGCGAGCTCACTTCCTGGATGGAGAGGGGTTTTTTCAAGAGCTGTTTCTTGAGGGCAGGGGATAAGCAACCTTCAATGACCCTTAATCTTATGGCTTCTTCCAGAGAAAATGCGTCGAATTGGCAATTTGCACCTTTTACTCTCAGGCGGGTTATGAATTCATCAACAGTCTCCTGTGGCATTTGAGTGCACTTGTTGAAAAGGTAGCGTTCATAGTCGCGATTGACTTCTATGATGAGGAGTTTGTCTAGGGCCTTTATTAAGTCCTTGAAAGTGTTCTGTTCAGCTGCAGGAATAGTCTTGACCACAGTCTTTATCTCGCCCCCCACCAGATTAAGGAAGATGTCTCTGATATTGGGGGAATTTCCATCACCAGATCCCCTGACATAGTGCTGGAAATCTTCCATCCAATCAGTCCATCTGGGTCCTTTCGTGGCTTGTGGGGTCATGGTGAAAGGGGGTGGTAGATGCAGTTGAATCGGCTGCACCACGTGAGCCGGCGTCGGCGACCCTGGGTTGGACCCTGACGCGGAGACTGGCGTGCTCATGATGCCGGAAAAATATGTACTTTGTGCCTGATTTGGCCTGATTCGGGTAGGCTAGTGGAGCTTGGCTCGTTTGAAAGGGTGGAATGTTATGGAGGGGGGGGCCGGGCAGACTCACCGGTCTACGACGTGTGGGGTGTCGCAGCAGATGTCCAATGCTTCCCTGCGCTGTGCTGCGCTGCGCCAGGGGTGTGTGTGGTGGTCACGCAGGCTCCCAGGATCCACCGACGACCCTCTTGAGGTGTTGAGGAAGTACGGAGAGGAGGAAGAGGGCTCCCGCCCGTGTAGGACGTCAGGATGTAGGAGAAAAGAGGCCTGGGGGCATTCAGGGCGTATTGAGGAAAGTACTGGGAGGAGGAAGAGGGCTCCTGCCCGTGTGGGACGTCAGGATGTAGGAGGAGGAGGCCTGGGGCATTCAGGGCGAGAAAATTGGCGGACTGCCAATGCGGATGCCTTTGGCCGCGCTTGCGGCGCGGCGAGTGGCGGAAAGCCAAAGGAGGAGCGGCGGATTGCCAAGGAGGACTCCGTGGGCGCACGGGGATGAAACCTCGTCGCCAGTGTTGCCTCGTAGAGGCCTCGTAAAGGAGGACGCGCACACAAGGAGATTTGCAGGCTGCTTCTTTATTTCCCTCAACGTAACTCTAACTGACGCTCAGCGCGCCTTACCCATAAACCCCTTTCCCTTCATCCTCCCGCCGTATCATAGCTCCGCCCCCACAAGGGTGGGGGAAGCACTCCTTAACCCCTGAGTGCTTGGCAACAGCCTCGACTTAATAATTAATATTACATTGCTACTACTGATCACTTCTACCACTAGGATAAAAAAAAACATCTTGCATTTGGAGAGGAGGGAGACGAAACCTATATATCTCTCTGTCACGATCCATTCGAACTAGGAAGCCATTTACTTTTCCGAGGTGGCGGCTGCTGCTCAAGGTAACAGTCTAGCAGCAGTGAATACGGTAGCAAAGGAAGCCCCGCCCGGGATACCCGGAGCAGCTTTTCAGGACACGAGAAGGAAGCTTCAGTGCGTTGCTAGTCCTCTAAACCAACGCTTCGTAAGTTCGTTACTTTCTCTCTACTTGAAATCTTCTGATTCAAAGTTCCTTCTATTAGAGTTTGTTCCTCTTGTGGCCTTTCCGGAGTATCCATTTTGTGTGTTTTATTTTGTCTGTGAATTAGGTCCGGTTTCCTCGTATCAAGAAGTCAGCTTTGAATTCAACAGCCGGTCTGATTGGTGTTGCAGGGTGTTTTGCTGCGGCTGCTTGCAACACGCCTCGCAACACACGTACATTGTATTATGCCGAGATCTTATCCCGGAAATCAAAAAGTGACTTTTAGTTGAGACGTCTCATGTGGAGGTTCTAACTAATTACTGTTTTTTCTTTTATTATTCGGAACTTTGTTAGAATTGTCTTTTCTGTTCCACATTCAAGAGTTCTTTTTCGACTCTTCCCTGCTTGGCTGCAGTTGCAGTTATTTTACGTTATCCAAGGTATTTTCTGCTAAGGTTTGTTTAGGAAGTTATAATAGGTTGATTCTTTTTCCTAATGCTGTGACTACATCTTTGAATTCTTAGAAAAACCCTCACTCAGCATTTCTAGGTTACTCGAGATCCTTTCATGATCTGAGTTACGAATTCAAGGTAGTTATAGGACGGGATTTGTTTTCTTTCTCCTTGGCTATTAAAACTCTCCTTTCTGACTTTTTCTCTTTTTCTCTTTTGTTTTTGAAAATATCAGAGGATTTGAAAATTGCTTTTTGAGATGCACCCTGCCTGTTCTCCTTATTGAACATCACTGAGGAGATCCCGTGCCAGAAACCACTCTAAGAGGGAGTCCATGGATTCTACAGTCATTCTGCAGCGACAGGGTTTTTTTCCCCCAGAGGGTTTCCCTGAGAGACTCCTGGTTCTCTAACATTTGTGTTGGAGAGGCAGGGGTTTCTTAGGTATTCTTCTCCTTACTTCTGACCAGCTGACAAGAAGACAGGTTAGTGGTTTGTGCGACTGGGAAAGAAAGCGGGTTCAAGTTATAGTATATTGGTAAATTGTTAATGATTGTTACACTCTCGCTGTTACACCCGTGTGGAGCTGTGAAAGGGACACCAAAATGTGGAACAGAGTATGCAAATAATCCAGGCCCCTATTAGTGAACCCTCTCTAAATGAGGCCCGTCAATTGCTTCTTGCATGTCTGTAAGTGGCTCTAACATCCTGTAGCCTGGTATGCATATAGGTGACAGCAAACATTGCTCTAAGCAGAAATGAAGCTGCCTTTGCTGCTCCACTACCCTCTGAACTCCCTCACCCAACTCCACAAGCTCACAAAATGAGCTTGGCTTCAGCTCTCTGTCTTTCAGTGGTGCAGTTGTTGACGTTGCCAAAACCATGCCAAGACCAATCCCAGAGAAACCAGACCTCATAACCCCCAGGAGCTGCCACCAGGCCAGCCTAGTCCACTGCCTTGGCTTCTTGGGGGACCCCAAGGATGATGGCCTTTCATCACTCCCTCCAGTGCGTTTTTCTCATTGTCCATCTTAAGGACCGCTGTCGTTCTCCTAAAAGTCAGGGTTCCTAGAATCCTCCGAGGCTACAGCTCTTATGATCTTGTAAAAATTAAGCAATAATCCTGCATTCCAAGGCCATTACCTAGTATTAATAGCCTTTTGTCAAAGCTAACAGGCCCAGTCTTTAACGAGGGCCATGGGTAAAACAGGGCAAAAAAGGATACACTATGTACTTTTGCCAGACATTATAGCCCTCTGCTGCAATGTCTGCAAAGGAACTGACAACATTCCAGTGTTCTTATGAGGCTTTACACGAAACCCTGTGGCTGTACCATGAGTTATATATTGACCCTGAAAACGGAGTAACAGGCCGTAGTGCATAATGGGATTTTATAGGGCTTACGGGCCCATAACCAGATTACAGCCCGTGGGCGGCATTTATAAAGGTATTTTAAACCGTGGCAAAAGGCTACAAATGTTAGTTTCCACAATTCAAAGGCAATCTGCTTGAGATATTGTGAGGAATTGGCTGTGGCTCAGTGGGCAATCTGCAGGCATTAAGAACTGGTATAGCCTGCAGATTGATTTGAATTCTATATTCCAAAGCTATCAGCAGAATGGAGAGTAACTGCAGCCAAATCCCTGCAACATTCCAGGCGGATTTTTGTACTGGCAAAGTTGATATATTTGTATCGACATCATATATTTTGAAAAGCGATTTGCATTATAATAGCTTCATAGACCTCTCTCTCGGGTCGTACCAGGAGTTGTTGGTCTATATACCTAGTTAAATGCCCTCTCAACACTCAGGCCTTCAGGGCCTTTAACTATAAAGCTTAATTAATTAAGTACTATCTCTTATGCGCTAGCATGTCAGCCTACCTCCTACACGGTTCCACACAGTCTTTTCAGTGGCCTTGCAGGTAGTCTAATAATGTATGCATTTCATGCCATATAAGTCCCTATTGCTGGAATCTTTTCCACACGTGCATTTACAGCAGCGCTGTAAAATGTTCCATTCACATGAATGCATGCAGTTACTTTCAAGGCCTCGGGAATCCAACTAACAAACTTGAACATGCCTATAATACTTCATGAGCAGAGACCTCTCACACACTGGAGCATCCGCCACATAGTATTATGTTTTCTCATTCTTGAAGTGGGAGCATGAGAGGGCGTGTGGAAGCATGCTCTTGGCTGGCCCGTAGAATCCATGGTTATGTATGTGACAACAGGGAAGGACATGCTAGATATTTTTCAAATGGAGACATTACGGGTCTGGCGGTAACCATGCCGATAATACCGGTGGGTTGCCGCTGGGCACGTAAAAATCTACCACTGCCTCACTTGCCGGTAACACTGAGGTATTACAACCCCAGCGGTCCAGAAAGTCAGGCCCCAGGGGAATGGGGAACACGGAAGCACTGGCACAGTTATTAACGGTGCTGTTGCTTCTGTGACGGCTTGCCTACCGTGGCCGCTGTGTCAGGCAGGGTCAGCCCTATCGGGTACAGTGGCTCAATCAAACCCATAGTGTGCCAGTCCGGAAACAACAGTGCCGGTAAGATTACCGGCACACTTGTAATGAGGCCCATTGTATGCATGTGAAAGTGCTGGTGGTGCTTCATAACTTAACGCAGGCAGTTTCCATTAAAGTGCCTGGTTCATGCGTGTGATGCTCAGTTGTCAAGTATGCTGTTCAGATATGCGTGGAGTTGCTCATAGTGCGCGTCTAACGTGTTTTGTGTCTTTTCTCTATTGGTGCCAGCTTTGTAGGTAAAAGCTTACATTTGCATTGAGACAAATTGACTTTTGAGACAATGTATTTGCAACCTCTGAAGCACTCTCAGGGTCAAGTTAATTATTTAAAATTCTGAAGCACTGAGCGCTAAGGAAACACAGAGAATGGGACTTTGCCTTTGATGTAGATAGGTCTTAAACTGTCCTCAGTGTTGTATTAAAGACGTGGGGATGCGCCCCAGAATAGCTGTATATTTCTCACGGAATAAGGGGAGCAGGTAGGGACCGAGGAGGTAGAATGTCTTATTGGTTTGGCTACCGTATGTCCAAGGAGTTCTTTGAGAGTAACAGTGCAACTTCATATCACCACCTGCAACACCTTCATACAAGTTACCTGGGAATACTTGCTTGTTGAATGGGTTAATGCTCAACTCCTGCAGCAATCGGATCTAGGTGATCACTGCGCCGCCCATAATGGCGACTTTC
Organism: Ambystoma mexicanum; assembly: GCF_040938575.1. Classification (NCBI taxonomy): domain Eukaryota; kingdom Metazoa; phylum Chordata; class Amphibia; order Caudata; family Ambystomatidae; genus Ambystoma; species Ambystoma mexicanum. The sequence continues at coordinate 107,862,132 of NC_090940.1, read as the reverse complement.
AAAAAGCCAACTTTCATTATGGCCCAGCGCAGTGATCACATACATCACTGTACCCCGTATCCCCCTACCCGCCTCCCTCCTACCCACTTACCTTTTCGGAAGTGTGCCACCGTCTCAACTGTATCCCTGCAGCACCAGTTCTGTCCCACTAACGTGGGTCTGAACTGGCGCTGCAGGGTCCTTTTCTTTCTTGCTTTAAACTTTTATCTTTATTGGTCCCCGCTACCATGTAATGGATGCAGGGGACACCCCCGTAACCCTTGACCCACATTAGTCAGACTAATCACAGGGATGGATTCTTATTAAATATTTTGGGGAAAGCCTTCATACTATCAGGGCCCACTTGCGCACATCTCAAATCCATCACACACCCACATCTAGTATCTAGCACCATCTGGTCCAGATATAGCCTTCACAGTAAAGCCTTGCTTTAAACCGAGCTGTATATATATATATAACGGACGTTTTCTCTCATGATGTCTGATAACTAATCCGAGTTAAAAACATGCAACTCAACTGTCCTGCCAAGTGTCCAAGCTCCTTTCATTTCACCTCCCCCCCAACCCTTCTTTTTCCCTTCCAAAGACCTAGGTCTGACGACCCCAGGCAGGATCACAATATACCACCTCTCTCACCATATCAGGCCCTGTAAGACAACTACAGAGGTGCTGTACAAAGTATCAATACTTGATAACATAACACATTATGTAGATCCATCTTGGCTCTAAGAAGAATCAAGTTACTTGCCTGTGGCAGCAGATTTGAATCTTGGTCTCTGTTCTAGATTCACATGATGTACCAACTGCCTTCAAGGGATTAGATCCAGAATTGCAAGTTGGGTTTGTCATAAGTCGAAAATTGTGGCTAAAGTCCATGACATCACCAGGTATCGAAACATGCCTCTGACTCGAAGGCCATTCCTGAGTTCTTGTTGTACATTGGTTATTTATGTGTGATGTAAATGTGCATCTGAGTCTAGAACATACATAGCTGCAAAACTACTGTTCGTTTTAAATTACTTGTTAATTTTGGTGCATGGATCTATTTTAGTATTACCTGATTAAAATTCACACATTCCAGCCAGCAATACGTCATAAGACGCCTGATTTTGCATGAACCGGATTGGTTCTGTTCCACTAGTCTTTTAGAGAGTACCCATGCTCTGCTTCTGAGTACCTCCAGGCTTTCCATGTTCTAACTTAATACCTTGTGCCTCACTGAGGCCATCTAGGAAGCCACTTGCTGAATAGACTTACAAGGAAATATCACTTGCAGTATACTGTGACAATTAATGGGAGCACGCCACTTCTCCCCAGGGAGATCCCTTCCCTGTGAGGCTAGGGATGTGAGGCTGCTACCCAATAGTCCCCTTAGGGTTTGTGGAAAGCAGGACCCAACAGGAAGAGACTCCTGTGAAGGAACTCCCAGGCCCCTTTTCCCTTGGGACCAAGTCCTTGTTAGAAATTCCTGAAAACACTACTGTCGTTTATGGCACAGCTTCTTCTGTCTTTGATCCACAAATCACATATGACCAAGACGAAGAAGAAGCAAAGAGACCTTAAGATCAATAATAGACTGCCTGGATGTAGTACTGAGAAGAGTTGGCCCCAAGGAAGCATAAAGATCCTCTCAACTACTCACCACAGTACTGAGAAGAGTTGGCCTCAAGGAGGCCGAGAGATCGCATCAACAACACCAAAGAAGGACTTGAACGTTATGCTTGGGAGGATCCAGCATCAGGAAATAAAGACTGAGAAAGAACAAGGAAGAAGAGAGAGGAGCCGGCATGAAGCTAGCCCAGCTCGGGAAGTTCAAACCTCGGAACATGAAGTTGCAAGGATGCTGATGCCCAGTGGTGGGGACATCGAGAAACAGTCACTGGAGCACGACATTGGAAGCCAAGCTCCTGACCAATCGAAGAGACAGAAGAACCAGCAGTGTCGTGACCTCAAAGAGGTGGACCGTGTGGTCCTGCAACTGCACTGGAGTTGTGTGGTCTAATTCTCTGCGGACCCACAAGGACGAAGCAGGGAGAGAAGTGAAGAAAGCAGGAGACGCTGAAGCTACTTGAGTCAGCCTAGCACCTCATGAAGAACCAGCGAGGCAGTCCCGACATATTACAGGAAACAGGAAACAGCTGGAGACCCGGTAGGGGTTTGGGGCAGCTCCAGAGTCCAGAAAAGCTCAGGAGTGATCTCATTCATCACAGTAGTGACATCCCGAGAATTCAGAGTCCAGAGAAACTCGGGAGTAACCTCCCTCGTCACAGTAGTGATACCCAAAGAACCAAGAGTTGAAAGAAACTTGGGAGTAACCTCCCTTGCCACAGTAGTGATACACAGAGGACCAAGAGTCAAGAAGAGCCCGGGAGAAATCTCACTCATTACAGTAGTAATAACCAGGAAACTAAGAGCCAAGAGAATCTTGGCAGTAATCTCCATCATCATAGTAGTGATATCCCAGGATTCAAGAATCACAAGTGCATCAGGAGGAATTTCCCTCGTCACAGTGATAATCCAAATAGGATTAAAGAGGAGATTAGACAGCAAGAACTATCTGGAGGTAATCCTCAGAACATTGTAAGACTGGAAAGAATTACTGGAACTGTAAAGCAAGCTTTCAAAAGCCCTTGAGAAGAAGTAAAGAGACTTATTAGGACTATTGATAAATAATATTCCAAGACAGCCCTCAAGGCTGTGAAAGGTGGGTCAGGAGAAAAAAGTCATTCTCCTGACCACGCTTCCTTTGTTAAATCAGAAGCTAAAGCAAAGGATTGCTGGAAAAGACTTTAAGACTGAGCCAGTTCACAAGAAGGGAGTCATTCTCCTGGTGTTATATACACCTGGATGCCGAACCCCTTTGGTAGACTAGTGGTAGGGTCAGAGTAGGGACAGAGGATGAATACTTTTCATTTGCATAACGAGCCTGACGACAAGCATCCGAGTGGTTATTGGTTTAGGCAGAGACAACCCTTTAGGAGACAGGGAGAGGTAGGTTCTTTGGTACAAATCTAAACAAAGCTTTCTTGAAACATGACACCCCTTTGTCCGACTCCTTTCTCCACATCACCACAATAGCTATTAGATATTTTTCGATTTATGGAGCATTCTTTCACACAAAATGTAAGTTTTGATAGCTTTTATTGCGCTAACTGAAAATATGCTGAGATGGCACATTGCACTAGCTTTAAAAGGACCACAGACCTCCTATTAGATGGTGGTCACAGAAGCACTGAATAGCTACTCACTAGCTCCATGACCAACATCTGGTGAAGAGGTCTATGGGACATGAACAACTAATAATGCATTGTACCATCTGTGAGACATGCATGGTATCAAGAATGACACAGACACAGATTATGAATTCAACAATAGGATTTTTATTAAATATCCGGATGGGTGTAATGCCTAACTTGCCCAATAGCTGTGGTGGGAATTTCCCTACTTAAAGAAACTAAGGAAAGTATGTGCCCATAAGTCCAAATCAAAAGTCTGTTTGTCAAAACATATGCTCGCTTTCATGTCTAATACAAAGATGTAGTGTAGGGTTATTATAACTCAATAGTGTTCAATATAAAGCCTGTAGCAATTTCTAGCTCCCTTACCTAAGTTCAAGATACAGTTCCAACAAATACAGGCTTCAAATGTTCCTTCAAGACTTGGGTTCTCTTTCCCTCAAGCTTCAAGCACTAGTTTACAACTAAATGTTCCAAAGTAGCTCAGGGTTCCCTTCCCAAAGCTTCAAGCACTGGTTCACAAAACAAAGTTCCAATATTCAGCTCTATCTTGTTTCTTGGTGGCTTTCACAATTCTCCTAAATTTGTTGGGGGTTCCTGGTCTAGGCAGAGTTGACAGGCCGCACGGTACAATACAGGTTGCGCAACCAGTTGCCCTCGCCCCAGCTTTCTGGCACCTTGACTTAGATTGCTTTGGTGGTTCACATTCAACTCAGAAATAAACAACAATATCCTACAAAGGCTGGGGGAGGGTTAGGTAAGTCAATGTCAGGAAAAGGGGGATATCGTGTCTTGCCCTCTAGCTGCCTCTCCCCAATCCTCAAGGACCCTCAACTCAGGTGATCCTCCATCGCTAGTCCACCTGCAGGGTAAGGATCCAAAAGCGATGGTCCTTCCCTGGCCACCTGAGCAGAAGATACCTGGGGAGTAGTTGTGAGAGTACCTTCAGGTTTCTCAGACATCTAAGTATAATATTTTGAGTTAGTCCAATAAAACTCAGATTTTATGTGATTTTGAAAAGAACTAACATAACAACACCCTTTTCTTCAAGCATTTTTTTAAAGAATTCAACAATACAATGCTTGTGACAACTGTTGGTATTATTTTACTAAATAGCACCAGCAGCAGGAAATAATAAACTCAAGACTCTGGTCAGGATCTTTACATCCATCCCCGGATTGGGTTGTCTAACAAAACAAAACCCCCTTTACCCACTACCTATTTCCAGGACACGCAACCGATCTTTAAAACTATATTCTGTGGTTTCTGTACTAACATGTGTCTGGTATCCGGCACTCACCATCCTTAATCCAGCTATGTCTGTCACAGGAGATCTGTAATGTAGTCTGACAGCATGCTAAAAGACTGATTCAGGATCATTCTGCCTAGTCAGAGGGCAAGATACAAAATAAATAAGCAAGAAAACAAAGACAAAACAAATGTTTATTTTATTCAAATAGAAAGCAAAACTGAAATACGCACTGTACTACTTATAACTAGTCTTGGTGTATGCAGTGAATGGGATTCACGTTAAAATACAATATGAGAGACTGAAGGTCTACCAATGCTTTTTCCTGAACTACAGCTGATATAAACATGCACTGCTATATTGCAAACAATGGAATCCTGCATACACAGGTTCATGTGCTTGCAGAAAGTCGGAACCGTATCATGGAATAAATTACTGGAAAAAACCATTCACAGTTCTTAATATTATCTAAAGAAGCAGAAGGTTCAGTGTTGGTTACTTAAAACAACAATGTTTATTTGGTGAACACTTCACAGCAAACAAGAGTCAAATTATTCCATGCAGATTCAAGTTAAAATAATTTTACACTACTCATATGCGCTTCTTCAGGACTCCCAACTCAAAAGAAAAAAATGAGTAAAGTACTACCCCTTCGAAATCCTATCTGGAACCTATGTCAGCCCTGGTGGCATTTGCATTAGATATATCTAGGTACACACTTGTTCCTGTTTCATGCACACCTTTCATCAAATGTTTTTCTGCAAAATCAAGCTCTTCTGCTTCTGGAACTGCAGGTGAAGATGTCCCCTGCTCCATACTTATGGGACATCTCTCCGTCCTGTGGGACGGGACCAGAGCACTTTGTAAAAAGCATCCACATTTTTTTCAAAAATGTGTCCCTCCTCTCTTTCCTGCGCAGGGCCCGGCACGCGGCCGTAACCCCGCCCACCTTGGCTCCGCCCCGCGCACCGCCCATCAGTCCTTTTCTATCGCAGGGTCCAAGACCCATTAGCAATAACAGAGGAACCTTATTAGAGGGGACGGCGGGCGGGCGTATGGAGGAAAGGGGACTATGGACTAGGAGTAAGGTGGTCACTACGGTGAGTAACCTGGTAATACTCCTACGTCCCGTCCCCTTTCCTCCATACTTATGGGAGATTCCCAAGCACTCCTTACAGGAACTATGGGTGGATGGAAATACCCCTTACTGAAAAAGGTTCTTCAGCACAGCCTGGCCGAACTGAGCGTCAGCCCTAGAGCTCATATCGAGGCAGTAATGCTTACAGAAAGCAGATGCAGGGGCCAGGTAGCGGCTCTAGTGATGGACTCCCAGGGAACATACTTCTGAAAATCAACCGCAGCTGCCTTGCCTCGCACCTGATGTGCATGGATACCCTTAGGTGGTTTCAGCTTTTGGATGGTGAAAGATTCTGTGATACAGGCAGCAATCCATCTGGAAATGGATGCCTTAGACGCCGGCCTGCCCTGGGGTTTACCGAAGGTCACAAACAGTTGGGAAGAGTTCCGAAGCTCGGCAGTCCTGTCCAGGTAGAACTTAAGAGCTCTTCGGACATCCAGGCAGTGTAGAACCCTTTCCGCCTCCGAGGCAGGGTTCGGAAAAAAGACCGGAACGGAAATCGACTGATTCAGATGGAATTCGATCACTACCTTTGGTAGGAAAGCTGGGTTCGTCCGAAGGACTACCTTGTCCATGTGAAAAACCAAGAAAATATGCTCCACCGACAATGCCTGAAGCTCACTCACTCTCCTCGCTGACGTAACGGCGACCAGAAAGGACACTTTCCAGGACACGTACTTGAAGTCAACCGTAGCCATTGGCTCGAAAGGTTTATGGCACAGCGCCGTCAGGATTACGTTTAAGCCCCATTGCGGGTGCAGAGTACGAACCGGAGGGTAGAATCGTGTCAAACCAGCAAAATGTCTCTTCACCACCGGGTTAGTTAACGAATAAGAACACCGGTCTGTAGAGAGGTAGGCGGAAATCGCCGAGAGATAAGTCCTGCAGGACAAGACATGAACCCCTGACTCTGCTAGGGAGGAGACAAAGGACAGCACCGTGTCAATCGTCGCCACCCTCGGGTCCAATTCTTTCTTCAAACTCCAATGACAGAACCTGAGCCATTTACTCATGTATTCGGATCTGGTTGAGGGTTTCCTGGCTGGCTGGATAATGCAAATGTTATCCGCAGACAAGCCCAAAGGCTCTAGCGCTGTGAACTCAGGCACCATGCCGCCAAGTTGAGCGATTGTGGGGAGGGGTGCCACATCTGCTGTTCCCCTTGGTGAAGAAGATCGGGAGTTACTGGTAACCTGATCGGCGGACACACCGACAGGTGTTGATGTTCTGAGAACCAAAACCTGGCCGGCCACCACGGAGCTATCAGTAAAAGAGAACAGTTGACAAAACTTTTCAAATTCCAAATTGCTCGATGAACCAGAGGAAGAGGCGGGAAGGCGTAAGCTCTCATGTTGTGCCATGGGATCTCGGGTGCGTCCCCCAGAGAAGAGGCTCCCAGCCCCCTCTGGAGGTGTACTGAGGAAGCTTCTTGTTCATCGCCGTGGCGAAGAGGTCCACCTCCGGTGTGCCCCAACGTGAGAAAATCCATGATAGGATCTCCGCCTTCAACTCCCACTCGTAGCTGACCACTGTCCGCTGGCTGAGGGCATCCGCGGTGACATTCAGCCGGCCCGGGATGTGCACTGCAAGCAGCCAGACCAAATGAAGCACGGCCCACTCCCAAATCTGAATGGCCAGATCCACGAGAGGGGGAGACTTCGTTCCCCCCTGCTTGTTTATGTAGTACATTGACACTGCATTGTCCGTTCTTATGCGGACCACCTTGTTGACAATGAGAGGTCTGAACGCCTTGAGCGCCAGAAAAATCGCCAGAAGCTCCAATTGATTTATGTGCAGGAGCTTGTCCTGAGGTGACCAGAGGTCCGAGACCTGAAGAAGATCCAACGTCGCACCCCACCCGAAAAGGGAGGAGCCTGTCGTGATCGTCACCATGGGGCTTGGGTCCTGGAACCCGACACCCACTGACAGGTTGCTGAGAGAAGACCACCAGTCCAGGTCCACTCTCATGGAATCCGGAATCATTATCCGTTTGGAATCCGGGTCCACAGCCTGACGCCAGGAACTCCGAAGAGCCATCTGGGTTCGCCTCATTTTGAGATGAGCAAGCGGAAGAACCAGCACACACCAGGCCATGAGGCCCAGAAGCCTCTGGAACCACCAGGCCGACATGCTCTCCGACTGCGTAAACATCTGACACGTGGCCAACAGATCCGCCATTCTGTACCCGGTCAGATACACATGACAGTCTATCGTGTTCCAACGAAAACCCAGGAAAGTCAGGTCCTGTGAGACCATCATGGAGGATTTCCGTCAGTTCACCGACAGCCCAAGGTGGAACAGGAGCTGAAGGAGAGACAGGAGGTTGCCCGCTGCTGCCAATGGGCAAGGGCTGCGTAGGAGCCAGTCGTCCAAATAGAGATACACATGGATACCCTGGAGACGAAGATGGGCCGCGATCACCGACATCATCTTCGTGAAGACACGCAGCGCCGAACTGAGGCCAAAGGGAAGCACCCGAAACTGAAAGTGCTCCTCTCCCAGAGAGAAACGGAGATATCTCCTGTGTGGGTTCCAATCAGGATATGCATTTACGCATCCTGAAGATCCACCACGCTGAGCCAATCGCCCGCCTGCAACGAGGAGCAAATTTGGCCGGGCGTGATCATCTTGAATTTCTCTCGGGGTAGGGAAAGATTGAACTGGGAAAGGTCTAAGATGGTGCGCAGGCCAGCCTGGTTGGGTTTGGGCACCGTAAACAGCCGGGAGTAGAAGCCCTCCCCTCGCTCCCCAAGGGGAACGGGTTCCACAGCTCTGAGGAGCAGAAGTTTCTGAACCTCGGCCTTGAGGGAGGGTGAGCCCGACAGCTGAAAAGGAGGGTTGAGGGGTGAGGTAGGGGGTAAAGGTAAGCGGAAGCCCGCTCAAGCGACTGACAAGACCCATCTGTCTTCTGTGATGGTCCGCCACGCCTCCCAATGAGAAGCAAAGCGTCCTCCCACCGGGGTCTCGTGCGAGCGTGGAAAACCCTCATTTGGCAGGTTTATTGGTGGCGGTGCCACCTGAACCTGATGAGGAGGCTGAGGAGCGGGAGACATACCGCGTACGCTGTTGTCTACAGCGGTTATTCCCCGCAGGAGTATCCACTCTGCGATTTATGCGGTCGAGGAAGCCCCTAAAACCAGAGGAAGGTAGACCTGGTGACAACGGCCTTTGAGTCTTGAAGGGAGGTTTAACCAGAACAGACAAAGATTTAGCCGTCTGAGTGCTGTCTTTGGTTTTGGTGAGCTCTACATCAGTAGAAGAGTGAAAAAGCTCCTTACCATCAAATGGAAGGTCCAGGACCTTGTCTTGCACCTCCTTCGAGAACTTAGTGGCATGCAGCCATGCTTGCCGCGAGGTATCAACCCCTAACCTCAGACCCCAAGCCGAGGTGTCTACGTGATGAGCCGTAGCCTCCAGGAGATCCTGGCATCGGAAAGGCCTCCTCTGAAATCCTCCAGCTTCTTGACCGGGATATGCTCGTCAAACTCTGACAGACCTCTCCACATCTGCATGTTAGCTGCCGCCAAAATCAATTCTGCATTGGCCTGCCTGAGCTGCAAGGCTGAATTTGGCAAAGATTTTCCTCCCTAGGCAGTCCAGGAGCTTGTTGTCACGGTTCAACCGTGGAAGATATGGAATAAATGGCGGCTTCATTAGGCCACCGCGGAATCAGAAGCAGCATTCTACTGTTCAACTTGCCTTTGTTTACATAGGCTGACACGCCCCCTTACCAGACGCGCTGCAACTCTTTCGAACTGCCCGCGTCGGACCGCCCAGTGCTTCCTCTGTGTGGTTTTTTCTCCGTCCCTACGCTTTAACCCTCGTACCCTACCTTTCTTCTTTCCTTGCCTCAGTTTGCCTTTTCCCCGTTCCGGTCAAGTTTATTTGCTCTATTCCTTTTTCCTTCTTACGGTCGCGTCCTTCCGCGTACCGTGTTTGCCTCTCTCTCTTTCCCATCTCGCTGTTTGCCTGCTTTGCACGCCAGCGTATCCTTCCTCCTTCGTTCCGAGCTTTCAGGTGTTTATTTCCCTTCCGTTCTTCTTTTCTCTACTTCCTCCACTCTTACACCTTGCTGGCTTTGCCTTGGATAATGTCTTTCTCTCTCTCTCTTACCTTCCTATCGTCCACCTTTTCTGTTAGCCTTCGCTTTCGAGCTCCCCTTTTCTTACCTGCATAGGTGGCTGTCCAGTCATCCTGGTTGGAACCTATCTTCAGAACCTATTGGACTCTGTGCTCTCTGGATTGTGCCCCTTCCAGGAGACACAGTCATTAATCCATTACGCCGTAGCTGTCCTGGGTCCCACTGCCTACTCCAGTTAAGGATTTGGACCTTTATTCCAAAGCAAGACCTACATCTGCATGCTGATTCCGCTCAGGGTTTTTTGCGCCTTACCAGGCTTTTTCCCTGAATTTGGGGGCGAGCAGCTCCCTTGGGTCCGCCTGACGATTCTCAAATCATTGTCAAGGTGGCCTCAGGTGGAGAGCGTCCTTTTCTCTACGAAAGAAGGAAGGGAAAGAAGGTAGAGAAGAGTGAAGAAGTACACAGAAAAGAAAGAAGGAGAGTCAGCGAGTCTACCATAATTCTTACGTCGGAGGTCACAGGTGAGGAGACACAGGGGGAGGCTTCTTCAGACTCTGATAGCTTGCAGCGCCACTTAAAACCCATGGCGTCCCTTGAACAATTCCAAGAGATGGTCAACGCCATCCAAGGTCTTCAGGCAGAAGTCCAGAATTTACGCGCCGAGAATCAAACCCTAAAACAACAGATAGCCGTCAGGGAAGAGACTCGTGGCGATCTGCCCCCCCCTCGTGTTTTCATTTGGGAACTATGAAGGGGATCCCAAGACGTTGAAGGAGTTCTTGGATGCTTGCACAGTGTATTTCACCTTTCGCCCCAAGGCTTATGAATCTGACTGATCCAAGGTGGAGTTTATAGTCACTAACTTGACGGGAAATGCCCTGGCTTGGGCTACTCCTTTAATCACTCAAGAAGACCCAGCCATTAATGACTATTCCCATTTTACTCAACTTTTAAGGTCCAGGTTCGGGCGAGCAGAGGTCCAATACTCTGCCTATGAGGCACTACTTGATATCAGACAGGGGTCACAGGATGTCCAAACTTATGCCTCCTCATTCAGTAGATTGGCCACAGAAGCAGCCTGGCCAGATTCTGCTCAACAGACCCTATTTCGCCGTGGTTTACATGAAGAATTGAAGGATGAACTTGCAAGAATGGCCCGACCTGATTCCTTCAGAGACTTGGTTACGCTTACCCTTCAGTTAGAATACCGCCTGCAGGAGAGAAGACAGGAAAGACGAAGGACTAAGATTCTTTTTCCCTCCAGAATGACACCTATGAGCCCTCCTGGGAAGACTCAACCAGAAGAACCCATGCAAATAGGGGCCGCAACAGGTCCTTTAACTCCGGATGAACGACAACGCCGTAAGAATCTGGGGCTCTGCATGTACTGCGGATCCTCTAAACACCTGTTTCGAAATTGTCCCGAAGTTCTGCCCAGACGGTCGGGAAACAGATCTCCCCGGTCCTGAGCAGGGAAAGGATCCGGGCTGGAAGGACTAGTCCCTGCCGATGTAGCCAAGAGGGCGTACCTACCGACGACCATCGCCTAATGGTTTTTTCGATCACTTTGACCTTTGGAGCTGACCCTCCGATTGAGACACTCGCAATGTTAGACTGCGGAGCCGCCGGTAACTTTATGGACACTCATTGGGCTTTGGAACACCGTATTCCTCTGCTGTTCAAGGAAAACCCCATCCCTGTTGAAGGGGTTGTTGGCAACCCGCTATCCTCTGGACCCGTCTCCCAAGAGACCGATATGGGTCAGATGTCTCTTTTGCAACATCAAGAACAACTCTCTTTCGACATCATCAGGGCAGCTCATTTTCCCGTGATATTGGGAATCCCGTGGTTACGTCGCCACAATCCTCAGATTGATTGGTCTGCTAATACCATCCAATTCGCTTCCACCTATTGTACCCAGCATTGTCTCCCCTTGGCTCACCCAGCTTCTGCAGCTAGCCTCTCAATACCCGTATCAACCTCAGTGGTGCAGTCGATTCCCCCTTATTACCATCAGTTTATAGACATTTTTGAAGACAGATTACCTCGCTCCTTGCCTCCTCACCGGTCAGAAGACTGCAATATTGATCTGAGACCGGGAACTTCAGTACCGTTTGGCCGTATGTATCCAATGTCTCTCCTAGAAAGAAGAGCGCTCAGGGAGTATCTCGATGCCAATCTGCAGAATGGACTTATTCAAGAATCTCATTCCTCGGCGGGGGCGTCCATGTTTTTTATACCCAAAAAGGGAACCACTGAGTTGAGGCCTTGTTTTGACTACCGTGGTCTCAATAGCATGACCATCCGAGACCGCTATCCCATGCCCTTAATAAAGGAGGTGTTGGAGGCGGTTAAGGGAGCCAAGATCTTTACTAAACTTGATCTATGCGGGGCATATCATCTGTTGAGAATCCGAGAGGGCGAAGAATGGAAGACGGCCTTCCGCACTCCACTTGGGCATTTCGAGTATAGAGTGATGCCCTTTGGTTTGGTTAATGCCCCAGCAATATTTCAACGTTTTGATGACAAGATATTCTCAGACTTGTTGTATTCGTCGGTAGTGGTATACTTGGATGATATTTTGATCTTCTCCTCCACTCCAGCTGAACACAGAAGACATGTCACGGAAGTATTACAAAGATTAAGGGACCATCAGTTGTTGGTGAAACCCGAGAAATGTGTCTTCGAAGTGTCTTCCATCTCTTATTTGGGCTTTATCCTCTCCCGGGAAGGGGTACAGATGGATCCAGAAAAGGTTAAGGCAGTGCTGCAATGGCCTATTCCAAGGACCATGAAGGACATCCAACGGTTCTTAGGTCTCGCTAACTTTTATAGAAGGTTTATTTCCAACTTCTCCGAAAAGGTACTTCCCATTACTCAGTTGCTAAAGAAGGGAAGAAGGTTTGAATGGGATCAGGCAGCTGATCAAGCCTTTCAACAGCTCAAGGAATCTTTTACCACAGCTCCAATTTTGATCCAACCTAATCAATCCTTACCTTTTATTGTTGAGACTGATGCCTCCGGAGGAGCAATAGGAGCTGCTCTGTTACAAGAAGGAGAGGATGGCGAGGAGCATCCAGTGGCATACTATTCCCGAACTCTCACTCCTAGTGAAATAAATTATTCGGTGTTAGAGAAAGAGCTTTTGGCCATTCGTCAAGCTTGCATTGAATGGAGACACCTGCTTCAAGGATCCACTCATCCCTTTAAAGTACGCACGGATCATCGTAATTTACGAGTGCTGCAACAGATGGAGTGTCGCAATTCTAGACATGCTCGTTGGGCTTATTTTTTTTCGCAATATGATTTTGAAATCACTTACCTGCCTGGGAAGGAGAACGTATTGGCTGACGCATTATCCCGAAGTCTTGAGGAAGAAGATAAGGCTAGAGGTCAGCCGAAGGTAGACCATATCTTATCAGGAAAGAGATTCATTGGAGTTATTAATTCCTTTCTGCAGGAAGTGGAACAAGCCACTAAGGTAACAACTGATCCAATTTTACGACAAACTGACCTGGAAAAGAGAGGACCATTCTACTTTTTCCAGGGTAGGCTGTACCTACCCGCAAGGGACCTGCAGGTACAAGCAATGTCTTGGTGTCACGATCTGCCATCTGCAGGGCACAAGGGCTGTACCGCTACCTTAGACCTTTTGTCTAGGCAATTCTGGTGGCCTAACATGCATCAGGATGCTAAGGAATACGTGGCTAGTTGCCCAGTATGTGCTTCCAATACAAATTCAGTATCTAAGCCTTTAGGCCTACTTGAACAAGAACCATTACCATCCCAGCCCTGGGAACTTATCTCGACAGACTTTATCGTCGATTTACCGCCATCTTCTGGCTATACCACGATTATGGTCACAGTGGACTCTTTAAGTAAGTTGGCACACTTTTCCCCGCTCTCAAGCCTGCCCTCAGCTCCTGAAGCAGCGGCTGTCTTCTTGAAGGATGTTGTTATACTGCATGGTTTGCCCACGAGTATCATTTCTGACAGGGGGACTCAGTTTACCTCAAGATTTTGGTCTGCAATGTGTAAATCATTGGGCATTAAGCGCGCCCTCTCCTCGGGCTACCACCCCCAGAGCAACGGCCTTACAGAACGACTTAATGCCACCTTAGAACAGTACCTCCGCTGCTTTTGTAGCCAAGAACAAGAGAGATGGGCGTCATTCCTCTCTATGGCTGAGTTTGCATATAATAACTCAAGATATTCCGCTACTGGGGTTAGCCCATTTCTGCTCACCTATGGGTATCATCCCAGACACATTCCTTTCTTTGGATTGCCTACAACCACCGTACCTTCGGTAGATACACACTTGGAAGACCTACGATGCATACAGAGAGATGCCAAGGTACAACTTGAAGCCAGCAGATCTCAATATAAGAAACAGGCAGATAGCAGGAGGTTACCTAACCCCGGCTGGACTCCAGGTACCAAGGTGTGGTTGTCCACTAAGTTTCTTCCAAGGTGGACACATGCTGGGAAATTCACTGCCCGGTACATAGGTCCGTATCTCATTGAATCTCAAGTCAACCCTGTGGCCTTTCGTTTAAGGCTACCTCCCAGTCTCAAGAGGATACATCCTGTATTTCACACCTCGTTATTAAAAGCCTTCAAGCCAGACACTTACGGCCGCAAGAGGGTTCGACCTCTAACCCTCAAGAACCCACCTCCAGATGAATACGAGGTTGAAAGACTTGTAGACTCCCGATACAGGCATGGAACCCTCCAATATCTAGTGCATTGGAAAGGTTATCCCGTGGAGGAACTCACGTGGGAACCCAGAAGGCATATTCACGCCCCCAGGTTACTCAGGCGCTTTCATCGCCTCCACCCGGGTAAACCCAGTGGAAGGTTGCAGAAGAGGGGGCAGGCTGTCACGGTTCAACCGTGGAAGATATGGAATAAATGGCAGCTTCATTAGGCCACCGCGGAATCAGAAGCAGCATTCTAGTGTTCAACGTGCCTTTGTTTACATAGGCTGACACGCCCCCTTACCAGACGCGCTGCAACTCTTTCGAACTGCCCGCGTCGGACCGCCCAGTGCTTCCTCCGTGTGGTTTTTTCTCCGTCCCTATGCTTTAACCCTCGTACCCTACCTTTCTTCTTTCCTTGCCTCAGTTTGCCTTTTCCCCGTTCCGGTCAAGTTTATTTGCTCTATTCCTTTTTTCCTTCTTACGGTCGCGTCCTTCCACGTACCGTGTTCGCCTCTCTCTCTCTTTCCCTTCTCGCTGTTTGCCTGCTTTGCACGCCAGCGTATCCTTCCTCCTTCGTTCCGAGCTTTCAGGTGTTTATTTCCCTTCCGTTCTTCTTTTCTCTACTTCCTCCACTCTTACACCTTGCTGGCTTTGCCTTGGATAATGTCTTTCTCTCTCTCTTACCTTCCTATCGTCCACCTTTTCTGTTAGCCTTCGCTTTCGAGCTCCCCTTTTATTACCTGCATAGGTGGCTGTCCAGTCATCCTGGTTGGAACCTACCTTCAGAACCTATTGGACTCCGTGCTCTCTGGATTGTGCCCCTTCCAGGAGACACAGTCATTACTCCATTACGCCGTAGCTGTCCTGGGTCCCAGTGCCTACTCCAGTTAAGGATTTGGACCTTTCTTCCAAAGCAAGACCTACATCTGCATGCTGATTCCGCTCAGGGTTTTTTGCGCCTTACCAGGCTTTTTCCCTGAATTTGGGGGCGAGCTCCCTTGGGTCCGCCTGACGATTCTCAAATCATTGTCAAGGTGGCCTCAGGTGGAGAGCGTCCTTTTCTCTATGAAAGAAGGAAGGGAAAGAAGGCAGAGAAGAGTGAAGAAGTACACAGAAAAGAAAGAAGGAGAGTCAGAGAGTCTACCATAATTCTTACGTCGGAGGTCACAGGTGAGGAGACACAGGGGGAGGCTTCTTCAGACTCTGATACTTGTCCTCCTTTCCCAAGACCCGAGTCGCCGTCGTGGAGGAGGAAGCTGCAGCCACCACTGTGGAGGAGGGAGGAGGACAAGACGACAAGGCCACTTCTTCCGAGGAATGTAGCCTGTACCTCGCGTTTATTGACAAAAGGTTCCGAGTGTGGCTTTTCCCAAACGCTTCAGACCTCGGCCAGAACGTCCTTCTGCAAGAACAGGCCGGTATGCTCCAAAGGAGACAAGGTGAACGCCCCAGAAAACACGCCCTCCTGCGGAGCAGGTGCCTCGGGCACCAGAACATCCAAGAAGCTCATCATGTCCAGTACCCGGTCATGGAAAGCTCTGGTAGAGCGGGGCAGGTCCTCGTTGTCCTGATCGCCTTGAGGGTCATCTGACAGGTCCGGCTCCTGCTGAGCCGAGTCAGGCACTGCCTTGTCCACTGGGGACAATGGCGGCACAGGCGGAAGCGCAGGAGGAGGCACCACGGGCAAGGGAGGCATCAGCGGAACCACCGGCGGGACAGTTGGAGCCGGAGGCGCGGGTGGACATATCTCCTTGAAAAGCCCCTTGAAATATTCCCTCATGGGGTTGGTGCACATAAGCGCTTGAAACCTACCGAAAAAAGGCGTCCTCAGAAGATTGTTTCGGAATCTGAGGAGGCCTTTCATGAGGTGGACAAATCCAGGGACGCAACAGGGACGGGTGCCACACCGGCCCCTCTGCCGACGTATCCACATAAATCAAGGGAGCCGCCCCCGCAGGCAACAAAACATTGTGCGGAAGAGGCAACCGGGCGTTCCAATCAAAAACTGGCCGGTAAGGATGCGCACAAGGGACCTTAGGTTCACCCGAAGGACCGAACCCTACACCAGGGGCCGATGGCGTAGTGGTAGGGGTAGTACCTAAAATGGCTGCCGTGGTCGTGGCTGGAACGGGCACCATTTTGTCCTCATCTGAGGGGAACTGCGGCACATGAGGAAGTGAGGCAGGGGTCCCCGTCGATGGATCAGGGTTCTTAATTTTAGCCTTAACGTAAGGAACCTCGGCAGAGCCGGTACTATGAGGCCCGGAATGTTTCTGCGACATACCAACTGCCAACTGAGCCTTCGAAGGAAGAGCCTCGGCACTGCCAGTAAAAGAAGAAACCTTCTTCTTTGCCCCCTCAACAGATCTGGTGTCACCACAAGAACGGGAACGGTGCGCTGTCACCGACAGGGCCTTGCCTGGACCCTCAGAACTGTTGGTAGCCTTAGCCTCTGTACGAGGGACCTCGGACCTAAGCCCGGTAGAAGCCTTATCGGCAGGGGCCTCGAACATGCGTTCGGTAACCTCAAGCTCAGCCAAGACCTCGGGCGTACCTCGATTTTTTTTTTGAGGGAAGCCGAAAGAACGACCTCAGAGCAAGCTCTGGTACCCCACGACTCAGTAGAACTGGGTCTACACACTGCCCCCCCACAGGAGGGGCCTCGGAGAGTACTCCGGTGAACACAGGCCCCTTACGGAGACCCTCAGAGAAAACTCTGGTAGAATTATTAGGCCCGACAGGCACCTCAGGGCGAACCCCGGTAACAGAGCGATCGACGCCCCTCCCGGCTCGAGAGGAACCCGGGAAGATATCCCCTGGCCGGGGTGCTCTGAAAATCAAAGAACTTACCGGTCGTTTTTTCTTCTCGTCGATGAACGCCTGAAAAGGCGAAGGAGGAGTCCGTCCGAACACCTCCTCCCAAAGCTCCAACCGACGTTGAAGAGCCCGGACCGAAAGGGAGTCACAGTAAAAACAGGAGTCCCAACGGTGTTCCGGACCCAAACACTCTAAACAAAGAGGATGGGGATCCGCCCTCGCGAAGCGACGGTGACGTGGTGAACAGTCTGGAAAATCTAGTTTAAAAGACATAGACAGACTAGTAAACGAACGCTAGTGAGAGCCAGAGAGGGAAATACAGAAGAAAATCTTCCGAGGATGCAAGTGCGCCCGGCCCCGATCGTGCGGAGAATAGGACTGATGGGCGATGCGTGGGGCGGAGCCAAGGTGGGCAGGGTTACGGCCGCGTACCGGGCCCCGTGCAGGAAAGAGAGGAGGGACACATTTTTGAAAAAAATGTGGATGCTTTTTACAAAGTGCTCCGGTCCCGTCCCACAGGACGGAGAGATGTCCCATAAGTATGGAGGAAAGGGGATTGGACGTAGGAGTAAAAGTTGTTAAAAAAAAAAAAAGACCAGTGAGTTGATCTGTAGGCAGAGGTGGCCCCCAGGGAGCTCCGAGCAGGACATTTGAAAATAGATAACAATTTTGAATGCCAAACAATTAAATTAAAGAGTTGAAACAGGTGCAATTCCCCTTCTATGGGATACCTACCTGAGGAAACCTGTAACCCCCCAATGCCAATAGTCAAGAGGGTGTAATGAAGAAGTAGCATAAAAGGTGAAAAGGGCACAACTCCCCTTTTATGGGACATCAGTTGGGGGAGAACTACAACCCGCATTGCCAAAAACCAAGGGGCTATTAAACAGGATAGAAGAGGCAACATGTGTGCAAGTTTCCTTTTTTGGGATACCAGCTTGGGGAAACCTGAAACCCACATTGTTATGAACCAAGGGACTATAAAGGGAGGCAGCCATTGTTCAGCTCGCCTCATAAAGGATACTGATGGGGAGAACTCTGGAACAAATATTGCCACTGAAATTACCTATAGTTGTTGAAGGTTTTTTCTTCCTGACAGGAAAGTAAACCAGAAAAGGGACAATCAGTATTTAGTCCTGGCAGAAGAAGAAGATATTTTGAAGCCAAATCGCGTACTGGATGGACTTAACTGCATTTTAATTTTAATAAACGGTTACATCACCAAAGGTAGTTGCTGTGCTATCCCGACAAAAGTATTCCATTGGAAAAATAAATGTCATGTGCTAAAAATTACCTTAAAGAAAACAATTGCCTTGGTTTTTGAATTTGTGTTTTGTAAGAGAGACATTTTGCTTTATCAAGAAGGATACTTTGAAGGATAACAAGTGTTTGATTTTTTAACAAGAGTTTGTGAAAGAGATATTTACATTATTAAGTGGAAGGGCGCAGCAGAAGGAAAAGCATTTTGTATTGAAAGGAACCGAACTTTGTCGAATCAGAACTTTGTCAAGGATATTCCAGAATTGATCCTGCGGGTGGTAGTTGAACCCTGGTCACAAGGAGTACGTGCTAAAATCTATATGTTTGAACTTTCATTCTGTTTTGTGGAACTAAATACAGCCAAACTTTCCTTGTTTGTTTTTGTTGTATGTATTAGTGTGAGGGTCAGAGACTTTTTGGACACTAGGGGCATCATCACGACTTTGGCGGTAACCCTTAAATCCGGCGGTAGCGCTATTACTGCCGGATTTAAGGGTCCGCCAAATCAGGACTTCGGCGGATTTTGCCACAGCTCTTAGCTGGGGGGAAATCCTCCGAATATTCTCGCTCATACCGCCGGCGGGAAATCCGCCGGCGGTATTAGCGCAAAACTTCCCCATTGAGCTCAATGGGGAATGGGGCATTCCCGAATGGGCTCAAAGGGGAATGGGGATTAACATTACCGCCGAACTCGTGATCCGGCGCTATTAGCGACGGGGAGTTCGGCGGTAGGGCTAATACCGCCGGCGGTCATACCGCCGGAGTTACCGCCCAAGTCGTGATGAGGCCCCTAGGTCTTTTTTCTTTAGTTTAGTTTGCTAGGTAGGGACATCCTCGTTAGGATAAGGAAAGATGAGTGCTTATCTCACCCCTTTTTATTTTGAGAAAAATGTGCCTTTGTGTCCATCTCGCATTTCTCACCCCTCACAGTATGCAGAAGGAGGATGTTGAAGACCAGGTAGCTGCCCTGCAGATGATGTCAATAGGTACACACTTTTGAAAAGCAACATATGCAGTTTTGGCTCATATAATGTGAGAGGGAACACTATTTACAGGTGACTTTCTGGATTCCAGCTTGTACAAAACCTCCCAGTTTTCAATGGAGAGCCTGCTTGAGTCTTCCGATAAGTTTAAAAAAATGTTTCGATACCCGGAAAGATTTGGTCCTATCAAGGTCAGGTTTATGGGCTTCACAAACATCCAGGCAATGAAGAGCCCACTCTGATCTTAAGAAAGGGTTTGGACAGAAGGTTGATTAGCCAATATTTTAATGTATGTTGAAGCCTGTTAACATCTTCAGCTAGAAGGAAGGATGGGTATGCAACTCTACCTTATCCTTGTCGCAGTTTGTATATGGTCCCCCGATTGAAAGAGAATAATTTGTGCTGAGGTAAGGGCGAACATGTAAGCCATCTTCAACATTCCCAAGTGATTCACTGCAGTGGTCATGGGTTTAAAAAGACTTGTTGGGCAGAGTCAAACAAGTATATCAAGAACCCTGGCAGGTTGAGGCACCTTAACTGGAGAAATCTGGTGGAGTAAGCCCTCCAGGTAATACTTCATGAATTCACAACAAGACTAGAGCAAGAAAAGGAAATACAGTCTGAATTTCCAAAAGCGCCAAGTAGGCAGTGTATGAGTCAACTTTGAATTCCAGATGGAAACAGGTAGGTGACAAAGGACAAAGCCTTCTCTAAAGACTATGACAAAGGATTAATGTTTCCATGTAAGCAACAGTGTGAAAAATGGCTATAGTTGCTGCTCTATTAAGCCCTGGTGGACGGCTTCCTTGATGCTGGCAGGATGCCAATGGTTTCTCAAGACAACCCTAGTATGGCTTGCGTTAAGACCTCAGGAACCAAACAGTCAAATCTGTCCAACTGCAGGGAGAGGTGGAAGACTTCTCCGCTGCTCTCGCTCTGCTGCTCAAAAAGGCCCAGCTGGTCAAAAGGAACAATGCAGAGAAACGCTAGATAAATGAGATACCAAAACCAGAAACTAGCAGCACAGTGAGGTATGATTAGAGGCAGCTGCCGTTCTGAGACTCCAGTCTCTTTGGATGATCAATGGAAGAGGGACAACATAGGGTGACACTTCGCTCCAGCTCACCATGAATGCATTGCCAAAGAAGCTGGGGCCCATACCTTTATGAAAGGAATAGTGAGGGCACTTTGAGATTAGTACCCTGGTGAAGAGATTGACCTGAATGAAGCCTTAAACACTGCTTCTGATATGGTGAGATTAAGTGCTCACTCATGGTTTTGATGATCAACCTCACTCAGGTGGTCCACTTCTGAACCCCCACCAGGTGAGCAACCTGGATAAGGAAAGCCCACTGAGAGCCCATGGTCAGATCTCCAGAGCAAGATCGCACAGTAGGGCTGGATTTGTGAACCCTGCCTGTTTATAGTAAACATAGTGGTATTAATTAAATAGTCATTTTACCTGCATCGAAGAAGCCTGCCGTTATCCAGAACTGTCTTCTGAGTCTATTTTTTCAAGGGATTTGTGTTGGTGAGGAGCTAGCGCCTTCCTGCACCTTTAGAATTAGGCAAGTCTTCTTTTAACTATTTCTAAGCACTACAAGAGTCCAGGGGGGAGAAGGGTCACTAAAAAGAAGGCAGTTATTTAAATATAAGGTTTAAATAACTATTAGCTGAATACATTTGGAAAAATGTTAAATTTAGTTTTTCTCAACGCACGACAGAAGTAGGCCATGTGCCAAAAGGAATCAGCCTGTGCTAAAAATAGACTACAGGCATTGCTGTGGTGTTCTGCTAGCTCTGGCAGAGCACACGAAGTAACTGAGCAGCTGTTTCCTGTCCATCAAAAGTCCATGCAGGCTAAGACTCAATGCACGACATATAGAATTATGTAAGCAGGTTTAAAAGAGATTGTAAGACTAGATAAAAGTATGAGTATAATGAGTGAAGTGTGGAGAGTATGGCGGGAAGGTGTGTTTATATATAAATGTTCATAATGTAGAAAAATGATGATCAACAGGAGCTACAATGTATTCTTGCATAGGCTAGCAGTATGCTAAAAAGGTTGCCCTAAACGGAAACCCAGCCATGTAGGAAGGAAGACTGCAGCACCCCTTGTAAGTGAAGAATGACAGTTTTGGATGAGCCATGCCAGTATCCAGGTTAAACAGTATATAAGGCTCCTGCTTGGTACCAGTCTGCGGGAGCTGGGAGCGGCTGAGGGACAGAAAATACCATTCAGGAGCAGAGTTCTTTGCCCCATCCTCATTTCTGTACAGATTAAATTTGTTATCCTTGCAAGATAAGATTCTTGGGCCCTCATTACAAGTCAGGCGTTAAGGGTTTAATGGCGCCGTCGGTGCCGTTAACCCTTAACGCTTGATTCACACTTTAACGCCTGCCTTTGCAGGCGTTTAAGTCCAAGGCGCTAAGCGACCTTGGTGCTAATTACGGCACCGTAATTTACGATGCCGTAATTAGCGCCTTCCCCATCCCCATTATGCCCTATGGGGCAAAAATGGGAATGGGGAAGGGCAAATGGTGAATGGGGAATTACCGCCCCAATCACCTTGGAATGGGGCGTTAATTCCGCCATCCACCATGCCGGACTCCGGCATGGACCATGGTGCTAATAGCACCATGGTTCAGCGCTGGACTTGTAATGAGGGCCTTGGCCTTAATTCCCTAGAGGGGAGAACTTTAATCTGGTGTGAATGTGATTAGGGGTACCCGTATAATTAAGGGGTGCCCCTGTAAATTGGGCTACCTTTCACTTATTAATGTCTATTCATTCTTCTTTTGATAGTACCTGTACCTGTCCTGTTGAAGTTAAAAGAAAACTGCAGAAGTGGGACTGGTGCAATACTAAGAATACAATTTTAAAAGATAAACTTTTAAAATCCATTAGTTTGATAGAAAAACCATGACATAATTTCCCTTTACATCTTATGAAATTCCCCTGCTTGGAATGGCGGCAGCAATTAACCAGGTTACTCACCGTAGTGACCACCTTACTACTAGTCCATAGTCCCCTTTCTTCCATACTTATGAGACATCTCTCCGTCCTGTGGGACGGGACCGGAGCACTTTGTAAAAAGCAACCAAAAATGTTTCCAAAAATGTGTCCTTCCTCTCTTTCTTGCGCGGGGCCCGGCACGCAGCCGTATCCCCACCCACCTTGGCTCCGCCTCGCACATCGCCCATCAGTCCTTTTCTATCGCCAAGTCAGAGACCTATTAGCAATAACAGTGGAACCTTATTAGAGGGGACGGCGGCCGGTCGTATGGAGGAAAGGGGACTATGGACTAGGAGTAAGGTGGTCACTATGGTGAGTAACCTGGTTATACTCCTACGTCCCGTCCTCTTTCCTCCATACTTATGGGAGATTCCCAAGCACTCCTAACAGGAGCTACGGGTGGATGGAAATACCCCCTACAGAAAAAGGTTCTTCAGCACAGCCTGACCAAACTGAGCATCAGCTCTTGAGCTCATATCAAGACAATAATGCTTACAAAAATCAGATGGGGAGGCCCAAGTAGCTGCCCTAGCGATGGACTCCCAGGGGACATATTTCTTAAAAGCAACCGCGGCTGTCTTGCCCCGCACCAGGTGTGCATGAATACCCTTAAGAGGTTTCAGCCCTTGGACGGTGAAAGACTCTGTGATGCAGGCGGCGATCCACCGAGAAATAGTCGCCTTCGAGGTCTGCTTACCCTGAGGGTTACCGAAGGTCACAAAATGTTGAGAAGAACTCCTAAGCTCGGAAGTCCTGTCAAGGTAGAACTTAAGAGCCCTTCTGATATCAAGACAGTGCAGAACCCTTTCAGCCTCTGAGGGAGGGTTTGGAAAAAAGACCGGTAGGGAGATCGACTGATTCAGATGGAATTCAGTTACCACCTTCGGTAGAAAGGCCAGGTTTGTACGTAGGACTACCTTGTCCTTGTGAAAGACCAAGAAAGGATGCTCCACTGACAAGGACTGGAGCTCACTCACTCTCCTCGCTGACGTAACGGCGACCAGAAAGGACACTTTCCATGATAGGTACTTGAGGTCCACCGTGGCCATTGGTTCAAAGGGTTTATGGCACAGCGCCGTCAGGACTACATTTAGGACCCACGGCAGGCGCAGACTACATACCGGAGGGTAGAGGCGTGTCAAGCCTGCAAAATGCCTCTTAACCACTGGGTTACGCAGAGAAGAACAAGTTACTCCTTACCTGGTAACATTCTTTCGATGGGATGTTCCTCCGACGTATTCCTTATCTATGATATTTGTATCTCCAGCTTGCTGGCCTCAGAATTATTTTTTTATTTTTTTTTCCCAGTAGAGGGCGCTGTGCGTCGACGTCCGTCGAGTAGGTGTTCCTCAACAGCCACCGTATCGACGCAGACGTCATCATGCCTACAAATGGCCACGCGCAGCGTCCGTTGCTCAGTTCCATTTTGTAGAGTAAGGTAGTAATTGCATGAATGGTTACTACCCTTGAAGGAACGTAAGCTGCAACCACAAGGGAAATGTTACTGCCGGGATGGATGGGAGGGGTCGATAAGGAATACGTCGGAGGAACATCCCATCGAAAGAACGTTACCAGGTAAGGAGTAACTTGTTCTTCGAAGGGATTGTGTCCTCCGACGTATTCCTTATCTATGATAGACTCCCATAGCAGTGGTATGTGATTGGAGGCGGGAGTAAGAGATGCCATGTTACTCTTTAAGAATGAACAGAGTATAACACAGCTTTGCCAAATCTAGTCTCTTGACTAGAGGAGGAATCCAGGCTATAAAATTTGGTAAAGGTATGTGCGGACGACCATGTGGCAGCCGCACATATGTCTCTAATTGGTACCCCTCTTTGAAGAGCTGAGGAGGCTGCGATACCCCTGGTCGAATGAGCCCTTAGATTTTGAGGGGGCTCTTTCTCTGCCAGCTTGAAGCATTCCAGAATGGCTAAAATAATCCATCTGGAGATGGTTTGTTTGGTTATTGGTAATCCCAACTTAAGTCCTGCGTAACCTACAAAGAGTTGGTCTGCTTGTCAAATTTTAGCAAGTCTATTGATATAAAAACTCAAGGCTGGCTTAGGGTCCAGCCTGTGTAGTCTCTCTTCCTCTTTCCCCGGATGGGGAGGAGGATAGAATGAAGGTAAAGTAATCTTCTGAGTAATGTGAAATTCAGAAACTACCTTTGGGAGGAAGTCAGGCTTCACCTGTAAAACGACTTTGTCCTTGTGAAAAATTGTATGAGGAGGTTTACAAGGTAGGGCTTGTATCTCGCTAACCCTTCTAGCAGATGTTAATGCTACCAATAAAACAGTTTTGAGGGTGAGAAACTTCAATGAACAAGAGTGGAGTGGTTCAAAAGGAGCACCCTTTAGGAAGTTTAAAACTAGATTTAAGTCCCATAAGAGAACTTGGAATGGTCTTGGAGGGTAAACATTAGTTAGACCTTTCAGGTATTGTATTACCAATGGAATTTTGAAATACGATGGCTCCTCTGCAGTGCGCTTAAAGATCGATAGCGCTGCGAGATAGCCCTTAATAGTGCCAACTTGAAGGCCTGAATTTGCCAAATAAAGTACGAAGGATAACACCACAGGTGTACCACATGAAAAGGGTTCAATATTCTTTTCTCTGCACCAGCTGCAAAATGTATTCCAACGGCAGCGGTATAGAGTTTTAGTTGCTGGCCTTCTGGCTGAAATCAACACCTCAATGACGTCATCTGGAAGGTCCCAATCCTTGTACCTCAACCTTTCAGATACCAAGCGTGAGGTTGAGGGTCTTGATGGCTGGATGGAGAACCTGACCTCCCTTCTGCAAGAGAAGATTCTCTCTGTACGTTAGACGAATTGGAGGATGGATGGACATGTCCAGAAGGTCCGGGTACCACGTTCTCCTGGCCCAATCCGGGGCAATTAGGATCATGGTCTTCTGAAACCTTCTGAACCTCCTGATCATTTGAGGAATGAAAGGGACCGGAGGAAACGCGTACAGAACTGGGAACTCCCAGTCCACTACGAACGCGTCTCCTAGAGCTTCTCTCGGGGGAAATTCCCTTGAGCAAAATCTGTCGCACTTCCTGTTGATACTGGTGGCGAACAGATCCACTTGAGGGGTTCCCCAAAGGGCGAAGATCTCTTGAAGGACTTCCTGAGCTATCTCCCACTCGTGGGAGACTGTGTTCTGCCTGCTCAGAGCGTCCGCTGTCAAGTTCTTCTCTCCGGCTAGGTGAATTGCCGATAGAGAGATTCCTTCCTGAATTGCCCAAAACCAGAGATGCATCGCCTCTCTGCACAATGGCAGTGATCCTATGCCTCCTCTTTTGTTGAGGTAGTGCATGGCCACTGTATTGTCTGTCATTATCAGGACGTTTCTCCCCCGTACAGACGGCAGAAAAGCCTTCAGTGCCAGTCTGATGGCTCTCAGCTCCAACAGGTTGATGTGTAATCTGGACTCCGATGGAGACCAACGACCGCTGATGGTCAAGTCATTGGCATGGGCTCCCCACCCCGTGAGTGAGGCGTCTGTGACTACTGTTACCTCCGGCCATGGTTGCCAAAACAGTTCTCCTTTCAAGATGTTCTCTGGAGAGGCCCACCATTGAAGGTCGTGGGCTACCTTGTCCGGAATCCGGAGGAGATCCGTCATCCTCCCTGAGAATTGTGACCACTGAGTCCTCAGTGCCCACTGAAGGGATCTCATTCTCAAGCGAGCCTCTGGCACAAGGGATATGCAGGTTGCCATGAGGCCTAGCAACCTCAAAAAGTCGTAGGCTGGGAGACGTTGGGCATTTTGAAACCTGGTGACCATCTGCAGAATATCTTGAGCTCTCACCTCTGGTAGCGAGGCTTTTCCCAGGGATGTGTCCAGGACTGCTTCAATGAACTGGAGTCACTGTGATGGTATCATCTGTGACTTCTTTAAATTGAGGGAGAAGCCCAGCTTGTGAAGGAAGTGGCAGACATAATCTAGTTGGATCCGAGCTTGTTCCGAAGAAACTGCTCTGATCAATCAATCGTCCAGGTAGGGGTAGACGTGAATCCCTTCCCTCCTTAGACTTGCAGCCACAACCAACATTAGCTTGGTGAAGACCCTCGGGGCGGAGGTCAGCCCAAATGGCAGAACTCGAAATTGATAATGAGAGTTGCCAATTGCGAACCTCAGGTACTTCCTTCCTGTGCCTGGGATGGATGGGCACATGGAAATAAGCATCCTGAAGGTCCAGAGATACCAACCAGTCCTGAAGCTGGAGGGCCTGAAGGATGTGAGAGAGAGTTACCATCTTGAACTTGTCCTTCCTGAGGAACTTGTTCAATTCTCGTAAGTCCAGGATGGGTCTCAGTCCTCTGTCTTTCTTTGGTATGAAAAAGTAGGGGGAGTACCAGCCCTTGTTCCTGTCCGCTACAGGTACCGGTTCTATGGCACCTTTCTCTAGCAGGTCTACAATTTCCTGCAAGAGGAGCGGATCCGGCACTTTCAGAGAGCTGTTCCCCGGTGGATGGCTCTGATGGATGTGTAGAAAAGGCAGGCAGTAACCTTGGGCAACTGTCTCCAATGCCCAAGCATCTGACGTCATAGCCTGCCATTCCGTCAGATGGTGAGTTAACCTGCCCCTGCTTAACAGCTGTCTTGTGATGGGAGACCTCAGAGTGGTTTCGGAGCGGATGATGCAGTTTCCTAAGGTAAAGCGGCTCCTGCTCCTGCGCCTTTCTTTCCTTTACCCCGTCCACCACGGGTACATTTTCCTTGGCCTCTTTGAGCCGGCCGTCCTCTGCCTCTTCCATATGAGGAATAATAGCGAAAGGACCTTCCTCTCCAAGAGTATCCTGAGGGACGAAAATTAGTTTGGCGGATTGCAGCTCCTAGTGACTTGGCTGCTGCTTTAGATGTTTGCAGTTTTTCCAAACTGTCATCCGCCTTTTTACCAAACAGGGAAACGTCAAAGGGCATATTTAAAAGTCTGGCCTGTACGTCAGAAGCAAAGCTGGACTTTCTCAACCACGCATGCCTGCGGATTGTGGTACTTGCCGCCATGGCCCTGCTGATACTGTCAGCAGAATCAATGCCAGTTTGAAGGGACTCACACATTGCATCTTTACCATCTCTGATGATATTTAAAAATGCGTCCCTTTCTTCTCCTTCCTGGAGGCAGTCAGCCGCTGATGAAGCACACTCCCAAAGTGTGTGGCTGAACCTAGCGAGCTTACAAGTCGCATTAATAGATTTTAAAGCCATGCTACAGGCCGAGAAGACTTTCTTAGCCATGGCGTCATATTTTTTATCATCCCTATACTGTGGAGCAGTGGGGTATGCAGATGTACTGCCTGATGAAGTTGCAGCCTGGACCACCAGACTCTCTGGAGTAGGGTGCTTAGATAGGTTTTCAGGGTCAGCAGCAGATACCCTATATTTCGCTGACAACTTCTTGTTAACCGTAGGGACAAATTCAGGGTTTCCCAGTTAGTTAAAATCTTTCTTTGTAAAGCAGAATGAAGGGGAACCACAGGATCCTCCTGTGGACCTTTATCCAGAATATCTGTGAGGTCATCCTGTTGAAAAACAGGTGAAGGCGCAGACCAACCCATGAACTCCATAATTCTTGACATTAGGGTTCTATAAGGGGTTTCAGCATGTTCCCCTGGGTCTGGTTTGACAAATTCCACTTCTGGGGACGTGTCTAGGCCACGTGCTTCCTGTAATGCATCCTGAAGGTCTTTCAACCTTCTTTCCTCAGAGGCAAAAGTCTATGGTTCAGGTGATGTGGTCCTCTGCAGCCCTAAAGGCCTTTCTTGATCAGAATCTTCCCTTTCTTCATAAATTGAAGTTAAGGGGGGATGCTCTGGCCTGTGAAATGGTATAAAACCCATCTCTAAAGCAGAGGGAGCCATCATCAGTGGCCTTGAAAAGGTTGATGTCGTTGACGCCGATGTAAAAATCCTCGAAGGCGGCGACAAAGGCGTAGGGAAAACTGGAAGAGGCCTCGAAGAACTCGAGACGATCGGAATCCTGCTCGAGGATGTCGATGACGTTCTCGACGTCGTGTCGGAGGCTCTCGGTGTAACCGTTGGCTGTGGAGTAGCCATGGGTTTTTCTGTTATCAGCGTCGATGTCGGCGTCGACTCGATCGACGGATGCGTCGAAGATCCCTTCGATAACGGCGTTGATGGTGCCAATCTATGCTTCGAAGGGGCCTTCGACGATGGCGTCGAAGATGCTTTACTTCCCGATGGCTCATGGCGCTTTTAGGTCGACTCTTTCGCCGGGTGCTTCGACTCGCGGCGTTTAGATTTTCTGGGCTTTTCACCCGGGGTATCACCCTCAGCTTACTTCGAGGGGGTCGAGGCCGCTTTCTCGAAGACGCTTAGCATCTTTTTTCTGAATTCCTCCCACTCAGCCTGAGAGCTGTGTTGTGTGGGGCAATTTACTCTTTCAGGGGAACTAGAAGACGACGACAAAGGAGATCTTCTACGTCTCTTTTTCGAGTGTCTAGACCTCGACGAGTGGTGGGAGCCACTTCGAGACCTAGATTGAGAATGCTTTCGACTCTACCGCGGACACTTTCGAGGAAGTTAAAACTGACTTACCTCTCTCGAGCTTCCCCTTACGCTCCTTCAAGGCTTTTGCCGTCATGGATAGGCATTCCTCACACTCCGAACACTGATGTTCGATTCCCAGACACCACAAACAGATCCTGTGAGGATCCGTCAATGACATTTTCTTCCCACAGTCTCTGCATTTTTTGAAACCGGACCGAGGAGTCGTCGGGTCGGAGGAGGAAGCCATTGAGTACGAGTCGGTTTTCTCGAGGAAATATGAATATATTTCGACTGACGAACTGAGCAACGGTATTCCGAGGCACACGAAGAGCGGAAAAACGGAACTGAGCAACGGACGCTGCGCGTGGCCATTTATAGGCATGATGACCTCGGCGTCGATATGGTGGCTGTCGAGGAAAGGAACACCTACTCAACGGATGTCGACGCACAGCGCCCTCTACTGGAAAAAAAAGAAATTCCGAGGCCAGTAAGCTGGATACACAAATATCATAGATAAGGAATACGTCGGAGGACACAATGGCCCTCATTACAACTCAGGCGGTAAGGGGTTTACGGTGCCGTAAACAGCGCCGACCCTTACCGCCTGAGTACGAGGTCCCTTAGCGCCATGGCGGATTTAACACCTGCTTTTAGCAGGTAAACGTAGTTTACGCCATGGTGGTAAAGTTACGGCCCAGGCGGTAACTTACCGCCTGGGTCGTAATGAGGGCCAATCCCTTCGAATAAGAGCATTGTTCTGTAGAAAGATAAGCGGAAACCGCTGAAAGGTAAGCTCTGCGTGACAGAACGCGAACACCCGACTCTGCTAGGGAGGACGCGAAGGACAGCACCGTGTCAATCGTAGCCACCCTTGGATCCAACTGCTTTTCCAAACACCAATGACAGAACCTGAGCCATTTAACTCCTGTATTGGGATCTGGTCGTGGGTTTCCTGACTGCCTGGATAATACGCATGTTATCCGTAGACAAGTTAAGATGCTCTAAAGACTTGAACTCAGGCACCATGCCGCCAAGCTGAGCGATTGTGGGGGAGGGTGCCACATCTGCTGTTCCCCTTGGTGAAGAAGATCGGGGGTCACTGGTAACCTGATCGGCGGATACACCGACAGGTGTTGAAGTTCTGAGAACCAAAATCTGGCCGGCCACCACGGGGCTATGAGTAGAAGGGAACAGTTTACCGAGTTCTTCAGCTTCCAAATTGCTCGATGAACTAGAGGCAGAGGCGGGAAGGCGTAAACTCTCATGTTGTGCCATGGAATCTCGAGAGTATCCCCCAGAGAGGAGGCTCCCAGCCCCCCTCTGGAGGCATACCGAGGAAGCTTCTTGTTTACTGCCGTAGCGAAGAGGTCCACCTCCGGTGTGCCCCAATGCAGAAAATCCATGAGAGGACCTCCGTCTTCAACTCCCACTGGTAGCTGACCACTGTCCGGCGGCTGAGGGCATCCGCTGTGACATTCAGCTGGCCCGGGATGTGTACTGCAAGCAGCTAGACATCATGAAGCACGGCCCACTCCCATATCTGGATGGACAGGTCCACGAGGGGGGGAGACTTCATTGATACCACATTGTCCGTGCGTATGCGGACCACCTTTTTGGCAATGAGCGGTCTGAACGCCCTGAGCGCTAGGAAGATCGCCAGAAGCTCCAAATGATTTATGTGCAGGAGGTTGTCCTGAGGTGACCAGAGGTCCGAGACCTGAAGAAGATCTAACGTTGCACCCCACCCAAGAAGGGAGGAGTCCGTCGTGATCGTCACCGTGGGGGCTGGATCCTGAAATCCCGCACCCACTGACAGGTTGCTGAGAGATGACCACCAATCCAGGTCCACTCTCATGGAATCCGGAATCATTATCTATTGGAATCCGGGTCCACAGCCTGACGCCAGGAACTCCGAAGAGCCATCTGGGTCTGTCTCATCTTGAGACGAGCAAGAGGAAGAGCTAGCACGCACGAGGCCATGAGGCCCAGAAGCCTCTGGAACCACCAGGCCGACATGCTCTCCGACTACGCAAACATCTGACACGTGGCTAACAGATCCGTCATTCTGTCCCTGGTCAGGTACACTCTGCAGTCGATCGTGTTCCAGCGAAAACCCAGGAAAATCAGGGCCTGCGAGACCGTCATGGAAGATTTCCGCCAGTTCACCGACAGCCCAAGATGGAACAGGAGCTGAAGGAGAGACTGGAGATTACCGGGCTGCATAAGAGCCAGTTGTCCAAATATGGATACACATGGATACCCTGGAGACGAAGTTAGGCCGCAGTCACCGACATCATTTTCGTGAAGACATGCAGCGCCGAGCTGAGGCCAAAAGGAAGCACTCGAAACTGGAAGTGCTCCTCTCCCAAAGAGAAGCGGAGATATCTCCTGTGTGGGTTCCAAATCAGGATATGCATGTGCGCATCTTGAAGATCCACGAGCCAATCGCCCATCTGCAAGGAGGACCGTATCTGGCCGGGAGTGATCATCTTGAATTTCTCTTGGGGTAGGAAAAGATTGAACTAGGAAAGGTCTAGGATGGTGCGCAGGCCAGCCTGGTTGGGTTTGGGCACCGTAAACAGCCGGGAGTAAAAGCCCTCCCCTCGCTCCCCAAGAAGTTTCTGAACCTCTGCTTTGAGGGAGGGCGAGCCCGACAGCTGAAAAGGAGGGTTGAGGTGTGGGGTAGGGGGTAGAGGTAAGCGGAAGCCCGCTCGAGCGACTGACAAGACCCATCTGTCTTCTGTGATGGCCTGCCACGCCTCCCAATGAGACGCAATGCGTCCTCCCACCGGGGTCTCGTGCGAGCGCGAAAACCCTGATTTAGTAGGTTTATCGGTGGCTACCTGAACCTGAGGAGGAGGCTGAGGAATGGGAGAAAAATTGTGTCCGTTGTTGCCTACGGCGGTTATTCCCCGCAGGGGTATCCACTCTGCGAGACTTGCGGTCGATGAAGCCCCTAAAGCCAGAGGATGGTCGACTTTGCGCCAACGGTCTCTGGGTTTTGAAAGAAGCCTTAACCAGGACAGACAAGGACTTAGCTGTCTGAGTGCTATCCTTCGTCTTGGTGAGCTCTACATCTGTTGTAGCATGAAATAGCTCCTTCCCATCGAACAGAAGGTCCAGCACCTTGTCCTGCACTTCTTTTGAGAATTTAGTTGCATGCAGCCACGCCTGGTGTGAGGTATCAAACCCCAGCATAAGGCCCCGAGCTGAGGTGTCTACGTGATGAGCCGCAGCCTCCAGGAGATCCTGGACCAAGACCCTGGCGTCGGAAAGGCCTCCTCTAAAGTCTTCCAGCTTCTCGACTGGGATAAACACCTCAAACTCCGACAGACCTTTCCACATCCGCTTGTCAGGTCCCGCTATTATCAATTCAGCGTTGGCCTGCCTGAGCTGCAAGGCAGCGTTGGCGAAGATTTTCCTCCCAAGGGAGTCGAGGAGCTTGTCCTCCTTTCCCAGAACCTGAGTAGCCGTTGTGGAAGAGGATGCTGCAGGCCTGGACTGCAAAGTGGCCGCAGCCACCACTGTGGAGGAGGGGGGTGGACAAGATGACAGGGCCACCTCTTCCAAAGAATGCAGCCTGTATCTAGCGTCAATTTTCTTATTGACAAAAAGTCCAGAGTGTGGCTTTTCCCAGACTCTGCAGACCTTGGCCAGACCGTCCTTCTGCAAGAACAGGCCGGTACGCTCCAAGGGAGACAGGGTGAACGCCCCAGAAAGCACACCCTCCTGCGGAGCGGGTGCCTCAGGCAATGGAACATCTAAGAAGTTCATCATGTGCAGTACCCGGTCATGAAAAGCTCTGATAGAGCGGGGTAGGTCCTCGCTGTCCTGATCGCCTTGTGCGTCATCCGACAGATCAGGATCCTGCTGAACCGTGTCGGGCGCTGCCTTGTCCACAGGGGAAAATGGGGGCAAAGGCGGAAGAGTCGGGGGAGGCACCGTAGACAAGGGAGGCGCCGGCGGAACCACCGGAGGAACAGGTGGAGCGGGAGGCGCGGGAAGACATATCTCCCTAAAAAGCCCTTTGAAATACTCCCTCATGGGGTCGGTATGCATAAGCGTTTGAAATTTACCGAAAAAGGCTTCCTCTGGGGACTGCTTCGGAACCTGAGGAGGCCTCTCATGAGATGGACAAATCCAGGGACGTAATGGGGACGGGTGCCACACAGGCCCCTCCACCGACATATCCACATAAATCAACGGTGCTGACCCTGCAGGCAGGGAAACATTGTGTGGAAGAGGCATCCGAGCGTTCCAGTCATAAACTGGCCGATGAGGATGCGCACAAGGGACTCTATGTTCACCCAGGGGGCCAAGCCCTACACCTGAGGCCAATGGTGTAGTTGTAGGGGTAGCACCCAAAATGGCCGCCGCGGTGGTGGTGGGAATAGGCGCCATTTTGTCATCATCTGAGGGGAACTGCGGCACGGGAGGAAGTGAGGCAGGGGTCCCCGTCGATGGATCAGGGGTCTTAACCTTAGCCTTAACATAAGGGACCTCGGCAGAGCCGGTACTGTGTGGCCTGGAATGTTTTTGTGATATACCAACCGCCAAATTAGCCTTCGAAGGAAGGACCTTGGCACTGCCGGTAAAAGAAGAACTTTGCTTCTTTGCCCCCTCAACAGGTCTGGTGTCACCGCAAGAGTGGGAACGGTGAGAAACAGCTTTCACCGACAAGGCCTTGTCAGGCCTCTAGGAACTGTTGGTAGCTTTAGCCTCTGAACGAGGGACCTCGGACCCAGGTCCGGTAACAGCCTTATCTGCACGGGCCTCGAACATCTCTTCGGTAACAGCAAGCACACCCAAGGCCTCAGGGCGCACCCCGGTCTTATTTCTGAGGGAATCCGACAGAACGGCCTCAGAGCGAGCTCCGGAACCCCACAACTCAGTAGAACTAGGTCTACAAACAGCCCTCACAGGAGGGGCCTCAGAGTGCACTCCGGTATTAACAGGCCCCTTACGGAGACCCTCGGAGAAAACTCTGGTACTCTGGTACAATTATTAGGCCCAACAGGCACCTCAGTGCGAACCCTGGTGACAGAGCGAAAGGTATCCCCCGGCTGGGGTGCTCTGAAAAGTAAAGAACTTACCGGGCGTTTCTTCTTCTCGTTAATGAACGCCTGAAAATGCGAAGGAGGAGTTTGTCAGAACACCTCCTCCCAGCGCTCCAACCAACGTTGAAGTGCCCGAACCGAAAGGGAGTCGCAGTAAAAACAGGAGTCCCAACGATGATCCGGACCCAAGCACTCTAAACAAAGAGGATGGGGATCCACCCTCGCGAAATGACGGTGACAAGATGAACAATCTGGAAAATGTAGGTTGAACGACATAGAAAGACCAGCACACGATCGCTAGCGAGAGCCAGAGAGGAAAAAGGGAAGAAAATCTTCTGAGGATGCAAGTGCGTCCAGTCCCGAACGAGCTGAGAAAATCACTGATGGGCGATGCGTGGGGCGGAGCCAAGGTGGGTGGGGTTACGGCCGCGTGCCGGGCCCCGCGCAAGAAAGAGAGGAAGGACACATTTTTGGAAACATTTCTGGATGCTTTTTACAAAGTGCTGCGGTCTCGTCCCACAGGACGGACAGATGTCCCATAAGTATGGAGGCAAGGGGACGGGATGTAGGAGTATTTTAAGATTCAGTTTTAACCTTTTTCCTACTCTTGAACTTATTGGTGTGAGAATAAAAATATCGAGAGATGACCAGATTTGTAGATTATGCCAGGATCCTTCAAAGGCAGAAACTTTGGAACATTTGTTTGTTGAGTGTACATTTTTGCATTTTATTGGAATGTATTATTTTGTGCACTTTGTTCATGATATAACTGCGCTATCCGCTAAGGATATCGGGTATAGCATTCTATCTGGAAATCAAATATCTTCTATAATAGGTGGTGTAAGATTTTTAAATAATGTGTTTTGAAAATGATTGTTCTTTTTTTAATTGTATATATGGAATTTATATTTTCCTTCATTTTTTTGATGGACTGATTGTGAACATGTTTTAATTTTAACCATCTCACAATAAATAATAAATATATAAATAGAGGTAATTTTGGCTGTAAGGATCAAAATCCTGTGATGGGAGTAGAAGGGAAGGAAGGCTTATGGTGCAAGGAAGATGGCCTTCACTACCAGTATATTTATGGGTATGGTAGGGTGAAGAAGGAGGAAACTGGCACACAGGTGGCATAGTTGGTGGCATAAACCTTTATTATACCAGAAATAATGAGATCAGCTACCTCCCCTTAACTTTAAGAGGGGTTTCCCTACCGCAACTAAAATACTAAGGAATCAGTCAGGATGTCCATGTAAATCAAGAGTCCACCATCCTGTGTCTATGCCCCTTACACAAAAACCTATCTGTGTCCCTTACATGAATAACTAAACTAATAAAGAAGAGGATCTTCTTGGTCCAGAATAATGGCTCCCTTCACAGTTCCTAGTCTTTGGTGGGATCTTTATCTGAGGGAATGACTCCCTTCTCCAGGTCTCAATCCCTTTTCAAGGCACAAAACAAAGTTCCAGGTTGAAATGTTAAAATGTAGTAAACTTCCAGTTCAAACATCAGCATTCCTTATTGTCCAAAGTTTTTTTGTCACTGTTGGGTTCCCAGAGAATGTCTCCCTTCTCTGGGTATCTTGCTGTCAGTGTTTTCACAATGTCAGGGGAATGGCTCTCTTCCCCTGCCCTTCTCTCATGGTTATTTCACAGTTCACAGCACCAGGGGAATGCATGCCTTCCCCTGGCTCTTCTTAAGCGTTGTTTCCCAGTTCACAGTACCAAGGGCAATGGCTCCAATCCCCTGGCTTACTTCTTACACTTGTTTCACAGTTCACAGCACCAGGGGGAATGACTCCCTTCCCCTGGCTTTTCATACACTGTTTCACATTTCACAACACCTGGGGGAATGACTTCCTTCCTCTGGTTCTTCTTCGCATATTCAGTATGGCAGACCCGGTTCACTCTCCTGCCAAGAACCGACACAAAGAAAATTAATTATGTTGATCATCTTTTGTGGGTGCTGGTCCCAGACCTGTGCTTCTCTTTCTTTTTCTTCTGGCAGACTTGGCTCAATCCTTTGCCAGGTACTGCCACAGAGAAGATGACTGGCGCTTATCTTCCCTTTTGGTTTAGGGTGCCAGACCCTGTTCTCTATGCATAATTTGGTGTGATTATTAGTTTCCTCAGATATATTGTGGGGAGCTTTCCTCTTTACCCTGTATTGGGAAACTTTTCTTTGGTTCCCCTCCTGTTGCCTCTGCAGCCCTTTTGCACTCCCACCAATCGTTCGGTAATGCCTGTACCTTTAGGGTTGCACCTGGCATCTCCTGGTTGGTGTCAGGATTGTCTGTTTTTGGGTCTTGACCGGCTTCCTTGGTTCTCTGTTGTGCAACAGCAGCTCCGCAGTTGTTGGTCCCTTGCAGGCATTGTGTCTTCCTTTGACCACGCTGTCAGACTCCTGCACTCACCTGGACCTCTGCTCTGCCACTTTCTCACCCGGTCCTTCACCATAGGACAGCATGTGGATGCGTCTCTCTCTGTGTCCTGGCCATCAGCCTCTTCTTCCTGCACCAAACCGCCGTCTCGTTTCCGGTTCCTCCAAGGGAGGATTGACAATTGGGGAAGTCCTTCCTTTATCTTTATTCGGAAGGACCACCGACAGCTACAATTCTCATGCACGTTCCTCCAACTGTTCTTCAGTGCTCCGCACCTCCTCCTCGTCCCAGTACATCTCAAGGAAGTCCTGGTTAGATCATCCCTACTCTTCCTCGTCTCAGTGAATGTTGGAAATACAGTCTTACAGACATACATAGACGTGGTTGATATAGATGTGTGGTTCATAGGGTAGGAGAATGTATAGGTGCTGGATGATGGGTGTCATACCACATTCGCCCTAGATGGTTATACTTGTCCCCGGAGGGGGAGTCTCTCCCCATGAGACCCTCCTGCTGTGTACCACCCTCAGGGGGACTATGGAGTAGCGGACTCACCATGCTGGCCTCATGAGAAGGGGCTCCCCCTTGGGGAGAAGTGACGACATCACCGGCAGGATTCATCACAGTATGTTCAAGCCCTGAGAGTATCAAATGTCATGTACTTGAATATTCTGGAAGGGCTCCCCACTCAAACATTGAACCGTTACAACAACCCAGGAAATAACTGGAGTGGAGAATTAACTCTCTATGAGGAGATCTGCAACATCCGACTACCAGAGAAGATCCCTCACAAACATGGAAAGGAATGGAGACCCTGACTGACTCCAGGTCTGTCATCCGATTCCAGCCCTGGAGCAGGTGGAGCTGAGGCCTCCTCATTTTGAGCTAAACAAAAGGTATCACTAGGAACCAGGCAGCCTTCAGGCCCAGGAGATGCTGAAAAAGGCAGTTTGTCAACGAAGTCCTGGACATAAAATGGTGGCAGCTCCTGAACCCTCTCCTCCAGAATCGACATCCACTCGGAATCTATGTCCCTGAAAGTGCCAATGAAGTTCACCTTCCAAGCAGGCATTAAGGAGGGCCTGTTTGCATCGACCGAGTGACCTAGCTGGAAGGGAGGGTCCGGCGGAGTTTGAAGATGGACTGCATCCTCAGCATCTGCTATGAGTGTGTATTTAAAGTAATGTAATTATGAAGAAAAATACAGATCCTTTGGTGGTTTACACAAGTGTTCCACTTAGAAGGTGGACACACTAAATATAGTGGAGCTTCCTTTCTCAGGAATTAATGAAAGCAAGAAAAATATGGAAATGAGAACAGTTTGACATAAATAAGCACAAAAGGTTTAGTTGGCTGCCATTTACTCAGATAGATTTGGGTCCTCCACATTATTACAATAAATATTGAATGAAACATTATAATAGTGTTAATGGATTAGGCATTGTTAGTCTGTTATATCTATGTTATATAACGATAGGCCACCAGCCTGTACCACCTGTGAAAAGGAATGAAACAAACTGTTTTTAAATTACCAAGATAAGTTTAATAAACGTTTGTTGTCAATGACAATTCTTGTAACTAATGGCATTTTACACAGACAAATGCTATCTAGACAATGCACACTATTCAACGACTTACATGCGTGCCAATGATATGTAGATGTAATTTTGGATATAGTAGAAGACAATGAAATAGGAGTGGCATGACAAGCAGAGTATACTTACTCGTTACTCGGATTACGAGGACGAACAGTTGCTCGAAGTTCGCGCATAAGCACCATCATTATTCTCAACATGGCCCGTGTGAGGCAGGCTGCCCTGAAGTCTGGCAGCTCGGTGATGCATTGCGGTCGTGGCTCGCCTTCCGAAATGTAGGCCAGGCATCCCGAGTTTTCTCAGCAGCAGCAGTTCTCGTCCTCAGTTGGCATTAGCTCGCACCGATTGCATGTGCACCAGGTGGAGACGCCGTCCATTCGACTAGGCCCAGGCTATTCATCTGTTGATTCGT
This sequence comes from Ambystoma mexicanum, assembly GCF_040938575.1. Classification (NCBI taxonomy): domain Eukaryota; kingdom Metazoa; phylum Chordata; class Amphibia; order Caudata; family Ambystomatidae; genus Ambystoma; species Ambystoma mexicanum. The sequence continues at coordinate 107,823,688 of NC_090940.1, read as the reverse complement.
CCTGCCAACTGCCGTCCGAATCCCCATCGTTTTCGCGTGCTTCCCTTTCCAGTAGTTCCTCCTCTGCATACTCGGGCTCGTACATGTAGGGCATTATTGTAGCCATTGTGTGTTAAACTAAAATAATTCATAGCGGTGGTACTGGTTTCTGTTCACACGGGCTACAAGCGGCGAAGGTAGCTGACCAGAGCACTGAAACGAGTCACAGAATACTCAAGGTAACACAGAGAGAGGAATGGAATCGAAAATCGGCTGCTGTGTGTTGTGCAACGGTGGGTTTATACTTATTGAGGAGAGAGGCGTCCTGCCATTTCCATGGCGACACGTCATTAGCTGAAGCGCAGCAAATGTTGACACGAGACGTGCTTTGGCGTTGGGAAATGGGCAGTACGAGTCTGCTGATGACAGGCTCAGGGGCGGGGGAATTGATTTAGTGCCGCAAAAGCAGGTCAGCCAGGGCGATCGGGGAAAAGTTAGGATTATCAGAAAATGGCGGCTCCCTGGTGCTTGTTTTCGCGTGCGTTTAATGGACGAAAACTCGGGTAAGGTCCATAGGAAAGTTTTCTAAAATCGAGCCACTTAGGCTTAAAAAACATGGCCGACCCGTAGGGACAATAAAAAATTTTACTAGACCATGCCTTTAACTACAGCGACCGAATGGATGTGTCGACAGGTTTTTAAACATATATGTCCAAAATGGATTAATTAGTACAGGGACAATCTTGACCAAGTTCAGACACTTTCTCTGCTCTTGTAATAACTTATAGGCATATAAAACAAAATAGATACTGATGTCTCTGTGATTGGACTTTGGAGATTTGTTTTGTCAGATATAATGGAGCAGTGGTAGATAGACATTTGTGTATTTTTATTATGTGCCTAAATGACTTTGAATTTGCACCTTGCCACTGCACATGCACAGCCTGATTTTATCCTCCTGCTCCCATGAAGTTCTGTTGCAGCAATGTGTTCTGTGTTGCTGTAAACCTCGTGGAACTTCCAAGATGTCCAAAATGTTCTTTGTCTGACTCCAGATGCTCCTCTGACTTCCTCCTGCATCCTGATTGGCTGCATGTGAGCTTCTTTACACCCATGAGGGACCGTCAGGCTTTAGCTGGCCCTCCACCTAAGGCCCACAACGAAGGCCCCGTCTACCCCTGAACACTACGGTATGCCACATTGCACCCCCATGACTGTGTTTCTGTCCCCATGCACTCCCATGGCCCACGTGACTGTGTTTGTGCCCCCATGCTCCCCGTGATTGTGTTTGTGCCCCCATGCACCCCCATGATTGTGTTTGTGCCTCCGTGCCTGTGTTTGTGCCCCCATGCACCCCTATGCCCTTGTGATTGTGTTTGTGCCCCATCACTCAAGTGACTGTTTGTGCCCCCCATGCACCCCCATCCACCCATGATTATGTTTGTGCCCCCATTCCCTGTGACTGTGTTTGTTACCCCCATGCATCCCCATGCCCCCACTGATTGTGTCTGGGCCCCATGCCCCCCATGACTGTGTTTGTGTCCCCCATGCCCTCCTGACTGTTTGTGCCCCACATGCACCCCATACCCCTGTGATTGAGTTTGTGCCCCCATGCCCCCAGTGAATGTGTTTGTGCCCCCCATGCACGCCCATGGCCCACCGTGATTGTGTTTGTGCCCCCGTGAGTGTTTGTGCCCCCCATGCCTCTGTGACTGTTTTTGTGCCCCCGTGAATGTGTTTGTGCCCCCATACACCCCCATGATTGTGTTTGTGCCCCCATGCGCCCTGTGACTGTGTTGTGCCCCCCATGCATCCCCATGCCCCCTGTGATTGTGTTTGTGCCCCCCATGCCTCCCAGGACTGTGTTTGTGCTGCACTAGGAAACTACATCTCCCACAATTTCCCATTCTGTATCCGAATACTCCCAGTCAATTTTCCTCACGTCCCTCTGATGATTATTTCCCAAATTCCCAGTCTACTTTGATAAAACACCACTGTCTCCCCTATTCATTTCACAAACCCTATCGAACACACCCTTCCGAAATCACCTACCCCACACCCCCAGGCCGAAGAATATAATTCATCATGACACCTTTTGCCCATCATATTACGTAGGACACTCTGAAACTCTAGCCCCCCCTCCTTTTCCAACACGAACACTTTCGCACATCACGAAAGACAACGGACTAACACCAAAGCCGTTTACCTAACATGTCCCAATACAAGGGTCAGACAAAGTCAGGCAATTGACCAGAATCACACATACCTGATGGCTCTTTCCTTTCCCCACAGGGATAAAAGGTGGAGCACAAGAGCACACAACGAGCAAGGTACACCGCATAATGAGACAGCTATTCAAGCACAGCAGTTCAAGCGGAGGAGAAAGGCTGCAAGAACCGAAAGGGTGGCAAGGAGAGAAGTGACCTTGCCCTTTCCAAATCAGACCTGCAAAGTCTCCGTGAAAGGAATCGTAAGACCGCAAACAATAGCCAGTGTGTGTTGCAGCAGATGCCAATGGTACAAGGAGCATGCCTACACTGATAATCAGAACAGGGAGAGACACTTGCAACTGTGGTACCAGCCTTGGCTTCAGAGACAAGAAAGGCCAAGCATTTCATCACAGCCGGTGAGTCGAGGGGAGAGCCGATAAGAAATCGAACTGTGTTGAACGAAAGTCGCAAATGGCAAATTAAGGAAAGTTCAAAGAACTGTTAACATTAAGGGAAAACCAGCTGCAGAGGGGTCCAGCAGAGCGTGGGTGTTCATTCAAGAGACTTTGGTTGATCCCAAGTTTGTTGAAACTACCGATACCAGAAGGCCCTACGAGAGCCGAAAGGAGAAGGTCAAAGTGGTCATACTGGGGTCTAGACAAACCCCATGTACAGTCCAAAGTCTATGACATGTGCGTAATTGAAAAGCTAAGGGAGATGAATCCTGCATAGTGAGAAAAGAGAAAGAACTGTGTGATTGGTAAATGTTAGCAAGAGTGAACCCGATGGAGCGATGCCGAAGGAAAAGGGCAAAGTCTGAAGTCCCAATGAATAGTGTGTTGACAAGAGTGAACCCGACAGAGGGATGTCCACAGTGTCATTACGACCCTGGCGGAAGACCATGGTTCTATTAGCACCATGGTCCATGCTGGTAAGTTACCGACTCCGCCATGGAGAAAGGGGGAATGACCACCCCATTACAAGGTTGGCGGGGCAGTAATTCCCCCTTCCCCCATGGCCCTTCCCCATTGCCATTTTTGCCCCATAGGGCTCAATGGGAATGGGGAAGGCGCTAAGTACGGTGCCGTAAATTGCGCACCGTAATTAGCACCAAGGTCCCTTTGCGGGTCCCTACTTTAACGGCTGGTCTACACCAGCCGTTAAGGTCGGGTCCCGCAAAGGGACCTCGTAATTAGGCGTTAATAGGATAACGGCGCCGCAGCCTTTTACGGCGCTGTTAACCCATTAGCGCCTGGGTCGTAATGAGGCCCATTAAGATTTGTGAATACGAAAGGTGAAATAGTTTTGGCCACCAACCTGGTGGGTCTGAGCCTGGAAGAGGGAGATCCAAGGGTAAAAAGCAAGCAAACCCATCGACAAGTGAATGCAACAGAGAAATCTTTTCACTACAAGCCAGAGTGAACCCAACAGAGGGAGGCTGATATTCAAGAGGGATCGGGGCCCAGAAGAGGGAGACCCAGGGATGGGAGCCCAGAAGAGGGGGACACAGGGATGAAGAATCATCACCCAAGTACAATCAGAAAGTAACTTTTGTTTATAATATTGAACATACCAGGCCCTCAGAAGCAAGAGATCTAACCACTGAAGGCACTGATATCGCTAGGAACTTTTTGTGGATATGAGCCCTGAAGAGGGGGATCCAGGGGTCAAAAGTCATCACCCAGCTTACATACAGACAGAAACTTTTTGTTACTTTGAACACATTAGGTCCTCGGAGATTAGAGACTTTTTTGTAGAAAAGAGACCTAACTACCAAAGGTCCTGATAGCTGAAAACAGAACTGTTGTCTCGTGCTGGGGAAGTTCGAGAGTGTGCTGTGCTTAGGAGTCCTGCTTTGTCCCATGCTCAAAACGTAGATTTCGGTACACTATTTGAAGCTATTTAATTTTCTTGAAGAACTAATAATAGAGGTTTCTTCGATAAAAGGGGGAAGAGGTACTGCCACGCTGAAATAAGGTGGGACAACTTAACACATTTTAGGAACTAACACTGAGGAGCTTTTAACAAAGGGGGTGGGTCGAGTAAATCGGTAATGGCCTGCTGCCCAAGTTAAAGGTCATAACAAAGCTAGTGTCCCTTGACGAGAGTGGTGGTGCCATTTCAGAGGGTCGGCACGCAGTCGAGGTCAATATCGCCATTAGCATCCAGTAGTTTCCGACACGAGTGCTAAATAAATAAATGTACCTTTGGTGTGCCGTTCAGCGCCGTCTTTTTCACATGTTGATAACTGTGATGTCATCAAAATGGAAAACAGACTTGGCTGGCAGTAGCACTGCGTGGCGCCAGGCCGCACAAAAAAGTTAAGTTTCTTATTTTTCTATGAAAAAATAAAGACCCCATTAGCACCCATGTAGGAAACTCCACACATGCTAAGCAGTGATGGGGGAGCGGGAACGGAAGGGGAAGCTGGCTGCCCAGGCAGCTCGGAACGCAGGCTTGTAACATATAGTACAGCCTGTGTTCCAAGCCTCCTGATTGGCCAGCGCACCCTCCCAAGGTGATAATGGAATTTAGACTTAGGGCTAACCTGCATTCAACCCCCATGGTCTTGCACATGTTCATGAATAGCAATACATGAGTAAGAATAAGAAATTCACTTACCTCCGCGAATAACACTGACGGTGTCTAAAACTCACTCCTCCACCACATGTCCGGCTGCACTCACCCCACTCTCCCCAGCTGCCCCAAAAATCATTGTTCTGCCTCTTTGACTTTTGAGCCTATAAGAAAAAGGAAAATATTATATTAGTATTTAGTATTTTTTTTATTTATATTGAGAACCTAACCCCTAAAGGGGTAGCAAGGCGCAGAGGCAACAAGAGGATTGCAAAGCTTGGTTACATACAAGGTAATAAAGTCCAGCCGTGGTTACAGTGCTGGACACGTCAAAAGGAAACAATGCACGCCGATGAGGCATAGGTTACAGAAATATGCAATATAAGCAATACTATGTACAATAAGCCGGTTGTCTCATGAAAAGGTACCTACACTGAGCAGTTGACAACCTAAATGTACATATTTACAATCACAGTGGTGGAGCATCAGGGAAGCAAGAGAGCATGAGGTTGTTATGTGTCGTGAATCTTGAGCCAATGGATGGTCTTAGTTCTGAATTGGCGGTAGGGGAGATCCTCCCTGCAAGGAGGTGGAAGGGAGTTCCAGAATTGTGCTGCTTTAACAGGAAAGCTGTTCCCACCAGATACAGAACGTTTAAACCTGGGCACCAGTAGGAGATTGGAGTTGGCCATTCTAGAGGGGCGAGAGGAAGTTGGTCTGGTGAATCTAGTGATAAGGTATTGAGGGGCTGCGTGGTGGAGGCATTTGTGGGTCAGGGAAACTGATTTGAGGAATATTTTGTCTTTGGTAGAAAGCCAGTTGACAGACCTTCTATAATCAGAAATGTGGGCTTTCTTTGGGATACTGAGGGCCGCTCTTAGGGCGTTATTTTGAAGGATCTGAATTTTGTTCGTAATATATTGCATCCTACATAAAGTGTGTTGCAATAGTCCAACTTGGACAAGATCAGAGCTCTGGCTAGGGTGATGCAGTTAGACGGAGAGAGAAAAGGTTTGGCTGCTCTGATGAGTTTGCATGTATAAAATGTGGCTGATGCCATAGCATTAACTTGTTTTTTAAAGGTGAGAGTAGAGTCTAGGTAGCAGCTGAGGGTTTTGACCTCCTTGGTTACCGTGATCTTATTGTTGTCAATTACGAAGGAAGAGTAGTTTTGGTCTAGTTTGTTAAGGTTATGTGAGGACCCTAGAATGAGGAGTTCTGTTTTCTCATCGTTCAGGCATAGACCGTGTGAGGCCATCCATGCCTGGATGATGAGGTACTCTTTGTTGACGAAGGCCAAATCCTTGTCATAATCCCCCGTCAACAGGGGAGAGGATCTGGGTATCATCGGCATAATTAGTGCAGGTGATACCGAGACCATCTAGATCATCAAAAAGGGGCCTTGATGATAACCTTGACGGACATCTTGAAAAGCTATTACGCACATGGATTGGTCTGTATATATGAGCCGCCTTCTTGCATGGAGCAGACATGATTCTATTCAGGCATGTAGACTTAAAAAGCAGAAAGAAGACCCACCAAATGATCAAAGTTAATATTTTCCTTATCTCAATGTTTTGAGAAGATTAGGTAAAGCAGATTTTAAGTTAAAGAATGGTATCATTATATGGTATACAGAAAGTCTATAGCACGAGATAAAGGGACTGATTAAGAAGTATTTTTCAAAGGGACTTGCCAATTGAAAATGCTTTTGTAAATCAGGCCCAAAATATCTTAACAGATTTGCTGATTAGTATAAACTTGAACAATAGGAAAGCCTGTTATTTATCAGCTCTATGTAAAGACAAAAATTGCGAACAAGTCATATTTAAGCAAAAAGCCCTGAAGCAGGGTATTGTATCGACTGGTAATGGCCAAGGGCACAAGTTAGAGACTGACTGAAGAGAAGGCCTTAAGGTTGGTAGTACACCCACTTTTAAACACCCCCCCACCCATAAAAAGGTGCTTGTTGCTATTAGGGATCCAGCACCTTGTCCAGAGTGCCAATAGCTTTCTTTTTGACCTCATTAGGAGTTTGGAGGTAGCCATGCCCTTAATAAGGGCATGGCTGCCTCCAAACTGGGTCCTGGGTCCGGGTCCCGCAAAAGGGGACTTACTGGGCCATTCCGACCTTGGAGGGCCTGGTAAATCCCTTTCGCATGACCCGGACCCAGTACATCCCCATTCCCATTTGAGCTCCCATAGGGCTCAATGGGAATGGGGAGAAGGCTAACAATGGGCCCGTTAATGACGGGCCCGTTAGCACCCTGGCCCGCTAGCGGGTCCCACTTTTCATGTCCAGACTGACCAGGCGTGAAAAGCGAGACCCGCTGCAGACCTCGTAATCTGGCGGCCCGGAATGAACGGTGCCGGTCCCGTACCGGCACCGTTCATTCCGCGGCCGCCAGCCTCGTAATGAGGCCCATGAAATGGCCTGGTGGCCAAACTCAAAAAGAATTTCAAAAGACGATGGCTGTCTGAGAGTGTGGCGTAGGGCACTAACCATAGTCCCTTATCCATTTCCTTGCCACCATGAACATGACAAAGCATGACAAAGTGCTGTGTGACAGGTAAGGCAAATAAGAGATTTTCAGGGGGCAGGGGGCTGAAGGGTTGTCTATTTGGCAGAGGAGGGGAGTGAAGGGGATGGAGAATGGGATGGAGGAACTAGGGTAAGGTAGCAGGGGTCCGGGGCAAGGAGGACATATTGAGGCTCGGTGAAGAAGGCGCCAGCATCATTAGTAAATGCAGGCTTATGCCAGTGAATCAAGTCTGCATGCTGGTGCTTTCGGATTGGCTGGTGCCTTCTCCAAAAGGTATTCATATGTGTATACAATGTCAAATGCGCTAACTCCAACTATTGTGACCACAGTATAAGCATATCTTGACATTAGATTCAGATCTGAAAAACTATATATCTGATAAACCCACTATGGTGTGTACTAGGGCACCCGCGATTAGAAGCCAAGTGAGCACTTTTTTTTATGAAACCTCTAGAACTGAGAAAGACATGGCTACATCAAAATGTGGCTATAAGTGTGGAACCTGCAACATGTGCATTTACACTAAAGAATGTAAAAGTATTAGAATTAATATTGATGAAGAATTTAGGATTGCAGAGTTTGCGAATTTTTGAACGAAATGTGTGGTGTACTGTATAGTGTGTGTGGACTCAACCATGTTGGAAGTACGATCCAGGAATTACGGATTCGTATATGGGAACATCTCGATACACTAAAAGAGGACCCAAAACTAGCACTATCAGTGCATTGGCAGGAATGCCATCAAATGGACAGGAAGGAGGACATACGCTTCGTTGGTCTTAAAACAATAATTGCTGACCCTAGATTAGGAGACAGAGAGAGGGTGCTGAGGCAAGCGGAGGCCAAGATAATTTGTAAACACAAACTGGTGAAGCTAGGATTAAATATGGAGCATGAAATGGGAATATTCCTGTGAACGAGGGGATTGTTGTCTTAGATGTTAGGTTTGAAGCTACTTTGGTTTGCATAGGGGCAAATATGGCAATATAGATTTGCTTGACAGAGAGCAGCATTGAAACATATGGGATTGGTCTTAAAAAATATATAAAGAAGACTGCTGAAAGGATGTGATGATAAATCGCACATGCAATAAGGGACAGATCAATGTTGAGTTTTTGGATACACTTGTGGAACCAAGTAACAAACATACCATCTGTAAGAGCAAAATTCTTTAGCTCATTTTGGTTGTGCGGTTTTTGGAACAATGCAAAAGGTGTTTAAGATGATAGCTTGTTGCCACCACTAAATCACCCACTCGGCTTTAAACATTGTCTCTTAACAGGTGCGAGCATAGATATGTGGTTCCATAGTCATGTGAAAGGTAGGCAAGCACTTTAGGGGAACGTGGTACATGTAGAGATGCTTGCGCTATCATTTAGTGGGGTGAAAACAGGTTTACATGGCACCCGATGGGAGTCTTGGTACTGGACCAATGGCAAGGGCGGAATTATGTGGTACTATATCTTTGTGAAAGGGAGACAAGCGTTCTAAGTGGACGCAGTGCATGGAGACAGCTGATGTTTGCGCTATTATTTAGTGTGGTGAAAACAGATGTATACATCTTTTTGTGTGCAGAGCATATCTAGGTGGGCAGTGAGATTTTAACATATTGCACGCCAACACTTTTCTGATTACACATGAGGCTGCGCGTGGTTTGTTTTGAAATGGTAATGAGGGATTACGTCAGACATGTGGAAATGGTATTTAGAGTGTTGCGATTGAAATGGCGCCTCTTCTGAGCGGTGGAACGCTGTGGAAAGATCTATTGTGATCTTGTCATTGTGAACAGAAGTAAGTAGAAGAGCAATATGTTTAACTACATGAGTATGTGATGAGTGATCAACTTTGGGCAAATTAGTAAATAGAGATTAATTTTAGGTATTTGTTCCAGATATATGAACCTAAAGGACTTCTTTGGACCTGCATCTAAACTTGTGGATACCGAGCACTGCTAATCTGAGCAAAAGATATGTTGGGTGACTCAAGGTAAACAAAGCATTTAATAATATGGGGCTGCGCTGGTGATGGGACCGCTTAATGAGCATAAGGAGGTATTGAATATGGGTTTACGCCAAAATACAGAGAAGAAAAACGCCAAATGTACATTTACTGTGCATTCGGCCTGGTCGAAAAGAACAAAGCCTATAATACCGAACAAGGGGAGCAGGGATAGTGCCCTGCTCCCCTAGTATGGTATTATGGGCTTCAGGGGTGTCCCCCGCTTACCTTAAATGCCCAACAGGGGATAAAAAACCAAAATCCCAAAAGCTCGAATTACCAAAATGTGATCAAGTGGGCTTTGCAATTTTTGTAATTGAAGCTTTTGGGATTCGGTTTTATAACATAGATCCACTGAATATAGATTGGTTTTGTCTTATAACTCTTGGAAACAGGCCAATTACTCGGCCAACGTGAGGCGGGAGTTAAGCCCTGAGATTGACAGCGTGTTGCTGAACATATTATTGTGATACTGGGAAGTTATACAGTGTGCTTGACCCAATCGGGTATAGTAATGGGGTACATAGAAGCAGTTGGTATATATGAACGACCATTGACAATAGGGAGATGAATACTGATGCTTACTTAGTGTGTCGCTATTTTTACAGGAAGTTACAGTAATTATGCCATTTTTCTCGGCAGTATGACAAGTGTGGTGAAGAGTCACCATTTGGATTGAGCAAGGATTTGAACTTGACAATATTATAGAGAACAGTAAATATTCAGCTATGGACAGCTTCACAGATCACAAGGTGGCACGTGGTAACATATCGTGCATGAATGTGGGTCCTGGTAGTGGATGCCTAGGGGAGCATGGAGTATACTGATGCAAGTGCTTTGGTGTGGCAACCACTTAAATAAGGATGTAGATGTGAAATTAAGTAGAGGTGAACCATGGTGTGACATGGAACATTAGGGACAGTTTAAAATGGGAACTGTTCATTTGGATGAATAGTAACCTATTACAATGTATGTTTTCTTTTTTGCTTACTTCAAACGATTGTGGACCGGATGTTGGTTCGTATGGTCTCAATCATCAGTTTTGCTTTACGTGTCTTGTAACCAATGTAAAAAATGTCTCTTAATGTCACTAATTGAATTCGAATGTATTTAATGTGTGTGTGGTATGTCACTGTTTTACTATGTGAACTTGTGATTGGTATTGTAGCCCTGAGGAGGACCTCTGTTGGAGTCGAAACACGTGTTGGCAGCAAAAACAGTAAAGAATGTATGTCAAAACTGGAAATTGTCAGACGTTACTGAAATGTGTACGGAACACAGACAATCATTTTAGGGTGTGGTGAATTTGGTCTAGAGTTTGGTTGCAGTTTTGTTAATTTAGTGACATTGTGTTAGGGGCCACATATCTGGATCAGTGCTTGCCCCCCTAACCTGTAATTTGGAAATAGAAGATGGCTGTAACCTGGTAAGAGGTAGCTCAGTGGAGTACTTATCCATATTTTAAATATAAAATATATTACGTATATATTGCTAAATATTCAAACAAAGCGGTCTAGTAAGCCTGAAGATTTCTAGAGAGATCCTCTTACTACCTCTATAACGCTGTACTGAGGGTATCATTTCTAGGCTCAGAGGCTGGACATCCTCAGTCTCTCTATATTCTCAGGATTAGTCCGGAGACAATTTAAGGCAATAGTGATAGTCTCTCTATTAAAGGAACATAACCTGGACCCCAGACATCAGAGTATATTCTGTACTTCCTTTTCCGTCACAAATTCTAGAACGGACGTGAATGGCTCAGATTGAACTCTTTGCAACAATCGATGATGCAAGAAGTTGTCATTTTGTTAGATTCCTCTGCAGTTTTGGGCACTCTTCATTACAGGGTCCTACTAACTCAACTGGAGGTGATGTAGATTTGTGTCTGAGTCAAAGTGGGAGTCCTCCCTTTTCACAGACAGAACTCAGGTGACGGTCCGTTCAACACTACACCTCTCTACCATATCCTGTCAATTGTGGAGTCACCTCAGGGTTCTGCATTGTCTCCGTTAAAAATATTTCTCCTGGACCTCTAGTTGAGCTCATTCCGATCTATCAATTTGATTTCTGTAATTATGCAGCGGGTGGCAGATTTTGCTACAACTAAAACGGCCAGATACCTATTTTCTGGATTGTTTAGTGGACAGCCGTTTTCCATAGACAATGGCCAAGAACTTGTTAAAAAGTACGATACTCATTGAGAAGAGGAAAATGACCCTGAACGTTAAGACCCTGTGGCCCATGGCCTTGGGTCATTGCCTTAACCATCAGTGTGTCAAAAATCTGGGGGGTCAAGCTCGGACTGGCCCATAGAGTAATACACACCAACCAAAAACACTGAATGCTAGTGTGGGCCTGTTTTTTTTGGGCAAAGTGGGCCAATTTGATAAGGTGCTTCCCCATGCGGCTGGTAGTTTTGACCAATGTTAAAGAATAAATATAATTTTAAATACACAATTTGCATCAAACTTGATCAAAAAAACTCCCCCTTGGGTACTACTCAAACAGTCTGTCACAAAAAGAATGAATAGCCATCTGCAACGGTGGGGCCCGAGACAATTGTATGCCATGGTCAGAGCCTGCTGGGGTCATATTAGACGCACCTTCTCCGAAAGCACAAACCTCACAGGCTGTTTTAAAATGTGTTTTTTAATCTAAAGGTCAACAGAAACATGCTAATTTCTTACAGTCTAATTAGAGTGCAACTAGTCATGAGCCTTTATTTTATGTTTTATTGATTGCGTATTTGGGGAGGCTTAAACTGAGGCTTCATAAATGCAGTTTTTCCAAACTGCAATGACTCCAAAATGCAACTGTCTGTTTACGCCACATTTAATTAGTTTTGACCAGCACCCACTGGCTTCGTGTGGAGCGACATGATAAGTTCAAAGCTGCATGTGTCACTCATACATCGCTCTTTGCACACGACTGCAAACACCTGGAGCGATGTGCTTTCTGCCGCGGCCTGCTCCCTTTGGACTATCTCATCTTGGAAGTCATTTCCAAAGATTTTGAACCGGCGTTCGGCCCGTCCATGTTCAGGCACTACTCATGGTGTACTGCGTTTGTTTTTCGTTGTTAGTTTATTCGTGTGCACTTTATGCACTTTTCCTCGATATAATTAAAAAATACGAATTTGGTGAAAAACATGTTATATGTGTGTGTACGTGTGTGTGGAGGGTTGGGGGTGTGGACTACAGAGTGGGTTTCAGGAGGGGGGCTTTAAAAAAACTCCACTTTCTCCAGACCCCTGCTTAGCATTCAGCACTATTCTCTGCCGCAAAACATGTCACAGCCCCAGATGAGAATATAGACCCCCTTGGGGTGGAGATTAAGCTCTGGCATACAGCTATGCGGTGTATGTGGAGCATTGATGATCTGCATATGGTGTGTTTCAGCATGGGAGATGAATGTTAGTAGTTTGTCATTTACATAGTGCCTTTATCCCATCAGTATGGCACCAACGCGCTTGTGGTGGGAAACGCTCTCGGGGGACCGAAGTCCAAGGTATGGGAAAATTGTCCGAAGGATTCAAATGCGTGTGTGCATTTGGCCAGCATAGGGATTTGGGTGCAATGGCCGGGCTCCAGTAAGCTACCCATGATGGTCAGACATGTGGATGGGTGCTGAGAGGTGGTCAGGAGAGTGCGCAAATACGAGAGACTCGTTATGTGTCCAGCTAGACCACATTTTTTATCCTAGGACGTAACTGCATTCTGATGGCAGAAATGTTATGCTTTGTGTTTTAGTCTCGTGTATGAAGACGGATGTGTGCAGGTGGGCGGCCGTGCCTGCAGCTGGTGTCGTAAATATGTACCTTGAGCCTCAGTTGGAGCTTTGCTTTTGGCGTAGCTGTGTAATCAGATCATCTGGTCTGCTCCGAAATTATACTTTACCTTGCTCTGGAGAATATATTGGGGAGGCACCGACAGTGTCATGAAGGTAAGCGTGAAATGGGGAAAGATTGTCAGGTTGCTAAAGGGAATAGCCCTTCCTCCCCAGCACTCTCTGAAATGTCGTCACACCTAGTACGCTAGTCCCTTGTTTTGTTCCTCCCCTGCCTTTCTGCACCCCTCTCCCTCGCCTTTTTGCTTTTCTCCGGCTCTCCCAGAAATGTCGTCAGGCCCAGTACGGTAGTCGCCTGTCTGTTTCCATTTCCTTCCCACTCTCCCCCTCCCTTCCTTATCTTTGTCTTAGCTCTTGCAGTATCTGAAATGTCATCAGGACGAGTATGATAGTTAATGTCAAATTCTTACTGTTCATGGCCTGTAAGAATGTCATTGTTTTTTCTCTCGTTCCCTCCCTTGCCTTGAAGCACTTTGAAACACATTGTGTAGATGCGCTATATAAATAAACTATCATATCATATCGTACCAATAACCACGGTTTTGAGGGCCTTCCGGTAGGTAAATAGTCCTCATCGCTGCAGATGCTGAGAGGCAGTGAGTTCCAGAGGGTGGGAGCTTGGATGGAGGAGGATACTCCAACTCTTGTGAAGGGGTGTGGGGTCTACAAGGAGATCAGAGACAGATCTAAGGTTTCTGATGGTTTGGTAGCGTGTAAGCTTATGTTGGAGGAATTCAGGGCTTGTCTTGTGGAGGGCACAGCGTGTAATGCACATGGCCTTGAAGGTCGCACCATCGGCTGATAGGAAAGGCAGGAGTGATGTGTTCTCTGGATGAGAGGCCAAGGAGGAGTCTGGCTGCTGAGCTTTGGATCCACTGTAGCTTTATGAACTGATAGGCGGGAGCACCCAGATAGAGAGAGTTAGCATAGTCGAAGAGGGAGAGGATGATAGCCAAGATTGCTGAGAGTCAGTGAGGGTAGGAGAGATTAGGGAAGATTCGTCTGAGGATGCACAGGTGGTAATGACAAGTTCTGGATACAATGTTGATGTGGTGAGAGAATGCTAGATCAGAATCGAAAGGTGCTTCCCGGGTTTTTACTGAGTTGGATGCTACAGGTGGGGGCCCTTAGGAGCGTGGTCAGGGGGTGGGTTGGAGGGGGGAGAGTGAGCTTTTACCACAGATCGTGATTTCCGTTTTTGCCAGGATTTAGGAGTAGGTGGTTGGCCATCATCCAGTGCTCGATTTCAGAGACACAGGAGGCGAGGTCAAGAATGGAGTAAGCTGGGGTCTTGGGGATCTTGAATATGATCTGAGTGTTATCAGCATATTTGTAGCAGGTTAAGTCATAAGAGCGGATGAGTGCAGGGAGAAGGCTTAGCTAGAGATTGAAGAGGAGGGGGGACAGGGTGTGGGGCCCCTTTGGAGACAGGGCAGGGGGAGGAGAAGGCGCATTACTTGTGAGCAGTTGGAGAGGAAGGAAGAGATCCGCCTTAGGGTGTAATGCCTGATGCCTACAGAGTGGAGTCTGTCCGTGAGTATGGAGTGGTCGATTGTGTCAAAATAACCTGAAAGGTCAAGGAGGATAAGTGCAGCACAGCCTTCTGAGAATGCCATTCTTTTCATGTCATCCCAGATGGAGGCGAGGGAGGTTTCCTTTCCTCGCAGGGGTCTGAAACCAGACTGGGTAGGGAAGAGTAGCGAGTTGGATTCTGCGTAGTGGGAGAGCTGGGTGTATGCCGTGAGGTCTAAGAGTTTGGCTATGAAGCAGGTGTTTGAGATTGGGCAGTAGTTGGATGGAAGGAGGTGAGTCGAGGGTGGGCTTTTTAAGTAGGGGCTTGACGTGGGAAGTTTTCAACACGGCAGGGAAGATGACAGTGAATGGTTAATTATGGAACTTGCAAAGCTGCCTGCACGGATTGAGGACAGAATGTTATTTCGGAGAGAGGGGGGCAGGATGCTCCAGGTCCTACAGAGGGGTGGCTTTGGGATAGTAGTTTCAGGAATTCAAAGTTAGAAATGGCAGTGAAGGGAGAGAGAATTGAGTGTGTGGAAAGAGGAGGGGAGGAGTCAGGAGAAAGAGGAGACGAGGAGGGGATGAATGCTGATAATTTGGTGTTGATGGAGCGGTGTCTTTCGATATAGATGTTGTAAAAGTGGTCTGACAGGGCCTCACAGAGCACTTGGGAGTGGGGTGTGTGGAACAGCTTGGAGTCTTGAATTCTCCGAAGATCCTGTGTAGTTCCCTGCTAGGGTTACAGGAGTTGGCTATTCGGTTTCCACAGAAGAATCTTTTGGCTTTCCTAATTTCCATCATATAGGCCTTGGTCTGTCTAGCATAAGAGGCTCTGTTCAGGGGTGTGTGGTTGGCCCGCCATGTGCGCTCCAGGAGGTGCTTATAGGTTTCGAGGGATTTGAGGGAGCGAGTGAACCACTTGGGATTAGCGCCTGCACTCTGGGAAGCAGATCTCATCGGGTGAGAGTGGTGAGTGCACTAGAGAGCAATCAGTCGAAAAAGGTTGATAGAGGGTGATGCTTCTTTGAGAGTGAGGATTGGGAGAGAGTATATGAGGTAATCGGCCAGGTCGTGTTGAAAGTTGGTTGGCAATTTATACCGTCCCACCAATGTGTTGAAAGCAACGCCACAGTCGGCACATGCTACAATTGTCAGATTGAAGGGTATGGCGCTCCCGACCAAGGCATCAGGGAAATCCAGAGTTGTTGACGATGAAACAGCTATTGCGCCCCTTCGGACTCAAGCTCCAACTCAGAGTCTGGATTAGCCAGAAGCCCACAGGTGATAATGTCAGGCCCAGGCGTGCTAGTTTGACTGACCTGAACAAAAGCTGACACTATGGGTTGCAAAAATTCATAAAGCATGACAATAGAGACAGAAGAGAGGAGGATCTTATGGTCGAACAACCTTTCCTTTGGACAGAATAAAGAGACCAAAGTTATCCTTTGGATTAAGTGTAAAAATAAAGAACTAGGGAAAATCCATCTACTCCATTTAGGAAGATAAGAGCAGAAAGATGGACAGATTCCTTGCCAAAACCCATGCAGTGCTAGACCCAGCACTACAGATAAACGAGGTACTTTTACTCCCCAAAAAGGGCAAATGCGGCCATCAAAGAAAATCGGGAGAAGAAAAAAATGCACAACAAAAATTGAAAACAACAGACACAGTCACCACCGACACACAACTCCACTGATAGGTGTGAATCACAGAGCCGTGCTACAGGAACATATGTGGGTACTTGCTGATCCAAATAGAAGTTTGAAGATAAAAATAAATATTTTAAAGTGTACGAATTGTTGGATGCAAAGAAGCATGATTTACAAAAAGATGTTTTTCAGAGTTTAAATGTATTTTAACCTCCCCAATAAATAGTCCCATTGGAAATCAGATTTAATGTTTCACTCCATTGTATATATTTTATTCACAACTTCAAAAAACTAAGAGTAAGATACTCCTACTTCAAAATCATATCTACGGCACAGGCTGGACCATTCAGAGCCTTATAATTGAAGGCCCTATGTATTGTCGAATGCTCCTTCTATAAGACCAGATCAGAATTCCTGGGAGATCGGCACAAAACACTACCCTCCAAACACTTATGGTTTCTTAATAGTAGACAGCTAACTATTCTGCCAATAAGACGGAGCAGAATAGGTGGTTCAGCATTTTCTAATCTGGCCACCTCACTGTGTTCCCAAACGCTAGAGGACCCAAAGAGCGAAAGGGGAGGGGCTTAAGGCCTGTTATATATGTTTTGGCAATTGTAAACTGGCCCCTGGGGGAAAGGAAACCAGTGGTTATCCCGGTGAACCAGCTGACCAGGGAAGCCCATTGCCAGGAACAGGGAAAGGATAAATGGTGGCCAAGCGACCAGGGCAGTGTTGGTTGTTCAGATGAGGTCATGGGAAGAGAAGGAGGGCCAACAAACCAGGCGAAAGAAGGACGGTGCACCAGAGCTTAGACGAGAACTATTAAGAGGGCGCATTAGGTGAGGTATTGGTTGCTAAGAGAAAGCAGTATTTCAGTGCGTTAGTCCGTGCACATTAAGGTAGGGGTGTGTGATTGGGAGTGGTTGAGAAGGGTGACAAAGAGTGAAAGGAGGGTGTCTGTGGAAAAGGTGTGGGTGGAGAGCAGTAGGGTGGAGGGTGTAGTGCAGTGTAGTGGAGGGGAGTGTAGTTGAGTGGAGTGCAATGTGAAAATAGAGAGCAGTGAGGAAGAGAGGAAGAGTCGGTAGTGGATGCAGAGAATAGTGGCGAGTAGTTGGAAGAGAGAAGAGAGTGTAAGATCGGAGGGTGGAGGAAGCCAGTAGAGAGAGGGGAACATCAGCGGGCGAGAGGTGAGAGACAGTGGGAAGAGTAACAGGTGGGAGAGTGGGAGAAAGGGAAAGGAGACAGAGAAGCTCAAGGTGAGGTGTACACGGGTGTGAGAGGAAAGGGTGACTGGAGCCTGGGTACCTGTAAGGCACATAACACAGTTGTAAATACATCTGTAATTTTTGTGAAACCCCTGAATAGGGTTCACCTAGAAATTCCTAGAGCGAGACAGAGAGAGAAGGTGTTTGCCTTTGGGCCATCATGAGCAGTGATGCAGAATTTTAGATAGCTGGGGTTACTGATCTCTAGAAACAATCTTGGGGATTAAGGATGCCTGGTCTAGGGAGTAAAAAGCCAGAGGGATATAAGAGACGGAGTGGGACGTCTCTTTGTGAGCCCTTTAAAAACCCTTGAACATTCTCTGCAAGTAGGAGTGTTCTTAAGGCCATCTATGACATGAGATAATTACCATACACATAATATGGCCTCTTGCCTGGACTTAAAAAGAGCCTTACCCATAACTGCCTCCTGTAACCTGAAGCGTGAATCGAGTGTGGTCACCATGCATTTTGCACAATCTTTCAGGCCCTGCAAATCAGATCGTTCATGTCCATCCATGTTGTTTAGCTGCTGAGGCTGGTGTCAGTAGCAGCGCATGTTGTGTTCTTACTATGAGTAGTAATCGCTTACCACAGCGCGTGTTCACTAATGCCACACTGCCACCTGCACTGCCTAAAAGCAAAGCCACTATGCAGGCTGGTGTTCTCTGTAAGATCCTAGTTCACTGCTAGATTTAGTTTTTCTGTAGTGCTCTGGGGTTGACACCTCTTGGCCACAGGGGAGACTGACATATCTTAACAAAGTCTCACGTAACCGAAAAAGTCCCCGCCCTATTTAAAGGTCAAGGTCCGGCATTCCACCTGCTTCAGACAACAGCGGAGCATGCACCTGTTCTCTCTGGAATTCGAGTAATGCGTTGCTAGGTGTCTGGGTGGTTTCTTTCCTAACCTTTAGTAGTGTTATCTGTCACCTCAGTGAGAACTTCCATGTACTCATTTGTTAACGGATTGACTAGTTACAGAACAGCTATCTAAATTAAACAAGTGCATATAGGAACTGTAGGTGATGAGGCGCAACTTCAGCGCCCAGATGCCTACGAGTTCGGTGCGCTATATAAACGGCTAAATAAATAAATAAAACTTGAAAAAATCTTGAGAAGCCGTGTGGGACAAGGCAAATAATTATACTGAGGTCTTTCAAGGATTTTTAGTAGTTCTGAAATATCATCACCTAAATATTATCAAACTGAGGTGACTAGGTCAGTGTTACGAAATGACTACTGCTCTGCAGGAGTACACGGAGGAGCAGTGGCTAAAGCGGCTATTGAGCCCTACAGTACTAATGAACCAGCAGTGATTCCAATCTTAAAGGTGGAACAGGCACAGACAGGTAGACCTCCTTCACCTCTTTGTAACGTGGACCATGGTGGGCAAGCTATACCCTTCAGGAGGGGCATGAGCTGGCACAGATGCCACACAAACAACAATGTTATGGTGGTAACAAACAAAGTTCCATAAAAATAGCATCTTTAATTAAAGCAGCAAAAATGCACACTTTTTTTATTCTTATTTTTTCTTTCATTCTCTTTTTTCTTTCACTTGTTCCATTGTAGTTGTGCAAGGTTTGTTTTATCAAAACCAATTCACAATTAAAAAATCTCCAAAATGCACACTACACTACTGGCCCACTCCTGTAAGGGTAAACACAGAAGGGGCTCATATTTAATTCAGCCATAACGTGAATTCAAGGGATAAAACCCTAGAGTACGAATTTTTACGGCATGCATTCACCCCCACAGCTCTTTTTCCAGGATCTGTATGGCGGAGAGGAGGAGCAGAACGCAGCAAAAAGCAGGGGAACTACATAGGGACCTATTGCACACGCTCCGAGCGTGTACAATTGAAATAAATCCTCCCCAGCAGGGTTCAATTATAATTGGAAGCACTAGGCAGCGTTCCAAGTTGAAATGAAACCCTCCCTTTCATTTCAGTTGTGTGCACTGAAATGAGAGCATGGCAAGCAGTGCTCACAATGGAAAGTAAACGAGCATTTACTAATTTTGCACTGCCAGGTGCACATGTGAAGGGCAAAAGCAGATGTACATGCTTGTATGCTGCCTTTTGCCCTTTACATTTGAACCCCACAGTGCAAATGACCAACATTTGGTGGCGGGGACTCCCTTACGTTACAATGTAAACGTAATGGGTCCCAGCCACCAAATTAAGCTTAGGAGCAACATGAGCTCCAGAGAAAGCAGACGTTCGCTAAAGGGGCTCTCTAGGTTTGTAAAGAGGGAACCCAGGCAAAGATTTCAGTCACAAAATGTCATGTTCATGAAGATTTATTTCAAAGGGTAAAGATGAGGGGTTTAAAATTCACTAAAGGCCTTTAAGGCGAACTAGTGGGATAGGGCCACTTCAAATATCGTATGTTCTTGCTATTTGGACAGCTTAAATGCAGGCTTACGGCACCAAACTGGGAGTCTGGGTGGTTTTGGCGCCAATCCATGGTCCAAGTCGAGGAGTGGCAGTGAAGGGTTCCAACAATGCAGTGGTGTTCGGCGCCTTGTAGGTTGAAGACACTGGGGACAGCAGGAAATATCAGGTTAGGGGCGCTGGAACACTTGTCCTTGGGTGCGGTGAAGCAGAGACAGCTCAAAACGGCATCAAGGTACGCATCAGGGTACTGTAGAAACAATGGCTTTAAGCTTGAGGAAATTGTTGAACAGGTGGTGGTGTAGAGGTGGGGAAGGTAGAAGACTCGATGGGTCTAGGATGTGGAGATGGAAGAGTTTAGCGCCGTGTGAAACTCAGATGCAAAAGAGGTTGAGACTGATAATGACTATGGCGGTTTTCTTGCAGAAGACTGGATGGCATTGAAGGTGCCAAAAGTGGTGTAAAGGCATTTTAGAAATAAAGGGAGAGCCACAGATCACTTCCTTGGACCTGTGGTTCCTGGGAGGCCCAGGCCAGGATCTGGGGGTAAGGTGAGTACTTTCTTCTGCCCTTCCCAGCTAGGAATTTTGTAAAAGACAATTGCAGGGGTTTGGTCACCTCCAGTGGCAGGGTCTGGGTACCAGCGCCTCAGTTGCAGTAGGCCTTGTGAACACTGCGGTTTCACTCCAAATGTGCCCCTGGCATGGGTAGGAAGAACAGCTTTCCTCTTTGTCTAAATACATACCATTCCTATCATGAATGAATCACCACACCAAGCTGAGACTAAAGTGACATCCAAACGTGTGGCTTTATATTTGTGAGGTGACAGAGGCCACCATGTCGTAACCTGACATGGCTTATATTTAGAAAATAACGTGCCACCATGCTGGCGGGGTACACCTTTATGAGAATTTGAATCAGATGTGCAGACAATTAAAAAGCCATGTCAGCGTATTGGAACTTTTTGGTTCTGCAGCTGTTCAGGAATGCGCATGTGACCGTTGAACCTGTCTTGCTGCCACTACAGGGCATACATTTGGGATACCAGGAGAAAGTCACAGCAAAGATACACAGGTGTACTATGTTTTTGGAAACAATCATTATGAATGGGGGTCTGATTAGCAGTCCTCCCTTTCAGAACAGATTTTAATGCTAAAAATCAGAAAGGTTCCAGCTATAACACCCTCGCTGATGACATTTTGTCACAGTCATGGAAAAGTACAGAGAAAGCAAGGACCGAGCAGCAAAGTTCAAAACTGACAGAAATGCATTAACAAAGTCAACAGTTTTGGTCTTTGCATAATGAAAATAGAGTTCAAGTGGGATCCAGCATTACCTGAAGCAGTACCTGAAGCGAAAGCGATTGAAGAAATGTCAGTATTTGGTGGATTCAAAATAGAAGTAACAATAGTATTTCCAAATGCCATGTAGGCAGACAATGTACTGTGGACCGGGAGTTCCTTACCGGAATCGGAGTTCATGTCCCCAAGAGGAGAGTCTCTCCCAGTGAGGTCCACTTGCCCAGGCCCCTATGGAGGTTCTTGCTGAGCGGGCTCTCCTCCCTAGCCTCAAAGAGGGTGGTCCCCCTCTGGGGAGAAGGGACGAATATTACAGATTAATCACATAAACCATGCCCATTTACTCACACAATTTGCCAGGTATTGCTATTGGTAGCCATATGTTGATATTACATACCCAGGCGCTCAAACAACTTGGCAACTACAACCATCATCTGCCATTTATTGACACTACCATGCATTCATGCCATTTGTAGCTATTACAATCTTCTTCATTGTAACACCATTTGCAGGCACTGCCATCGTATACCCACACACTCACCATTTGTTATATGTTGCTTCCATATGCACAGATACTCACGGTTATATGTGATTTTACCGATGGAAAATTCGGAGTGGTACATTTCATTGAGACCAAAATACTGAAAACCCCCGATTTTATTTTTATTTGGGGGGACCCCCCCAAGCCCTCTGGTTTTCTACCCTTATAGCGCTGCCCCAACCCCATCCCTGCTCATTTTAACCCATTAACCCACTACCCTTTATATATTTATTTAATATTTGCTGTGTTTTTTGATATTATGGTCTTTGGTGAAATGTACCACTCTGAAATATTTTTGGTAAATTGACTTGGTACCGTACTCACACCATTTAATGGGAGGTAGGTGGCCTTGGGAGCAAATATGGCAGCCACGGATCTTTCATGCACCTATGTTCCAGTGGAGAGGAGTGAGGAAGGACTATGACATGCCTGCTCTCCCCTGCCTTACTCTAACCAGCTCCCCTACAAGATAGCCAGGCCAGGGAGCGACGCATGATATGCAGAGAGCAGAGGCACAACACTGCGGTCTCCTTCCTTTCCATCACAGGAGAATAAGCATGTGACTGACTCTGCCCCAGCCATCCTGGGCATTCCAGTCATTTTAAAAATCTGCACTAACAATTGTGCATTTTTTTAGCCACATCATGTGATCAGTTTAATAATGACTTGGAAACACTGGGAATGTGCACTTGAATATACAGTACAGATCATCATACTATATATTAAAACGCCAGATGCATGTCTGTCCAAAGCATCATGCACCCACTTCACCTGTTACCCCTGCTATGGAGAGTTGTTACCTTACGCATACAACAATAGGACTTCAAGTTGCGCAATAGAGGCTGCCCACGTTGCCTGGTATCACTGCTGGAGGGAGCTGTTGCCTTATGCATACAATAATAAAACTTCAAGTTCATCTTCCAGGCGTACAAAATGTGTATTTCAACAATGATAACATACAATTAGCTGCAGAAAAGGCCCAAGACAGGGATACCACTTTAACAGCATACTTCGAGTTGCATACAGTAAGAAAATATATAAAAATACATTAAAAACCTATAAACAGAAATTCATTTGATTAAGCACTATTTCTCCAACAAAATAAATTAGTTTTTTCCCTATACAGAGGGGTTTCTGTAAATACAGGTATTTTCAGCATATCACTCCTCCACAATGCCTCCGAAGAGAATTTCTACGCATGTAGATGCAGAAAACATTAAACATATACGTCAGACAAATATGATTGAGCAACAAAAGGCAAGTCAACGTGAAAACAAAAGCAAATGAAAATATAGGGCCAATATGACAGCTCAGGAAACAGCTCTCCAATGGGACATGCAACCATCACGTTCTGCAGCCCGTAGTATAAATATGACAGACGCAGAAAGTGCCCTTGAAAAGGAAAACAAGTTAGAACGAAACTAAAGTGTTTGCGCCAACATCACTCATCAAGAAAACGCTGCTCAGTGGAAATTCTAACATAAACAATAATGGGAAACCTCCACCCAACACCACTGCAGCCTGTGTACACAGGCTTTTGCACTAGTCTACTAATGTTATGCTAGTGGGATTTACACCACTGCTGTTTGCATGGCCTCAAGGCACTCTGGGGGATGGATCTGAAACACAGAGGGTGGGGGGTTGGTCTGATCAGGAGAGAGGGGAAAACAGAAGATAGTTTTGGTGCTGTGCACACCAGTGCAGTTTGGAAGTACCCGTGTACTGTGTGTGGGAGGTCAGTTTCTAGGTGGTCTGTGCCCAGGGCACTGTGGTATTTGTGTCCAGGTGGGAGCCTCGTGGGCCGATAAATCACTTCAAATTGGATCAAATAACAGAGCCCTTTGGATTGCTGGCGTGTGAATGCAGCACAGTGTGCAGAATTTTCATTTTCCCGTAACTATGTTGTACATTTTACATTTATATTTCACATGTTTACTTAATTTGGTCTTCAAAATTGCACACATCTGGCATACACAGGTTCATCTCAGTGAAAGTCTCATTAATCTGGCCACCCCAAAAGTGATGATGCTTGTTTGTACCAAGGCAAATTAAGGGAATGTGAAATAAATCACCGTTTGTGTGCGCTGCCTGAGCATGCTGCAAACATGCCTCCTGTCATTGGGGGGAGGGGGCAGGGGGGCTTGTGGCTCGTCCTGTACTGGTTTGTTTTTTGCATTGTCAAGACCCAGAAAATACAATTAATAAAAAAAGCAGGACTGGGTGAGCACCTCTCGGATAACATGGGCCACCTGATGTGCCCTAATGTAGACAATGCTTGATCTTTGACCTCCAAGCACTGCTCCTTCCATGCTTCTGCAAAAAGGTATGTGGGTGGGCATGAGAAATATTCAAAGCGCTCTTCATGTTGAAAAATCAAAGTCGTCTCCGAAAAACGTGTCCAGGCAGCAGGCGCCATAGCAAGTTCTCTGCTTTCTTATCCGACGCATTCCGATGGATGATTATTAAGACATGTGTGTAGGCAATGAGACGCTTCCGTCCTTGCAATACTGGAGCCAGGTTTCTCATGAACGTGACGGGCTGTGTTGGCCCCCTATGCAGTATACATCAATACCACGGAAGCCCCCAAGGGACACCAGCGTCCCCAGTGACAGCTCATGAAAAGCAGGTCACTGCTTCAGTGAAATACACCCAAAACCAAAGCAACGCCCGCTGGTCTGCAGAACGGTGTAGACTGGAACCGGAAAGTCGATGCACTTCGCAGCACTAGGATTTTAACTGTTGGAACAAGTAAAGTATGACTCTAGCGGGACAGCCTTTAGAGTGCATGCCCCCTTCCAAGCAACATTCAGATTATTTCATCTTTACCACTCAGGATAAAACAGCCTTTGCTCGCGAAAAACAGTCAAGTGTTAATACAGTAATCCAGAGGTCTTCAAACTGTGAGGCGCGTGAGCCCAGCATGAAATGTATAAAAAAAAGAAGAATATTTTTTTTTTTTGAGATTTCAAGATTTTGAGGATATGGGCAGGGGCGGCTCACATGGTCGGACTGGACCATAAAACTGTCTCAGGCACCAATGAAAAAGTGGCCCGCAGTTGCAAATGGATTTTAATTCCTTTAGTCACAGACTGTTTGAATAGTACCCAGAGGGGTGTTTTTGTTCAAATGTAAGCAAATTGTGATATTTAAAGAAAATGTATTCAGCAACAATGGTCAAAACTACTAGTTGCATAGTGAACTAACTCATCAAGCTGGTCCACATTGGCCAAAAGAAGTGGCCCATCTTGACTGGCCTACAATAGCATTTTTTGTTTTTGCTACAGGAATTGCCCTATAGGCCAGTCCGAGCCTGGCCGCTCATCCATAATGGGCGAAGGGGCGTCCACCCAGTGGCCCCCTCGCCCATTATGGAGGAGCCGAGGAGCCAGCCCAGTAAAACACTGAGCACTCTCCCAGCTGTCTTTTCCAGCTGAGGGAGTGCTCTTGGGCTCCCTGAACTGTTCAGTTCCCCAGCCGCGCATGCTTACTGAGTCATGCAAGGCTAGGAGCGTTTTGCTTCGCCAGCCTTGCATAGCTTATTGGAAATGCTGGCTGGGGCACTGCATGCCTGTATGTGCGAGGGGCAGCTCCTGCGCCTCCTCCCACATACGGACAGAGCAACCTGGAGTGGGGCATTTCAGCACGTTTATGTATTTTTTTTTAAATTTAAATATGTGTATGTATGGATGAGTGTATGGTTATGTTATTAGTGAGTGTATGGTGATGGGTGCTCGTATGATGATAGAGTGAATTCTGTGTGAATATGTGTGTTTGTTTTGGTCAGTTGTGCTGATTTTGGCGAGTGGGGGATAGAGGGTGCAAGGAGGGTTGTACAACAAAGGCATTTTAAAAATGCCTTTGTTGTACAATCCCCCTACCCACTTGCCGAAATCAGCTCTCCTTCTGAGGCGCAGTGGAGCCTAGGGGACAGGGATGGTATTTTTTTTATCTATCATAGATGCCCAGTCAAAAATACCATGCTTGCCCCCTTAGCCCCAAGCGCCAATTGCAAACTGTTTGGCTTTTTACCCATTTTTTTTTAAGTATGCTCTAAAATAAAACATTTTAACCCATTATTTAAAATTAATTCATGGGGGAAACCCCCACGAACCTCCCTTGATTGATTCGGGATCCCTCGCTGCGCTCGGTCGCTATGGCATTTTTGTGGGAAATATGCCCCACCACTTAAAAAATTCACCAGCTCCCACTGGCCCTCGGACTGTGTTGGGAACAGAGTGGGGGGATCCCAGGGACTGTGGTGGGAGCAGGATGGGCGGGAGCACCTAGATAGTGGTGGGAGCAGGGTGGGGAGAGCCCAGCATCTGTGATGGGGTGCGGAGAGCCAAGGGACTGGGTAGGAGTGGGATGAGGGAGCCCAGCGGGTTCCATGTGTTACAATCGCAGCAAAAATGGCTGTGGACACAAAATATCGTGGCAAAAAGGCAGTGGTTTTGACACCACAATACATGTAAAGGATGCGGGGGACAACCCCGCAACCCCCGCACCCATTATACCATTTAAGGGGAGTGGGGACACCCCTGCAATCCCCGTTCCCCTTAAATGGTGTAATGGGGTACACCTTTAACGGGTCAAACCACAGCATTTTTGCCGTGATTTTTTGTACTGGCGACATTTTTGCAAGCATTGTATCACTGGATACCGCCCAGCAGCTGTGATGGGAGCAGATGGGGGAGCCCAGGGACTATTTTGGGAGTGGGATGCGGTGACAGCGTGCAATAGTTCATAGCCATTTCTACATACTGTCCATTTGACATTTTTGGGGGACCCCGCCTGCCCAAATTTTGCTCAGGGGGGGCCCAGGCCAAAAAAGTTTGAAGACCACTGCCTTAATCTATACTTTGCTCTTCAACCTTTGCTGCTGTCCGTGATTAAGATGAAGGAGGCTTATGTGATTTTAAAGACGTTTTAGCACTACCTACAAGTAGATGGACATGTTTGTGTTGCTGCGTACCCAAATATTTGACTGATGTAATACTGGCCTTGAGCACAGACCTGCTGAGGTATGGGTTGGTGGACATATCTGCTACATGCACCCCGCCCATGTCAGCAAGAACGATGTTTTCCAATTATCCAGTCATCAGCACTTTGCTGGGGCATGTAGCTCTGGTTTTCCTTTTAAGTACATGCTGAGCACCCAAGTTTGCCCGGTGGTCATGCGTGAGAAGGCCATGCAGTTCAGCTTTTGCTTGTAATTCAGGGACTTGTAGTGTTCCTATGTTTCAAATGGGAAAGGAAAAGCAACACGACCCGGAATCCAAAGGGGAAAAAAGGGACTGGTTGGCCTTCTCACCCCAGGGTATATGCTTACCTGTCCCTGTGCTCAAAATGCTGAGAAATCAAAAGCCACGCCCCAGTTGAAGGGGCGACTGGAATATTAGGGTGGACCAACATCTAATTGGAAGAGAAAGGGACCACATCAAGCATCCTCCACACAGCTTTGCAGATAATTCACATTACCAGTGATCATTTGCTTGTGTTATGGCAAAGGCCAAAATAAAATGTGCACAATTAAGTGGGGCATAACTACAGAAGAGATTATCAATTACCAGGATATAATCAAGTCTGTACTGTCTGTTGTAAACATTTTACATTTTGTGAAGAGCAAGAGTTTCTATACATTGGGTTTAATTGCTCCCCGCAGCGTTGCTAAGTATATTCCCAGAACTAGGCGTTAAACATGAAGTAAGGTCATTCACAGTCGCGATGCCCCTGTAAGGAACAGCAACAAGGAACCCCTTTGATCTGTGAACATCTCTCTCTGACATCAATTGGCTTCCCGCTGCACCGCCCCTGGCCTGCAGCAGCTCCGGGAACAGGAAAGGAGATTAAGTGGCTGCTAATCATCTCCACCTGCCCACCTCCTATCGGCTACGGGTCATGTCAGGGGTCATGTTGGCAGGAAGAAAAACAGCAGAGGAAGCGTCAGTGTTCGAAGTGTACAAAAAGAAGTAGTGGAACTGTTTTCCTTGCTGGCCTGCCCCAGCTCCCCACAAACCCCAGGATTGAGCTAGCATCCCCAGAATGGAATGGATAGTGTTGTATTGCAGGAAACAATTCAAAAACAGCATTTACTCTTCTGTGTAGAAACCCTAAAGAGACCACTTTGTGCTTACGGTAACAAGGGCTGTAATGTGCGTTTTCTGTTAGTTGTGCATTTCCCAGTGGTCGAAGTGAGTGCGAGCGGTGCTCCTCCAAGTTTTACCGTTCCTACGCCTTTGTTTTAAAAATAAACTATTCTGGAATTGCTTCATTTTAAAATATGAGTGTAGGAAGAAGTTCAAGCTTCAAGCTTACACTCACTGCACTGAGCGTTCAGGGACGTCATTTCACCAAAATACCAGGGGTAGCGGAAGTAACATCACACGACCCTTGACCCCTGGTGACATCACAGGAAGTGATGTCATTTGACCCCACCCGAAAGTGATATTGTGGGATGCGATGGAACACGACCTTTCAACAGTTGACAAAACAGGAAGTGCTATCACATAGCATTGTACACTAAAAAAATATGGTTACAATATCACTATAATGTGATGTACATTTCATACACGAATGGATCGCCATATGTATCGTTAAGATCAGTGTGTATAGGCCTATATTACCAAATTACTGTGAATGCAAGCAGACGTCCATGACCAAATGATAATGATGTGTTATTATATAGCACTTACGCTTAAGCGCTTTATATAGAAGAAATTTACACCCAATATCAGCCAACCTGTGCTGGTACTCATTTATCGACCTCAGAAGGATGAAAGGCTGAGTTGAGGCATTTAAGAACAGACTAAATCAGTGACTCACCCCCTGAAGTGTGCCTGAAATAAACCTTTAATGAGTCTAGCAATTATTGTATAGAATTCCAGAAAGACACATTATTTGGTATTTAGGGTCAGTGCTGAAAGTGTTAGACTTGTGTCACTCCTTTTCTTCTTTTTCTTCTTTTTTCAAGGGGCTTTAACAAGAAAGCCAGCCACTCCAGAACTGAAGAGCCACATGGTCTTTTTTCTAGAGGTCGCCAGGGTGACCACAGAGGTCGCAAGGGAGACCTCAGAGGTGGCAGTTGCGACCTCTGGCGACCCCTAAAAGACATACCTGTGAGCGTTCCCTTAAACAGCAGACATGTTTCTTTGAGGGATTTGTTTACACCAGGGAGTGGAGTAGTGATGGTTTTAACTGTGGGTTCTGGGACTTGTAGTGCGGGATTTCCTCATTATAAATCCAGGACTACAAACATATCTCAGAATGCAAAGTTAAAAAAAGGATTGGACTAGCGTGTGCCAAAGGGAATGGATAACCTTGGCATGCATCCTGTTTACCCCTGCCGTCATCCACTGCTACACCCTACAGTGTCAAGATGAATGTGGTTGCAGCTGCAACTCCCGCCCGCTCACTGGAGGTGATGTATGCACTACCCTGTGCAGATAAGAAGCAACATAACAACATTATATAACTATCTAACTGCCTCTTTATACACATCATCCTCGTTTTAATTTCCTCTGATTCTATAGTTGGCAAGTGGAACATTGCCACTGTGTAGCCACACAAAATAATGCCGAAGTGCTTAATTTCACAATGAAGCGGAGGACAAATAAAGACAAAATCGTTACTGAACTGATAAGCTTGCCCGTCAAACACCACAGCAAGCTCAGCTGAGCAGCACTATCATCACACAGAATGACAGAACAGCACAAACTCCCAGTGCCGTCACCTTTTGGCTAATTGTTATTCATTAAAATAGATAACACATCAGCAGAATGGTGTATGATCCTTTAATAATCTTAACGAGGTAAAAGTCATGTTATGCAGTTAATAAATAGGGGCCGCCCGGGCTGCATAGCTAGCATGGGGATCTACCTGCATCCTTTTCTCCGTGTAGTTATTACAGCTGTGGGGAGGCCCAACTCTGGACTGGGCCAACCCCCAGCACACCTGTGACGAGGCGGTCGCCGTGGTGGTACCAGTGTTGACACGTCCGAAGGAAAAAATAAGCTGAATGCCCTTCCAAAACAAGCCCAAAACAAGCTGACTCCCATCCAAATAAGACGTAAAACGTTGTGGAAAGGTCTCAAAAGTAAGAAACATAACAGCAAAAACATACATAGACAGAATACTGAAATAGTGTGTTCGAACAACACTTTTTTATTGAATTGAGACTAGAAGTCCCAGAATGCAAAATAATGCTGGCCTGAAATATATTTTCTTTTTACACTACTTTGCATTACTGTATTTTATTCACTTTGAGATTGGTTAATAAACGTTGTATAGCAACATAACTTGGCTAAAGAATGATTATCATAAACGTCTTGCTGGCAATGTTCAATGCAGAACAATCCATTTTGGCGGTAGAGCGGGCAGTATTTGGGTATAGAGCGTTCGCTGTCTCCCGGTTGCGAGTGGACAGGAACCTGTGGCAAAGAGCTGTTTGAAAAACTGGTAATCCTGGCTGCTGATCGCAAAGTATATCTATGTTGAAATTGATCACCATAGAAGGCTAAATGGGGCACAAAAAGTTTAAAGCTTGGTTTTAATTGGTTGCCCACAGAATTGCCTTGGGTCTCCGCTATTACTTGTTAAGAAAACATCTATTGTTTTTACAGATGTGCGTTACTGATTAAGCTCAACATGGCTTTCGTCATCCGTTTGCAACATCTGCTAATTGTAGTGGGGACGATGGACGACCGGCACTTGTTCTACAGATTGACAATTTCAGATGGAAGTGTGCATATTGTGGGGGGAGAACAGGGTAACCAACAACATGAACCGAATTAGAAGAATGTTAAAGGAATAGTGTGCTCTAAAATATTATTGGCTAGAAAAATGGCCCATATTCAAAAATATATCTAAAAAATATTTTTAAACAAAGTCCCTATGTAAAGTATTGAGCAAATGAAGTTCAAACTCTAAAATGTGAAGCACTAGGAGGCATCCATTTTGTGAAATGGATGCCTCCTGTGCTTGCCCTTGCGGCACTAATAAAGCAAAAGCCAGCCAGCTGTAATAAACAAAAGCTACCACTGGGTGGTTTTTGCTTCAATGGTGCCGGAGACCAGAGACTGCAGGCAGGAAAGCTGCATCTGGTAAGTGCTTATTTCTTTTTTTAAATAAGCACTAACTGCGGTTTTCTTTCTAAGTTTTCTGGGCTGGAGAAGCCCGGAAAACTTATAAAGAAAACTGCAGCTTTTAAAACATTGTATTTATGTTTGCAGTGGCTTCAGCTTGGAGTCCCCTGGGGGAGCCCGAGAAACCTAGAAAGAAAAATCGCAGTGTTTTTAAATACAACCGGGTTGTATTTCTGCCTGCCGTGGCTTTCATTTTGAGTCTCCTGGACTCCCTCCAGGGATCCCAGGAGACTCAAAGTGAACGCTGCTGCAGGCAGAAACACAACGCGGTTGTGTTTCCAAATGCCACAGTGTTTCTGCCTGCAGCGGCTTTCACCTTGAGTCTCCGGGGCTCCCTCGGCGGAGAACAGGATACTCAAAGTGAAAGCCGCTGCAGGCAGAAACACAACACGGGTGTGTTTTGAAATCCTGCAGTGTTTCTCACTACGGCGGCTTTCGCATGGATTCTCCTGGGCTCCCCCAACCCTGAGGGAGCCCACGAGACTCCAAGCGAAAGCCGCGGCAGTGAGAAATACAACGTTTTTGTATTTGTAAATGTTGCAGCATTTACACTTGGAGGTATCTAGTTATAACTGTCGAAGGGCCTGGACATACCTTGTCATTGGCCGTTGCAATGTCAGGGCTGGGGGCCTCCACGTGGTCTCCTTCCTTCACTATTGCTTCTGGCATTTATTTTACTGTCAGTGTTCTTTTTCTCCAGCCCGTTTGGCGCTACACTATGCAAGTGACCAGAGCAGGGCTTTGTTGTAGCCAGCCTGGCCAGCAAGCCTGGAACAGAAGGGGGGCGGGCCTTCACTTCCCACAAAGCCCTCGCTGGCGCTGAGCCTCAATGCGTCATCAACAGCGAGCACCTATCGCTCTTAGAGAGGGATGAGGCGCTTTGCCTTCGTGAAATAGTACCACCCAGTGTTGCCAGGTCCGCTTATTATAAGCGACTTTGGGCTTGTTTTTGCCCAAAGTCACTTATAATATTTCGAGGTCTTTTGTCGTGGTTTTTGTCCGCTTGTTGGACCGTCTGTGCATGTGTAATTGGGCTTGTTTACACTGCAGTTAAGCCCATTACACGTTGCACCGAGCGTCCAGCACTGGGCTGCTGGCAGCCTGTTACGACATGCAATTGCTCCTTTGTCTTGCTCCAGGGGGCTCCCTGTATTTTGCATATGCTTCCCACAAATTGGCAGACGTAAGAGCTGAAAAGATCTGTGCCGCTATGAAATTTGAAAGCTAGAGGAGGCCTGCTCCATACAAAGACAACAATTTTGCAAGCCAGAGAGGCGGCCGCCGTGGGGCAAGAAGGAGGAACTTGGTCAGAAGTTATAACATGTCCCAATTGTGGCTATGACCTGCCTCACTCTGCCAACTGCCTGGCTAAAGGCCATACCTTTGGGAGATGTGGGGTAGCAAATCACTTTGCCATAGTATGCTGCGCACCAGCACCATCCACGCACACGTGGGGATCTGTGGGGTCGAAGCAATATGCACAAAGACGAACCCGCAAGGTGGGGATGGCAGATCAACTACCCCAAAATGAGGAACAACAAACCGAAGAAGAGACAGAAAAAAGGAAGGCGTCTATTTTATTTGCAGCGTGTCAGTGATGAAAGTATCATGACGACGGCAGCCGAAATGCACGATTGACATTTGCAGCTCTCAGATTCCGGCACTAGTTGACACTGGAGCATCGGTTAGCGTCATGGCGGACGAACATTACTGCAGTCTGATGGATGAACCCCCCCTGAAAAAGACTCGGGTACGGATTTACACATTTAGGGCAGAGGTGCCACTGCAGCTGGAAGGCGTTTTCATTGCACCGGTCCGTCATGAAAACACCACTATCAAAGCAAGGTTCTTCATTGCTAAAGTGAATAAAGTCTCTATTGGGGTGCATGGCAGCAGAAGCGCTGCATATCATGAACTTTGCCTTCAGGCTCTATGTACAGGATATCCAGTCCCTACTGTCCAGGTTAGCTGGTGTTTTTTCAGGTAGAGGACGGTTTACAGGTGACACAGTTCGCATACACATCGATCCGACAGTACAGCCTGTGGCATTGAACCACAGGCAAGTGCCTTTTCACCTTCGAGAGATGGTCGGGAAAGAACTAGACTACCTAGTTAACATGGACATCATTGAAGAGGTGGAAGGGCTAACCCCGTGGGCTTCACCCATCGTTATTGCCAATAAACCGAGACAACCACACTCCATCTGCGTCGATGTGCACCTTCCAAACAGGGCCATAAAGAGGGAAAGACAGATCACCCAGACGCTTGAGGATATTCTAGCAGACCTGCAAGGGACCAAGTTCTTCTCGAAACTAGACCTGAGGTTGGGGTACGACCAGCTGGTGTTGGACCCAGCCTCCCGTTACATCACTACATTCACCAAACACAAAGGACAATACAGATATAAACACCTCAACTTTGGAACATACTCCGCAGCTTAAGTTTTTCACAATACGATCTGTGGCGCCTTTGCTGGTCTAAAAGGAGCAATTAACATCTGTGACGATATTATGGTATATTCAAGCTCTGAGCAAGAACATTTGGACAGGCTAGGTAAGGTG
Source organism: Ambystoma mexicanum (assembly GCF_040938575.1). Taxonomy (NCBI): domain Eukaryota; kingdom Metazoa; phylum Chordata; class Amphibia; order Caudata; family Ambystomatidae; genus Ambystoma; species Ambystoma mexicanum. The sequence continues at coordinate 107,790,169 of NC_090940.1, read as the reverse complement.
CTAGGTCATATCCAGCAACTTGGACTCACATTGTACAGTGACAAATGCGCTTTTCTGCAAATAAAATTCGAATTTTTTTGGATTCGTATTTCAAGAAGATGGTTTCTCCCCAGACCCTGAGAAGGTCAAGGACATCCAAACGGCAGGACCATCCTCGAACTGCTCAGAAGTACGCAGCTTTCTGGGTATGGTTACCTACTGCGGGAGGTTCATTTGTAACTTGGCCACCTTTTCTGAACCTCTTCACAATCTCACCAAGAACGAGAGTAGCTGGAAATGGACTGCATTGGAGCAAAACGCTTTGAACACATTAAGAGAAATTCGCAAATTGAGAGGGAAGCGCTAACTGTGTTGTAAGGCTACAGGCATTTTCATCTCTATGTGTACGGAAAATCGGTCACTGTGGTCACTGACCACAAGCCTCTCATCTCAATCATAGTTGGATCGTCCTCCAAGCCCCCAGCGAGAATCGAGAGATGGCTGCTGACCCTGCAGGAATATGACCTTGATCTAGTGCACCGCCCAGGGAATACCAACGCAGCAGACTACCTGTCCCGACATCCTCGGGAATCAAGGTCTCAGGTGGAAGACGACGCAGAATGTGAGGATGAGGAGTTCCTACACACAGTGTCAGAGTCAGCCACCCCCACATGCATGTCACAGGAAGATATTCAAGAGGCGTCAGCCAACGACTAATGCTTCTGACTGAAATCAGCGGGAACCAGCGGCGGGTGGAACCATATCCTCGACAAGTTAAATGGGCGCACAGAGATGCAAAGAAAGTTCTTGAGCAAATGTGGCGTGTGCGGTCCGAACTGACATTCCTTGAAAACAAACTGGTCCTAAGAGGATCGAGAATGGTTATTCCCTCCAGCTTGAAACCACACTCGCTAGAGTTGGCCCAAAGAGGACATCAAGGAGGGCAAAAACAAAGGCTTGACTCAGAACGAATGTCTGGGTTCCCAGCCTAGAAGAAAAGGTGGAAGAATACATACATGACTGTGTGGTGTCAGGCGGCATTGCCCCACCAGAGAGAACCATACATAGAGTCCATGTGCAATGTCCCCTGGGGCACAGAGCACATCGATTTTAGATCTACCTTCGGGAAACCCATTTCCTTGTACTAATGGACCAGTGGTCGAGGTACCCAGAGATGGAGTTTGTGGAGTCCAACTCGCTAGAAGATGTAGTACCTATTCTCGAGAAGGTTTTCGCCACTCACGACTCCCGGATGAGCTGTGCATGGATAATGGTAAGCAGTTTCAGAGCGGGGGGTTCTCGGAGTACCTCAATGGGTTGGGGATCCGCCACCGGAAGATAATGCCAGTTTGGACCAGAGCAAATAGAGAAGCAGAAAGGATGAGGACGACGCTCAACAAAGTGTTCCGCATTGCGCATGGACAAGGGGAGTGCGAGCGCCCGGCCCTGTACCAATTTCTTTTAGAATACTGCACTACTCCCCACTCCTCAACCGGAGTGCCACCAGCTGAGGCCCTCTTCCAGCAATGCCCGAGTGGACTGCTACCTGATCTTTCCAGCTGCACCCCAGGAGTGATCGATGAAGGACTGGTACTCGAGCGAAGGAGGAGAGGTAATGAAAAGGAAAGCATCAGAAGAGGCCTGCATGATCACCACCTGGAGGTAGGAGACGTGGTACTAGTACGTACCAGGTACCCGAAAGGGAAGATGGATTTACCCCATGAGCCTAACCCGATGGAAGTAGTGAACGCAAGAGGAACCATGATGGCTGCCTCTGACGGCAGGACCACTCTGACCAGAAATGCACGTTTCTTCTGGCGTGTGGGAAGTTCAACAGGAGAATGGAGCAGAGAAAGCATGGATGATCCTCAAGAAGGCCGTATCCCCACGAGGCCAGGACTCGAGAGTGAAGAATCGGATGTGGAGGAGCCTGCCCAGCAACTACAAGAATGGTCCTGTGGATCAAAGAGGTGGCATGCCTCAGGAACAGGATGAAAGGGAAGGTGAGAGGCGCTACCCAGTGAGAGGTCGCCGCAGACCACCAGAGTATTTGAAAGACTTTGCGGTAAAAACTACCTGATGTGCACGTTAGAACTATGTGACGCAGCTGTTCAGTTTAAGGAAAAATAAAGTTCTTTTTGGTATTTGTTTATTCGTTATGACCCCATGTGCAACTGTTACAGTCATTTGTTGTTTATGAAAAAGGAGCAGTATGGTGTATGTTCCTTTAATAATCGTGACGTGTCAAAGTCACGTTGTGCCGTTAATAAATAGGGGCTACCCGTGCTGCATAGTTAGTAAGCAAGGGGACCCAGTAAGCAGTGCATCCTAGTCTCTGTGTAGTTATTATAGCGGTGGGGAGGCCCAACCCTGGACCGGGCCAAACCCCACCAAGCACTAGTGTGGCTCATTAGGCTCAGGCATAACAATAAGCCAGACTGGGATGCAAAGAACCTCTTGGAAAACCTTGTCATTATCGAGGAACTATTTTATTCCCTCAAGTCGAAGCCAGCAAAAAAATATGTGTCAGCCCCTACAAAACACTGGCATTGGATCGCCTGCTTCTGCCATACAAAAACACTCCTATGTAATCGCGTCAGTGCCAGAAAAACACGATCAGGTGATCGCCTCTGCAAAACACCACATTGTGCCTGCCTCAGCAAAATATTCCCATGTGGGTGCCTGTGTCCTGGAAGAACTCTGCATTAGAGTGCCTCTGCCTTTGCAAAACAAGGGATCAAATCTGCAAAACCCTTACTTCTACCTGCCTCTGCCACGGCTAAAAACGCCCACGGGATCACCTCTGACTCAGCTAAACACTGACATGTAATTTGCCTTTGTTCTATAAAACACTGTCATAGAACTACCTTTGTCACGAAAAAACACGGCCATGTGCCTGCCTCTGGCCAGCAAAGTACTGCAGTGTGATTGCTTCTGGCCCAGCAAAACACTGCCATTTGACTGCCTCTGTCCAGCATAAATGCCATGAGTTTACCACTGCCAATGACCAGTCTACAAAGCACTAAACAAATTATCATTGTCCTGCTTCTGCTCAGGAAAAACACTGCCATGTGCCCCCCACTGCTCCATCAAAACACTGGCATGTTCTTTCCCCTGCACAATTAAACTTACATGCAAATGTCCCAGAAAATCGTTGCCAAATCACTGCCTTGGACCTAGCTAAACGTTGTCATCTCCATGCCCCCCACCCTCCAGTGAAACCACAGCCATGTGACTGCCTCCGCAAAACAGAGACAAGAGCAATACAGGGTAATGGACATGCTTCTGCCCCATTAAAACATCATATTATGCCTGGCCCTGCTCGGGGAAAGCACTGGTCATGTAGTCGTCATTACCCTGGCAATCATTTGCCATGTGACAGCTATCACACTGGCATCTGATGCCATATATGGCAAACAACTGCCAGCAGTGGTTTACAGGGAACCAAAAGAGGTCCTGGATATAATTTACAAAGTGGCCCCATATTACACTTTTTGAGAAGTCCTATTAGAATGTTTGGAAATAAAATACAAAAGAGGACGATGGTGCAGAAGCCCACCAGGAAATCTCTAGAGTTCCATGTAGTCCAGTCCAGCGCTGACTGCCAGGCATTTTACCTGCGGCCAGCCAAACTACGGAAAAAAGATCACTTTGTTAATCTGTGTCTGCAATTTCAGAGGCATCTTGCTTTTGTTAAGCCATGACTCTAACACACCTGCAAGATCTGCAAAACCACAAACAACACGATCTTCATCAATAGTTGGAACAAAACAGTGCCATCTGTGTGCCTCTGCCCCGCAAAGCGCTGCCATGCGTCCGCCATTTTCCTGACAAAACGCCGCCCTTGCCCGTCTCTAGGAAAACAATGTCACGTGACTGCTGCTGCCCTGATAAAAACTGACATAAGACAGCCGGCGCTCAAGTCGTAGCAGCCTTTCTCCCTAAAAAAAAAAAAATCAAACAATTTCCCTACAGAACAGTCAATCATTGGTATACAACGTGGGAGCTATTGAAGCAAACAAGAAAAAACGAAATAAAGCAGAATTGTTGATTATGAAACCAACCAGCCAAGATCCATTTTCTGTACATTTGTATGTGTGAGCACGTTAAGGGAGACTTTGACATCATTTGGAACACTATTCAGAAATGAAAGCCCTATCTCTTGTTACAATCAGTCTACTAGAAGACTGGTGGCCACGTGGCTTCATTTCAACGGGACAGCCTGTTTCCAATTACAATTGAATTAATTTCTCATTCAAACCAACGTGTCCTAGGCCATTTAGGAGATGCCCACTTGGACTTGCTTTGTGGCATTGAAGCGCAAAATGGTGTATAATTAAGGTAATAATTTGGAAACTCAAGTTGAACTCCCAGATGATAGTCTGGGGCTCTGCCACTTTTGTTGATTCTACAATAGCTATGGTTGTGACGAACAGAGTACGGCGTGGGCCTCAGGCAGTTTGTTAACCGCGGATGCGGTTATAAAATAAAGACAGGAGCCAGCGGGTAGGGTGCGTGCAATTTATTTGAACTCCACACGATAACTAACTCCTCCCTCCAACTTCCGCCATGACAGATCGTCACTTCCTGCGTGACTTCCCTACAGTGTGGGTCTGCCTTAAATGGGCAGCACAAGGTAACAACACCCCCGGACAAATGTCCTTATAACCGTATCATTGAAATGTCTTTATAACAAATAACTAACCTTGGAGGTTTCTTGATTGTCCTTTGGGGCCACTCTCTCGACCCTGGGTTGTGGTCGCCGTCAACCTCCAATGAAAGACTTGGCTGAATAAGAGCTTGTGGATCGAGGGGGACCCACTCTTCATCACTAGGGTCGGTCTCTTCTGGATCTGGGTCAATTGGTGGTGGCATTTCTTCCACTCCCTTTGTAGCACGTTTGAATAGTGAACTGTTCCTTGTGACTTCTTTTCCGCCATTTGCGGCCGTTACCATTGTCCCTTTCACTGCTATGACTTGAAGCGGGTTCGGTGAGAATAAGGGGTCCGTCTTTTTGTGCACTGCTTGTTGCACCCACACCACATCTCCTATTTGGAAATCTTTTGGGGGGCATTTTCGTTCGTGGGTTACCGAATAGAGACAGGAGGGCCTGATGATCAGTCATTAGGGTCAACTTTTTACCAATGATGAAAATGCTCGCAGGCCCAGACGGTTGCCAGGCTCTCTTTTACTGCTTGGGAATAAGCAGACTCTGGAGGAGCCAAGGCTCTGCTGGCATATGCAACTACGTGTCGTGGGTGTGTGTCTTGGCCACTGGTCTGGGTGAGAATCGCACCTAGGCCCACCGGGCTGGCATCTATGACAATTTCAGTATGCCAATCTGGGTCAAAGTAGGCTAGTTTCCTGTCTTCCGCAAGGGAGTGTTTGATGTCGTCGAATGCGCCTTGGCACTCCTCGGTCCACCGGAATGGGACGTCCTTTTGCAACAGTCATCTTAGGGGTTCGGTGATGGTTGCAAATTGCGGTAATGGGCACAATATCCAGCCATGCCCAGGAACGAGCCAATGTCTGCTGCTTGGTTGGGTTTCTCAAGATGGAGGAATGTAGAGACTTTGTCGGGGTCAGGAGTCATGCCTCCCGCCGAAAAAATGTGTCCGGAAAACTTGAGCTTAGCTTTGCTGAACTGGCATTTGTCCATGTTTAGGGTCAGACCTGCTTCTTGTATCGCGCAGCAGGCAGCTCTTAGGGCATCATCATGTTCGCGACGGGTATTACCAAACACGAGGATGTCGTCGCTATAATTTAGCGTTCCTTTGATAGGCCTTATGATTTGCTGCACAGTTTCATGGAATATTTCAGCGGCTGAGGAAATTCCAAAGTTGAGTCTTTTGTATCGGAATAGCCCTTCATGTGAGGCAAACGTGGTGATTGGGCATGAGTCCGGATGGAGCACGAGCTGGTGGTAACCTTGATTAAGGTTCAGCTTTGAGAACAGGACTGCTTTGTTTAGTTGGACTATCATGTCCTCGATCTTCGGACCTGGGTGCCGTTCCCGTTGTATGGCTGTGTTAGCCACCCTCATGTCCACACACAGCCTGAGCCGCCCCCCTTCTTTAGGTACGATTACAAGAGGGGACACCCATGGCGTGGGGCCTGTTGCGGGTTCAATAATGTCATCTCTCAGAAGTTGGTTCAGTTCCTTCGAGACTGCTTCTTGTAGGTGAAACCCAACCCTCCGTGGGTGTTGAGGTACTGGGCGGACACCAGGGTCTATATGTAACTTGATTGGCGGGCCTTTCACTCTGCCTAAGCCATGACAAATGTCCGGAAATTCTTTTATGATGTTGTCTTTTGTAAGAATAGTGGCACTCGAGACTATCTGGCCTATGTTGCATATTTGAGCTTGTTGTGGAATTTGTGGTTCAGCAGAGTTGATGAGGTCACCATCCCACACAAGTATGTTGATCAAACCAAGATGTGACGCAGTTTTATAGCTCAGTAGACATCGTCCTTTTGTGGGGCTTCTGATGACATGGCGCGTAGGACTGCCGGTTTGGCAAAGGCAGGCCTTCCAACAGCGGGATCGCTGCGGCCTAGAGGCGATGCCTGGTGGGATCACCCGCGCGCGCAAGGAGGAACGCAGGACGATGGGATCACCGTCCTGATGCGGCGGCCACATCGTGGGATCACCTGTGCGCCGTGAAGGAGCACCGCTGGCTGGGACAATCCTCGTCACCAGTTGTTAACCGCGGATGCGGTTATAAAATAAACACAGGAGCCAGCGGGTAGGGTGCGTGTGATTTATTTGAACTCCACACGATAACTATCTCCTCCCTCCAGCTTCCGCCATGACAGAACGTCACTTCCTGCATGACTTCCCTACAGTGAGAGTCTGCCTTAAAGGGGCAGCCCAAGGTAACACAGTTGAATATGGTTTGGTTTTGCTTATTTACTTCAACCAAAGAACCCAGTAAACAATCAAAGCTTGTTTCAGTAGTTTTTCCAAAGCCTTCTCAAGAGTGGGAAAATAGGCTGTGTTCTCAGCGATGGAATGAGTGTACCCCACAACTTAGGGTAGGAGTTTTCAACCTTTGGATCTTCAGATGTTTTGGACTACATCTCCCATCATCCCTAACCAGTATAGTCAATAGTCAGATATCATGGAAATCATAGTGTGAAACGTCTGGAGAGCCAAAGCTTGCAGACCCCTGGCATAGGGCCTTGTATGTACTCCTCTGCCTCCATGTTTTCGGTGTTTGTTATTTTGGTGGTTGCACTTAGTCAACTTGCCCATGCTTTTGGTGCTTTTTTGTTTGGTTGTTCATGCATGGCATGGGACCTGGACTCCTGTTTAAAAAGCTTTTAAGCGTAGGTCTCTGAATGTACTTGTTTTTTCCTTCGGCAGCTACCGGAGTGCATGTAAAACAGCTTTGTTGTGGGCTGGGACAGTTTATCTCTTTCTTGTGCGCAGGGGATAAAAAAGACTAACCTACAGGTAGGCAACAGGGTTTCCTGTAAGTGTTCTCTGACTTACTCAGTGTTAGACATGGCTGAACAGTAAAGGGCAACTGTTAGGAGGGAAATGGAGTGGGTATGAAACATTAGCAGCTTGTTCGGATCCCAGGCTGAATCCTGTGATCCAAGTCTGTGTTTCGAGCAATCTGAAGGCTGCTCGCACTCTCCCCGCCCCCCCTTTCATCCCCTACCTTCCCAGTCCTCCAATGGCCGGCTCTGCCTTCCCACCTCCTTCTTCCCCAACCCTAACTCCCACTTACTTATTTCTCGTTGCAGCGGCCGCCAAGCAGCTCCTGCATCCTGGGTCTCCATGGAAATGAAAGAGATTTCCATGGTGCCCATCTTTGGTGAGCAATTGCGGGTCACGTGCTCGCTGCAACTCATTAGTTGAAATAAATACATTGCTACCAGGAAGTTAACCCAGGGTGATAATAGCAATAATAGCCGGGTCATCAGGCTGTACCGTTTGATAACGTCCCACGTACCCTGATTAAAAGGCCTTGCGAACTTGGGCCCCGGGTCACTACCCCCCTTTACAGCCCTGGGACCTGGCTATTATTGCTAAAATTCAGTAAGGGAATGTACAAACATATGCTACAAAAATAGTACTTTACTTTCTGTGAAGGAGAGCAATGTATGTCAACTTTTATGAGAAATAATCTATTCACAGGATGTTATGCTCCTATGAATTGGGGGGTCACAAGAAAAACCTGGTATCAAGTTTGCTTGAGGGTATCCCCGGGTTCCCTAAGATCCTGTATTAGCTCAACCAAAAAATGCGTTCCTATTGGAAAAAACTTGAGCGACGGCCTGAATTCTGATTGGCTGTGTGGGATACTGTTCCTGATGCTGCAGTTCTCCAATGTTAAGAACAGGGCACAATCACATAGGTATTCGCATTAGTCAACCTCCACTGTACCCAAGCACTGGCTGTCAAAACTTTGGATGTTGGAAAAGTCAAAGTTCACCAGTGGAAGTAGCATCAGGCACTTTCCGTTATGGTTCTGATGATGACAATAAGGTTTTGCAGACATGTAGGATGACAGACGATCGACTAGGGAAGGTGCTGACCAGAGACAAGCCAAGGTGTTACAACTAGGGTGCACTGATGGTGTGCTGTTTATAGTCAGTACGGTTCTGGACCTGAAAGATGAGGTTAGTACACAGTGATGACACATCAGGTAAGGATTGGACTCCTCGTAGTTCCAAAGATACTTGACCAGTTCTTAGTTACTCTTAAGCTCTCTAATGACAAGCCACGAGCCATTCATATTACGGATTATCAAGGGTTTTCTGTACACCCACCTCTGTGTGTCTGATATGAATCACAGCAAAGTGTCTTCTTGGAATAAGGGAAACCTTGAAGCTTGCAGCCCAGCTGTGGCCACTAGGTGAGAAGGAAAGGTTCACAGAGCCGCCAGTTCTCTCTGGTGTCTTGAGCTTCACCATCAGACAGGTCTTGGGAAAGTGCAACAGGAAACCTTGCTCTTGGTTTCCTTTGGCTTTGCCATTGTCGTCTCTCGTTTTGGGGCATGTTCCAGGTTTAGACAAAGGAAGGATTCAGACTCCCAGCTTAATTGTCAATATTGGAAGCTGAGCATTAACTCAGGGGATTGTGTGTACAAACATTTGGCAGCCCTCAACTCATTGGTTCTCGCCATATTCAAACCTTGCAGGTCTGTTTACTGGGCAAACACTCAAGATGTGGCTTAGGCTCAGGAATCCTAGACTACTTTCAGGTACCCGGTGACGTTTGGCCTTGGCTGCTTCTGCCCACACCATTAGAGACAGGCAGAGGCCAGGACCATATATGGCTCCATTAATCTCCTTCCAGGCAACGAGAACAAGGTTTAGTTGAGGAACTTATACTAGAGCCAGTTCTCCCTCAGCCAGGACTCAGGACACAGCAAGCGGAAATCCCCCAATGTAAATCTATCGCCAATCGACTGAGTCTCAGCAAATGTGCAAGGTTACTCCCCACAGCGGAAAGAAGAGGTCAGTGGGATACCCCAACCCTGAGAGTCACTGGGTACTGAGAGGGCACATCGCCTTATCCAGGGAAAGGTTTGGTAAACTAGTTAGGAAAAAGCAACGTATATCTCATTGCAGTAAGCCAGTGCCATGACTAGACTCTGTAAAGCTGCGTTGATGGCTTGTTTGAACGAGTGATCCAAACCTGCTAAGCAAAAACAGCTCAATATTGGGCTCTGTGACATGTATGTTTACTTGGTGGCATGAAGGGAATCCTAGGTCACAAACAGAAGGATCAAAGGCTATGACTTAACCACTGTTCTTGTGGTTCAAGAATGTTAGGCGTGATCAGTGCTCCAGGTAAGATTTTGAAGTGGAGTATTTTACTCCCTATATTTTAAAGTTGGGAGTAAAATGATTGTTTAAGGGGTACAAATGTAGGTCCAATTCCCAATGGGAGTATTATATAAGCGAGTAAAAATGTTTTCACTGGAAAACTGAAATGTTTTCACAATAATAATGAATTTGCACCCAGTTATTCACACACATTAAAAGATACATGTTTACTCCTTCCAATTAGGCAGTAATAATAGTTTCTTTCTGTGGATAGCCATGGAGCCGTGTGGGTGAAGGCAGGGGCATAAGGTCCTAGGGTTTCCCATTTATTTCTAGTATTTTTATTGCCAATTGTTATTTTTTCGGAGTATTTGCCTTTTTTTAAGGAGTAAAAGTGGCCGGTACACCCCTTATCTGTAGTGCTGGGTGTGATAAAGAAGGATTAATGAATATCTTAACACAGATATTCAATCCTGTGGCCATAGTTTACAACGGGGAGTGCTCCAGATAAGACTATGAAGTGAAAGTAGTTCTCTCACTAATCTTTAAAGTAGGAAGTAAAATGATTTATTAGGGAGTGAAAAAGGAAGTCACATTATGAACGCAAGCATTTTATAAGCGAGTACAAATATGTTCTATCTGTAAAATAAATATGTTTTGAAACAAATATTTCTTTGCATCAAGTTATTCTTGCACATTAAAAAGATACATTTTTACCTCTTCAGATCAGGCAGTAGGAATGCAAGACTTCAATCCTGTGGCACTATGTGTACTACTGGGCGGAACATATCCATTGAGTTGTGTGAATGAAAACAGGGCACAGGCTCCTGTGTGTCTGCTTTTTGTTTGGTTAAAACTATTTTTACTCCCTATTTTTTAAAGTATTTGCCTATTTATAGAGCGTAAACGTGGCAGATACACCCCTTATCAGTAGGGCTGACAACAGGTATTTATAGTAGGTGGATTAACCTACTAAGATATCAGACTGCAGAGTCTTAATGCAATTACTTGTTTGGACAATATTCACAGATGCCCAACACTCTATTTTCTGTTGCTGACCACTATCTGGTCCCACCCTAGCTCTGCTCTCTATTCCCAAAGCCTTCCCTCTCTTGAAAGTTATCGATTCGTTTTTTAGTTTTAGCTATTAGTTGGTGCTTTATTTAGCTCCACCTATAAGCTGAAACTGTGCTATTAGAGTAAAGATATGAGGAGTATGGTATGTGAGGGGAGGCATGCAGTTTATTGGTATTGTTTGGTTACTTACCCATATGCTGAATGCCCACAGCCATGTTAATCTCTATGGCCATTCCCACCCACTACTTGCAACTACCCACCCAAAACACACACCCCTGCAAGCTCTTTAAACTAGCTGTATTACACAGTAACATCAACGTTGCTGCATAGGGCCCGCCAATGTTATTTCGAGCAGTGTTCTGAGATTTAATGGCTTAACTGCACCTGTAAATCAGCACCTAGGGTAATAAAACCAACAGTTCCTTCAGCCCCTTGATGTCTAAGGAATAAGTGTGTCCTCACATGTGTTCCTGGCACTGAAGTCCTGTTAAAATCAAGCATAGGCATTACTTCTGTTGAGAATCAAAACCAAATTGCACATACATGTTGTGGCATATCATATATCTGTGCTAGAGTCAATGGGTCTCCTTACGAGTTTGGCGGTAATCAGCACTAGACATAAGGGGTGCATCATCCACTTTTACTCCCTAAAAGTGGGCAAATACTCTCCAAAAATAAAAATAGGAATTAAAAATACAGCCAATAAAAAATAGGAAACAGACACATAAGGTGCCTGTCCCCCTGCTCCATGGATAGGTTTAGACCAGTAGCACATGTAGTACTACAGGAAGAAATTACTATTATTAAAGGCTGATCTGAAGAGGTGCACATGTATTTTTTAATGTGCATGAATAACCTAGGTGCAAATAAGTATTTATTAAGAAAGAATTCTGTTTTACAGTTAACATTTTTTGTACTCGCATATAAAATACTCCCATTAGGAATGGGACTTACGTTTTTACTCCCCAAAAATCATTTTACTCCCAAATTAAAAAAAATAGGTCTTAACTGGAGCACTGGCGGAAATTCTATGATTATTTGCAGGACTACTTTACCATCACCAAGATTTGCTAGGGAAGATTCCCTGCTGGATTACGAGGAGTGCTAAGCAGTGATAACCACCATTTTTGGAGTCCTTAGCACTCAATGTTCATTTTTGCAAATTTACAGCGAGCAGTAAATCTGCCGATTGCAAGTGGATCGGCAAGTCCTCCACTTCACCTCCAAACTCGGAATTTGGTGGGGGAGTAAATTGGTTAGTGATTATGTTACTACCAAGTAAGGGGTGTTAGTTAACAGTAGTCTCACTAAACATTTACAGCCCAAACTCGTAATGAGGCCCATTGTTGACCTACTTATATGCACACTGAATGAAATCATGTCTCAGCTAGGCTCATTTTCCTGCTCTGGCTACTAACATTTTGCATTTCTGCCCAAATAAAACCAGCAGAATCATGTTCACTGAACTCCTTAGAGCACCAGCTGTCCCTGTGTTTATCCTCAGGCTATCCTGTAAAATATGTATATTATTAGGCCTCCCTCTTGCTGCCAGAAACACAATTTCTCCTAAAATAGAAGTTTTCCCTTTTCATCAGCGAGCAGCTGTCCTCGCAGGAAACGGGTCTTCTTCACTCCGGCATCTGCGGCAAACGTAGCTACTTCACATTGCCACACCTAACGTGCACAAGACAAGTTCAGCCTTTTCTTGGCCACATTTTAAGAATATTGAACTTCTGAGCCATGTTTATATACAGGTTCTGTTTTTCTTGGGATAATATTGAATGGGAAACCTACTTTAAGTCAAAATCTGAAATAGATACGATTTGGAAGTGGGAGCATTGTATGCTATATTTTATTTTAATTGGGAGTGAAACCATTTTTTAAGGGAGCAAAACAAGTTGTTTTTAGGAGAATAACAATATTTTACATTGAAAGTAACCCAGTTGAACAGAGCACATCAAGTAATAATGTGGTGTTCACTACGCAGTTGCCAAAAACAGAACTCGGGAAAGTGAAAGAGTTTAAGTACACACACCCCTTTGTCATTCATGACCAAGGTGTGTACTTGAACTCGTTCATGGTTCTTCTCAGGGGGGCTCCACTGTACTTTACATGTATTATTGAAATGGCGTTACAATCAGCGCTGGCCAATGGGCCCAACTCTCGCTGGATCCGAGATCCGGCCTCAGATGTGTAGCCGGATCTCGGACCCGGCCAGCCTCAGCCCCAAAAAGCTCGACTTCATTTATTTATTTATTTATTTTATTAAAGTGCTCCAGTCACTGATAAGCAACGCAATGAAAAGCGTTTTCTATAACTTGAGCAAATATAAAGACAATGATGTAATGTGCTCTGTGGCTGTGCGCTGGGCATATTAGAACACTGAGCACCCATCTTGGCGGGGTTTGGTGCTCCAATCTGCCCTGTGCACAGCCACAGAGCACATTACATTACTGTCAGTTATATTTGCTTGAGTTGTACTTTGGCATTGTACAGAGCGCTGAACCATGTACTGTACTTAACGTTTATCGTCACCTAATGCTCGAGTTCACCTCGGTTAGCAGTGAACTCTAGTATTTCCCGAGGGTGCTGCTGGGAGATGTGGGGTGGGAAGTAGACATGTGTGTTTTTATTCTAGGGTCGGAGTAAAAATAGTGTGGCGTTTGGAAAAGAAGCAGCATGAAACAAATTGTGCCGTTTTAAAACTATTATTTTGAACATTTTCTTTGATCAGAGCTCAACTGCCAGCTCCACCCCTCTCTGAACTCTGCCTCCTTGGAAATCTGCCCTCTCCCCCAAACTCTGCCTCCACCCCGGCCAGAGGCATAGCCAAGATTGTCTAACAAGTGGTGCCTGATGCTGATCTAGTTGGGTGCAGCGCAGTGACATTCAAATCTGTAAATACCCACACAGCCAGCCCCTACCCTGTCTACGCCTCTGACCCCGGCCCGTGTTGGATCACCCACCACATTTCTTCCATTTCCACCACTGGTTACAATACACATACAATAATTTATTGTCAGGGCAAAAAGACGAGTATGAACTTAGCCAGCACCATAATAACGCTTATTAATTCGTTTTATTTAATTTATAGATAAATGCAGCTGACATGTGTTTCGCACAAAACGCAAGATTGATCAAGACTAGCGTGCTATGATAGACCAATATGGAACCCAGGGCTGGACTGGCCTCTAGGAAACTCTGCAGAATTTCCGGTAGGCCTCTGCACCCTGGACCTCGCTTGTGGGGGTATTTCCACATTTCAACATAGGAAAAGGCTTGGGCTTGCTGAAAATATGTAATGTGGGGCCACTTTGAAAATTACCTCCAGGGCCCCTTTTGGTCCCCAGTCCACCACTGATGAAACCTGGGGCCTTGCGGGCCTGTCTTATTATCTGAAGCAGATTCCATATGACAAAGACAGGAGCGCAAACCCTGGTTATCACGACGACAAAACAAATCAAACATTTGGAAATGTCCCTCATTTTCCCTTTTTCACCTTTTCTGCCTTAAAACTCTATAGAGTGGCTGTAACGCAAACCAGTCTCTAATCAGCAGCAGCAGCAGCAGCAGCAAATTCCTAAGTTCTTAGCTGATGGCATTCAGAAGCAGGAGCAGCAGCAGGAGCAGGGGTAAGGGAAACATTATGTTATGGTCGTCATTAGGCTGTGTCACACAAGGGTGTCTCCAACTGTCTCCAACTACCATGACAGCACAACAGACAGCATCAACATATGACCTACACACATGCAACACAGGACTATATTGAGCCGAACAACAGCACGGTCTTAAGCCCTCCTCCTCATACTGATCACGGTCCAGCATTTCTGTGCCGCTGGGTTCTCCTGGTCTCCATTTTTTGCTACTGATTTTTTCCGGAACACAGAAGCACTGGCCCATGGCTTAATGCATGCAACTGTCTTGCAATAAATGGCACAGGTCGTGTGGCCTATGTAAGCACATATGTGTATGAACATGCCACTGTATTCAGTGAACGACAGACCCATAATCCAGTGAAAGTAAAATTACGACAGACCCATAATCCAGTGAAAGTAAAATTCTATGTCATACGTAGCAGACTTCCTACATGTGGTTGCAAAAACAACAAAAAAACAGTTGTTATTCCACAGCAGCCCATGTGCTCCCACTTGCCCCATTCTGGAAAGATGCAGAAGGGGATCATGGGAGTCACGTTACTGTAGCTGTATCAACACATCCCTCCCCTATCCAAGTGATCCACCAACGCTGAGTGCTGTGACATCAAAATGCCATGCCATACCAGGATGGCTTCCAATAGAGGTAGAGGCTATAGGCTGCACGCACCCATACACAACATACCTCAGACCTCTTCCAGGAAAAGTCAGGTAGCGTGTGTTCAGAAACAGAAAAATGCTATACGCGTCATACAAACAAATACCCAGTGGTGCTGCCCAATGCATCACCTATTGATGCACCAGATTTTCTGGATCATGCCGTGACAATGGGATCCCCTGAAACACGTGGCTACCATGTATTACGGAGAGAAAAATTGCAGTCAGAATAGGTTTGATGCATATGGAAGCACAACATGAGACACTCTATGGCATAACTTCTCACCATATCACTGGCCTGAAGAAGCAGCGTACACCACCAAACAGTCTCTCCAGTGCATGGCCGTGAGAACCACAAGTTCACATAGCTGCCTACACTCCAGAAGAATAGTGATCACATACTGCTGTGCAGATTGGGAGGTGCAAATGAGGAGAGGGTAATAGCAAGCACACTTGAGCCACTATCAATGGTTCTACGTTGTTTGCACGAGAAAATGCGCTTGCAGTCCATTTAGTCACAATTTCCTTTAACCCATTTCATTGCAAACTACAATCCACCAACGCACCCCCCCCCCCATAATTAAATACCTAAACCCAACCCACATCTATATTTACGAGAATATGTGCTAAAAAAGGAGAACAAATGGGCCTGCGAGCAAATGGGCTAAATCGCCATCAATAGTATTGCCCCAACAATAAGCAACAAAGCAGGACACGAGTTTACACACACACACGGCATCTGCTGTTTGCAATTGCAAGGGAGCACTTGTACATGTTAAAGCATGTTTGTTGATGACCTCCTCCATATGGCCGAACTGCATTCTCTTCAAAATGCAATCTAGATACTTCATCACCACTCCCAGGATTCCAATCTAGAACATTCTCTCCTATGGTTGACAAAACAATTGCTGCAGTGTTCTCTAAAACAGCAAATCTCTTAGAAACAATGAAGCATCGTTAAACAGTGCCTGCCTTTAACTGGCACAGGTATGGTGAAAGAGTGTGAAAGGGTATGGGGAAAGGGCCCTCTCTTAGACCATGAGGCTAGTTTGTATTTCTCTTTTGGACTAGTGTAGCAACAATGCAGACACTCCTCAATGAAAATACGCACAATAACCGTGCCATACTTGTACTTAGATTCTAAATTGACAACACATGATAAGCAGTTGAAGGGGCTGCCTGTTGAATGTACATATTATATCTCGGGATGATAGCTCAGGTGTAACGTGCTTTCCTTGGAAGCAAGACAACACAAAGCAACACAGGTTCGATCTGGCTCCCCACTTACAAACCTCTGGGTATTAAGTGCGCTATAAATAACCTGTCATATGTATTATTTTGCAATCATTAATTGTTAGACTGTATGCTACATTTTAGTTTGTTGACCACGTGATGGATATGCTAAC
This sequence comes from Ambystoma mexicanum, assembly GCF_040938575.1. NCBI lineage: Eukaryota > Metazoa > Chordata > Amphibia > Caudata > Ambystomatidae > Ambystoma > Ambystoma mexicanum. The sequence continues at coordinate 107,773,614 of NC_090940.1, read as the reverse complement.
ACTTCTCACTCTTCAGAAGACTAGCAATTGGCTGTAACCGGGCTGTTCAAAATCCTGTAAGACCAAACTCCTGCCACGTCAGTCAAATTGAATAAATCACCATGTTAAAACAATTAAAAAAAATCAGCACGATTCTGACACGAGGAACAAAAGGAAAGGACAAAAAGGGCTTGTGGGCAAAAGAAAAGCAAGGAACCTGTAGGCTTCACATTACTGTGGCCAAAGGGGCGAATTGAAACCAGTGAACAAAGAAGGTGTTGCAAGTGCTGGGGAACAGTCTGAGAAGACACCCAAATCATTAATTACAGCCCGTTTATGGGAGGAAGGAATGGGTTAATTCAGTATTCCAATTACAGTGCTTGGATCTTTGCCAGCGAGTGTTTAAAGTTGGAATGCAACATGCAGCACTACGGATGTATTTTTAGACAAAACTAAAACATAATTATGATTTTAAAAGTTCATAAAATGTACTAGACATTTTTACAAGGCATATAATGTTACAGGGCCCGATTCATGGAATATTTGCCCAGTTCAAAGTGAATTTGCAGTGCTGAAAAATTGACTTTGCACTGCCGACACAAACCCTGATTCATGGAACCATGCAAAGTGTATTTTTGCCTTGCAAAAATGGCTATGCGCCGACTTTGCTCGGCAAAAATACACTGCACGGTTCCATGAGTCAGGGTTGGTGTCAGCAGTGCAAGTCACTTTGAACCTTGCCCTAAGTCTCTCTACCACATGGTGCAGGCATCCAGGTGGCAGAGCCTCCTGTCCCACTCTGTGGTGAAAAACGCAAAGCATCATAGCTGAGAAAAGGACACCGCTATCACTGCCTGTTCCGACCTGCATCCTTGGATGGTATCCAGGACAAAAAAAGTGAACCCGTGTCGGATTCAAAGATGATAAGGAGGGGCGCCGAGTACACGGGTCGTGAAAGTCCCTATATGTTGCAAAGGGCCTCTTTCTTTTTCTGTTTAGTCAGAGCTGGGAGAGAAGCCTTTACTGAAACCGGCGGCTTTGAAGTGTTACTGTGAATGTGCAGAAAAATGTATTTGCACAAACGCAGCATTAAGTGTTCTTTCACACTTGCTTTTTGTTAGGCAGGGAGGCAAGGGAAGTCTTGTCTGACACTAGCAGTGTTAAAGGGTGTTGCATGTTAGCGCATTGTGTATGCATGCAAGTGTGGAAGTAGTGTGTATGTAATGTAGGTGTTAATGAGTGTATGATGTATGGGGGACTGGGTTTGCATGTAAATGAGCGAGTCACTCAGAGTGTATGGTGAATGGGATGTTTAAATGAGTGAATGAATGTGTAATTGTGTGGGTGTGCGCTTAGGTGTAGTGTTGGGCCGAGGAGCTGATTCTGGTGGGTAGAGGGTAGGATGTGGGGTGTTTGGTGGGAGAGGGACAGGGGAAAAGGGGATTTCACTAAACATAACATGTTAGTGGGACACCCATAATAAAGTAAGCATGATGTGTTATAATTATAATTATAGCTAGAATGGCTAGAATGGAATTTTGGTGCACCCAGTCAAGTCATTTATTTCTGTGGCTTGAAAGTTTTTACTTGGATGGACGTGTTTTCTTATAGTTTAATTACTAGCATCATATGCAAAGCAAACATGAGTATGTTCATAGATAAAAATATTGCATATTTTGATGCAGCGAGAATGGAAATGTATGGGCACAGCCAGCATGAAAATGTTTTTATAATGAATGTATGGCTTGTATCTCATGCTGAAGTTGGATTAGTGAGACACTGTACTTCCGCCTAGTCCCCTGGTGGTCGCTTTTGCTCCGATACACAGGCTTTAGATTTAAAAATTATCAAAGCAACTAAAGGTGTATGCAATCTTTAAATCCAATCACTTTGTCATTCTCATTGGCAAATTGCGCTTAAAAATTTACCATTTGATACTTGGGCACCACGCCAGACAACCCTTCGGGCAGAACAGAGGGGGGCGAATCCTCCAAGTTTGCCCTAGCCAGTTTCTGAAGTGGCTCCTCCCATCACCAGTTAGCCCCTCCAAAATGTCAGTTTCGTTGCGCCCCTGCTGCAAGGTTTTCAGTTTGCTATGTAGTTTATCATGTAATACCCGCTAAGATCCTTTCTGCAATGTCGAAGCCTGAAAATAATCCATTCAGAAAACTGACTCTGCTACCTCTTTGTTAAGTTCATAAGAACAACTAAAACTCATCGTACTTTATTATCGAAACCCTAAACACCTCCAAGATACCTCTTGGAATCTACAAAAGTGAATGGAAGCTACTCTGTGAACGTACATTTCTAAAAACGACATATCCCGAAAAGCTTAGCTTTTATCAATCGTAATATGTACAATTACAGTGTCAGTGCAGTGACAACCAATGTCTGTGACAGGATACCGAAGAAGGTATCTTACACTAATAGGGCCCGCTTGACCGGCTCGTAAATCCATCACACAGCCACTCCCCATCTAACTACATCTAGTACCACGCTTCGTCTGTTCTAGATATTGGCATCACAATCTGCTCTAAACGAGCTGTACTCTAGTCCTACCCTCATGCTTACCAATAACGTATCACATTTGAGAAACATGCATCACTACCTCAACAACCATATCCTCTCCCACTCATCCCAACTGTTGTTCCTCTGTTTTTGTTCATTCAAACCCCCCTTCCTCACACCGTGGCAGAGTCACAATACTCCTTGTTTCGGACAAGGCCACGTGCCGTAAGAGCACTACAGTGGTGATGGGTACAGTATAAATATTGGATAAAATAACATTAGTCGAATCCCCTTGCAATGCTGCCCCAGGTCAGAGTAATTGAGTTATTGATTGTCAGCATCAAGGACCTCCACGGAAAGTGATATGTACAAACATTGAAGGCTGCACCAAATTGGCCAAAAGAATCTGTCTTTTTGGTGTGTGGCCTTCCATATCCACGAAAATCACCTAGAACCAAAACATACATGCATATGTCTGCTTCTGTTCAGGGACTTTTTCAGCCACACTTACATTACCTTACATGAGAGAATATCATGGAGCCCTCACAATCGTTTCAATTAATTTGTGGAGCGTGTTTCCTTTCCTGTCCAAGATTAATTACATCTTTGCAAGTCTGCGCTGGGAGTACCCCAAGGTAGGCTTTTTCTGTCTCTTAGTTCCTCAGCAGTACTGTCTACATTCTCTATGGCTGTTTCCCCATTAGCTCACTAGACTCCATTGTGTCTGCTTGGACATTCTTTCTGAAATGTCATAGCAGAAACATATCTAAATAAGTTCAAATTAAAATGTACTGACACCAGTACATTTTATATGTAAACAATTACAGAAGAAACACAATGAATACCCTTTTGTTTTTAAATAAAATTAAATGAAATCCTTGTGATCCACATTGTTTTCCATTTGGGAGGTCCCTTCCCCCTTCTAAACTACCTTTCCCGCACACACTCCTGGAACCCCCCTCCCTCCCTTCCTTCCTGAACGTTTTGTCTCACGTTTTGCCACCACCTTCTGTTGTTTCACCTTCTAGAGCGGTGGTTTTCAATAAACTGTTTTTATGACACAATAAATAACTTGAATGCAGTAGTTCTTTTTAAATAAAAAATAACTGTGCACCGTATTTGTCTCCTTTTGGAAACGTGCATATAACTGTAGCAAGCTTTTTTCGTGTAGGCCCTCCACACGCATGCGTAGCATTTCCATTTTGAAGTTACTGCGGGACGAAGAGAAAGCTTTTCTTTACTTGTCAATTGCTAGACATGGCAATCGTCTTATGAAGCAAAAACAGACGGCTGTGATCTTTTCGGTAAACTCGTACTGCTCTTTGACATATGCAGCTTTGGATCTCTTTAAGCCCTATTGAGCGGGTTTCAGGTTACAGTCCTGTAATCGCCAGAGAGGCTGGCTTCACCATCTTACATTGGCCTTTACAGCAGCCTGGTAGTCATCAGAATGGTAACACCTACCTCCTGAGGAAGACGTTGTGTCAACCACCAATATACGTCGAAACCGGTCGAGATACATTTTACAGGGATGCGATCTTTGTGCTTTGTTCTTGTTTGATCCACCCTGACAATAGATTGTCAATTTATTCTATTGCTTGTGAACACAATAATAATGTTTGTTATTGTGGGGAACAGTTATGAATTCCTTTTCCTCATATGTTTTTAGTATGGTTTTCTTGTCTTTTAGCATTTTGGATGTTTGTCACTGTATGATGAGTTGTGTTTGAATGTTGCACCATGAATGGCAAGTATGTGTGATGATGTTTTAGGCATATTGTAGCTGCTATTTTGCTATGTTTAGGGGATTAGTGTTTAATAATTTGTGATTTAGTCACCATTTTTTCAATTTTGTATCACTTTAAATACATTTTGATACAGCACTATAAATATTTCTTTCTCTGGACATGTTTTCTGTTTATTGATGACATTATAATACTCTGGTCCAGAGGCTAGAGTTTTCCTGCTCCTTTCAGTTTTTTGCAAGTTTTTAGTAAACATCTGATTTATTTTTCCAAATTTTAATTGGGATTTGCATTATGGTCATCTTTAAACATAATGGTACATACATTTGTTTAGGTTTTAGAAGTTCATTTGATACACTATCATTCATTGCAATGCCATCACCCACTAGTAGCCTTTGCTGGAAGTTCACCTCCAGTTCTGAGGCACAACAGCAAGACAATTTCCTGGAAAAAAAGGTTAGCATTTGAGTTAATTTGCATACCCACAAAGCCTTGCTGTTGTGGTTCAGAACTGGAGGTGAACTTCTAGCGATGGGTACTAGGTGGCGCTGTGGAATGAGTGACTTGGTTGTGATCTGAAGATAATGAAAGCTTGCAAATACATGTGTTTGTTAGCCTAACTAAGGTATCCTCCCGTCATATTTTTGGGATCAATACATTCTATATCATCCTTGGCTAACACCATACGAGCAAACTACGTGTGTGTAATACTGCTACTGATGAAAACGAACCAATAGGGTTTTGAAAGGTAATATGAAATATTATTTTAAAGGACATTTAATTGTATATCGTTGTAATTGTTTTGTTTAAATTCATCTTCAATGCTGATTTTTTCATTTCTTCAAACTGTATTAACAGCATAGCTCTGCAGAGGCAAAGTTTTACTCCTCCTTTGATGTTGGGATAATACGATTTTCTATTCCTCAGTTTAGGATTTTGATACCCGTTCTCCTTTCCTTTGTTTGCATGTAGCTTCAACCTTTATTCAATATCATTATGATAACCATGAACTTCACAATTGGCTGGTCTGTGCAAGCCCCTCTGCTGATGCAAACGTCTCTTTTTTGTTTAGTTTACCTTTTCTGCCTCTTGCCTTAGGTTCAGCGCCGTCTTCTTTTGGGTTTTGTTATTTTCTTGTCCTATCCTTTGATGCTTGTTTTTTGTCGGTGAGAGGATTCACTAGTCTGTGTGGTAATAAGGATAGGAGTATAGTTGTGAGTTCTAGGTCTTAAAAGTTAAGAATATTGGACTGGTAGTGAGGAAGGTTAGGTCTCCCAGCCTGCATTTCCCAAGCATCTATCCCATGTTCTCTTATGAACCATCTAAGTGTTGTTCGAAAGTTGGTTGCTGTGGGGTTCCCTCGGCTGTGGGGGTATGCATGCGTCTCCATGGCCAAGGAGACACTGATGCAAACGATGGGTGCCTTGAAATAAGCTCGCTCCCATCGCCTGATGCCACTGAGCTGCTGACTGCTTCTCGCTCCCCTACTTCATTCTTGGTGGCCACTTCTGGCAAATATGGCCATCATTTTCTCTGCTCTCCACCCGCACTCATGTCCCTGCTGGTAGCGGCCACTCTTAGCATGTGACCACTGTATTCAGACCTGCCCAAGCCACGCCGGCCCATATCCAACTAGTGGTTGCTCATTGCATACGGTCCACCCTCATTCTGAGTTCCCCCACCTTCCCTGCTCCATACTTGCAGCTACTTCAGGAACATGCAATCACTTTGCGAATCGCCCTCTTCTGTTCTGTCTGGCTTACATGTGGGCAGCTACTCCTGACTCCTACGGCCTGTAGTTGGACATTTAATCTCAGCCTGCCCGGCAATGAAGTTGCTCTAGTCCAGGTGCCTGTATGAGCGTCGTTGTGTGCATTCACAAACCAGGGACACAATTTGGGTCTTGTGGTCTTTTCTCTGTGGCCAGCTACTTCTAGGTCAAAGAAGGACTTTCTGTTTCTCTTCTCTCCCTTCCATGAGCTCAGCCATTATAGGCAACCCGATTAGTCTAGAAGCCTGCTGTGCTCTCCCATAAGTCATACTGCCTGCTGGAACTGCTCTCCTAGGGAGGTGCTGGGATATAGGGGCTGCCCAGGTCCGAAAAAAGGGAGGAGCGACGAGTCCATAGTACATGGTCTACTATTAAAGGTCTTTGCCTTGCCATCAGATCCTCACTAACTCGCCAACTATGCTCCATACCCTCTGGGTCTTTCACTCACCTGCTACCACTCCATTCAGTCTGGGTCCTTCAACCTGCTGCCATTTTCCTCACTGTTCAGCCTTTCGGTAGGCTTCTCTCCTTGGTTCTGGAGTTGTGCGTCCCTGCTTGGGGTCTGGACCACCTTAAGGTAGACTTCTGTGCCAAGTCTTTTGAGTCTATTCCTAACTGGCGCATTTCTCAAGACCTTGGCTTCGGGCCGGGGCATGTACGTTGTGCTGTGCTCTGCTGTGTGTATTACACTATACCATGCTATATTAAGAATGCAATACCCCCTGGTCAGGCATCCTTGTCTCAAGGTTGATGGTCAGCTAAAGTTCATTGTTTGAAAAGCTACGTTTTAAGCAGATGAAGCGATTTCAAGAGATTTGGCTCCCTGCTTATTGGGCATATTTGCAAAACAGGCATTTTACTCGTCCCAATGCACAGGATTTACCTAGAGTCATTACTTTTCCTGCATCTCTACATCAGCAACAATGTGTAGTGTGGCCAACTATGAAGTTTGAGAATAATGGAATAGACTTCCAGGAACTGGAAAAATGACTCTTAACCTAATGTGCAGTGATAGGTACAGCAAAAGGCCCTGATCCGAGAGGAGGTGAAGGCACACTCACGTCATGTAGAAGAACAGGTCCTGCCCATCCTGCTTCCTGTAACATACAAAATGGACAGTCAGTATCTCAATGGTTCTCTTTTGGCTTGTGCTACGCATTTGGACTATCGCTAAGCCACCCGCCTCCACCACCCGTGACCTGGACGGAACCTGTGGGATCCTGACGGTGGCCAAATCCAACCTGAAAAGACCTGAATCTAAAATTTTAAAAGGTGATCTTAAGCAAAGTGTTATTTCTTCTGTCAACAGGATTCAGGAATAAAAATACCCTTTGCAGACCTTTAAAATGATCAGGACCCTGCATTACGCGGCATGACACCTCTGGACTTCTGGAATGCCCCAGCCTTTTCTCAAGGGTTTTCAGTGACAGGATGGTGCAATTTAGAATGAGTATCAGGAGACTAGAATCCCTCTGTTCGACATACAAAAAGTCAATTAGCACAGCCAAAGGGTCTTGGTCATGTTATGTCCTGCTCTCTTTAAATATCGTTTCTGTGATATATTGTCAGTTTCTTTTCAAAATGAGGCTTGTTCAGTACAATCCTATTTTCATTTGCAGATTGGTATTTTTACCTAATCGTACTAAGGGACACCAATGGCAGTTATTGTTATTTCTGAATCCCGTCTCGCGCCTAATCAGTTTACCTGCACTTTATCTGACACAGATTCCCAAAAAGCAAGACCAGATCCAGGTCCTTCTTAAGAAGTGATCTCATCATGTAGAATTCCCTCACAGTCACACTGTGCACTCCCTTGGACTACCCCCCCCTTCTGAAGTAACAAACATTTAATTTCAGAAATACTTTCATCACATGTTACTTATGCGCCATGCCCAACAATTGTACTAATGAACCACACGCCCCCTGTCAAAGTATACTTTAATATCTGTATATTTAAGGCACAAAATACCTCAACTACGGCCTCCCCAATCCTCAATGTAAAACTGCTGACTAGTCACCCTCCCCGGAAGTATCTGCACTGAAATCGTACCTGCAATGCCATGTAGTAAATGATCTCTCTAGCCCTGGGCTGTGTGACTTAAGAATATATTGCAGCCAGAGGAAGTCCATTTCAGAGTGCTTCACAGTCAGAGCGCTTAGATAATGAAGAACTAACAATGTCCTGGTTGTTTCATGTTTCATGTTTATTCATTTATATTGCACGCCAGACCCGAAGGTATAAGGGCGCAGGAGCAGCAGGGTTATTCTCAGCTTGTTAACAGTGCTGTACAATAATTACAGTGTGTACATAGGTTAAAGCAGTTGCGACATATGCAGTGGTAAACAGTTTAAAAATATACATATTTACAAGTATGCAAAGGATAGGCAAGGGGAGTTATCGTTCATTGGGCCTCATTACAGGTTGGGCGGTCAGGAAATAACAGTGGCGGTAAACCCGCCACCACTGTTAATTCCGGACCGTCCGATCCCGAGTCCTGGAGGCGGGAGGTGGCGTTCCCGCCAGGTCTGACCGCCCGCCTGCAGGTGGACGAGGAAACACCGGCACCATCACGGGATGGTGCCGGTGTTTCCATGATCCCCATTCCCATTGAGTCCCATAGGACTCAATGGGAATGGGGATTTACACCATTCCGCCTCCGGAATTCCCGGGACACCGGGGTTGTAATCCCCCGGTAATTCTGGAATCACGGAAGCGGAATGGTAATACGAGTCCGGCGGTAACCAGGCGGTTTTACCGCCTCAGTTACCGCCGGACTCGTAATGTGGCCCATTGTCTTTTATCCACTGAATGTAATTGCGTCTAAAGTAGGGGTAAGTTTGAGGTGTCCTTAAGGAAGGTGGCAGGGAGTTCCAGTGTTGGGCTGCTTTCACCTGGAAGCTGTTGCCACCCGTTTTGGTTCGTTTGAACCTGGGAACTGAGAGCAAGTTGGCATTGGCGGTTCTAGTAAGTCGGTCAGGGGTGTATATTTTTATTCTGTTGACTAAGTAGCGGGGGGCTGCATTGTTGAGGCATTTATTGGTTAAGGAGGCTACTTTGAGCAGGATTCTGTCAGTGGTGGTGAGCCAATTATGGGCTCTTCTGATGTTGGAAATGTGTTCTCTCTTGGGAATGCTAAGCGTTGCTCTGAGAGCATTGTTTTGCAGATTGTGGATTTTATTTGTAACATATTTGTTGGCTCCTACGTAAAGGGCGTTACAATAGTCCAGTTTTGATAGTATAAGGGCTCTGGCTAAGGTGGTACAGCTCTGGGTGGTGAGGAAGGGTTTGGCTGCTCTTATTAGTTTGCATGTGTGGGCTGTGGAGGAGGCCATGGAGCTAACCTGTTTGCGGAAGGAAAGGGAAGAGTCTAGATAGATTTCTAGAGTTTTAACTTCCTTGGCTACCTTGATAGAGTTGCCATCTATGATGAAGCTGGTGTAGTTGTGATCCAGTTTGTTGAGGTTAGGGGTGGAGACGAGGATAATGAGTTTGGGCTTGTTATTATTCAGCCATAGACTGTGGGAGGCCATCCATGCCTGGACGATGAGGTACACCCTGTTCACCAAGGCCAAATCCTTGTTGTAATCTCCCGTGAACGGGATGAGGATCTGGGTATCATTGGCGTAATTAGTGTAGGTGATACCCAGGCCGTCTAGATCATTAAACAGGGGCTTTGTGAACACGTTGTACAATGTGGGGGAGACGCATGAACCCTGAGGGACCCCGCAAGTGATGGGGATTGGGTCAGCGAGGGATGCCAAGGTAGAGAAGACGCGCATAGACCTGTTCAGGAAGGACTCAATCCAACCAATGGCTTCTTGAGAGAAATAGGCTGCTGAGTCTAGGTGGTTACAGAGAATTTTGTGATCTACTAAATCAAATGCTGCCAAGAGGTCAAGCAGAAGTAGTAGAGCAGTTTCCCCCTTATCTCTAAGGGTGTCGATTTGAGCCTTGAGATCAATGAGAGCCGTCTCTGTCCCGTGTTCGGGTCTAAAGCCCGATTGCCGGATTCCCAGGAGATGGTTTAGTTCAAGGTATTGTTGTATTTGTAGATAAGCTGTCTTGTCTAATATTTTGAGCAGGAAGGGGACGGTGGTGATGGGTCTGTAGTTAGTGGGTATAGATGGGTGTAGGGAGGGTTTTTTGAGTAAAGGGAGAACCCAGGACTCTTTGAGATTGTTGGGGATGATGCCTGAAGAGAAGGAGGCGTTGATGAGTTTGGTAATGAATGGTGAGAGGTCTCTTGCCGCATCTTTAATGATTTGTAAGGGGCAGGGGGCGCCCTGGCAGTTTGAAGGTTTGAGGGGAGGGAGGATAATTTTTTCTACTTCTAATGTGGAGACTTTGGAGAAGCTGAAGCGGGAGGGTGGGTTGGGTGTAGGGTTATGGAGTGTGGGGCGGGGAGGGGTGTTGGTGGAGTTGGTAGGGTTGGTTATGGATTCTTTCTTGTTATTAATTTTGGTTTGTAGGCCTGCGACTTTGTTGGAGAGGGCGTTTTGGACATTGGTGCACCATTGTTTATCTTTCATACATGTGTCCCGGACAGGGACGGGTGATTCCAGCTCTTTGATGATAGTAAACAATTCTTTAGTACTAGATTTGGCATGTGATATTCTCTGGTTACAGGATTCTTGTTTAGCGATTATGATTTCTTTTTTGTATGTGGCAGCTATTTTATTGGGTATCAACTTGTTGTCTGTGGGTGATTGTCTCCAAGCTTGTTCCTTTTTACGTTTCTCTAATCTGAGAGCTTTTAAGTGGGTAGAGAACCAAGTGCTCAGGTGTTTTTTCGGTTAGCTTTTTCTCAGTTTTAGCGGTGCAATAGAGTCTAAGGCTGAGCGTATGATTCTGTTGTAACCCTCTATGAGGTGGTGAGGATTAGAGGTTGCTGAGAGTTGGTTCAGGGTTGGGAGAATGAGAGGGATGAGTTTTTCCGCTGTGATGTTTTTCTTGTTTTTCGTAGGGGTGGCTGTGGCTAGTGTGTTATTGGAGATGGGGCTTGAAGCTTCGAGGGCGAAGGTAAGGAGATGGTGGTCAGACCACAGTTGAGGGGAGATGGTGGTGATGGAGGCCACACAGTTGTGGTCTGCAACCCAGTCAAGGGTTCTCCCTTTGTTGTGGGTGGGGGTGGACACTCTTTGGGTAAAGCCTAATTCTGACAGGGTGTTGTCAATGAGGGTAGCCTTGGGGTCTGTGGGATATTTAAGGCCAAAGTTAAAATCTCCTAAAATGAGACTCTGGGAAGTATTTTTTAGGTTGTTAGTAAGGATGGTGGTGAGGTTTTCATCGAAAGAGCCTAAGGGCCCAGGAGGTATGTAGAATAAGTGAATGGTGATAGTTTGGGAATTGGCAGTAGGCAGTTTAGCTGTAAGTGATTCGCAAGATGTGAGGTTGTTTGTGGTGTCAAGTCTAATTTTGAGGTGTGCTTTGGCATTATGGCGAGACCTCCGCCGCTGGATTCTATTCTGTCGGCTCGGATGATAGTTCAGTCATCAGGGATAGCTAACGAGAGAGCTGGGCCAGCGGCTGCATGGAGCCAGGACTCGGTGATGGCTAGAAAGTCTAGTTTTTCTTCTAGAAGAACAAGTTACTTTCTTACCTGGTAACGTTCTTTCGATGGAATGGTCAGACGACGTATTCCATATCTATGACAGGTAATGTCCACAGCTGTGCTGCTTCGGAAAATCTTTGGCATCTGTGTCCTGCGTCGATGCGCCGTCCCCGAGGACCTCCTCCGACGGCCGACGTCACCCGATGTGATAAGTAGGACGCACGACGCCCATAGCCTCAGTTATAGTTTTTTCCCAGAACGTGTGCCACCAGTTTTCTGCCAGTCAGACACACAAGGCCTTGCGGAACCAAGCTGCAATCGCAAAAGAAATTCTGCAGCGGGGAAGGCAGGGAGGGAGCGATATGGAATACGTCGTCGGACCATCCCATCGAAAGAACGTTACCAGGTAATAAAGTAACTTGTTCTTCGAGGGGATTGGGTCCTCCGACATATTCCATATCTATGACAGACTCCCAAAGCAGTACCAAGCAAGGAGGTGGGAAAGAATTTAGAATACAAATTAAGCATGCCCAATCAAATTGCGGAATAGAGAACTGCCTTGCCAGAGGCCAGATCTTGCCCTCTGTTGGAATCAAGGGAATAGTGACGTACAAATGTATGCACTGAAGCCCAGGTGGCTGCATCACAGATGTGACGAATAGGAACTCCCCTCTGCAGGGCAGTAGACGCAGCCACTCCTCTGGTAGAATGGGCCCGCAAGCCAGCCGGAGGGTCCTTACCCGCCAAGTGGTAACACTCGGAGATAGCTAAAATAATCCAACGAGACAAAGTCTGTTTCGTCACAGCTTGTCCCAAACGCTTTCCAGCATAACCAATGAAAAGTTGATCGTCCACTCTAACCCGGACAAGCGCGAGATATAAAAGCTCAACGCTCTCCTAGGATCAAGCCTATGGAGCCTCTCCTCTTCCTTACCAGGATGTGGAGGAGGATAGAACGCCGGAAGAACAACCTTCTGGCTCAAATGAAATTCCGAAACCACCTTCGTAAGAAAAGAAGGACGAACTCTAAGGACAACCCTGTCCTTGTGAAACACAGTGAAGGGTGGCTTAATTGAAAGTGCCTGTAACTCACTCACTCTGCGAGCGGAAGTAACCGCAACTAAAAACACAGTTTTCAGAGTTTTCAGAGTTAACACCCTCAAAGGGCAAGAATGTAAAGGCTCAAACGGAGCACCCATAAGAAAACTTAAGAATAAGAAACTTAAGAACAAGGTTCAAATCCCAACCTGGCACCAGAAAAGGTGACGGAGGGAACACATTAGTGAGCCCTTTCAAAAACTGCAAAATTAAAGGAATCCTAAAATAGGAACACTCTTCAGACGAGCGCTTAAATATGGACAGCGCCGCCAGGTAACCTTTAATGGTCCCCACTTGCAAGCCCCTGTGGGCCAAAGAAAGCAAAAAAGACAAAACCATGGGAATGTCACATTCAAAAGGATCCACATTCTGAACTCTGCACCAGTCGCAGAACTTTCTCCAACGGCAACGGTACAGGGACTTAGTTGCCGGCCGCCTGGCCGAGAGCAACACCTCCATCACGTCTTCAGGGAGGTCCCAATCCTTATACCTCAACCTTTCAGAAGCCAAGCGTGAAGATTGAGGGATCTGACCTCTGGATGGAGAACCTGACCCCACCTCCCATGAGAGCAGATCGTCTCGGTAGGGAAGACGACATGGAGGGCAGTTGGACGAGTCTAGAAGGTCCGGGTACCACGTCCTCTGGGCCCACGCCGGAGCAATGAGGATCAGACGGGAACCGAACCTCCGTAACCTCCGCAACACTTGCGGGATGACGGGGACTGGAGGAAACGCGTACAGCAGTGGGAATGACCACTCCACCACGAGCGCGTCTCCTAAGGCTCCTTTTGGAGGAAATTCCCGCGAGCAAAACCTTTCGCAATTCCGGTTGACACTGGAGGCGAAGAGATCCACTTGAGGGGTTCCCCAAAGGGCGAAGATCCCCAGGAGAATGAGCCAGCTCCCACTCGTGAGAGATCGTGCTCTGCCTGCTCAGAGCGTCCGCCGTCTCGTTGTCGTCTCCGGCCAAATGAACTGCCAAGATCGAAACTTCCTGCTGGATGGCCCAGAACTCGAGCTGCATCGCCTCCCTGCACAGCGGAAGTGACCGCCCCCCCCTTTTTGTTGAGGTAGTGCATGGCCACCGTGTTGTCCGTCAGAATCAGGACACTCTTCCCGCGCAGTCGGCAGAAAAGCCTTCAGGGCTAGCCTGACGGCCCTCAGCTCCAACAGATTGATATGGAGTCTGGACTCCGACGGAGACCAACGACCGCTGACTGTCAGCTCGTTGGCATGAGCTCCCCATCCCGTGAGGGATGCGTCCGTCACGATCGTCACCTCCGGCCAGTGCAGCCAAAATGGGCCCCCCTTCATCAGATTGCCCTCGACGGCTCACCACAGAAGGTCCCGGGCTACCGAGGGCGGCACCTGAACAGGGTCCGACAGCCTGCCGGAGGACTGAGACCACTGGAGCTTGAGTGCCCACTGCAAAGATCTCATCCGCAGACGAGCCTCTGGCACCACAAGAATGCAGGATGCCATGAGGCCGAGCAGTCTCAAGAACTCGGACGCTGGGATATTCTGGGCAAACTGAAACTTGTGCACCATCTGCTGAATGTGAAGAGCCCTCACCTGAGGAGGAAAACACTGCCCCAGGGACGTGTCGAGCACTGCTCCGATGTACTGGAGCCGCTGCGTTGGTGTCAAATGGGACTTCTTTAAAATGAGGGAGAAGCCCAGCCTGTGAAGGGAGTGGCAGGCGACGGACAGATGATCCAGGACTTGCTCGGGAGAGCTCCCCCTGATCAACCAATCATCCAGGTAGGGGTAGACGTGAATCCCCCCTTTTCTGAGATGCGCTGCCACCACCACCATGAGCTTGGTGAAAACCCTCGGGACGGAGGTCAACCCGAACGGCACGACCCGAAATTGAAAGTGCGAGTCGCCAACCGCGAACCTCAGGTACTTCTTGTGCTTGGGATGGATCGGCACATGGAAGTAAGCATCCTTGAGGTCGAGAGACACCAACCAGTCCTGTAGTTGAAGGGCCTGGAGGACTTGAGAAAGAGTCACCATCTTGAACTTGTCCTTCCTGAGGAGTTTGTTCAAACCGCGCAAGTCCATGATGGGTCTCAATCCCCCGTCTTTCTTCGAAATCAAAAAATAAGGGGAATACCATCCCTTGTTCCTCTCCGCTACAGGCACCAGTTCTATGGCGCCTTTCTCCAGCAGGGCTTGAATTTCCTGTGCAAGGAGCGGATCCGGACTCTTCAAAGAGAGGTTCCCTGGTGGATTGTCGTGAGGCCTCTGCCGAAAAGGAAGACAGTAGCCGTGGGTTATGATCTCCAGAACCCACACATCCGAAGTAATGGCTTGCCACTCTACAAGATGCTGTGCCAGCCTTCCCCCAACCGGCGAACCATGGGACCTGGCCTCATGACTGAGTGGTAGCGGCTGTGGCGTTGCCTGAGGGCAAAGAGGCAACTGCCCGAGCGGCCTTGGCACCTCGAGTACCTTTGTTTCCACCTCTGGCACTCTTACGATGGCCTCTTTGACTGCTAGCTCCTCTCGCTTTACTGAAGGATGAGTAATAGCGAAAGGAACCTCCCCTCCATTGCTGTCCCCTAGGACAAAAAGGCAGAGGTTGGCGAACTGCAGCGCCCAACGACTTCCCTGCAGCTTTGGAGGTCTGCAACCTCTCAAGGCTCTCGTCAGCCTTGCTGCCAAAAAGGTGTTCACCGTCAAAGGGCATATTGAGGAGCCGGGACTGCACATCAGGAGCGAACCCAGACTTCCTCAACCACGCAAACCTGTGCATTACAGTGCTCGCCGCCATGGACCGGCTGACACAATCCGCCAAGTCCAAACCCGACTGAACGGCCTCACACATGGCATCCTTGCCATCCTGAACCATAGCAAGGAAACCATCCCGTTCGTCCCCTTCGGGAATATGATCAGCCGCTAATGCAACACAGTTCCACAGAGTGTGTGTGAAACGAGACAAGGCACATATGGAGTTGGCCGCCTGAAGCGCCATACCCCCAGAAGAAAACACTTTCTTCGCCCAGCCATCAAAACGTTTGTCGTCCCTATCCGGAGGGATGGTAGGATACGACGCCTGCTTTGCCGGGGCCGTAGCCGCCTGCACCACCAAACTCTCCGGGGTGGGGTGCCTAGACAAGTAGCAGGGGTCGCTACCGGCTGGACGGTATTTTAGCGACAAAGACTTGCCCACTGCCGGGAGACTCTCCGGAGCAATCCAAGCCGCCGCCATCCTTCTCTGCAAAGCCATATGAAAAGGCAAAACCGGGTCAGTGGGTGGACCGAGATCAAGGATGTCCGTGAGATCATCCTGAACGAACTCCCCTGGGGGAGCTGACCAACCCTAGTACTCGGTAACCCGAGACATAAGGCGCCGATATGACGAATCGGCATGAGTGCCAGGCTCCGGCCGACAAAACTCCACCTCCGGAGAGGTGTCTAGTCCACTGGCATCATGCAGTGACTGCCTCAGGTCATCAAACTGACTATGGCCCGAGATAAGGTCATCTGGAACCGTACCCGGAACCAGGCCGCCATCAGAGCCTTCATCACCCTCTGAAATGTACTCCAGGCGGGGAGAGGAAGACCTCTGCGGACCAAAGCAGTGCCGGACCTTAGCCATAGCCTTTTTAGGGACAAACCCCGTGCCACGGGGCCCCTCCGACACCATCGCCTCGAAAGGCGTCGAGGGCGCCGAGCGAGTTGGCGTCGACAGAAAAGGCATCGAGGGCGCCGAGCGAGTCGGCGTCGACAGAAAAGGCGTCGACGGCGAGCGAATCAGCGTCGACGACAGCTGCAACGCCTCCAGCATCGGCGACGTCGACACAGTCCTCGAAGCCGGAGCTCCGAGCGTGTCTCTCGACAACCTGGGCGCCGACGGCGTCGATGACCCCCTCGAAGACGGAACCTCGAGAGAAATCGTCGATGACCTCGGCGCCACAGGCGTCGACGTCTTCTTCGAAGACGGCACAGGATCACGCGGTCTCGAGCGCATCGAGGACCGGGACCTGGAACAGCTACCCTTGTCCGAGCGGGACCTCTTCCACGAGCCGTGCCGACCACCCGAGCCCGAAGGCGTACAGGTGGTGTCTCTCGACCGGTGCCGACCGACCCCACTTAGAGGCGCGGATGGACCGGTGCCCTGCGATTCTAGAATCGCTAGCATCTGCTTCTCGAAGGAAGCCCATTCCTCCGGTGTCGCTTGCATGGAGGGATAAGCGACCCGCCGACGGGCGGAGTCCTCGGAAGAGGACGGGGAAGGCGACCTATGCCGGCGCTTCCTGGAATGCCTAGAAGAGGCGGAGGAGTGGCGAGACCGACTCCTGGAAGGAGACCCACCGGACTTGCGACGACGACGCGGAGAGTCACCCCTCGAGTCATTGGTCGAAAGCCCCGCAGACCTCGACTTCCGGGGCTTAGACACCCGGCCTACCGACAGTTTCTTCTTGTGTTCCCGCAAGGCCTCCGCAGTGAGCGACTGGCAGTCGACACAGTCGTCCGTATTGTGGGCCTCCCCGAGGCACCAGAGGCAGGCGTCGTGCGAGTCCGTGACCGACATCTTGGACCCACAGTCCCCGAAGTTCTTGAAGCCAGGACGCGGGGTCGAAGATGAGAAAGACATCGCCACGAACAGGTCTTCACACCAACCGAACAGGTTCAACGAACCGAGAATAGAAAACAGCAACTCCAACGAGTCGAGGAGTACCGAGATTCACGAAGCGAACACGTTCGCGGAAAAAACGGAACTGAGGCTATGGGCGTCGTGCGTCCTACTTATCACATCGGGTGACGTCGGCCGTCGGAGGAGGTCTTTGGGGACATCGCATTGACGTCATCGACGCAGGACGCAGACGCCAAAGATTTTCCGAAGCAGCACAGCTGTGGACATTACCTGTCATAGATATGGAATACGTCGTAAGACCCAATCCCCTCGAATGAGGTCTGCTATATCTGAGGCATGGGCTACTACAGATCGCACATTGATTAGGGCGCCTCTAATGGGCGGGGCGATACGATAGTTTTAATGTGGGTGGGTATGGTGGCTCTATTGTGAGGCTTATACTTGGTTGTAGTATTAGTTAGGTTTTGCTTAGGTTTGTTCATGGGACGGTTGGTGGGAGTGACTATGTGCATAGGTGGGGTCCGGTTAGTCAGTTTAGACTGGGTGGAATCCCTGGCACGAGATTCATATAGTTTGGGTAGTCTGGCTCGTAGACTGACATTTCTGGTGGATGGACTACATGGTGTGGAGAGGTGGCACAGTGGGTGGGATGGTGAGTGTAGTCGGTAGAGGGTAGGCGTAAGCCATGATGGTGGGAGGAAGGGTGTCTGTGGAGGCAAAGCTAAAGGTGAGGCTTGAATAGCTAGATGAGTGGATAAGGTGGAGAATTACTCTCAGCAGTGCTGAGAAGATGCCTGGTAGGTACATCCTGTTGGGTGTAGGTGAACTGCAACAATCAAATGGCAGGCCATATAGATGCTAAATGCAACATAGATGCTAAATGTAACAATCAAATGGCAGTGCAGCTAGAGGCTAAATGTAACCATCAAATGGCAGGGCAGATAGATGCAAAATGTAACCATCAAATGGCAGTGCAGCTAGAGGCTAAATGTAACCATCAAATGGCAGGGCAGATAGATGCTAAATACAACATATATGCTAAATGTGTCAATCAAATGGCAGTGTAGCTAGAGGCTAAATGCAGCAATCAGATGGCAGGCCGATAGAGGCACAAAGCAAAAATCAAATGGCAGGGCAGCTAGAGGCTAAATGCAACAATCAAATGGCAGGGCAGATAGATGCTAAATGCAACATAGATGCTAAATGCAACAATCAAATGGCAGGGCAGATAGATGCTAAATGCAACATAGATGCTAAATGTGGCAATCAAATGGCAGTGTAGCTAGAGGCTAAATTCAGCAATCAGATGGCAGGCCGATAGAGGCACAAAGCAACAATCAAATGGCAGGGCAGCTAGAGGCTAAATGCAACAATCAAATGGCAGGGCAGATAGATGCTAAATGCACCATAGATGCTAAATGCACCAATCAAATGGCAGGGCAGATAGATGCTAAATGCAACATAGATGCTAAATGTGGCAATCAAATGGCAGTGTAGCTAGAGGCTAAATGCAGCAATCAGATGGCAGGCTGATAGAGGCACAAAGCAACAATCAAATGGCAGGGCAGCTAGAGGCTAAATGCAAAAATCAAATGGCAGGGCAGATAGATGCTAAATGCAACATAGATGCTAAATGCAACAATCAAATGGCAGGGCAGATAGATGCTAAATGCAACATAGATGCTAAATGCAACAATCAAATGGCAGTGTAGATAGAGGCTAAATGCAACAATCAAATGGCAGGCCGATAGAGGCACAAAGCAATAATCAAATGGCAGGGCAGATAGATGCTAAATGCAACAATCAAAGGTGATAACAGTACATAGAATATGGCAATACGTGCATGTGGGCAGAGTGTAACTTACAGGTAGGAGTTCGCCAGGAGTTACGGTAGATTATGAACATGACTTTTTCCTTTGTATGTCTTTGCAGGCGATGGGTCGCATGTGAGCATTGGAGTGTTAGATGGGGAGATGCTTATAATGCCAGTTAGAGCGTTAGGCTGAGCAGTACCAGGTATGGCTGGGAGAGTAGGGGCACTGGTAGATATGTCCAAGTTCTGTTAGGTAGATGCAGGGCGAAGTCTAAAGGGGGTACCTCTATTTGCGCTCCGGTGCGCTAACAGGGGTGCCAACAGGGGTGCCAACAGGGCCTTAGGTGCGGGCCTTCGGGGTTAAGGTCGGCTGCGCCTGCCGGCTTAGGATTGGCCTGGTAAGGGCTGTAATGGCCAATGGGGAGGCAGCAGCCACTGCAGCCTGGTTAGCAGGTTAGGGGGCACTCCAATGTGCGTGGGGTGGCCATTTTGGAGTGGCCGTGAGCACGTTGGGCAAAGGAAAAGCTGGCCAGTCACGAGGCCCTTAGCCGCGGTGATCATATAATACACGTTTTTACAACGTTGAGTTCGGATGCAGAATAAGCCAAAAGTGCAGCTTTACCAGCACAATGATCCAGATGCAAGAAAGTGCACGCTTCGTGATGGTGCGGCGAAGATGTAGCAAGTGTTTTTACAACGTTAAGTTCTGGATGCAAAATAAACAAGTGTTCAGCTTTTAGCAACACATTGATCCGGGTGCAAGATAGTGCACGCTTCGTGATGGTGCTTCAATGCCCTCATGGGCTTACCTTTTAAGCATGGCCACTGGTGAACACAGGCTCCTGCCTGGTGTTGATGGCGTCCAAGGGGCCTCTCTCCAGTGGGCTCTGCGGTGAAGTGGCGGGCCTCGGTGCAGCCCTTTGGGGTTAGGGGTTGTGGAGGAGGTGGGTCAGTGGAAGGGTGTCAGCACACAAATAAAATTCAGTCTTAGAATTTGGAAACTAGGCCCCTCCTCCTAGAGATCACACCCAACAGCCAAAGAGATTTGCCTCATACTTTTATTTAGAACCCACACACCTTGAGCCGTAATCTTAAATCCGCATAGGTTTGTGGATTCACTATCACTGCCCTTTTCTGAATGATTTAGCACAACGTATTCACACGTTGCTACAATGCTGCTTATCGTGACACATTCCAAAAAACCTAAAAAACAATGTTATTCAATGTCTAGGTGTGGTTAGAAAGAGCTTGGCAGAAGTAGAGGGCCTTAGTATCAATTAGCTGCTTGGTGATACAGAAAGTGTGAATCATGGTGAACGCTCCTCTTAAGTGCCCGCCTTTTTGTAGATGCTACTACAACTGTTTAAATTAGTAGAAAGTTGTCAAGTGTTGCTTTCAAGTTCTTCGTTTGTTTCCATGATGGTACGTTAATGGTTTTTCCACTTTTCATTCCATTCCATTACTCTGCTATTACATAACATAACATTATGGTTGTTTATGTTGCTTTGTTCATTGATGATGTTGCTGTTTTTGTTAATAGAACTTGCCTTTCATTTACCTATGGCTACCACTGTTGGTGTGGTTAAAGAATATATGAATACGGCTCTCGATCCATAACATGTGGCTGCTCCATGGTGCAGAGTACCTTGAAATGGGATGACATGCCTGACACTGTCATTAGTTACTTGTGTGTGGCATATACATGATTGAGTTTCAATTCAATGTGTATTTTCCTAATGTGTGACAACTTTGAGCTGTTTGCATGTAACCATACATTACAGTGAATGATTTTTTTAAATGTTATACTGCCAAATAATATTTGCATTTAAAAAGAAGCTTTTCAGAAGATAGTAGGCCTCATTATAAGTATGGCGGTAAGGCAACAATGCCGCCGGCATCGCTACCGGCACCATTGCTACCGTACTGCCATGCTACGAGTTGTCCGTCGAACTCGGCATGACCCGGTAATTGACCATTCGCAGGTGTCGGTAAAATCACAGGTTTGGTGGCAGCCGTGCCTTTGTTACAGGTACGGCTATCGCCAAACCCGTAATGTGGCCCAGTGTAATTATTCTCATAAACATGCCTGAAGGGGGTAGAATCTACATGGTCATACATTTTGTTGTACTGTTGAAATTTGCAGAGCTTGGAAACCATGCAGACATTATTAAGTGGCAGCATTGGGAACTATCCTTAATGGCTAATCTAAAATAACAAGCGGTGGCAAAGCCAAAAGTTCTAGCTTTGCAAATGCAGAGGATGAGTATTTTAATTCATGTAGCGGCATTTTAAAAGAATGTTACCCTCTACATTTACAAATTCAGCCTATCACATTTACAAATCCATCTTATTATTACCCATGCCTGCTTTTATATATATATGACATGATAACACGCGTATGACTGTCTCGCCCACCTGCAGCCTCTCCTATGACTAATACGCAACCAATGCTTGTTTTCCTTTGATCTCTGTGCCAAAGAGTAAAACTCTATTTGCAGCATCATTTGGGGCTATTCATTGAAAACAATCAGTGTCTCAGCTACCAGATGTCCTTCTGTAAAGAGAGGGAGATGCAAGCTCCCGCAGGTTCCTCTGTGTTGATTCTGCTTGAAGGGAAGATAACAATGCAATGCTGGCAATGGCCAATGCTGCAGTGAGCAAGAGTAAGCAAGAGCCTGCAGCATTTGAAAAAGAAAATGCTTTTAAGTTGTCTCCACTTCAAACAAGAAATACCCAGGTGGCGGAATTCTAGTTCATCCCCATACAGGGTTTACTGGGAAGGTGTATAGATGGAGGAGTAAGAGAGCACATGGAGGCTACTTCTGCAAGTAAAAGAAACAGAAAAGGCATGACTCTTTACTGCGGCCCTAAGAATGCCATCATTATCATATAGATCCATATTGTCCTTTATAAAACACCAGATCCTTGGACCTTCAAATCACTTTTCTTAACTTAGAAGTAAGAAAACAAAAGCTTCTTGGGCGTCTTACTAGCGGCAAAGCAAAAATCATGTTCATCCTCCCTAGTTGAACCTCAAGAATCCATGGTTCACATGAAAGGTCGTAACCAATATGTCAACAGTTACTGTGGAATGACAGAGGATCTGGTATTCAATTGGAGCTAGGAAAGGGTTCTTCCAAAGGCAACCTTGTGAACTAGCAGCGGGGCTAGCAATGGCTTTTTTGAGTGAAAACTGCATTGGTGGCTACAAGAAACCAATGGAGTTGTTTTAAGACTAGTGATCTGTGATCGTTGCTTGAAGTACTTTCCATACCAGACAGGCTCCTTCGGTCTGTGACATATGCCAGTATTTGCAGCTGGGTAAGTTAAAAACCGCAGAAAGGGGCCTAACATTTGTTCCACCTTGAACAAATTATATCTTTTTGTAACTGATTTACAATCATCGAAGCAGTAAATTATCAGCCAATAGGTATGCTGCCTTGCGGATAGTCAGATGCCAATGTGTTTGGTTTTAGCTCTTCAGGCCATTGTTTGAAGGCAATGGCCCTCATTACAACACTGGCGGTAACCCATGGCGCTATTAGCACCATGGTTGCTGCCGGTGTTGTAACAAGTCCGCCAATGTTCAATGGGGAATTACCACCCCATTCCAAGGTTGGCGGGGCGGTAATTCCCCATTGAACATTGGCCCTTCCCCATTCCCATTTTTGCCCATAGGGCTCAGTGGGACTGGGGAAGGCAGTAATTACGGTACCGCAAATTGCGGTACCATAATTACCTCGAAGGTCCCTTTGCGGGTCTCTACTTTAATGGCTGGTCCAGACCAGCCGTTCAGGTTGGGTCCCGCAAAGGGACATCGTAATTAGGCGCTAAGGGGTTAACAGCGCTGCAGCCTTTTACGGCGCCGTTAACCCCTTAGCGCCAGGGTCGTAATGACCCCCAATATCTTTTTCAGTTTTTGATAGTTGCAACACAATTTCCCCAAATTGCAAATGCAGAGCGATGCAGAATTTAAAGCCTGCCTTTGCTTCGCATTGTCGAATTGCAGATATTGAGTATTGTTACTTGCTTACTAATTGTTCAACTCAACATTTGCGCTTGATGATGGCATTTACAGAATGAATGTGTTGGCCATGTAGGGGTCTTTGCAGGAAAGCTTTTTATGCAATGTTGGGTGCATTGCAGGTAATTGTTGTATCCACCTGCTGTAGCCAGTGTGATTTCAAAAGAAAAGGCAAAGTCTGAGAACAAATGGAGGCTCTTGCTGCAATTTTAGTTTTTGAATTTCTGTACTATCTGAAATTGCATTTTATGCTATTTTGGTGCATCTATGTGGGACGCATCGTCGTAGTCCTTTTACCATTAGACAAAGGCTCTGACAGCTGCTGTAATTCCATTTAAAACACTTTGATGTTCTTGCAGTCTCAGATTTAATTGACAGAAGCCCACCACCTAATCACTCAACACCACTCCCCAAAAATACAACACTACCAGGCAGTTGAGATCCTTAGGTCCAAAAGTATTAGTTGGTGAAGCCTTTAGGAAAAATACACTGGGAGGCAGAATTCTAGGTGCAGCGGCATGCTGCCTCCGGAACAGCCCACTGGCCGCCAAGGCTCTTGGAAAAATCCCTCCCCCTCACTAAAGATGGAAGAACTTCCTCTTCATGATATCCTATAGTGTAGACCCGTGGGCATCAGTAGCTGTAAGGACTGCCAAGCTTTATGAACATGCATCTTGCACCAGACTGGTGTCTCCCTATTGTACTGTGTACTTTCTACCACACTCTTCTCCCCACCCCCGACTCCCACCCCCCTTGCCTGATCTGAAAGTTTCCAAAGCCTGTGAAAGATGTATTCCCCATCCGCCTTCCATGTGCTTTGGAAGGCTACACAACTGCAATGCCCGAGCTGGTGCCTTTTACAAATTATATAACATTAAAAAAATAAAAATGTCAGGTCCTACATTGAGACGGTATAATAGATATAAAAGACGGGGCTTTCCCCCTAGCACTGAGACTTCACAGGCCTTAGGTCTTATATAAATCTTAAAATATGCTATTTGGTTGACAATTTGTTAATATGATATTTTGTCCTGTTTTCCAGATCTATGCTCTAATGCGCATGAGATGTGAAGCAGCGGTAATGTTATTGGTCAAGGACAAGCACAACTGCACGTGGAGTGGGATTGGAATACAATGCAAATGACATTGGGATCTTGTGAAGAAACTTCATCTATCCAGTAAAGAGCATGGCAGGGTGTGTCAGTCTGTGGAACCAATCAGGTGAGCAGGGCCGAAGGTGTGGCGTCGCGATTCCATTATTTGCGATGCAGCCCTTTCTGCTGTTTAACAACGAGTGAAGCATCTTTTTTTATCTGAGCTCTGCTCAAACCTCCCAAGTTTCTCCACGAGGGTTAGGTGGTCAATGTATCAAATGCTGGTAAAAGTCCAGGAGGTTCCAAAGCAGGATCTCACGAATACTTCTCTGAGCAGTATATTCTCTCTTCCAATAGCACCGGCGCTGGACCAGGATAGCTGTGGCAACAAAGCAGACTGTACGTCTCTTAAAACAGTACAGCTCTTTATGTAATCCATTCAGTTAGTGGCTTTTGACTGAAGCACTATAAGCGGGTATACAGTGTTGGTGATGTTTTCCTAACTGGCACGGACTGTTTTATCCAGGGTCTGCTTTCTCAGTAATCTGTTATCCGCAAGTTCACAAGGACATTTTAGAGTGTGCCATCTCTGAAGGCCTCATTAAAAATTATGTAACAGGTGGGCAGTTTTCTATAATACAGGATGGACAGAGGACTACCAAGCAAGTGGTTGGGTCAATTTGTCAAGAAGAGGTTGATGACACTGATTTCAATACTAAGAAATTCGAATGTTTTCCAGTCTGGTGGACGTTTCAGTCCTTTTACTTCTTTTATTTTTATTATTTGATTTAATTGGTTAGCATTTTTACAAATTTACAACACAAAATACTCCCATGCATTCACAGTTTCTGTTAAAACGTTCAGAGCTTTACCATCCCGGGCATCAGAATTCCATTCAAGTCCAAAAGTTCAATGCCTCGATGTGGATTAAAAGGATCTGAAGGAGTTAAGGATAGCAGTTGACTTTCAGACTGGTGGATTTGTTTGAAACTCCATGTTCTGTGTTGGCAGAGTGCCCTTATATACGTTCTCAGTTTGTTATACTTCGTGTTCCATGCATTACTGATCCCTGGGGGAGAATGCTTCGTATAAATGAGACTGCCGCTATCACCCAAGCTGTCTTTTCCCTGTTAATCAGGTGCCCCCCCACCATTCATCCTCATCATGTCCTTAGAACTTAGTCACCAGGGGTACCAAGAACTTTTCCTGTTCCTTGATCAGCCTGGGGCAAGAGAGTAGTAAATGCTTGATGGTTTCGACCTGATCGAGTTTTGAACATAATCTACAAGTGTTTCCCTCTAGTTTGCTACGTATTGCATTTATTTCGTTGGTGGGGAGCAAGTTTAATCACATTCTTAGAAAGGTCTCTCTGTATACTCTGGTCGGGAATTTGAACAGGTAACCCCGAAGTTGATTTAACTTTTTGGTGTTCGGAGGTAGGTCACTGGTGAGTTTGAAGGAGGCTCATTGTCCAGAGTTAAATCCAATCAGTGTCCATGAGTTCCCTCTTTACTCTGGTTGGATTAAACATCAAGTCTCCTTCGGAGCAGCCAATTTCTTCCAATTTATTTCTGATTTTAGTCAACCACTGGGTTAGTAGTTTGCTTGATACACTCGATAGTTTTTTTATTTATGATCTGAAAGATTGTTGGGCTTGTCAGTAAAATGATTTTACAGAATAACACCAGGCTTTTCCATTCCACTGCAATGTACAGCGATGCAAGGCTTACTTCTCTATGTATGATTGATATTGCTGTAGAGTTAGGGAGGTTAAGTATTTTCCTCCAGAATAACCCTTGGAGCCTTGGCCATAGTTTGTATGGGATTTCTGGTCTGGCCTCCGCCCCATAAGTTAAGGCGGGCACCACTTTAGCTTTGTAAAAATTGACTACTGCCACCAAGGAAAAGCGGTCGTATCTTTTATCCATTAACTTAGCTTCAGTGGCCAGAGCTTTTGCGTTCTTCAGGAGTATGTCCTGCATTGGGGTCTCAATGGTGCTGTTGTTAAGGGTGACTCCCAAGTATTTAAACTTTTTTACTTGCTCAATCCCGTTTTGCCCCAGAGACCATTTAAAGGACTCTCTCCGGGTGTTTGTTTTTTCAAAGCACATGACTTTGGTTTTGTCTTGGTTTATCTCCAAAAAATTTTGGATGGTGTATCTCTGGAGACTATCCAGTTGGCGTTGGAGGCCAATTTCCATTTGATCAATCAATATCAGACCATCAACGTATAAGAGGCGTGTCACTTTAGTTTCACCAAAACTTGGAGGAAAATATCTCAGTAGTGGCTCAAAGTTCTTAATGTCCGATACATAGAAATTGTAAATCGCTGGCGCCAAGGGGCAGCCCTGCTTAACCCCTCTTGATGTCCGGATCGACGATGATAGGCCCGCATGGATTAAGCGCACTCTTATGGAAGTGTCGGAGTGGAGAATGATAAGAGGCTCTAGTAATTCACTTGGGCAGTTCCTCTCTGCTAGTATTTTCCACAGGAGGTCACGATTGACCCAGTCAAAAGCTTGGACCAGATCAATGAATGCTATGAAGATCCTGGGTCTTCCTTCTTGGATCTTGCCCTTTAAAATGCTCAGCAGCATAATGTTAGCCGACGTGCCAATGTTTTTCACAAATCTTGTTTGGAACGGGTCGGTCCAACCTGCTGTCCTTGTCCAATCCTGAAATCGCGTCAGCAGAAGGGAGCCAACAATTTTGCCAATCATGTGTAATAACGTGATTGGGCAGTAGGTTTTTGGATCTTCTCTTCTCCCTTTCTTAAAAATGGGCACTACCGTTGCTGTCCTCCATGAGTTGGGAATTAGCTGGCTAAGTGATGCTTTTCTGATTACCACTTGTACAAAGTGGGCCCACACCTCCGGGTTTTCCTTCAGTATGGCATTTGTCAAGCTGTCGGGGCTAGGTGCCCTTGATGAATTCAACTTTTGTATTTTCCCTAAAATGGTTTCCACATCATGTGGGATAGTCCATTCTTTACTTGCTTTTGGCATTAAAGTCGATAAGGTTGGAGTTGGACCATGGAATAGTGTGGAAAAATGTTCCTTTCAAGATGATTCGCTGATGTTATTTTGTTGGGGATCAGAGGTTGCAGATGGAATTGACTTAACCAGTGACCGAAATTCTTTGGACTTACTTCCACATTCAGCATTTGCTCAGAGTCGTTTTGGAGCATAGCGTGCCTATGAACAGCTACCCAGGTTTTATAAGCATGACATGCGTTGATTGCTTGCATTTTATGGACTTCTAAGTTCGATTTAGCTGCTACATGCTTTACCTTTTACTTCATAATGATTCAACTTGGGACTTCAGAATTAAGGACTGACACAGCTGAAAAACATAAATCCCACCTGCCCTAGCCAGCAGTCAATGGTAAAGGATCATGGGATTCATAGTCTAAAACATCTGGAAAACCGCAGGTTACAGACAGCGACTCTAAAAAGAAGCAGCAATGCAAGATGCCCTGTCAGCTTTTTACCTTGCATGTAGAAGTACTCTTTGTTATAAACACAAAAGTGTTCATATCCAACATCTTAAGAACTAGGAATAGAGGAGAGTGATGGTCTTTGGGGTACATACATTAAATGGGCCCAACCCAGGGCAGGAACAAAACTATCACAAATGTTGGAGACTCCCTTGCCACGAGGAAGCAAGCTAAATTCCTTTCAGCATCCACATGTGTTGACAATGTTGAGCATGGATAACGTTTCAAAAGATATCAATGGAACAGAACTTTCTTGTTGGATATCAGGATTTTCTTATGGATATGCAGAAATATCTACACACACCAGCTACTCATTTTAGTGTGTAGAGTTTATATTTTGTCTTGATGTTAACTAGCTTGTGTGATGAATCCCATGGAGCCCTCACTGTTTTCCCGGCAGTGACCTCCTCCCATGTGGCCTGGAGACGGCAGCTGCTACCTGATCTTGACCCTGCGGGCAGCTATATGAGAGAGGTTCACATGGGGGAAGACAACCTCCCGGGGAATATCATGACGTCATCGGATGAGACATGGTATCCCCCTTTTTTCTGAGGATAAACCTTCCTTCCTGAATGCCCTAATAACATATTGTCATACCTCCCCTTTTCCACCTACAACGAATGTTGAAAACCTTTTGTCAAGACCCACAGGTCAAACCTCAAAATATAACCTGCTTTGTATAATTGCTGGAAACACCTTCCCAGACTCCACATACCAATCTTCCAAGACAGAATTGTGATCTAAAACTACTAAGAACATTCACCTAGGGTTTTTATGCAACTCATCAATGGACTACCATTCCCACAACCACCAAAATACTGGGACGAGGAAGAGGGGTGGAATAATGCAGAGCAAAGGAAGCCACGAGCACAAGCAGCACTCTAGTCGCTGGGAGCGCACACCGGTGTCCGGAACATTTAAACCACAGAAGCAGGAAGCTAGGAGACACTGCTTGCGGGAGAGAGCTGGTCCTCTCTATGTGAACTGGGAAGATGACAGGCTGAAAGAAGCTCGGTGGAGTCAACCGGCTCGAGAACGGAGGGAAAGAAAGCTGCTCCAAGCAGAAGAGACTCTGCAGGAATGCCAGAAGTCATCAGAGGACTCCTGGGCGTTCGCAGGTGTCGGGAGGCATAGTTTCACTTACCAGAGTCCCGTAAGAAGCAGACAAGCCCAGCTGAAGCTGCGAGGAGCAGGAATGATGAGGGAAAACGGTTGCGAAAGAGAAAGCTCCAAAAGATCATCACTAGCTGCCCAGGTTGGGAACAAGGAACGCCTGCAAGAGCCGGTGAGTTCATCCAGGGACACAGGGGACACCGGGGCGTATTGGCAGCCATGCCGAATTCAAATAATTGGGAATAACGGAATATAGAGGAAAAGAGCATTTTGTAAAAACCGAGAGAGAAAGGGTAAAAGAACATTTTACAAAAAGGGAAAGTTATCCAGAAAGGCGGGTCTTTCGAATTTGCCAATGCAGGCAGTATATGTATATGAAAACCCCAGACAAGACAATATATATCAAGCAGAATATATTGGCTAATAAGGAATATATTGGCTAATAAGGTAAACACACAGGACTATCAAGTCTGGAAGTGTGAGCAAGAGCTCACCAGTGAGAAGCCCTGGCAGGAGAGTATACCAGGCAGTTACAAATGTGTTTTTACAAGAAGCCCTGCCAGGAGAGTATACTAGGCAGTTGCAAGAGTGTGAAATACAGAAACACCCTGGCAGAAGAGTACGCCAGGCAGGTGCAAGAGAGTGAAGGAAGTTCTGGTAGGGAAGTATACCAGGCAAGGACAAGCTGAGTAGGATACAGAAGTTAATAGGGTCCTGAGAAAGATATGCCAGGAATAGTCAAAAGGAAAGGGCTTCGTAAATCCAGAGAATAAGGAGTTAAAACCTGGCAGGAGAATACGCCAGGTATCCTGACAAGATAAAGAAAATAGACCAAACAGTGTTGTTGATTATTGTTGTTGTTAATTATAGAAGTATACAAAAAGGGTCATGAGAAGGATATGTCAGGACTGTCCAAAAGCCGTGTTGATACACAGAATTACCAGGTTACTCACTGTAGTGACCACCTTACTCCTAGTCAATAGTCCCCTTTCCTCCATACTTGTGGGACATCTCTCCGTCCTGTGGGACGGGACCGGAGCACTTTGTAAAAAGCATCCAAATCTTTCAAAAAATCTGTCCTTCCTCTCTTTCCTGCGCGGGGCCCGGCACGCAGCCCTAACCCCGCCCACCTTGGCTCCGCCCCGTGCATCGCCCCTCAGTCCTTTTCTTTGCCAGGTCAGAGACCCATTAACCAATACAGAGGAACCTTATTAGAGGGGACGGCGGGCGGGCACATGGAGGAAAGGGGACTATGGACTAGGAGTAAGGTGGTCACTACGGTGAGTAACCTGGTAATACTCCTACGTCCCGTCCCCCTTCCTCCATACTTGTGGGAGATTCCCAAGCACTCCTTACAGGAACTACGGGTGGATGGAAATACCCCTTACTGAAAAAGGTTCTTTAGCACAGCCTGACCAAACTGAGCATCAGCTCTAGAACTCATATCGAGGCAGTAATGCTTACAGAAAGCAGATGGAGAGGCCCGAGTAGCTGCCCTAGCGATGGACCCCCAGGGAACATACTTCTGAAAAGCAACCGCAGCTGCCTTGCCCCGCACCAGGTGTGCATGAATACCTTTAGGAGGTTTCAGCTTTTGGACAGTGAAAGACTCCGTGATACAAGCGGCAATCCACCTAGAAATAATTGCCTTAGATGCCCGTTTACCTTGAGGGTTGCCGAAAGTCACAAAAAGTTGAGAAGAACTTCTAAGCTCGGAAGTCCTATCCAGGTAGAACTTAAGAGCTCTTCGGACATCAAGACAGTGTAGAACCCTCTCCGCCTCAGAGGCGGGGTTCGGAAAAAAGACCGCTAGGGAGATCGATCGATTCAAATGGAATTCGGTCACCACCTTCGGCAGAAAAGCCGGATTAGTTCGAAGGACTACCTTGTCCTTGTGAAAGACCAAGAAAGGATGCTCCACCCACAATGCCTGGAGCTCACTCACTCTCCTTGCCGATGTGACGGCGACCAAAAAGGACACTTTCCAAGACAAGTACTTGAGGTCCACAGTAGCCATCGGCTCAAAGGGTTTATGGCACAGCGCCGTCAGGACAACATTCAGGTCCCATGGCGGGTGCGGATTACGAACTGGAGGGTAAAGGCGTGTTAAACCAGCGAAATGCCTCTTTACCACTGGGTTAGCCAGAGAGTACGACCATTGATCCGTAGAAAGATAAGCAGAGACCGCTGACAGGTAAGTCCTGCATGACAGAACATGAACCCCTGACTCTGCTAGGGAGGACACGAAGGACAACACTGCATCAACCATGGCCCCCCCTTAGATCCAATTTCTTCTCTAGACACCAATGACAGAACCTGAGCCATTTACTCTTGTACTGAGATCTGGTCGAAGGTTTTCTGGAAGCCTGGATAATATGCATGTTATCCGCAGACAAATTCAGATGCTCTAAAGACCTGAACTCAGGCACCAAGCCGCCAAGCTGAGCGATTGTGGGGAGGGGTGCCACAGCTGTTGCTCCCCCTGGTGGAGAAGATCGGGAGTTACCGGTAACCTGATCAGCAGATAAACCGACAGGTGTTGGAGTTCTGAGAACCAAAACCTGGCCGGCCACCACGGGGCTATCAGTAGAAGAGAACAGTTCACCGACTTCTTCAACTTCCAAATTGCCCGGTGAACTAGAGGCAGAGACGGCAAGGCGTAAGCTCTCATGTGGTGCCATGGAATCCCTAGAGCATCCCCCAGAGAGGAGGTTCCCAGCTCCCCTCTAGAGGCATACAGAGGAAGCTTCTTGTTCGCCGCCGTCGCGAAGAGGTCCACCTGCGGTGTGCCCCAGCGCAAGAAAATCCCTGAAAGGACCTCCGCCTTCAACTCCCACTCGTAGCTGACCACTGTCCGCCGGCTGAGCGCATCTGCTGTGACATTCAGCTGGCCCGGGATGTGCACTGCAAGCAGCCAGACACCATGAAGCACGGCCCACTCCCAAATCTGGATGGACAGGTCCACGAGGGGGGGAGACTTCGTTCCCCCCTGCTTGTTGATGTAATACATCGACACCACATTGTCCGTTCTTATGTGGACCACTTTGTTGACAATGACCGGTCTGAACGCCTTGAGCTCCAAGAAAATCGCCAGAAGCTCCAAATGGTTTATGTGCAGGAGCTTGTCCTGAGGCGACCAGAGGTCCGAGACCTGAAGGAGATCTAGGAGGGAGGAGTCAGTCGTGATCGTCACCATAGGGACCGGGTCCTGAAACCCCGCGCCCCCAGACAGATTGCTGAGAGATGACCACCAGTCCAGGTCTACTCTCATGGAATCTGGAATCATTATCCGCATGGAGTCTGGGTCCACTGCCTGACGCCATGAATTCCGAAGGGCCATCTGGGTCTGTCTCATTTTGAGACGAGCAAGAGGAAGAGCCAGCACACACAAGGCCAGGAGGCCCAGAAGCCTCTGGAACCACCAGGCCGACATACTCTCCGACTGCGCAAACATCTGACACGTGGCCAACAGATCCGCCATTCTGTCCCCGGTCAGGTATACTCTGCAGTCGATCGTGTTCCAACGAAAACCCAGAAAAATCAGGTCCTGAGAGACCGTCATGGAGGATTTCCGCCAGTTCACCGACAGCCCAAGATGGAACAGGAGCTGAAGGAGAGACTGGAGGTTGCCCGCTGCCACCAGCAGATAAGGGCTGCGTAGAAGCCAATCGTCCAAATAAGGATACACATGGATACCCTGAAGACGAAGATAGGCCGCAATCACCGACATCATCTTCGTGAAGACACGCAGCGCCGAGCTGAGGCCAAAAGGAAGCACCCGAAACTGGAAGTGCTCCTCTCCCAAAGAGAAACGGAGGTACCTCCTGTGTGGAGCCCAAATCAGGATATGCATGTACGCATCCTGAAGGTCCACCACGCTGAGCCAATCGCCCGCCTGCAATGAGGAGCCAATCTGGCCGGGCGTGATCATCTTGAATTTCTCTTGGGACAAGTAAAGATTGAACTGGGAAAGGTCTAGGGTGGTGCGCAGGCCAGCCTGGTTGGGTTTGGGCACCGTAAACAGCCGGGAGTAGAAGCCCTCCCCTCGCTCCCCAAGGGGAACGGGTTCCACAGCTCTGAGGAGCAGAAGTTTCTGAACCTCGGCCTTGAGGGAAGGTGAGCCTGACAGCAGAAAAGGAGGGTTGAGGGGTGGGGTAGGGGGTAAAGGTAAGTGGAAGCCCGCCCGAGCGACTGACAAGACCCATCTGTCTTCTGTGATAATGAGACGCAATGCGTCCTCCCACCGGGGTCTCGTGCGAGCATGGAAAAACCTCATTTGGCAGGTTTATCGGTGGCGGTGCCACCTGAACCTGATGAGGAGGCTGAGGAGCGGGAGAAATACCGCGTACGCTGTTGTCTACGGCGGTTATTTCCCGCAGGAGTGTCCACTCTGCGCGATTTGCGGTCGAGGAAGCCCCTGAAACCAGAAGAAGGTCGACTCTGCGGTAACGGTCTCTGAGGTTTGAAAGGAGCTTTAACCAGAACAGACAATGATTTAGCCGTCTGAGTGCTATCCTTGGTTTTGGTGAGCTCTACATCAGTAGAAGAATGAAAAAGCTCCTTACCATCGAATGGAAGGTCCAAAACCTTGTCTTGCACTTCCTTCGAAAACTTAGTGGCATGCAACCACGCTTGCCTCGAGGTATCAACCCCGAGCATCATGCCCCGAGCCAAGGGGTCTACGTGATGAGCCGCAGCCTCCAGGAGATCCTGGGCCAAGACCCTGGCATCGGAAAGGCCACCTCTGAAATCTTCCAACTTCTCGACTGGAATGTGCTCCTCAAACTCCGACAGACCTTTCAACATCCGCATGTTAGCTCCCGCCAAAATCAATTCGGCATTGGCCTGCCTGAGCTGCAAGGCCGAATTGGCAAAGATTTTCCTCCCTAGGGAGTCCAGGAGCTTGTCCTCCTTTCCCAAGACCTGCGTAGCCGTCGCGGAAGAGGTTGCTGCAGGTCTGGACTGCAACGTGGCCGCAGCCACCACTGTGGAGGAGGGAGGCGGAACAAGACGACAAGGCCACTTCCTCCGAAGAGTGCAGTCTGTACCTCGCGTCAATATTTTTATTGACAAAAAGTCCTGTGTGGCTTCTCCCAGACTCTTCGGACCTCAGCCAAAACATCCTTCTGCAGGAAAAGTCCGGTACGCTCCAAAGGAGACAGGGTGAACGCCCCAGAAAGCACGCCCTCCTGTGGAGCCGGTGCCTCGGGACCCGGGACATCTAAGAAATTCATCATGTCCATTACCCGGTCATGAAAAGCTCTAACAGAGCGGGGAAGGTCCTTGTTGTCCTGCTCGCCTTGAGGGTCATCTGACAGGTCAGGATCCTGCTGAACCGTGTCAGGCACTGCCTTGTCCACTGGGGACAACGGTGGCAAAGGCGGAAGGGCAGGGGCAGGCACCACGGGCAAAGGAGGCGTCGGCGGAACCACCAGAGGAACGGGTGGAGCCGGAGGCGCTGGTGGACAAATTTCCTTAAAAAGCCCTTTGAAATACTCCCTCATGGGGTCGGTGCGCATAAGCGCTTGAAATTTACTGAAAAAAGCGTCTTCAGGAGATTGCTTCGGAACCTGGGGAGGCCTCTCATGAGGTGGACAAATCCAGGGACGTAACGGAGAAGGGTGCTACGCCGGGCCCTCCGCCGACGTATCCACATAAATCAAAGGGGCCGCCCCTGCAGGCAACGAAACATTGTACGGAAGGGGCATCCGGGCGTTCCAATCATAAACGGGCCGGTAAGGATACGCACAAGTGACCTTATGTTTACCGAAGGGACCGAACCCTGCACCAGAGGCCGATGGCGTAGTTGTAGGGGTAGTACCCAAAATGGCCGCTGTGGTCGTGGCGGGAACGGCCGCCATTTTGTCTTCATCTGAGGGGAACTGCGGCACGTGAGGAGGTGAGGCAGGGGTCTCCGTCGATGGATCAGGGGTCTTAATTTTAGCCTTAACATAATGAACCTCGGCAGAGCCGGTACTATGAGGCCTGGAATGTTTCTGCGACATACCAACCGCCAACTGAGCCTTGGAAGGAAGGACCTGGGCACTGCCGGTAAAAGAAGAACCTTGCTTCTTTGCCCCCTCAACAGATCTGGTATCACCACAAGAGCGGGAACGGTGAGAAACCGCTTTCACCGACAGGGCCCTGCCCGGCCCCTCAGAACTGCTGGTAGCCTTAGCCTCTGTACGAGGGACCTCGGGCCTAGGCCCCGTAATAGCCTTATCGGCACGGGCCTCGAACATCCGTTCGGTAAACACAAGCCCAGCCAAGGCCTTGTTTTTAAGGGAAGCCGAAAGAGAGGCCTCAGAGCAGGCTCTGGTACCCTGTGACTCAGCAGTACTGGGTCTACACACAGCCCCCACAGGAGGGGCCTCGGAAGTTACTCTGGTGTACACAGGCCCCTTACAGAGACCCTCGGAGAAAACTCTGGTAGAATTATTAGGCCTGACAGGCACCTCAGGGCGAACCCAGGTGACAGAGCGATCAACACCCCTCCCGGCTCGAGAGGAACCCGGGAAGGTATCCCCCGGCCGGGGTGCTCTGAAAACTAAAGAACTTACCGGGCGTTTCTTCTTCTCATCGATGAACGCCTGAAAATGAGATGGAGGAGCGCGTCGGAACACCTCCTCCCACCGTTCCAACCGACGTTGAAGAGCCCGGACCGAAAAGGGAGTCACAGTAAAAACAGGAGTCCCAGCGGTGTTCCGGACCCAAACACTCTAAACAAAGAGGATGGGGATCCGCCCTCGCGAAGCGACGATGACACGAAGAGCAGTCTGGAAAGTCTAATTTAAAAGACATAGACAGACTAGAAGACGAACGCTAGCGAGAGCCAGAGACGAAAACAGGGAAGAAAATCTTCCGAGGATGCAAGTGCGTCTGGCCCCGATCGAGCGGAGAAAAGGACTGAGGGGCGATGCACGGAGCCAAGGTGGGCGGGGTTACGGCCGCGTGCCGGGCCCCACAAAGGAAAGAGAGGAAGAACAAATTTTGGGAAAAATGTGGATGCTTTTTACAAAGTGCTCCGGTCCCGTCCCACAGGACGGAGAGATGTCCCACAAGTATGGAGGAAAGGGGACGGGACGTAGGAGTAAAAGAGTGAACCTTTGGAAGGGGAGTATACCAGATATCCTGTCAAAGAGGTGGAGAGAAATCTAGGAGAAAGGGACCACCACCTTGAACGAGGGTCTCTGTCCTTGATAAAACCTTTGTGTCCAAGAAAGCAGAAGGAATCCACGGGAAGGGAATCACCCTCTAGAACAATGATACACTTCCTTGAGAAGCTTTTGTGTTAAAAGTAGTTTTGTTGTTGGACAAGAAATGTTCAAGAAACTGTTACTTGGGAAATCTTCAAAGAAGTGAAGAGAAATTCAGGTGAAGGGATACCACCTCTGGAGCAAGGATCCGTATCCTCTAAACACTTTTTTTTATTGAAGTTATACATTTTTTCTTTTTGAACATTTATAAAGCCCTTAAAGCCAAAGACATTAACCTTTTCAGCTTAGAATTCATTTTCTTTAAAATGTGAGGGTCAGAATAGTACTTTGGACATGGGACAGTTTTGTTTTGGACATTCGGACACTGACAGATCAATTGCTTAATTTTAGGTAGGGAAACACCTCTAGAGTAGGAACAGTGAAGTATTTCTTCACCCCCTTTTCTTTTAAATAAAAGTCTTTAGACACTGCCACGTCTAACTTGTGTACACGTTTCATTTCTGACTCCTCCTACTTGCAAAAAATACACTGCTAGGTTTCGTCAACAGGATCTGAACCACACAATTTGAATAAAACTTCAACAACACCCTGACAAACACAATTTGGTCATTTTGTTTGTTTTGTTTGTTTGTTTATTTATTTGTATAGCGCTCCAGACCCAGGGGTAAAAGGGTGATCAGGTTAATGGTTACAAGATACAGTTTATACATTTGGATATATTTACATTTTATACAATTTATACAGTTTAAATAGTTTAAACATATTTATGGTACATAACAAAACAATCGGGACGTGGAAATACAGAGTGAATGCTAAGGTATGTATGTGTGATGTTATGATTGGGATAGTGAGGTGTTAGTTTTGTTCAGAATCCATGGGATGACATGGTTTCTGAATGATTGGAAAGATGAGATAGTTTTGATGTCTAGTGGTAGAGTGTTCCAGAGTTGGGAGGCTAGAACCGGGAAGCTGGTACCGCCGGCTCTTTTCAGGGAGAATCTGGGCACCACTAGGCTCAATGTGTGGTGGTTCTGGCAGAAGATTTCAGGGTAAATTTGTTAGTGAGGTAGGGAGGGGTTTGGTGGGTCAGAGCTTTGTAAGTGAGGCAGATGGTTTTGAGGTCTATTTGTTGTTGTATGGAGAGCCATTTGCAAGAATTTCTAATAGTAGAGATATGCTCTCACCTAGGGATGTTTAAAGCCGCTCGTAGTGCATTGTTTTGGAGGACTTGCAGTTTGTTAATTATGGATTTGTTAGCGCCTACATTTTATTCCTCTTTCTATATCCTGTCCGTCTATGAAGGCAAACTTTCTGCGCCGCTCGATTCTTTGTTTTCCTTTTTTCTTAGGTAGGTGGTAAAAATCGCCAATTACCGGCATGGCATAATTAGCGTGTCTGCCCTCGCAAGAGGCCGCAAATTGCGTGCCATTACGAGATCGCGGGCACAAGCCTACCGCCATGCCGGTAATGAGCCTACCGCCATGCTGCAAAAGTCCCCAAAAAGTCCCTTAACGGCATCGTCGAAAGCGCTGTTAGCACTTCCGACCTGCCGCCACATGCAAATAGCGGTCTTCGCAAATAGCGGTGACCGCCATTAGCGGTCACCGCTAATAGCGGTTACCGTAATTTTGCGGAACCGGAAATAGCGTCATCGCACCGGAATGGGAAAGAGCACGGTGGCCATCTTTAAAAACACAATCCATTGCCATCCTCCTTATCCAGGACACCTTACCAGGAACCACATTGGAAAATACACCAACGACACCGTAAAGATGCCCAAGGCCGTTAAAAAATCGTCTGAGCGGCAACGCAAGGAGAAATTTAGCAAGGAGGAGCTCCTTATGCTCACGCCGACACTAGCAGAAAATGCACAGGTGGTCTTCAATAACGACATGCGTCGGGAGACCATTGTGAAGAAGGCCATCTGGGAAGAGGTAGCCCACAAGGTCAGCGTGGTAGGCACCACAACCCGCACAGTTAAAGACTGCCGAAAGAGGTGGGATGACCTCCGGCTCCGTGTGCGGAACATTCTATCCGTTAACCGCAACCTGGCTATGGGCACAGGAGGAGGCAGTGAATCGCCAATCAAGCTCACTGAGTGGGAGGAGACGTGTGCATCATCTATCGGGGTGGAATCCATCGAGGGAGTTGGACAAATGGAGCATGGCGTGGCCATTTCGTCCGATGGAGGTGAGTGTATGCATCAAACAATGCACAGTGAAGTGTGATGTTCCCCCCAATCATGTGTCCATATGAATGCCGTGGATCCAGCCACAAACAAACATGCATGCATAACCACATACCCGTACAACACAGAGCCATTCATGCATGACTCACCCAACATCCCTATTACCTGCATCCACACTAAAGAACCCTAAATGCATAGAACAGTATGACATATTCATTTAGCTCAAGGCAGGTCGACCCATGACTGATGGTTTTCCACATTTCTCACCCTTACAGGATCACACACTGACACTGAGGAGGCACGCACTTCCACACCTGCTCCCACATCCAGCAAAAAACCCAGGAGGGATGCCACAGGGGACACCGCCACATCCGCAAGGGCAGCCAGGACGAGTGACCATGACCACAGAGACAAAGGCAGCCGGAACACCAGTTGCACGCATCCACAGGCCATGCCTGCTCCCATCGTGGCACCCACGGAAGTGTGTCTCCCAGCAGGTGAAGGCAGCATCGAGGGAATGCACTCTGCTGCCACCAGCTCAACAGGTGAGGCAGCAGCCACTGCCCCACCTTCAGATGAGGAGGAAACACCTGCCATTGATGATGAAAGCCAGAGCCCCAGACCAACAAGCCCCTTACTGGCAAGCCCGAGGTTCTCTTCAGGTCCGGCTAGCCATGGAGAATCACCCACCCCTGAAGGGCCATGGAGCCCCCAGGTATTCTCTCCTGATGCAAGTGCAATGGATCCAGGTGCATCAGCCATCCCACCAGCACCCACCATGCGACATGACCTCTCGTCCATCTTTCAGAGGCAGACCGAGATGACTGGCCTAGTAGGGCAACATGTGGCTGAGACAGCCCGCCTGAGGGAGGACATTGCTACACTTGCACAGCAGACGAGGGAGGGCATGGAGGCATGCACCAACCGAATCTGCAGTGAAATGGCCCAACTGCGGCAGGCCATGAACCGCATAGCAGACGCAATTGAGCGTCGGTGCCCACTCACGGCCCAGGAAGAACCAGGCCCCTCCTCGTATGGGAGTTCACGTCATACTAGTCCCCTACGCCCGTCTATGCGGAACCTGCGGCGCACCGCTTCACAACCACCAGATGACGATGCAGGCACTGGCAAATAGGGCCACCAAGATTCGGGTGCCACATGTGGCGATGGACACATTCACGCCATGAGACTCACATGGGAGTGTTGAGGGGGGAGGGGGGTAAGGGTGTATTTGGGTGTGTTGAGGGGGGAGGGGGGTAAGGGTGTATTTGGGTTTGTTGAGGGGGGAGGGGGGAAAGGGTGTATTTGTGGAGTTGGGGTAATGCACTTTTTATCACATTATGTTCAATATACACTGTTCTGAGTTTGAAACCCAAGCGTGGTCTCCATTATTGTGTATGTGTCATTCATTGTGGACAGGGTCCTTTGTGGGCCTCGAAACATGCACCAGGGCAACAATACCCGTCTACGTCCATGCTATTTCACCTTGGTGCCTGATGAGATTCCAGAATCAGATGCTGATGCACATCTTGTGCCTCCTTGGCACTGCCTCTTTCATGTCCTGCCGGGGCATTCCACCCGCACTCATCCCCAGCCACATCATACTCTTCTGGTGGTTGCATGTCAATTTCAAGTGGCATAGGCACATTCCATCATATGCACATTTTGTGATGCTCTACACATGCCATGGTTGTCTTTGGCACTTTGACACGGCCGTACAGGAGTGCCACACCCAGGCCGCTTAGGCAGCTGAGCACTTTCATTGGAAGTATGTGCAATATTGTTGTCCTCTTCCTGATGGTTCTGTGGGTTCCGTACTGGGGTTAGGAGCCACCTCCTCAGTGGATAGCTGGCATCGCCTGTATGGTGTGAGGAATGGGTACCTGTTACGGTTCACCTCTGGTGCTGGCTGTTGTTGTTGGTGCTGCACTGCTATCATGTACTCCAGCCCATCATGTCATGCTGCTGCTATTGGGACCATCTTGGTGTGGGAAGGGGTGTGGTGTGCTCTTTTGTGCTGCCTGTCTCCATTGCATACACCTGTGCTGATTGTGTCCACCTGTGGCAGATGGGTACACTGCTCAGGTCTCTTAACGGGTGCTTTTCGATGCCGTTATTTGCGCCATGCAGGTAAGGGGTTTTTAGGTGTTTTCCATGCCGCTAATGCCATGTCCGCATGGCTTGTGATGCCCTGGTATTAGCGCCATGGTGCTAATTCCGACATGGGGGTCGCGCGCCCGCGGCCTTGCCGCTATTAGTGGCACCGTAATTAACGGGTGTGCTAATAGCGGTGGGTCCAGGTCGTGATTGGCTTGGGAAATTACCGGTACCGGTAATTCATTACCGGTACCGGTATTCCCTTACCGCACAACGTGTAATGAGGCCCTCACACTCTGAAATAGTCAGTACTCTTGAAGGCAAATCTTTCTTTTCACTATAGAGCATGATACTGATGTGGAAAGGAGGAAAGGATAAACGCATTCAGATTTTTAACAAAGATGGCTATGGGCATCTTTCCTTTTGTGACTACTGTCATAGTGTGCATCTAATGGGTACACAATACAAGACAAGTCGATGAGGTGCATCAGATATTCTATTAAATAAAACAACATGAAAATGTGGTTTGGGTGGAAGTGAATGGTGAGAGTGGATGTAAGTGCTATGGGGAAGTAATGAACAACCAAAGTGGGCATCCTTTCGGCAAGGATCAATATTCCCACTGCTTAACTGGGCATGGAAGTAAGTTAATCACACAGGTCCCCCTACCAGGATGTGAACGTCTTTATTGGGTCAGAAATAAAAGGGGACGTGTTTAACAAAATGGTGAACAAAAGAAAGTAAAGTCTTACTTAGTTCTTCATTTGGGCTCTCATTGGCCCTAATCCACAGTCCAATATAATCCCCTTATCTTTTGTCTTCAGGGTGCAGGTATTTGGGTGTTCTCAAATCCTCTTCTATATGCAGAGGGTACAGCGGGTCCTAAGCCAACAGGTATTGGACTGTTAACAGTCTAAAGGTTTGCTTCATGTTCCAATGTTGAAAATGTGTTTCCTTGAAGGGGAAGGCTTAATTTCTAACACTGGGTGTTTGGGTCTGGCTAGGAAACGGGAAAGGCTGGATGGTGGGGGTGCGAGTACTCCTGTGACTGCCCCCTGCCTTAGTGGGGGCTCCCGGTTGGGGTGGTCTATGTATCTCCAAAATACTCTGTGGTAAAGAATCCACTAGCTGTGGGTGGCCACTAGCTCCTTTGATCACCCCAGTGTCAGTCCCCAAGATTAAGCAGGGGACTTTCTGAGACCATTTTCTAATTTTTTCTTCTTTACTTTTTATATTTGTACTTTGCACTTGGATTCAAGGGAAAACTGAAAGAAACTGTCAATAGCATAAGAAAAAACATGCCCCTCCTTTTCAAACACAGCTAACATATCCTAACCCACGTGTTCAGGGGAGATACTTTAAAAAGAAAAGTAATACAAATAATGGAAAAAGCAAAGCAACGTTTTTTTCTCCCAAAGATTTAATGATAAGTAATTTGAAAAAGCTTTCCATCAATCTTTTCTTTTACTTTTTTTCTGACTGGTGGTATGATACAGCATGGAAAGGAGAAACAGGGGCACAACTAGCAGAGCTGTCTCTGCTTGCGGAATACTGGGCAGTGAACAATGATCTGGATGAAAGGGGAATAGTATTCTTCAAAGCATGCAACGAGAGAAAGATGCACTAATGCAATGCTGTAATTTGTGTAGGTACTTTCATTGCTCCTACAGTGAACATATTGTTTTACGTGTGCTGATAACCAGCATATACTTAGACGCTCTGCATAGATCCAATTGTGGGGGGAAAGGCATGTGAAGGGTTAAAATGGTAATTCGTCAGCTAAAATGTGTTTTAATGGCCGGGCAATAAGAGAAATGGATACATACTTGCTTACAGTGCATCACCCTTTAGTGGTTCCCGCCCTTCCTACAATCATGCATTAACCAAGTGAAATGGCACATTTCCTGTCTTGGCCTAGAACGATCACCTGGAACAGCCCACAAAGAACCATCTATAAGCCGCAACTCATCAAAAGGGATGCAAATCTACTTACGAGTAGTGGTCGAAATCTCACACTGGAAGCTACTAGTTTCACACTCAACAATAGTCCATTATCAATCACAAAAAGCTAATGGCAAGTGCAGGGTTTGAGGCCTGCTTAGAGGTATAAGCAGAAACTGCTGTGCTTTCACTTTGTGATAGAGTTGCCCTTACACATCTTCTGTCACCAAACAGATCAAGAACTAAAATATATGGGTGTGCGCAATAGTTAAGGTCTCATTTTCACTACAGATAAAAAGTAAGGAAATGTACTGTAATGATCCATCACATTTGGATTATTAGATAATGGGGTCAAATCTGGTATCACCTTATAACCTAGTTAGTACCTAATGACAAAAGAAACAACTTCATGTTTACAGTATCCACCGTTAAGCTTTGTTCAACAAAATTGGGTCAATATATGAGTGCAGCAAACCTACCCACAATCCATAGTGCATAGCTACTGACAGGGCAAAGTTGCCCAACAATCCTTTCCGATAAGTCTGGCAGTTTCTCCTTTCCTTCCCAATTTCAATGTACTTTTGTCAATTG
Source organism: Ambystoma mexicanum (assembly GCF_040938575.1). NCBI lineage: Eukaryota > Metazoa > Chordata > Amphibia > Caudata > Ambystomatidae > Ambystoma > Ambystoma mexicanum. The sequence goes on along the minus strand of NC_090940.1, from coordinate 107,730,784 downwards.
TTAGCAGCAGACCTCTTGCCATGTGGGATGCCATGTCCCAGTCCTGCTCCTGGGATTTCACTTTCCCATCAATTGCATTCTTGCATCACTTCCACTTTCATAAAATGGCAAATCCCAGGACTGGAGCAGGATATCCTGGAGACATGGATTCATCTGGTACTCTGATCAATAGATACAATTCCAGTTTCTACTCGTGTTGCAAAAATATGATCTTCCACACATCCGCAAAGGAAATTGACTTGTCATTAAGCAAAGAAACTGAAGGTGAATGTGAAGCTGGCTAACAGATAGGAAAAATCAAACCATAAAAGGCAATTGAGACAGTGTTTGCAATGTGGGTATGATTATTTTCTCAGTGGAACGAGTTTACATTGTTGTGTATACCAAGATCCTTTTTTTGTGGTAATGTGTGTAAATATTTACAATTTATCACATGCTAAAACGTGAACGTTCCCCAAAGTATCAACTGAATACGAAAAAATTGCTTCTTGCAGTAAACATTAGTCACAACTATTGTAGAATGTCGGTCCTCCATCTGAATATCTTTACACGGTGGGAGGAGAATAGTCTGTCCTACATTAATCTAAGGATATTAAATGGTGTGACCCAGTTTGTACGGCAGAGGTGAGGAACTTGTACCCGATTACACTGGAGAGGTGAGGGGCCTGTCCCTGACAATTGTATCTTATAAATGCCATATCATATCACTACAGAGGTGAGGGACTTGTCCCTGATTACACTGCGATGGTGAAGGACTTTTCCCTGAATGCACTGCCGAGGTGAGGGACCGGTCCCTGATTCCACTGCAGAGGTGAGAGACTGGTACATTTACACTTCTGTGATTAGGTGTTTGTCCCCGATTACACAGAAGAGGCGAGGGATCAGTCTCTGACTGCACTGTGGCATTGGCTGACCTGTCCATGATTACACTGAGTGTTAAGTGACCTGTCCCATAAAACAATGTTGGTACGATTTATTGCTTAACTTTGAAGTTTTCTAATGAGCTGAAATTGGCATTCAACCTCTTGGAAGTGCTTGGAAGGATACAAATTCACGTCAGAACACAATGCAGCGAAGTACATTCCTTCATGAGAACAAAATGGTACAACAAGCGAAAAGGAGGGGAAAGTGGCAGCGTGAAGAAACAAAATGTAAGCAATTGTATCAAAGATAGGTTCTGATAGAATGGGTCCTTGATATCATGGTGAGACTGGTTGGGCCTGATAAACTGCTGAACGCAGCCAAGCTTTGAGGCCACAGCAGTATTTCTTTAAGGTAGTTCCAGTTCTGAGATATTGCGAGTGATCGTTTCAATGTTTAGAGGAAAGTGTAGAAATAGAATGCCTGCTCTGTTAATTTCTTCGAAACTTTGGTCAAATCAAAAATTCGGCAAGGCAGACCTCAAATTCCTAGTGGGCATGTGCCTCTTGATGCAGGATTTGAGGTTGGCAGTGCATTTGTTGCAAAGGCCCCTGAGGAGAGTGCTCAGAGTCTTAAAAATGATTAGCTGCTCCACATGGAACCCTTTCAGAGTTTTCAGTGATAGCATCCCAATGTTTGAGATAGAAAATATATTGTGGCACCATGAGTTGGTGCAGTTGCAATTAGCAGAGAGAGTATTCGTTGAGGCCCACATAGAAGTTACAATAGTCATGTCTTGCTATAACAAAGGCTTTATCCAACTCAATGTTTTTGGGAAAAGCAAGTCAACAGAAAATCTTTCTCATCATGATACGGTTGGAGGTGCGTTTTTGGGACAATTGTGTTAATTTGTCAGGCGAGATTGTAAGAGAATACCCACATTCCTAGCCTTAGAAGGAGAAAAACAAGTTCCCCAAAACGTCAGCTATTTGGAAGGGGACAAGGCCAGATTAGAGGGACCCAAGAAGAGCAGATCATTTGAATCTGCATTGAGGCATAGATTTCTGTCAATAGTCCAGTCTTGGATCTTTTTGAGTAAAGTTGGAATCAAATCACTGTACATGTCACTAGACATGGTCTGCAGGAGGATTTGGGAGCCACCAGCATTGATCTAAAAGTGGCAGTTGGGGAAGTACATTTTATGGGCCAACTGACTCACCCACATGTTAACGAACCAAGGTGGGATAATGGAGCTTTTACACAACCTCCTGATCCATTGGAGGGCTAACCGTGTGAGGTTCGCATCTGAATACTGCGCCCAGCACTGTCATACTGGAGCATGGCCAAAAAACCTACAATGAGATTCTGCTACCTTAACTCAAAACTCTGTATCCTCCGTGCCTCTAGTCTATCAGTACTTTTCTGAGGTATTTGCAGATAATAATCCCAAACTCTTACCTCCACACCACCCAGAGGACTGTAGTATCGACCTCAAGGCTGACAGTCCTGTACCATTTGGCAGAATGTATCGATTGTCATTACCAGACAAGCAGGCCTTGAGAGACTACCTGGAGGCCAACATGCAGAACGGACTCATACAAGAATCCAGGTCTTCCAGAGGTGCTTCTCTATTCTTCATCTCCAAGAGAGGGACATCGGAGCTACTCCGCTGTATTGATTATAGAGGCTACAATAAGATCACTGTGCGTGATCGTTACCGAATTCCCCTACTCGAGATGTATTGGAAGCGGTTCAGGGATCGCATGTCTTCACCAAGCAAGACCTTATGGGGGCATACCACTTGTTGAGAATAAGGAGAGGAGATGAATGGAAGACAGCGGGCCTCATTACGACTCAGGCGGTAACCATGGCGCTATTAGCACCATGGTTGCCACCGGAACTCTATCGATACCGCCATGGTGGATGGAGCAATTCCCGCCCCATTCCAAGGTTGGCGGGGGTGGTAATTCCCCATTCACCATGGCCCTTCCCCATTCCCATTTTTGCCCCCATACGGCACAATGGTAATAGTGAAGGCGGTAATAACGGTACCGCAAATTGCGGTACCGTTATTACCTCCAAAGTCCCTTTGCGGGTCCCGTCCTTAACGGGCCTCATTACGACCCAAGCGGTAAGAGATTACCGGTACCGGTAAGGGCACCAGTGCCGGTAATCCCTTCCTGCCCTATTACGAGTTCCCTTTGCGGGTCCTCCCTTAACGGCTGGTTTTACCAGCCGTTAAGGACAGGACCCGCAAAGGGACTTTGGAGGTAATAACGGTACCGCAATTTGCGGTACCGTTATTACCACCTTCCCCATTCCCATTGAGCCCTATGGGGTAAAAATGGGAATGGGGACGGGCCATGGTGAATGGGGAATTACCGCCCCTGCCAACCTTGGAATGGGGCGGTAATTGCTCCATCCACCATGGCGGTATCGGTAGGGTTCTGGTGGCAACCATGGCGCTTATAAAACCAGCCGTTAAGGGAAGGCCCGCAAAGGGAACTCGTAATAGGGAGGTAAGGGATTACCGGCACCGATGCCCTTACCGGTACCGGTAATCCCTTACCGCCTGGGTCGTAATGAGGCGTTTCGAACCCTGCTGGAATATCGTGTCATGACCTTCGGTTTAGTGAACGCCCCAGAGGTATTTCAAAGATTCATGGATAAGCTGTTCTCTGATCTCCACTATCTCTCAGTGGTCGTCTAGTTAGACGATATTCTGGTGTTCTGGTGTTTTCCACCAATCTTAAGGAACATTGCTGCAATGTAAGGGAAGCACTCAAACGATTTAAAGAAAATCAACTATATGCAAAGCTCGGAAAATGTGTCTTCGAAGCATCTGAAGTCTCCTATTTGGGCTATATATTATCTGCTGATGACATAAAGATGGACCCTGAGAAAGTGAGTGCGATCATCCACTGGGCTGAGCCCACTTCCGTGAAAGCCATACAACGGTTCCTTGGGCTGGCAAATTTTTATCGTCGATTTATACCAAATTTCAGCCATTGTGTTACCCATTATATCCTTATTGAAGAAAGGGGTCTCCTTTACGTGGAATGAAGACGCTCAGAGGGTATTCCAGAAATTGAAGACTTTATTCACTTAGACTCCCATCCTTATCCAGCCGAATCAATCCCTTCAGTTTATTCTTTTTTAAAAAATGTTTTATTTATTTATTTACAAGTATATACAGAAACAGTATAGTACAGAAGGCAAAGTAAAAACACCATAATTAAAAGAAATCATTAAACACATTCCAGATCTTCTCACATAACGACAACTTACATTTTAATTTGTAAATCAATTTTTCAGTTCTTGACAGGCAGTGCATTTCCTGAACCCATTCCTCAAATGAAGGAGGGATCCGACCTTTTGCAACAATGGTAGCTCTAAAAAAACACTTTTTAAGGGCGGAGCTGACTTCAGCCAACCCCGAATCATCACCCAGGATCATTGTTCTAAAGTCTAGGACAGACCCGTCACCCAAAATCCTAGTACACACATCACAAACTTCAATCCAAAAATTCCTGACCTTCATACAGCTCCATAGCATGTGTTCTAATGACCCAACTTCCTGAACACAACTCCAACAATCAGCATTGTCAGTCATGTCTCTTTTATGCAATGTTTCGGGACACCAATATACACGATTCAGAATCTTAATTCGTCGAGACCTTTCAATCAGATTCAGCGAACACAAGGAGACGTTACCACACATATTCTGCCGGGCCTCAAGATCAATTTCAGACCCTATTCTCTCACTCCACACTCCCCTCAAATTATCATTACTCTGAAAATGTGACACGAATAGCTTGTATAACCTACTGGCTAAACCACCTCCCTGTCCGGTAGAGTCCATCAGAAAAACATTCATATCAAACGAGTCAGACCAGTCCACTTCACCCACTGACCTCTTCAGGCGTCTATAAGCAGCGTCCGACAAGCCCTCAAAACTCCATCTCTCTCTCAGTTCAGCAGTAGTCAACCACCGATCAGCATTCCCCAAATCAGAGACCTGTTTAATATCCATTAAGAACCATTCAGGCCAAAAAACAGTCTTGGAATTATCCCTAATCCTGGGATTCAGCCAGATAGAGGCACTCCTGCACTTAAATGCGTCATGACCTAGCAATGACAAGATTTCAATCCATGAGTTGCGCAAAAATGACGTTGCTAGCAAACTACCTCCAGGAATCTTTGTATTAGTGGTCAACAAGGCTTCCAGCCCCAGCGGCCCATAGGCATTCGACTCTGCAACCGCCCAGCTGTCCAATTTGACATTCAAAAATGGAACAAAAGAATGAGCAAAAGAGGCCAAATGGTAGGCCCTAAAGTTCGGAACCCCTAAACATCCTAAATGGACCGGAAGCTCCAACTTCCATAGACTGAGTCAAGGTGGTTTTCTGTCCCACAAAAATTCCCTTCAGTTTATTCTTGAAGCTGATGCCTCTGGGGGAGCCATTGGAGCAGTCCTCCTACAAGAGACCCAAGATGGTCTAGAACACCCAGAAGCTTATTTCTCACGTACACTGACTTCCAGTGAGAGGAATTATTCCATACTTGAGAAGGAGTTATTGGCCAATCGGCAAGCATGAAGTGAGTGGAGACATCTCCTTCAAGGAGCCACACATCCCTCTATAATCAGTTCAGATCATCGCAACTTGAAGGTTCTAGAGCAGATGGAATGTACCAACTCCAGACATGCTCGGTGGGCATATTTATTTTCACAATTCGACTTTTCCATCACCTATATACCAGGCTCTCACAACATTGTAGCGGACGCTTTGTCACGCAGTCTGGGAAACGATACATGTGTTTATCTGGGTAATGAAAGGTTGCTGACGGAAAAGTCCTTCTTGGCGATGATAACCCTTTTTTGAAGGAAGTACAGGAAGGCTCCAAGGATATCCACATATCCGACCGTTTCCAGTTGAAGACTAAGGAAGGACTTCTATTTAAGGGAGAAACCCTATACCTCCCAACTGAGACTCTTCAGAAAAGAGCTTTACAGTGGTGTCACGGTCTCCCCATGGTTGGTCATAAGGGTCAAAAGGCAACGTTGGAACTGATTACTAGACACTTCTGGTGGCCCCAGTTAAGTCACAATGTTCGGGCATACGTACAAGCATGTCCGGTCTGCGCCTCTCACAAGGTTCCCAGGAGTAAGCCCCTGGGTCTCCTTCAACAAGATTCCCTACCCACTAGACCCTGGGAACATATTTTGTTGGACTTCATTGTTGATTTGCCTTTATCCAAGGGCAAGACTGCGATTCTTGTCACAATCGATTCCTTCAGCAAACTGGCACATTTCTCTGTCCTCTCCGGAGTACCCTCGGCATCTGAGACAGCAGCAGTATTCCTTTGCGATATTGTCAGACTGCACGGCCTACCTCAGACCATGGTAAGCGACCGTGGTACACAATTTACCTCTAAATTCTGGATGGCCTTATGTAATCAACTCAGCATCCAAAGGGCCCTGTCATCGGGTTATCATCCCCAGTCAAACAGCCAAACAAAATGATTACATGCTAATTTGGAACAGTATCTATGCTGTTTTTGTAATCAGACGCAAGACAACTGGGCAGAATATACATCTATGGCCGAATTCACCTACAATAATATCTACCATGCAGCCATCAAGATGAGTCCATTTGGGCGTACCTACGGGTACAACCCTCAACATCTGCCAGCCTCGGGATACACCACTTCCAGATCCCCTACAGTGTAAGGTCTTCTAACAGGGCTCTGTCAGGTTCACCAAGACGCCTCAAGGTCCTTGGAAGATAGCAGAAGGGGATACAAGAGATATGCAGATCTCAAACGGAGTCCCAACCCTGATTGGAAGCCAGGTACTCAGGTATGGTTATCCACCAAATACTTACCTCGATGGACTCAGATGGGCAAATTTGCCCCACGGTTTATTGGGCACTTTTTCATCTCATCAAAGGTCAATCCAGTAGCTTACAAACTCCAACTTCCGACAAGTCGTAAGAGAGTACATCCGGTCTTTTATGCTTCTCTTCTTAAGACCTATGTTGTAAGACCCCTTCAAAAGAAGACACAAGAAGACTTCTATGTTGGTACCACCTGAGCCTGAAGAATACGAGGTTGCCCGACTGATTGATTCCAGAAACAGAAGAGTAAGCCTTCAGTACCTCGTACATTGGAAAGGATACCCTGACTCCGAACGAACCTGGGAACCCAAGTCTCACATACATGCTCCCAGACTGGTGCAACAGGTCCATTGTCTCAACCCGGGGAAACCAGGAGAGGGTGTGCATAGGAAGGGGCATACTGACATGCGCAGACCCTGTAAATTGTGGCAGCGCTGGAAGCACGTATAATTATTCCTTTCTTGCAGGGGCAGCGGTCTACTCTTCCTCCAATATGGCCGCTGGGTTGTAAGTAGGGGCGCAGACAAGCTTCATTGCGTTGTATCCGTTTTAGGTGTTATGCTCACCCGTGCTCTGTAGCTTTCTAAAGTTACTTTCCAGTGTTGCTGCTGAACTACTGTTCCTGTGTACTCTTTGTTTCATTCTGATATCTACCGCTCTCGGCGGTCACTCGTTGGTTCATTTTCTCCATTTCTACAGTTCGGGACTTAAGGTTTGTTTACTTCGGTTCCTTGCTTTCTGATCTATCCAGGTGTTTGGGCTTCCCTTTCAACTTCTACGTTGCTGCCTTTCTCACAGTGTCTTTCCCCGCAAATTGCGGCTCTTTTTTCATCTGTTCTTGTGGGCGGAGACGGTACCTTGCGTCTGCCGATTACTTCCTCTCTTTCCGCTGGCTTGACTTTCAGGATTCCTTTTTCTCTCTTACCTTACATTTCGCGAGCTGTTATTTCCCTATCATTTCTTCCTCCCACATTGTTACTGCACGTCATCTGCAAGGCTGCTTCCTGTGACCTGCTATTACCGCGCATCTGCTGTAAAACCGCTCCCTGTGAAATCCGATTCTGACATCGGTCTCTGGCACTCCTGAGTTTTGTTTCCTAACAACACAGCCCTTCAAGAATCTATCAGGCTTTGATATGAAAGGAGGGACACAGCCTGTTGGACTCATTTTCAATTGAAGACCATCATTCTTCCAAGAACTCTTTTCTGGTCTTTGTACATTGTTTTAAGGATTGATGAACATCTACTGCCCAGTCCTCCCTTCTACCAAGAACGCTGTGCGAAAGACTTCTATTGTATCATGACTAAAGAAAGATCCTATCAAGTCTACTACCATCCAGGGTTTTTTCCACCTTTAAAGCTTTGCCCCTAAATTTGGGGTGGGCTCCCCGGGGATCCCTAGACTTAGGTTTCATTCTAGTCACAGTGGTCTCCGAGGGAGCTCGTCCTTACCTTCATCAGAAAAAGAAAGACAAGAAGTCCAAGGAGCCACGAAAGATCTGCAAGAAGAAGGATTTCGAGGTTCAGTACAACTCCTTTGAAGACACAGGTGAAGAGGAGGATCGGGAGGGATCCATAGGGAGTGACACATTCTTGAACAACAATGTCTTGTATTGGATTTACAAAGTTCTCGTTCTGTACACTGAAAAGATTGAACTGGTGTACTTTCCAGATTCCCTGGTAACCCTCCTTGCCAGGTATTTTGTATTACTGTTAAGCTTTTCTTTACAACTTTTGTTGGACTGCCTGGCATACCCTTTTGCCAGGAATATTCTCATGGTTTCTTCAGATCCCCTGGAATAGTTCCCTAAAAGTTATGGTCCCCAAGTGTTAAAGTTCTTTATTCCGTTTTCAAAGGCCTGGTGTGTACTGCCATGATCTCTCTTTATGGCCTTATTAGATCCCCTGGTACACTCCCTGCCAGGTATCCTGCCACAATGTTCAGTCTTTTTACCACTTCAATGGATTGCCTGATATACTCCCCCCCCTGCCAGGAATCCTGCCACAATGATACAGTCCTTCCACAATTTCAATGGATTGCCTAGTATACTCTTCTACCAGGAATCCTGCCACAATGGTACATTCTTTCCACAATTTCAATAGATTACCTTGTACCCCCTGCCAGGAATCTGGCCACAGTCTATTCACAATTTCATTGGATTACCTGGAATACTCCCTGCCAGGAATCCTGCGTCTGGAGGTACTACAGATCATCTGGTATAATCCTGCAGCAGGTATCTTTCCCGCAAATGTCAAATGCGTGGTGTCTTCTTTTTACCAGGACTTCTCTTTTAGCTTAACTGTTACTTCAATATATCACATTAGCATTTGCTTTGTTCTGTCCAATATATTTGCATAGGGCAACACTTGCTTCAACTGTCCCCCACATTGACACATCATGCATATGTAATCATTCAGATTTCGTTGTTGCACTTTTTCTTGTCGATATTTAAGTCTTCTTTCTCTTAAACCTTGATCTAACAGTAGGTGTTGCCTGTGTTTAAATTGCCTTTGAGTCTTGTCCAAAATATCAATCTCACTTCATTAACCTACTTTCTTGTTTGTAAACTGTGGGGTTCCTAATGGCTCTGGGCTGACCCACTGGTGATTCCTGGCATCCCCAACTTATGCCGTGCTTCTGTGGTGAAGCTTCCTCCCTGGATTGGGTTACCAGGCGATGCAGGCATTCCTCCAGCGTTCCCTGCGACTCTGCGTTTACCTGCCGGCTTCCTTCTTTGTCTAGCACCGGAGTACGATGCTTCCTGACTCGACTCTCACCAGAAAAGGGGGATACCATGTCTCGTCGGTGGACCTCTTATTCTTCACCCTCTTCCTAGTATTCCTGTATTGATGATGTCTATTATCCGTGAAATAGAGTAAAGGGTAGCAATACCCCATAAATGCGGCTGTGACTGAAGGTTCATCATGGAATGGAAATGGGGGATACCGCGTCTCACCCAAGGACGTCCCCACTACCGTTCCACAAGTCATCCCTACCAAGGTGATCCTCCCTCGCATCTCCAGCTCCAGGGTTGGGATCCAAGAAGGATGGCCCTTGGGTAGTGGCTGCGCCTCCCTAGCCGCATGGGAATGGGCTCCCCGTTGGGGAGAAGTGATGACACTTTGTGAATCGAAGAAATGTGAGGAAATAGAAAAGTGGGTCACGGATAACCATATCCTTAATTATGCACAAATGGGCTTCAGACCGGGGTCTAGTACTACTCATAACATCAGGGTACTTGACCTACTGATTAATAACACCACGAGTATCAAAGACGCTACGTTATACATCGCTTTTGTAGATTTTAGTAGCGCTTTTGACCTAGTGAGGAGGAATACCCTATGGACTAAATTAAAGGCTATGGATTGCCCGAAGTGGATCCTAAATATATTAATAGCCCTGCACAGTAATACCTCTACTAGGGTCCGCCTAAATGACCAAGGCGATGTAACTGATAAAATCATCAACAATATGGGGGTAAAGCAGGGATGTGTAACTGCGCCAATGCTATACAACATATATATAGCTGACCTATTGGATCGTATGGCACTAAACTCTAATTGCCCCCCCAAATTAGGGAAGATCCCCATAATAGGTATGCTGTATGCGGATGATTTGATCCTTTTGGACCGTACAATGGCCGGTATAAAGAACATGTTGAATGAATTGGTAGATTATTCAACACAGATAGGACTGGTAATCAATGTGGAGAAATCAAAAATAATGACAATAGCTTGTAAGGGACCTGGTCGTGCTGGGATAGATACAAAGGTAAGAACAATTGAGGTGGTAGAGCAATATCCTTACTTAGGACTAGATTTTAGAGCACGTACATATTATGACGCCATAAAAAAACATAAGATACGAATAGCAAAATTACTCACCCTTCAGGCTTGTAAATTTGCAAAGGGCACTGCGGGTTTCAGTATGGCTGGTATATTGAAACTTTACCAAAATGTTTTGTACCCGCCGTATTATATGGCTTGGAGGCATTGGCTATACAAGATCTTGCATTGCTAAACATTTTGGAAGGCCGTTATTGGCGTATGGTGCTTGGCTTGGGTCCCTCCTGTTCGATTCAATATCTTTGACTAGAATTGGGCCTCACCTCCCTGAGAGGTAGGGCACTTCGCGCCCCGGGTGCCTTTCATCTGAAATCTGGGGCAGAGCCACGCTGTAAATCATTGAGTCTGGCAGGGAAAAATTATGAGGTTGAAAAACATCCATGTGGCCTGAATTACAAAGAGTTGAATTAATCACTCTTTAAGGAGATTGATTGGCACTATGAAAAATTGATCAATATACCTTATATCCACCAAAAAAAGGCATTTGAGGACAAGTTGAACAAGTGGGACTGGTGTGCGAACTCAGACCACTTGTCCAAATCGAAAGGATATGAGGCGGTCAGGTATGTCTCACATAGATATTTAAAACCACAGCCCTATCTGTTATTAAACCCGGCCCCCGATGTAAGGCATTTCCTACTAAAATTGAGAACCAACCAGCTTCCGGTTCTCACTATTATAGGCCCTCGATTGAAGATCCCCCGGGAGGCCAGGCTATGTCGTATCTGCCAGGGGGCAGGAACGCTGGAAACGGCTAGACATGTACTAACACTTTGTCCAAAAATAGGCCCCATATATATGAACGAGTATGAAAAATGGGTTCATAATTATGAGGCAATTAAGGAGGATGATTTTTGGTATGCGTGTCTGAACACTGAATCCCTTGGTTTATAGCTTGCACTTTTTAGGGTATGGTCACAAATCATGCCACTGCCTGAGGTATTATAGTATTATCAGTATTAATATATCATCATTCTCCCTCCTTCTAATTACCCAGGTATGATTATACAGAGTTTTTAGAAATTAGAGTCTTAGCATTTAAAAGTACCAGAATTGTTGGAATTTATATATATTTTTGGTGTTAAACCACATTTTTCTATTGAATTGTACTGTATTGTAGTGTGTCTCTGTGTTGCTCTATATTTATATATATATATATTTTATATTTTGTATTTTGCATATATATATATATATATATATATATATATATATATATATATATATATATATATATATATATATGGATATTAATGATTGTGTGTTTAACATGTGTTGTGTAAAATCCTGTTCTTGGATTATATCACAATAAAATATTTATTATTATTTGTGAATCGTCACACCGTCCTTTCAGCAAAGAAACAAGCTACTGCCAGACGTCCTCACAAGGGTCCGCTTTTTTTGCAAAAAGAAGGAGGTATGCGGGCTGCCAGGCTGCAGGGAAACGTCCTCTTCAGAAACCTGACACTATCAATATATCAAGACTTATCACAAACCACCATTCTCAACAGATGATGTCTGAATGTGGTCACCTCGTGTTGTGTTTAAAGGATCGAAAGGACAACTATAAATGGGGGTTCCTGTGCAGACTCATCTCTGAATACAATGGAAAGTAGTACATCCTTTCGAGGAAAGAAGAGGCTTTGGAACATTTGTTGACTGGAGATACCAATAAACTGCCTGACCCGGGAAGCCACTAGACGCAATAATGGGAGCTCTCAAGGAAAAGGAATAAACCTAAAGGTCCATTAGACAGAAGAGCAGATCAGCCTGGCAATACCTACCTTTGATATCAGAATCACCCCAAGCCCCCCGCCTTCCTTGAGCTTTGGAATGCATAAAACTGTCCCCACTCCTGGGACATGCACATATGTAATACCAGTACCAAACAGGGGCAATGTAATTTAGCGCATAAGGGGAACGATATCCTAGCGGGAGGTTGAAGGGACTACACGCCCTAGAATTCTTGTGGGACAAACTAGCAAGGCTTGAAAGATAATAGGGAATGGATGGGGGGGACCCACGATTTGCTCTGTGTAAAAGGGAACAGCCCTATAGACATTGTCAGGGTAATGAGATTAGGCGATGTCTGGAGGCTTGTGGGGAATTCTGTTAACATTTCTGTGTTGTGTTTGTTCTTAATTATTAAGTTACTACATCACCAATACGACATACCACAACCCATTAACCCCTCTAAGGGCCCCCCTCACACAGGAAGAGTACCCCCTCCCCCTGGGATAGAGAGGCAGGGAAGCAGGATAATTGCTGAAACATCCAAGGCCTCAACTCACCGGTAAAAAGGAAATCGTTCCTGTGCAGACTTATAGATTTAAGATGAGGGGGTGGGGGGGTTGCCTAATACAGGAAACACACTTATTTCCACAAGATGTGAAGCGGATGGTACATACAACTTTCCCCCAAAGCTAGTGCAGGAACCATGACAAGGGGAGTCGCCATCCTTCAATGTAATGAGACACAGTTTAGGTTAAAAGGCAAACTAGTGGACCCATACACATATATATTGCTATCAAGTGTAATCTGGCTGCATTACGGGTGACCCTGATGTTGGTGTACGTCCCGAATGATAACCAGGCAATATGTACTGCAGCTCATCCAGACTATATGCTCCTTCACGGAGGGGGATCTGATTGTAGAGGGTGATTTTAATTGTGTAGTGGATCCCAATAGGATCCCAATAGGATAAAACCTCCCCTGCGCTACCCAAAAACATTAGGAACTTTAAGGCGATGGCAAACGTATTGAAGGAACTGGGACTTACTGAAACTTGGTGGCTCTATCACTAATGAGAGAGACCCTATACGTATTTCTCTGCGGTACTTAGGAGCTATTCCAGACTAGACATGCTTCTATCAGTAGCTTCCTTAGTCCCCAAGGGTTTATAGTGATTAAGTCGAAATAAAAAAACTCGAATGCAAAAATGTCAAAAAAAAACATTCGAATCCCCCTCAGCCCCCCGTTTATTTTTACTAGCTAAAGCCAAAAAAACATACAAATAAAAAAAAACATTCAAATTTTTGTTTCGACATTTTTTTTTTCCGACATTTTTGGATTCGACTTTTTGCATTCAACATTATGACTGGCTACCGTCCCCAAGATCTCCGCAATAGAAATAGAACAAATGTATATCTCGGATCACGCACCGGTTTCACTAACAATACATGATCTAGCGCCCCCCCCCACTAAAAAGATCACAATAGCAACTGAACAGCCTCTCACTGAAAGACCTGTGTATTAAAAGACACATAGCAGAAGTTATTACCAATTATTTTAATGAAAATGACTTGTAAGAGCTGGAGAGGCAATAATACGGGGAGAATTGATTGGGTAAACAGCAGAGCTGATGAGGGAGAAGAAACAGATAGTGAGGGCTCTGGAAGTTCAGGTTGAGGAGAGGGAAAGAGACCATAAAAGGAAGAAAACACTGAGACCTCTTAGAGGCTTAGGAATAGAGAGGGCCCAGTTGGAAACACATCTAGCAGACCAATCAGCCCAGTCTCTCATTTATACCAAGTTCTTCTACTACACCAAAGGGGATACATGGAACAGGCTGCTGGTTGCGAAATTAAACCACATAAAAATACGTAATAGGATCACCTCCCTGATTTTGATCCTCAAACCTGGGAAAGACCCAGTGGAGTGCAAATCATACAGGCCATTCGCACTCCTTAATAGTGATGCAAAGATATTTACAAAGGTTCTAGCTAACAGCGTACTTGAATTAATACCAGAATTAACAGATTATGATCAAACAGGCTTCATTTGCAGTCACTCCACATTTGGCAATATAAGAGGAACGATTGATTTGATTGAAAGGACCAATCAGACACACCAAAAAGTGATGGTAACAAGGCATTTACAGTTTAGAGTTGTCCTATCAACGAACGTTAAGCAGCCTACCGGTTTGGCCGACAGATTATTAAAGCAATCCCAGCAAACTTCCACTCTCCAAGCACAAGAATTAGGGTTAATCAGAATTATACTAATCAAATCAGAATGGGAAGAGAAACCCAGCAGGGCTGTCCCCTATCCCCACTAATAAGAGCCCCTGGCATTAGAACCCTTGGCCCAGAAGATAAGGGAGGATGACCGTATCAGCAGAATTGACTGCCCTGGAGCCCAACATAAAATAGCACAGTATGCTGATATACTCCTATTCCTCAGCAATCTATTAGTCTCCCTGCCAAGAGCGATATCTATTATTGAACGGTTTGGAAGAATATAAGGATCCGTAATCAGTTATGATAAATCAGTGGCCTTAAACATCAATGAAGCTGGCCAGACAATCGACAAGCTCAAAGCCGAATTCCAATTTAAGTGGGCCACAGACAAAATAGACTACCTCAGGGTTACCTTGACCCTGACCAACAACACATCATATAAAGCGGATATCCTGACCATTCTGTAAGAATGTAGAAAGGATCTTAAAGATGGGATCTTCAACGAATCTCCTGGACAGGGGGAATCATTGCAGTTAAAATGGCTCTCGTTCCGAAGCGGTTATATGACATTCCCCCTTAAAAGCATCAACAGGCTGCAAGGGCAAACGTATATGGGGTAACAAACGACCAAGGTTAGCCAGGAGGGTACTTGTCTGCTCGCCATGGCAGGGAGGGATGGGAGTTCCTTCTGCCAGCAGATACTTATGTGCAGCTCAGATAAACACAATGTTTGATTGGATTCACAACAACACAGATATAAATTAGGTACTTGTGGAATGGACGGCCTCCTCCCTCCCCTTGGAAGACCTTCCATTCCTTTCACATAAAATCTACTAAAGCTACCCTTACACACTGGGAAAGGGGGACTGTTAGACTGGATTTCTACACTCGGGCCTGGTGGATAGATGTGTAGGAGGCCAACTTATTTAGTGAACAGCGAAACCCTGGCAGCTATAGCCAGAACCAATCAAGGTAGCATTGAGAGTGGCCAATGCTAAGTCTCAGGAGAGGTGAGTGGGTTTAAGGGTCCACAATGAGTCCAACACAGTGAGCAATCATCAGGGATTACACTTAGACAATCAATTGTAGAGAAGGGAATAGTTTCTTACCTGTAACTCCATTTCTCCAGCATTGATATCTTTCATGGATTCACATGCTTAGAATATTCCCCGTCTTCAGGCTGGGAACCCTCGGTATATTTATAAAGACGTTTTCCATAGGAAAAATTTTGACACTTCTGTGTCCTATCTACGTTGTTTTGGGCCGCTTACGCCTGACCCAATAAGACGTTGGGTATAAATAGACCCGCCCCCTCAGCTCCCTTCAGATTTTCCCCCCCAAAGTAAAATGGGGTATATAAGGATTGCATGCAGGGGAGGCCGGAGGGCGCATGTGAATCCATGAAAGATACCAATGCTGGAGAAATGGAGTTACAAGTAAGAAACTACTCCCTTCTCCAGCATTGGATCTTTCATGGATTCACATGCTTAGAATAGATTTTATAGCAGTACTCCTAATCTGGAGGTGTGTAATGCAAACCAATATCATCATAGCCACATGTGCAGTTAGCAACGTAAAAGTTTTCAATCATGGTACATTAACAGTAAAAAAACAATTATGATACATTGACAAGAGGATACACCCCTCTGTGAGGCTTACCTTACTGAAAAAGGTGTGGCAGGACTGCTCGTCCCATCTGCATATCCTCTGCATGTTGCTGCTCGAGGCAATAATGCAGAGTGAATGTATGCCGCACCGACCAGGATGCCGCTTGACAGATATCCACCAGCGGGATTCCGGACCACAATGCCGCCGATGACGAGGTGGATCTCGTTGAATGGGTCTTTGAACGCTTTTCCAGAGGCCTCCCTGCTTTCGAGTGGCAAAAAGCAATCGTCGACGATACCCAGCGGGCAAGTCCTTGCTTTGAGATTGATTGCCGAAGGGCCATAAGCCACAAATAGTTGTCTTGTAACTCTAAAATCTTGAGTACCATTGAGATAAAACTTTAGGGCTCTTTTTACATCCAACGTATGGAGAGCTTTTTCCGTGAAAGATGAGGGTGTTGCGAAGAATGTCAGCAGTACAATTGAAGAATGCTTGTGGAATATAGTTGGAACT
The DNA here is from genome assembly GCF_040938575.1 of Ambystoma mexicanum. NCBI lineage: Eukaryota > Metazoa > Chordata > Amphibia > Caudata > Ambystomatidae > Ambystoma > Ambystoma mexicanum. The sequence continues at coordinate 107,714,103 of NC_090940.1, read as the reverse complement.
TTTGGTATGAAATGAGGGTTGGTTGCCAATACCACTTTGTCTTTGAAAAACCTCAAGTATGGAGGGTCAATAACCAATGCTTGTAGTTCCGAAAGTCGTCTTGCTGAAGTAATAGCCACCAAGAAGGCTAATTTCCACGATAAGAATTTTAAAGATGACGACAACATAGGTTCGAAAGGAGCCTTCATTAGTCCTGCCAGTACCAGGTTGAGACTCCAGTTCGGAGGAAACTTTTTGGTTGGAGGAAAAGTTCGGAATAAGCCCTTCAGGAAATGTTTAACCAGTCGATCGCTAAACAGTGGTGTTGAATGTCTTTTACGAGTGAATCTCAAATTGACTGCCATATGAACCTTTATTGACGAGAAAGATAAACCTCTTTCTGCTAAATGCAGCAAGTATGGAAGAAGCTGCTCTGTCACGATGTTCAGGGGTTCTAATCCTGGTTGATCTTTGCACCACATACAGAATCTCTTCCACTTACATGCATACAAAGTATTCGTGGAAGGAGCCCGTGCTGCTTGTAAAATTCGGCGACAGTCCGATTAAATGGTCAGACCCCAAACTCAGAGAAGTCAGGAGCCAGGCTGTCAAGCTGATGCCATCCGGGTCGTGATGCCAAACTGCTCCCTTGTCCTGAGATAGAAGGTTCGGTATTTTCTGGAACCTCACTGGTTGTGTTATCGACAGCTGGAGTAGGTCGGAGAACCACAACTGTCTCGCCCAGTAAGGGGCCACTAGGATCACACGACATGGGTAATTGTGAATCCATTGTAGGGTATGTCAAATGAGTGGAAACGGAGGGAACGCATACGCGAACTTGCCCGTCCACCTGTGGCCATCTGCTCGCGTACTATGTGCACTTCTTGTTCTCTCTTGTTGCAAAAAGGTCCAGGGAAGGATGGCCCCATTTTCTGAAGATGGTCATCAGCTGTTGGTCTTTCAACTCCCACTCGTGCAGTTGACTCTGCTGAGAGAGTCCGCCTGTGCATATTTTACTCCTGGCGGGTGGTAAACCAATATACTTATTATCTGTTCGAGAGCCCAATGCCATATTTCTTGAGCTTCTGCCGAGAGAGTTCTGGAACAAGTACCTCCTTGTTTCCTAGGTAGAACATTGTTGTTGTATTGTCCGTCAATATTCTTACGACCGATCCCTTTATGCGTGGTAAAAATGATTTTAGGGCCGAACGTACCGCCCTCAACTCCAGCACATTGATATGAAGGGTCGACTCTCCTGGGGACCACTGACCTTGCACCTGCAGGGAATCCAGATGGGCTCCCCATCCTGTCAAAGATGCATCAGTCACCACCATCATCTGAAAATCCGGTTCCTGCAGGGGCATCCCTCTCGTTAGATTGTCTGAGAGTTGCCACCACTGAAGTGCTTGCAGAAGCTCGTTGTTGATAGTCAATTTGTCTGACCATAATCCCCGACTTTGGGACCATCGGTCTGCCAGAAACTCCTGTATTGGTCTCATGAAGAGACGACAGTTGTTTACTAATGGGATACACGACGCCATGACCCCCAGTAGTGACATGTATTTTCTTACAGATAATCTGGTGTTGGTTTTCCACTCCTTTGCCTTGTGTCTGAGTTTGTGAACTCTCTCCAAGGACGGTTTTACCAGTCCTGACTGCGCCTGGAACTCCGCACCCAAAAACACCAAGTTCCTTGAGGGAGTTGAGGAGGACTTCTCGAAGTTGATTGCAAAGCCTAACCGCTGAAGAAGTTGCATGGTGGCTTTTAGACTTGTTTGTGCCATTATCAGCGACGACCCCCTTACCAACCAATCGTCCAGATAAGGGTAAACATGATGACCTTTTCTTCGAAACCATGCTGCTACTGGAGCAAAGCAATTTGTGAACGTCCTGGGAGATGACTTTAGTCCGAATGGGAGTACTCCGAACTGGTAGTGGGTTTGACCAACTACGAACCTTAGAAATCTTCTGTGTCGTTGATGCATTGGTATATGAAAATATGCGTCTTGGAGGTCTAAAGATGCCAGAAAATCCCGCGGCTGTATAGATCGGATAACCATCTGAAGCGTAAGCATTTTGAACTTCAGACTTTTCAGCGTCTTGTTGAGATCTCGGAGGTCTAGAATGGGTCGCTACTTGCCGTTAGGTTTTCTGACTACGAAGTAGCGGGAGTAAACTCCCTGACCTCTCTCGGCCACCGGGACCAATTCTATAGCCCCTTTCTGCAGCATAAGCACCACTTCTTACTGTAATATTTGAAGATGGGGTTGCGCCGAAACACAGGTGGAATGTGCGATGGCACGTTTTTGAACTGCAAAGAGTGGCCTAATTTCAGCGTGTCTAACACCCAATGGTCCGATGTTATTTTCTCCCACTCATCGACGCAGAGAGACACTCTGCCTCCCAGGACTTCCTGAAGCTTGTCATTGTTGGGACTTTGACTGCTTGTCTTTTGTGGACGATGAATAACCTCCTCTTCTTCTCGAAGCCTGATAGTCTCTGCCTCTTCGAGTCGCTTGGGCAGCTCGCCTATAGCCTTGAGAGGAATATGATGGCCTGCCGAAACCCCGGTCCTTGGATGCCACAAATCGGGAATTCCCTGATGCTCCTCGGAAGGGGGTGAAAAGATCGAAATGTTCTGCCGCTCTGTAGGGCTCCGACAGAGCGTGCTGTGTCCGAGTCTTCCTTCATGCCTTTTAAGGCCTCGTCCACCTTCTCCCCAAACAATTGTTCTCCTTCACATGGCATATCGAGTACTTTGTACTGCACCTCTGGCTTAAAGTTTGTACACTTAAGCCAGGCTTGTCTTCTCAACACCACTCCGTTGTTTATTTGTTTGAAACCTGATTCTGCCAGGTCTACCGCAATATTAATCGAGTGGTTTGACGCCTCTTCCCCCTCTCGCACCAGCAACATAGCAGATTTTCTGTGCTCATCCAGTAGATGTTCCAGGATGGGGGCTAAACAGTGCCACATCTCCCGGTCGTATCTAGCCATAATAGCCTTTGAGTTAGCTGCCTTTACCGTTGTCGCTCCCACCGACAAAACATTCTTTCCAAAGGCATCCTGCCTCCTGGCCTCGTTGTCTGGGGGGGGGTCGTACATTTATGCTGTGATCTGGCTGTGATCTGGCCTTTCTTGCAGCAGCTTCCGACACTAGTGATTCCAGGGAGGGCTCTGCGGATAAACATTTTGCAGTAGACTCCGGAGCTTTACATTTCTTTTCCAGCCTGCCTTTAACTGCAGGCTCTGAAAACGGATGACGCATGGTTCGTAAACCTTCTTGCCAGACGTGATCTAGAATGCGGACCGAGAATACAGACTTCCTCCTCTTCCCCATATGGTCGAACAAGAAGCACTCCTTTTCCTCCTCCGGGGACTAGCCAAACTCAATACATGCCTTGCCCATCATTGCGTGGAAGGATCCGATGTCATCCGGCGGTGATGGTTGCGCCGGACTTCTTGGAGCTTCCACCTCTGCCTCCGATTCCCATGTCGGATCTCTTGAAGGGGACGATGATATGTCCGAAAAAGACTCTATGCCCCTGGTCTGACTCGGAATCTGGTAACTCTCCTTCCTCCAGGTGTGAGCATGGAGGATCCTCACTAACTGGACGGGAGGCTGGCACTCTGGTCGATGACCGCGGGCCGGACCTGGTTCGTCGTCGGCCGGCGTAGTCGGTACCACTTCAGGTGTACCAATGTGAGGCAACTTTGCGTCCAACCAGCTCAATAGAGTCTGTAATGTGGACAACACTTCCAAGGACAACACCGACTGGGGATTCAGTAAAGACGATGTAACTGGGATACTTTGCCCACTCGAGACAGTCAACGAATTAACACCCTGCAATCCAAGATCAGTTGGACCAGCCACCTGTTCACAGTCGTCCTCCATAGATAATATTGAGAGGGCGCTTCCTGTTGTAATAGGGCCTCTGGCAAGATCGGCTCATACACAGCCGGGTGCCAGCCCTCTGGAGGGTCCACCGTCGACGATGCCAACTTTTCAATCGTTGTCGTCTGAATCGACGAAGCGACTGTAGGAATAATCTGCGCTGATGGTAATGAATCCGTCGACGACCGAACTCCCGTCGATGACAGTGGTGGTTGTGGGGCAGGCTCATGAGGCGTTCCCGCCTTTTTTGAGCTTGATTTATGCTTCGACGAATCTCAACTCGAGGATGACCTGTGATGGTCACCTGAGGAGGTCTTTAACAGATCTTTTCTGTCCTTTTTTGACAAGGAGGAAGAGGAAGCTTTTCCTTTTGATGACGAAGAGGATTGCTTTGTAGAATGTTTTTCAGAGGGACGCTTTTCCGTCGAACGTGGCTTTTTTGCCGGTGGCTCTGCAGATAGAGAGCAGCGAGGAGCTACCGGAGATTTTGATCTCGAAGCCAAACTATGTGTAGAGCCCACCTCCGAGGAAGGGTACGCTCCCGCCCCGTCATTTAGCCACGTCACCAGACGTCTATTACGGTCTCTCAGGGTCTTCTGTGAGAAGCTTTTACAAATCTCACAACTGTCCGCAGAGTGATGAGGATGAAGACAATACAAGCAATCCATGTGCCCATCTCCTTCGTAAACCTTTTTTATTCCGCATGTAGCACACGGAAGGAACAACACCTTCCCAGACATTGGGAAAGAAACAAAATCAACCTTGTAAAATAGAAGATAACACAAGGTGATCCCACTACGTTGGAGACGGTTGAAATCTGAAGGGAGCCAAGGGGGCGGGGCTATTTATACCCTACGTCCTATTGGGTCAGGCGTAAGCGGCCCAAACGACGCAGATAGGACACAGAAGTGTCGACATTTTTCCTATGGAAAACATCTTTATAAATATACTGAGGGTTCCCAGCCTGACGACGGGGAATATTCTAAGCATGTGAATCCATGAAAGATCCAATGCTGGAGAATTCTGTATTTATTTATGGCCAAGCAAACACTATAAAAATAACTATAAGCATGTAATATTATGACAAAACACTAAATAAAAGCTACATATATACAATCACATAGAGCATGTACACAATAAACAATTCATCCCCACAATACCTGCAAAGGAGTTACGTAGTTAGTATTTTCACTGGTGGTCCACAGGTTTTCAACCTTAACTTATAAAAGTTTAGCCTTAAGTAGTCTAGGGGTTTGTGCCCAAAAGTTCACACATTTTCAGAGTAGTTTGGAAACAGGGAAAAAGTAAGATGGAGGGTCATGTGGAGGTGATGAGGGTTCCAAAAGGTAGGTAAATATGTATACTAGTGAATAAAACTGTTACTAGCTTTTCGGAGGCCTTTCACATGCCTTTCAGCAACAGGTTCTGCCAAAGTCAAACAGTGATCAAACTTTCAAAAGTTATTCAAACTTTTAAAGGGGGGAGACAGGGATGCAGGTAAGTACTGCTGTAATTTACCCCACGCCCTGTACTCCGATTTCTCCTCAGACTTGGCAGGTAATTGGAGGGTGGCCAGAGGTCGGCCTCCCCATCGTCTGATCCAGTCACAGGTTACCAGGAGCTGCGGGTGCAAGAGATGTCCCCGTTAGATACAGAAGCTGGTGCAATCTGTGACTGTCGAAGAATGGAGCAAACACTGATGCAAGCCTCATCCAGGCATATAACCAGAGATGGGAAAGACTGTTTTGACGATGGTCACTGTTGCACTGTGACAGCAGGTGACACAGATGTCGCAGGCAGAGCCAGCCTTCTATCTCGGGTTCCATTGGTGCTGAAATGCTGGAATTTCACAGAAGGGACTTTTGCTGAACAAGCTGCAGACCCCTTGAGTCCCTAGTGGAAACTCAGTAAGATGACGCTTCTACCGCAGTAGCCCACTCTGAAGCGGCGCTGTCCACTGGATGATCCAAGAATGCTTTCGAGGGCTCCAACTTGTTGGGTTACAAGAGGACGTTGGGAATGGTTGGTCCCACCACTCCAAGGATCCAAACTTCAACTAAGAACTTCTGAAGATTGCTATCCAAACAAGGGTCCGCCGGGACAACAGCAAAAGTTGGTCGCCAAATCTTCTTACAACGGGTCCATGGTTTCTTCACAAGTCTTCATGGCACGCGGTATACTTGGATCTTCTCAGGATCTCTTGAGAATGGCTGCAGGACTCCTCTTCTTATCCGAAAAGCAGGTGAGCACACACACACCACCCCAAGCAGTGGTCGAATCAGGACCACTGATGGTGAAAACTATGCATACGCTCCAGACATTCCAAAACCAGGTTGTGGACTGGAACCAGACAGTCCCAGCCTACTTCCGGAGTTTCAACGCACAAGGCACTAGTGCTGCTTTTCCTGGGCATGACCTGGCAAGGCAGGAGGATGGGAACAAGACAAGATGGGCAAGGAACAAACAACAACCCTTGTGTCACAGTCATGTTGGGACACTAGCCACTGTCAGTAGCCAAACATGGTAAATGCAGTAAGGCTAACAAAAAGTAAAGTAACAAATATATAACAGTAACTACTGCCACCAGTTTGTCCTTAGACACATCTAAAAGTAACCAAACATCCCTTTGAGTGTAGTCTAAGGTCATACACAAAGTTACCCCATTTTAGGATGCATTGTGCAATCAATGTGTGACGAATTTGAGGATGTCGTCCCTTCTTCCCTAGTGGGAGACCTATCCCATGGGGCCAGGGCGTTGCATCCAGAGTACAATAATCCCCGCTAGGGGTGGTACAGCGAGTGAGAATCACATGTGGGGCAAGCTCCCTATTGAATTAGGGACAATTATTCTCAGAGAACGTGGTATTCATCCACCTTGATAACCCCAGCCCCCTTTCCCATACTGAGTCCTTCCTCCCCCCCTTATAGGGAGAACTAATATACTCTGTTGTAAGGTTTATCCTCTTAAAACCCTTGACAAGCCTGAAATATCCAAATACTTTAAGCGTCCCGCTTCAGAGGGGAAAACTAGTACTGGGTCAACAGCGGAGAGAGAGAAGCTTGAGCAAGATGAGCCTCCCGAGAGTTGCAAGAGAACGGGTCTCCGTAAAGGTACAGTGGGTTGCATGCACCAAGCGAGCAGAGGGAAGCCGAACAGGAAGCCACGGAGCTAGGTATGGAAAATCTCGATGAAGATCCAAGCTTGAAGGACCGAGCGCGTAAGTGCCGGTACTTACCTCGAGGCTACCCGAGCTCTGGTGAACCACTTGCAGCCGGGAGAGCAGAGACGCCGCCCGAAGCACTGCAGAACCTGCCCCTCTCCAAAATGCTGTTGGCGTAACGGCACCTTGCGAGCCTGGGAATTGCACCCAAAAGAGAGGGTCTGGGTCCCGAAAGAAAACTAAAACCAGTTGTTCACTTGGCAGGAGAGTAAGCCAAGGGCGAGTAACGCCACTGTGCAAGTCTGGGACCCAAACCCAAAAGAGAGGGTCTGGGACCTGAAATAGAATTAAAAACAGTTTCTCACTTGGCAGGAGAGTGGAGCTAGGGGGAGTAACATCGTTGTGCTAGTCTGGGACCCGCACCCATATCTGAAACCAAGGCCTAAACATAAGAGGGCCTTCAACCCTGTGGAAAAGACATTTATTGATAACTACTCAGTATGCCAAGAGGGCATGCCAAACCATCTCTGCGAGTCTGGGACCCGCACCCACATAGAAGATTGGAAACCAGGGGGGCAAAAAGACCCTGGGAATAATAAAGTGAATCCAATACTTGGCGGAGAGGAATCCGGTGTCAATAGGATATGAAGATTGGAAATATTAGACTTTACCATATCTGTGATCCAGCCTCTTGAGATAAGATTGTTTAAGCCTAGGGTAAAGCAACATTATCCCACTCTTGGAACTTTGTGGTTTTGAACATTTCTTTTTTTATCACCTTACTACCAGGTAATCGAGGTCCTTTTCTGTTCATTAAGAACATGCATTACATTGTTTCATTTAGTAAAGAATACCATTGCACAGTTATCTGAGAATATATGCTTTAGGGACAGAAGTAGGTTTTTGGACACAACAGTGACATAATTTTTTGCTTTTGGACTTCCTGACATTTTCACTAGTTTACCTTGAGTCAGGGAAACCCCTCATAGTATTTAGGGATAGAGAGGTATTTTTCCAACTTTTTTGTGTTAATAAAAGTCTTTGCCCAAAATTATATCACCATTGTGTTCGACTTCTGCACCCTTCAATAATGATAAGTTACCAAAACTAGCAACCAAGTCAAAAGACTAAGGGAAACATAGTTTCCCAGAACCACAGTCTGAAGGACGAGTCAATTTCCCCATAACAATAAGCAAAAAGCCAGTGGAGTGAAGCATAAGGCTTCACTTCTCTGCAAAACGACAGGCACGGGGGCAAAAACAAACGTTTGAGGGTCCATCGAAATGGAGGGAAAGTTGCTTAAAGGAGAAAACATTCCTAAAAGGGCCCAAATGCTAAGGATTCCGGTGGGGGCTAGGGCCTTTCCCCAGTATTATTAAACTCAGACTTTACAACGGGCAGAGCGGGTGATCCATTCAGGGCTTGGGAGAGGGGAGCAAACTGAGACCCCCTTTCATTTGAGGAGTGCAAAGGCAAACTGGGTATCTCCGAGGGCCAAAGATTCCGTTATACCCAAATTAGAAATTGGGCTACAAATTCAGAAGTAAAAAAAAGAGGAACGGGAGAACCCAAAGGGCTAGCACCAATCCTCCTTGAGGGACTCAGTAAGGGGCGCTCGGCCAGATGCTACAAGCTACTAGATACCACTGACAGTTCAGAGAAGCCATTATACTTGCAAAAGTGGGAAATAGACCTAGGTGTCGAACAGAAGAAACCTTTAGGCACCATATGTGGGAATGTGTGGACAAATCTTCCCCCAGCTAGGGAATGAGGGAATGTGCCTATAATATTCTATTCAGGTGACACGTCACCAAGCAGGTAATACGAGATACATAGAAAGATCCCTGGAGAGTGATGGAGAGTGTGTGTGGAGCAAAGGGCACGATCGGGCTTCTATGGTGGCCGTGTCAGGTATCCCAAACGGATCCTAAAATAGTACGGTTGTGGGACAATGACAAAGGGGGATTATACCCGCTGCAAGATACATCTGCCAGAGTCCTAACACAACATGTAATGGCAGCCAGGCTAACACTGGTAAAGTCATGGAAAGCCCAGAGTGGGCCAATTATAGCACAATTAGGATATGAAATTGGTTGACAATGGAGAAAAGAATGGCACTGGTGAATGAGACTGCCATGTGTGGGCATCCATTCTGCCCTACGGGATAAAAAGCAGCACATGAGATACCATGTCATGTTAGAATTCCCTTCATTCAAGTTACCTAGCATTGACCGTACACAGCCTGTTAATAGAATGTAACGGTAGATTGTAGCGACTAGAGAAGCACTATACATCTGGAGAGCAATCTATACTGCAATGTTATATGTAGTGGTTTAAACCGCAGGAAGCACTCAGAGCTCTAGAAGCCTGTATTAAGTTATATTTTCTTTACATTTGCAAAGCAGCCTTTTAGTGAGGTGTTTTTGCGTTTATGTTACTTTCATTTATGAAAGTATGCAACCATTCATCATAGAAAAGCACCTTGATTATTTTAAAACATGCATGCATGCACACAGTTAGTTCTGCATGGTTTATAGTGATAATTTCGAGAAATAAATTTGAAAAAAAAAGTCGATTTTTTTTTTCAATACGTTTTTTTCGAAATAGGGGGGGGTTCCCCTCACAACTGCCCGTTTTTGGATTTTTTTTGGTTTTACCCCTTTTTTTCTACTCCCGGACCCCAAAATAAATATATAATTAAAAAAAACGGAATTCACATTTTTTTTTCGACATTTTTGTAATTTGCCATTTTTTTTCGAAATTATGACTGACCACCGTTCTGCATAGGATCATATTTGCCTACATATTGAACCAGCAAAGTGCCAAAAGACCGGGCCTCATTACGAGTTTGGAGGCAGCCATGGTGCTATAAGCGCCATGGCTGCCTCCAGACTCGGTTCCGGGTTCCTTGAATGAGGAATTACCAGGTCATTCCAACCTTGGAGGACCCGGTAATTCAAAAACCCATCCCTATTTCCATTCGAGCCCCATTAGGGCTCAATGGCAATGGGAAGGGAGCTAATAACGGGCCGTGGTTAACGGGCCCGTTATTAGCTCCTCGGTCCACTTGCGGGACCCGTATAGGACGTCTGGTCTGGCCAGACGTTCTGAGCGGGTGCCGCAAGGGAACATCGCAATAGGGCGGAATGGGTTTACCGGCACCATTACCGGCACCATTACCGGCGCCGTTAAACCAATTCCGCCCACCTCGTAATGAGGCCCCTTGACTGCGTACCTATTAGCACGATGCTGTTCAAAGCATCTTGCCGTGCCACGATAACATGATACTGTGGGCTGACACTCAAGAGTGCCTTGCAGCGGATTGATAACAAGATGAGACGCTGCAAGCGCCTTGCGAACAACTGATATTTGGCCAGACACTGAGATTTGTTATTGCAGTACCTTGATCAAAGGGGATGTACTACTGTAAATTGTTCATAGCATCACTGAGGGATGCACAAGTTTAATGTTTAGGGGGTTTGCATTTGGACCCTATATAAACGCCATGCAAAGCCCATTTGAGGGCTGGCTGACTGGTTGACTAGATGGGACAAGCTGAGATGGGCTGCTGTTGGACAGACCTGTCAGACAGATCACAGGGGATGCTATGCTTCCTTTTAGAAGCCAGCATTTCATAAGTCAATTTGCATTGGGAATTGCTTGAATCAACAGTGTGCTATAATGCTGGTCTTTTTCTTATTGATGCATTGAATAATGTGACCTACTTTTTGTATCTCATTTCAATGATGCTTTCTGGATATATGCTTTTTGGTTTAGTTTGGAACTTTAAATTGAGCAGTATCTTTGAATTTACTTGGTGTTGAAGCATGGATAGGCCTTTGTGCCTTTCTCAAATAGAAATGTGATTAATGCCCAATGAGGGACTAAAATGGCTTTTGATTTTGAACAGATGTTTTGAAGCTCATGATTATAAATCAAGATTGGTTTGAATACTGCGAGAAACCTGAGGGTATCCTCACTCCTACTCCCCCTGGATACTCTCCTCAGTTGCCAGGGGATGGAGAAGCGAAGGAGAATCTCCTGGGTGGAGGGTCTTTGGGGATTGGGAGTGGGGTGCCTGCAGGCAAGGCATGGTATCCCCCATTCCCTATTGAAGACCAACATAACCCTCCCGCTGCCTTTATGGGCTAATGTAAGACCTCTCCCCTCTATTTGTATTTGTATTAATTTAGTATTTATGTAGCACCTTAATCCAAAGCGCTTTTACATAGGGAATGTATAAAAACAGTACAAACTTGAGCAGGTGACAATTGACAATTAGATGCACATAATCAGCCCAGTTGGGTCAGATGTCATTTCAGTGCTTTGCGAAATAAAGAGTAAGTGGTGATAGAACGAATAGGAAGAGGATTCCAGTGCAAGGGAGCAAGGTGTGCAAGTGTAAGAAAGCATGATTGTGCACATGGAGGGGCTGGGACTTCCAATTGAAACTGAGTATTAGAACGAAGAGCACTAGAAGGGGTGTAGAATGATACTAATGAAGAAAGATAATCAGGGGTAAAACCATAGAGAGATTTGAATATCAGACAGATTTTGTTTTATTTAGGCTGTGTGTGAAAAGGATGCCAACCCAGTCTATGGAGAGCAGGTGATATTGATTCATGTGGTGTTAAACAAAAAAGTACCAGAATAGCAGCATTAAAAACAGATTTTAGCTGAGCAAGTCGAGATACCGGAAGAGTGTAGTAGAACAATAGAAAAGACGTAAAAAGATTAGAGAGGATATGAGTAATTTAGTTGCATCAAATGTTAGGAAGGAACACACTTTTTTATGTTAAATAAGTGATAGCGGCAAGCTCGAGAAGAGACAGAGATATGATATTTAAAAGATAAAGTAGAGTCAATGCTTAGAGAGGCATCAGCTTCACCTCACTGATGATCCCCAACAAGGGTGAAACACGTGTATGGGGTTGCTGGTGGTACTCTGGTTCAGGTTGGAATTGCCATTGCATTTCGGTGCTGGACTGCCCCTGTGCAGGACAAAGACTGATATGCAAATTGATATTTCCCATCTGTGAAAGGCACAGTGAGTAAAAGCAGTGGCTGCGAATTCTCAAGTGGTTATAACCACTGAACAGGTTATCAGGCCTTGTTCTGTCGAGAGAGGGGCGCCCGCTACCTTTGCAAACTAAATTTCAAGGAACCTGGGATTGGTAACCCTAGGTCTCCTGGGGGCAACCAGACGCGGTCTCCCTCTCACTGTGCTTAGAGAGGCATCAGCTTCACCTCACTGATGATCCCCAACAAGGGTGAAACACGTGTATGGGGTTGCTGGTGGTACTCTCGTTCAGGTTGGAATTGCCATTGCATTTCGGTGCTGGACTGCCCCTGGGCAGGACAAAGACTGATATGCAAATGGATATTTCCCATCTGTGAAAGGCACAGTGAGTAAAAGCAGTGGCTGCGAACTCTCAAGTGGTTAATAACCACTGAACAGGTTATCAGGCCTTGTTCTGTCGAGAGAGGGGCGCCCGCTACCTTTGCAAACTAGAGTCAATGTAGAGTCACAGATTGCGAGCAGTAGATACGAAGAAAAGTTGAAAAGGAGGAAATTAAATGAAATTAAATGAAAGGAGGAGGAATAGGAGAGGGGATACTAGTAGAAGGAAAAAAGAGTAGTCCAGTTTTAGTGTGAGGTAATGCGCGGACATCCATGATTTGATGGCCATTAAACATGAAGAGAGCTGTGTGTGAATATCAGAAGAGAAGGAGGAGAAAGACAGAAAGAGCTGATTGTCATCAGCGTAGAAATGGTGAGATAGACCAAAAGAAGAAATAATATTAGTGAGAGGGGAGGTGTAGAGAGAAAAAAGAAAAGGCCCTAAGACCGACCCTTGTGGAACACCATGAGCGAGAGAATAGGAATTAGAAGTTGTTCCAACCCAGGAGACCGAGAACGTCCGATGGGATAGGTAAGATTTAAACCAAGAAAGAACAAAGGAAGATAGAGAAGCTAGAAGAAGTTGGTAATCGACAGTATAAAAAGCAGCCAAAAGATCTAGTTGAATAAGAACAGAGGAATGTTTGGAGTAGCGATTTGTGAGTAGCGAGTTTAGAACTGAGAGAAGAGCAGTTTCAATAGAGTGCATAGGTCGGAAACCAGACTGAAAACCAGGAAGAATAGAATTGTTGTAAACAAAAGAAGAGACTTGAGAATAGACAAGGCGTTCAAGTAGTTTAGATAGATAAGGAAGGAGTGAAATAGGACGAAGGTTAGAGGCAAGAGAGGGATCAGCCAAAGGTTTCTTCAAGATGGGAATGATAGAGGCATGTTTAAAAGAAGAGGGGAACGTTGAGGTAAAAAGAGACATATTTAACAAAGAGTTGAGACATGATTGTAGAGACGGATAGACCTTAGAAATAAGAACCGATGGAATAGGGTCTATGGGCGCAGCAGTGGGATGGGCACAAGCCATCAGAAGAGAGATATCTGTATCTGTAATGACAGAACATTGGGAAATAGAGGCAACTGGAGCAGAAGTAGGTGAAGAGATTGAATTAAGAGAAGAAGATGGAGAAGAGTCCCCATCATTTCACCACTCTAGTACTGGGACGAGGAAGAGGTGACTAGGAGTGATGAACACCAACACTTCATTTCACCACTCTAGTACTGGGATGAAGAAGATGCCTGTAGAGTGCTTTAAAGGTCATGCATGTCCTTTTAATTATGGCCAGGCAAGCCCAATTGGAAATCTACACCTGCAACCTGTCAAAGGGTTGCAGGTGTATCAAGGGAGAGCAAAAGTGCAGCAGAGTGGGGAACAGGGAGGCCTGTGTGGCAGAGACCAGCAGGGGACCTGTGTCAGGATGAGGCATCCGTCGTGGGACCTGAGAGGAAGCCAGGACACCGTCCGAGATCCACAAGGGCCTGTGGAGCCCAGAAAAATGAAGAAGAAAGGATGCCGTCCGTGTCTGAGCCAAAGCAGCAGAGCCGCCGGCATGTGGAGTACAGCAACCGGAATGCGAGTGGGGCTCGCAGAAGCAAGCCCACCAACCTACAAGACAGAGGAGGAGAAGCTTTATCTGGCTACCCTCAATTCTCATTCTGCTGTCAAACATTCTGCTTATATCTGTCACCTCCCTGAAGACTTTGACCTCAACGTCTTCACTCCCACTGAGACGTGGTTCAATGCCAGCACTGTCACTGCTTTTGACACTCTCCTTCCTGCAGGTTACAAGATCCTCTCCACGCCCAGGTGCAACCGGTCTGGAGGCGGCTGGCTCTTGTCTACCCTGAATGGGTCCCTGCTTCCATCATACCCATTCAATTCTACTCCTCCTTTGACTGTCTTATCTGCAAGCTTTGTGTCTCTCCTACCCTCTCGCTCACTCTTACTACAGTCAACAGGCCTCCTGGGCCCATCTCCCGCTTCCTCTCTGAGTGGGCCAACCTTGCCTACTCACTTCTGACCTCTTCCTCCAAGCTTCTCCTCATTGGTGACTTCAATATCCATCTGGATTCTCCCGATTCCGACACTCTACTCTTTCGCAACCTCTGCGACTCTCTCACTCACCATCCTTCCCTCTGGTTCAACCCCCTCAGCCGGACACACCTTGGAGGCGCTCATCTCAGCTGATACCTCCTAGTCTAACCCTCTCACTACTGCTCTCTCCTGGTCTGACCATTCTCTCCTTTCCTCCCATTTGGAGCGCCTGGCCCCCCCGGCTAAGCCTTCTGGCTGCTCTGCCAATCTCCTCTGTCATTCGACCGATGAAGCGAGTGTCAGTAGCTGCTTTTGCTGGCTCCTTCACCCCCCCACCCCCCACCCACACTATTCACTGTCACACTGACTCAGCTCTTGCTAACCTTCACCTCTCTATCTCCAACACCCTTGGCATCCTTGCCCCTGCCATGAGGATCCGCATGAAGCCTGCTTCCAAGTGTAATAGTTGGTATGACTCCGACTTAGCCTTGTTGAAATGCAAAGATGCAGAACAGAAGTTGCTGGCTTCTAACGCACTCTCTGACAAACTGGCACGTCACCTGCTCCAAAGGCAATATAGACTCTCTAGCCGCTCCAAGAAACTGGCCCATATCCAATCCTGCTTCTCTGGAACCACAAACAACAAGGCTGAACTTTTCAAAATCTGTAAGGAATTTGCCAATCCTACTGCAGTCTCCACCTCTCCTCTTCCTTCTCAGACCTTCTGCATGGCGTTGGCCACCCATTTCACCGCCAAGACTCAGGATATCCTGTCCTCTCTCTCCCCTACATCCCACCCTCCCATGCCTGATTGCAGCCCCCACGCCGTCTCCCTTCCCCATATTTCCCTCATTCTCACCCATGGCACCGGGTGAAGTCACCAAGACAGTCTGCTCTATGAAAGTATCTTCCAAACAGGTGCTTCCCTGCTCCTCTCGAAGGATCAAGCACAAAATTGCCTCTCTCACTCCCTCCTTGGCTGAGTTCTGTAACCACTCTTTTGCCACTTCCTCCTTCCCTTCACCCCTCAAGCACTCCCTTGTGTACGCCCTCCTAAAAAAGCCATATGCGGACCCTTCCCGCCCAGCTAACTACTGCCCTATCTCCACTACCCCTTTCTTTGGCAAACTCCTAGAGAAGTTGGTCAACTCCCAACTAATCCATCACAGTGAATTTGTTCGCTGCCTTTACGACCACCAGTCTGGCTTCAGAGCATCCAGAGGCACAGAAACTGCTCTCCTAAACACCTGTGAAGATCTTCTCAGAAACCTCGATTCCAACTCTCCTTCTGCCCTCATTCTCCTCGATCTCTCATCTGCCTTTGACACTGTCAATCATTCCATCCTCATAAATAGGCTCTGTGATACCCTCGGCATCACGGACCGGGCACTGGACTGGTTAACCCCTTTCCTCTCGAATCGGTCCTCACAAGTGCAACTGGGCCCCTTTCTCTCCTCTATCTCACTCTCGGCTTGTGGCGTCCCTCAGGGCTCTATCCTCGCGCCATGGCTCTACAACATATACTTTGCCTCCCCTTGCCTACTTGATCACCACCTTCTCTCCTCATTTCCAGTGTTATGCTGACGACACAGCTTTCCTTTAAGCTTCCCTCCCCTTCCTGTCTCATTCCCGAATGTCTGACTGCTATTCAGGCATGGTGTGCTGCTAATGATCTCTGCCTTAATGCCAGTAAGCCTTATATCCTTGTCATTGGAAACCCTACTTTCTCATTCCTGCTTCTCTATGGCCAGCCTCCTTGGGCCCCCACCCTCACACTTTGTGTGAGGCTAAAAACCTGGGTCTCATCTTCGACTCCTGTCTCTTCTTCTCACCTCATATCACTGACCTTGCCAAGAAGGCCCACCATCAGCTTCACCTCCTCAGAGGCATTCTCTCTTTCCTCACTTTCCCCCAGAAGCTTAACGTCTCCAGAGGTCTGGTTCTCTCAAGGCTCGATTATTTCAACAGCCTCTTCCTTAAGCTGCCTCTCCCCTGACTCCGCCCTCTTCAACTAATCCAGAATAGGACTGCAAGACTTATCCATGGCCTCAAGCCCCTGGACCGCATCTCTCCAGCCCTAAAATCTCTCCACTGGCTCCCAGTGGTTTCAAGTATCAAATTAAAGACCATCTGCATCATCCAAAAGGCTTTCTGGGGCCTGGGATCTCGCTACATTGATCTCTCTCTCCCTAAATACCTCTCTGCTAGAGTCCTTCGGTCCTCTAGCTCCAAATCTCTGCAGGTGAGACTTTTCTCCAAGCAGAGAGTGGGGGGTAGATCTCGCTCTTCGGCTGGAGCTTCTCACTGGAACAGACTCCCTGCACCTCTCTGTCTTTAGCCGGATCGCCTTAAGTTCTGGAAGCTCTTCAAGACCTTCCTTTTCTCCTCCTCCTTCCCTCCTTTCCCCCTCCCCCTCCCCTGATAGTCTCCTTCTGCCACTATGACTGGATGCCTGTGTCCCTTATGAGTCTCCCCGGGTTCAGGCCCTCCTTTGTCCAGTCCTCCCTTCTCACCCCTTCCTACCAGCACTTGCCCTCGGTCACCCTTCCCTGACTAGTATTCCGAAGCTGGTCCTCCCCACCCCCTCGCACTACTATCTTACCCCTAGCTTCTCCTGGCACTAGCCCTCCTGGGCACCCCTTTGCACCTGCCCAACCCCATGGGCCCCCTCCCTCCAGCACTTCTCCATCTTCCCCCTCCCCCTTCCCATCCTTTCCCTGACCTGCCCCCTCCCCCTGCACTTCTTGATACTGCACTTGCATGATCCGAATGTCACAAGGCAAAGTAGGAACATTATTGTTGTTTTCTCCTATCCCCCAACCCCCGCCCCTGGGCCACTTTTGTCTTGTGGCGCCTGGAAACACTTTCTGATGTATAGGCACCATAGAAAGTTTCAATAAATAAATAAATAAGTGGGGCCACTGGAGAGGAACGCCAGGAGTGAGTGTGGGGGAAGTCACCCAGCACCGGGGCGCTCCTAGCAGGCTATGCTTAGGTAATTAAGGGCCATACACATTCATTGAATACTGAACTGAAAGAAAATTTGCAAACAAAGCTGAAATCTGTTTATTGAGCAGTGAATTGAATGAAACTTTGAAACAAGGTTGAATTACATTTATTAAATACTGAACTGAATGAAACTTTGAAAACAAAGCTGGAATACATTTATTGAATGCCGAACTGAATGGAACTTTGAGACTGAACTAAAGTAAATGTATTTACGGAACTGAATAATAGTTACTGGGCAAAATTAACAATCAATGACAAACAAAACGCAAAGTGCCCATTTGCAAGCATTTACTAAAAAGAGCGCAATTGTGAAAGAATACAACAGAAAGGTGGGGCATGGAAAAGACCACGATAAAGGGAACTTTATAAATCGATACACTACAGCAAAGCCAAAGGCTGGTAAGAAGCGTGCAACACATGGTGACAAAGACAAGAGTGCAGCCAGTGTAAAAATGCACACAGAGCAAAAAGGCAGATAAAGAGAAACCAAATGAATGTGAATCTGTCCACAGGGACAAGTGCAGAAGAACCTGTGTGGGCTGGAGAGCAGAGGGTTCCTGGTTGTGCAACCTGCGATGGGTGGACCGTGTGGTCTGACAACTGCGCATAGATCAGTGAGCCCTAAATTATGAAAATCAAAGGACATTGTGAAATGTGCTTGCTTCGGCAGCACATATACTAAAACTGGAACGATACAGAAAAGATTAGCATGGCCCCTGCGCAAGGACGACACGCAATTTCGTGAAGCGTTCCATATTAAAAATAAATAAATAAATAAATGAAAAGGACATTGTGAAATAAACCAAGGAGCACTGTGAGTGAAGGAGGGTCAAGTGGACCTATTTTGTGTTGAACATTGAAAGATTGAAACCAGTGCAAGAGCTACATTGAAATCTTGGGTGAAGGGAACACTGAGATTTGAGGAACTGCAAACACTGCCTTGAGGACAGAGTCTCAAGACCCCCTTTTGTGTTAACTGTGTTGCCTTGGACTTGTGGAAGGGGTCCCGAGGATTGTGTGGAACTGTATTGCCTTGAACTTGGGAAAGGTAATCTTGAGGCCTTTTGTGGAATTTTCTTGAACTTGGTGTAGGGGAGCTTAAGAGCCGGAAGAAGCTTGGGCCATTATGTTGATCATCATTTCTTTTATTATTGACATCCCTACACATTGTTTAGCTTTAGTTGTGAGGGCAAGGAAAGGTTTTGGACACAGACAGACTTTTAAGTTGAACTCTTTGACTTAGCCTTTCCTCAGTTTCGTTCAGGTAGGGAAATCTCACCTTAGCATAGGGCATGTCTGGCCATCTACCATCCTGACATTTGAGTTAATAAATCATTTCATTTTGTGAGTCTGATATATTTGGCTTGCTTCATGATGCCTTCATAAATGGTGTCAGTAATGGGATGCTGCTCAACCAATACAGGTTGGGGGACCCTAAGATTAAAAAAACTAAGTGCCCAAGCATCAGACCCCTTCGTAGCTACCAAGGGCTCCATTGGGTTTGATTTCTGCAGTAGTAGGGATGAAACAATTCCCCCATTTGATACCCACTAATTCCATCCCTGATATATATATCAAACCAGCACCCAGATCAGGGCTGGCATGGAGATTTGGAATTCATGTATTAGCGTTTATAATAAACCCAGATGTTAGAGGCAATGTTAAGGTATTGCTACAAAATCACATAAGGAACAAGTTACTTACCTGTAACTGTTGTTCTCCAGCATGGGTCTGGCATGGATTCACATGCTCATGAATATTCCCTGTCGTCAGGCTGGGAATCCTCGGTAAAGAAAAATCAGAATCAGTTTCGTTTCTGATCTGTCTTTCGTAGTAGTAACCAATCACTGATCTTTGCGTCATACTGACCACAGCCAATGACTGCCCTCTACTTAAGCCCCGCCTCTGGCAGCCATCTTCAGATTTGGTAGCACGTGAAGTGGCAGTATGACCAAGTGAAGAGCCGCAGAGGGGTAGGCGGGAGGGTTCGCATGTGAATCCATGCCAGACCCATGCTGGAGAACAACAGTTACAGGTAAGTAACTTGTTCCTTCTCCAGCATGGGGTCTGGCATGGATTCACATGCTCATGAATATAAGAATAAATAGCAGTACACACATGCACAACCACGGGGGGTGGCAAAAGGCTCAACATTAAGCAATACAAAAAACTCAACATTAAGCATCTCTTACCTCCTCAGCAGGCTCACCTTATGTGAACAGGTTGCGCAGTACTGCTTGGCCGACCCTGGACTCCTGCCTGGAATCCCGATCGACGCAGTAGAATCTCGTGAAGGTGTGCGTCGACCTCCACGTAGCAGCCCTGCAGATGTCCAGCAGGGGCACACCAGATAAGAACGCCGAAGTAGCAGCGATCGCTCGGTCGAATGGGCTCTCGGACGGCCTTGCAGCGGTCGGTTAGCCAACCGGTGGCAGTGCATGATGCAAGAGCCATCTGGAAATAGAAGACTTCGAGAGAGCCTTCCCTTGATTCACAGTTCCAAAGTTCACGAACAGCTGTGATGTCCTCCGAAAACTCTTCGTGCAGTCCACGTAGAACTTCAGCGCTCTAGCCACATCCAGCGAGTGCAAAGTCCTCTCGGCCGGCGACGAAGGAGACGGGAAGAAAACAGGTAACACCAGGGGCTCGTTAAGATGGAAGTCCGACGGCACCTTGGGCATAAAGGAGGGGTGCGTCCTAAGCACCACCCTCGAGGCATGGAAAGTCAAGTACGGTGCTTTGCAGGATAGGGCCTGGATCTCTCCCACTCGTCGTGCGGAGGTAATGGCCACCAGGAATGCAGTCTTCCACGACACAAACTTCATCGGTGCGAAGTGCATCGGCTCGAATGGGGGCCCCATGAGCCTGGCCAGCACCACGTTAAGTTCCCACGCCGGGGCCGGGGCCTTCACCGGCGGGAACGACCGGAACAGTCCTTTCATAAACTCTTTTACCAGTCGATGGGACCACAGGGACGTCCGTCCTGTGGTTCTGGTATATCTGGAGATCACCGCCAGATGAATCTTAATGGAGGCGTGGGCCAGCCCAGCCTTTGCCAGCGATAGCAGGTACGGCAGCACTTGAGGGGCCGTAATCCGTAGGGGGTTGATCTTCTGTGCTCGGCACCAGATAGAGAACCTCTTCCACTTATGACCGTAGCATTTGAGAGTCGAGGACGCCCTGGCCTTTGCAAGAACCTCTCTGCAATCGGCCGGTATATCGTAGCCTCCAAACTCTAGCGCTGCAGGAGCCAAGCCTGCAGGTTCAGCGACGCCGGGTCGTGGTGGAAGATGGCGCCTCCTTCTCTGGAGAGAAGGTCCGCGTCCGCCGACAGCTTGATGGGAGGGGACGTTGACAAGTCCAGAAGGTCCGGGAACCAGATCTGCCTCGGCCACACCGGTGCGACGAGGATCATCCTGCACCGGGACCTCTTGAGCTGGTTGATGAGTCGAAGCAGCAACGGCAACGGAGGGAACGCATACAGGTATAGGCCGTCCCAGGGGAATGAGAACGCATCGCCCATGCTTCTCGGCTGGGGAAACCTGCTGGCGAACCTCTTGCACTTCGAGTTCGTCGCTGTTGCGAACAGGTCGATTTGGGGTTTGCCCCATCGTCGGAAGAGTTGATCCACCTGATCCTGGCGCTGTTCCCACTCGTGACACGCGCACAGCTCCCTGCTGAGCGAGTCAGCGATGGTGTTGCTTTCTCCTGCCAGGTGGAAGGGAACCAGGAACATCCCCTGGGCGACCGCCCAGTGCCACAGATCCTGTGCCTCCTTGGATAGGGCTGGGGATCTGGTGCCTCCCTGCTTCCGTATGTAAAACATTGTCGTGGTGTTGTCGGTGAAGATCCGCAACACCTTGCCCTTGAGCGATGGGAGGAACGATTTGAGAGCCCAGAACACGGCTCGAAGTTCCAGGACGTTGATGTGCAGGAGCCTCTCCTCCAGGAGCCTGAGGCCTCTTGCGTGGAGATCTCCGGTGTGGGCGCCCCAACCTTCCAGGGAGGCGTCTGTCGTCACCGTCTCCTGGTACGCCGGCGTCTGAAAGTCCTTGCCCGCCGTGAGGTGCGCTCGAATGCCCCACCACTGAATCGCCCGCCGGAACACCTCGTTGAGGGGGACCCAGACTTCGAAGGTGCCCGTCGCCTGCATCCAACGGGCGTCGAGAAATTCTTGAAGAGGGCGCATCCATAGTCTGCAGAGGCGCACCAGGTAGATGCAAGAGGACATCATCCCCAGGAGGGACTTGATGGACCTCACCCTGGCCACGTCCGTGGCTAGCAGGCGCTACACTTTGCCTAGAATGGTCTTCGTCCGTTCTTCCGACGGTGCCGCCAGGCGCCTCACTGTATCGAGCTTCGCTCCCAGAAACAGGGCCACCTGCGACGGCACCAGGTGGGACTTTGGGTAGTTTATGGTGAATCCCAGGTCTGTGAGCAGCTGGACGGTCCTCGCAGTGTGTTCGACGGCGAGTTCCCTCGTCCTTGAGCGGATGAGCCAGTCGTCCAGGTAGGGGTAGACGTGAATCCCCTGCAGGCGCAGCCGCGCCGCCACAGGTGCTAGGCACTTGGTAAAGACCCTGGGGGCCGACTTCAATCCGAACGGCAGTGCTCTGAATTGGTAGTGGCGTCCCTGGACGACGAACCTGAGGAACTTTCGGTGACTTTTGAGGATGGGAACGTGGAAGTATGCATTCTCCAGGTCCAACGACGATAGAAAGTCGCCTTCCTCCAGCTGTCCCAGTACGTGCTGGAGGGTGACCATCCTGAACTTTTGTGACTTGATGTATTTGTTCAAACGACGAAGGTCCAGGATGGGGCGCCAGCCGTCCGTCTTCTTCATGACGAGGAAGTACCTTGAGTACACCCCGGAGCCTCTTCGGGACAAGCTCGATGGCGCCTTTCCTGAGCATCGCCCGTACTTCCAACAGCAGTTGCGGGACGTGATTTTCCTGCCTGGCCGAAGGTGGAACGTGAGGGCACTTCTTCAGGAATTCGATAGAGTGTCCTCTTGCCAGGGTATCCAGCACCCAACGGTCGGTGGAGATGGACTTCCACACGCCGACGAACTTCGTCAGCCGGCCTCCCACCGGGGTGCTTCGGTGGGGGCCCGAGACCACGGCCGGTTCAGTCCTGCTTGGAGGTGGTTGCGTTGCCGCCCTGGCCACCTTGCCGACGGCGGCGAGGCGCTCCCTGCTTGCCGCGACCCCTGTAGGCCTCCTGAGACGAGGAGCGTGCCGCCTGGCGGTAGGCAGATGAGCCACTGCTGGATCCCTATGAGGCACCCTGTCTGCCTCCAGAGCTCCGAAAGGGCCGTCATTGCTGAAGGGCTCCTAGGGCGCGGGCCGTCTCCGTGTCCGTCTTTATGGCTTGGAGGGATTCGTCCACCGCCTTCCCGAACAAGTTGCTGCCGTCGAACGGCATGTCCAACACCCTGGTCTGGACGTCCTGACGGAAGTCGGTCGCCCGGAGCCAACCCTGTCGTTGTAGGCAAACACCGTTGCCCAGCTGGCGGAACCCGGTATCGGCAATATCGGTTGCCACCGTTATGGCGTGGTCCGACGCCACCTCGCCTTCTTGAAGTATTTCCAGGGCCTCGGACCTCTTGTCGTCCGGTAGGAAGTCCAATATGGGGGCCAGCTTAAACCAGAGCTCCCTGTCGTAACGGGCCACGATCGCCAGGGCGTTAGCCGCTTTGATTGTCGTCGCCGCCGACGAAATGACCCGCCGCCCCATGGCGTCCAACTTCTTTCCCTCGCCGTCCGGCAGGGAATTCGACGTCGAGGCTCCTGACCCCGCCGCTTTCTTCTTCGCCGCTGCCGAGATGACCGAGTCTGGCGTTGGCAGGGCCCTGAGGCACAGGGGAGCGGTTTCAGGGACCCGGTACTTTTTCTCGTACCGGTCCCGTTTGGCTGGTGCCGTGGAGGGGTTCTTGAGAACCGACAGGCCCTCCTCCCAGATGTCATCGATTAGAGGCACCGCGATGACAGTCTTCCTCTTGGCCTACCGGCGCTGATAGAGGAAACCTTCCGTTTTCTGCTCCACCGGGCAGAGCTGGAACAATTCGGACGCTCTGGCGATCATGGCGTGGAATGAGCTAATCTCGTCGGGCGGCGAGGCCCGTGCGACGGGAGACGGGAGACCCGTTCCGTCGTCGTCGCTGTCGCCATCAGAACCCGTCGTCGAGCCCATCGCACCGTCATCTCCCGACTCGTGGGAGGATGAGGAGGGAACTGTAGGCCTTACGGGGACGAGTGGAGGAGAGGTTTGGGTCCTCCGTCGTTTGTTCTGAGGACTTCCCGACGGGCCAGGCTGCGGGTCCTCCGGCCTGGGCCGTGGGACTCTCGTCCTTATCTCAGAGCATAAGGACTGGATCGCAGACAAAATGGCCGCCGAGCTATCCTGAGGCCTAGGTTCCGGCTGCGCCGGAAGGGAAGGCTGCTCTTCCTCGCCATCGTTGTCTTCCTCGGTTATCTCCCGAGGATCTTCCTTACGGGATCAAACCTTCTCGAATTGGACTTCGAGGTTCCTCACGGCCTCGGTCAGTTCCTCCTCCGAGCTTGAGGAGGCTACCGTGCCCCCCCTCGCTTCTTCCATCATGGTGGCCATGACGATGGGCTGAAAAGAGGATTCCCTCCTTGGCGGCAGGGAAACTCTAGTCCGAGAGGCAGTCTCCGCTGGCGGGGTCTCTGCCGGCTTGGCCAGAGTCGCCGCGATCGCCTCGATAGAGGCCTTTGCCTGTTGGGTAGGGGCCTTCACCACCTTAGGTGCGTCCCGGGCCTTCTCCTTAGGGGGAGGGGCGACGCCTCGCTCCCCCTCTTCCGAGATCGGACGGGGCTTCTCCCGAAGCTTACCCGGGGTCTCGGACTTCCTCTTCCTCGAACCGGAGCGCTGGCTCGTGGTTGACGGTGCCGGGGAAGGCGCGCCCTGCCTGGCGACCGAAGAGCCCGACCTTTCGGCGCTCCCAGAGCCAGCGGACTCGCAGCGCTTGGCCTGGTGTTGGGCCCCCGTCGCCGGGGCGCCCGCACAGGACTTAGAAGCCCGCTCGGACCCTTTCTTCTTCTTCTCACCCGTTGAGCCCTTCTCCAACCAGCTGGCGAGACGGGATCGACGGTCCCTCATGGTCCGCTCCGACAAGTTCTTGCAGAACTGGCAGTCCTTCTCTACATGAGTCTTGTCCCCATGAAGACAGTAGAGGCATTGCGAATGTTGGTCTTCCTTAAACACATTCTGCAGCCCGCAACCAGGGCAGCTGCGAAACAGCTTGGGTCCGGGTGACGAACTCGCGTCCTGGGCCATCTCGAAGTAGGCCGCAAATCTTCTGGAATCCTCCAAGAAGTTGATTCGACAAAATCTTCACCCTTGAGGGGCGTAGGAAAATCCCGTAACGGGTAGCCGTTAACGGGAGTAGAAACGGTGGAGCTTGAGGCTCGATTAACCGAAAAAATGTGAAAATTCACCTGAAAAAGCGCGAAACACGCAGTAAAGGCTCGAGAGCTAAGCACGAGGACTCCCAACACTTGAACGTGCGGTAAAAATCTGAAGATGGCTGCCAGAGGCGGGGCTCAGGTAGAGGGCAGTCATTGGCTGTGGTCTGTATGACGCAGAGATCAGTGATTGGTTACTACTACGAAAGACAGATCAGAAACGAAACTGATACTGATTTTTCTTTACCGAGGATTCCCAGCCTGACGACGGGGAATATTCATGAGCATGTGAATCCATGCCAGATCCCATGCTGGAGAAAGGATCCATTCCAAATTGATTAAGAGGATAATATTGGTCAAGAGGTGCTTGAGAGAGCAATGTTCTATATGCTCAGGGAAGAATCCGGGACGTTAAGTACAGATAGGGAAACTCGAGGCTTCGGGGAGGCTGATGAGACATCTGATGTCCCTCCCAACCCTGGACCCAGGAAAGCTAAAGAAAAAGAGCCAGAGACATTTCCCGACTTTCCCTTTTCCCAAAGAAACAACCCCTTGTTAGCTGAAGCATTTTTGCAGTAGTATCAGAGCCAGAAGGTTGTGAGAAGTGGGGACCCTTTTTCTTTAAAGAAGAGACACCACCTCGGAGGGCCTGGTAAGAACACAACTAGTGATCCCTAAAAGTCACAAACAGGTGGTCCTGGAAATAGCTCACTCACATCTGACAGGAGACCATCTCGGACAGTCCAAACCCTAAAAACATATAGGGAACAAGTTTTACAGGCCCGGAATTCATGGTGACATTAAAAAGGTTATCGAAGCGTGTGTATTCTGCTAGAAAACTAATACTCACATACCACCAACCTGTTCCACCAATAGATTGAAGCCCCAAGGAGTAAAGACCGACACCAACCGCTTACATGGCTCAAATCCAACAAGTCAAAGTCAGTTGGGAGACTCCAACCCCCCAACCACATAAAACATAATTTAGGGGTCACCTTTCAGATTTTGAACTCACAAGCTATTCTCCCTGTAAGAAAGACTGTAGAGGGGAATGATATGCATCTTTGCTGTCCACAGATTGTCATGTGCCTGGGAGAGATAAGATAAGCATCACTTTAGGCTTACAACTAAGTTTCCCCACCAGCGTGGCCTTCTATGTATTGCCCCCTAGAGAAAGAGAATTAAAGATACTACCTCTACTCTCCTGGGGAGAGGAATTGAAGTTAGTCCTTTTGAATCTCCCGGGCAAACCCCATTGAGATCCAGTGGGGCCAATTGGTGGGAAGTGTGTGGGATACAAAAATCTATGGGAATTCCCTACCCATAAGCCTTTGAGAGTAAGTTAACATGGGAAGATATCTGGTAAAGAGAGAAGACAGAAATATTTTCCCAGTATTTTAAAAGGGGAAAAGAGAGTTTCCCTTGGGGAGGAATCTACTTCTTTCCTGTATTCAAGACTGTGTCACTCCTGTAGGGAGGTAGGCCATCCCACCAAGTGTTGTCCTTCGAATATCGTTGATCCCCCTATCATTCCATCAATATCATCTTTCAGTGTGGATAAACAAAATAATACAGATAGGACTGAACCTTCTTTCTCCAGTATTCTTTACATACCATCTAGTTCAATAGAAACAGACAGTGAGGGCATCCCAAAAGAAGTTAACTTGGAAAAGAAGTAAGAATAATAAACAAACCAACACATTCTTATACACAGGAAATTAAACCTATTGAATCCCTGTTACCTTAGAAGGGAGAAGCTAGATAGTGGGAGTGAAAGGTGTGCCATAAAATCAGACGTACCTTCCCATGGATGAGAACAAACCGGTGAAATAAAGGTAGGCTGTGTCCATGGCCATGCTGAGAGACAACCTCAAACCCAAGTCTTCATTATCATCTTAGGAAAAGATCTTACTGCGGCTGTAATTACCAACTTTCAAACCCAAATAGTCCTGGGGACTAATTTTCCCCAATTAGATCAATGGGTTTCACAGGTGGCCCAAATTACATTTATGACTCTTAAGGCTGGACATCCCCACCCAAAGAGACCAGAACCTTTCAAGTATGAAAAGAGAACTAATGGAGAAGCAAGTGCTATACTTGTAGGGGTGAACCAGGTACATCAGCGAGAAGAATCCAACCCAAGTTTTATGCAGGGTTTCTTGGACCTTCAACCATACTGCTTCACAGTTAAACACTGAAAAGGTTGAGAGCAAGGTAACGTGGACTTCCTCTCCTGGTTTCCCTGTGAAGCACCTCGGTCCAACCCGCATTGGGGAAGGGTATGTGAGAAACCTGAGGGTAT
The DNA here is from genome assembly GCF_040938575.1 of Ambystoma mexicanum. Taxonomy (NCBI): domain Eukaryota; kingdom Metazoa; phylum Chordata; class Amphibia; order Caudata; family Ambystomatidae; genus Ambystoma; species Ambystoma mexicanum. The sequence continues at coordinate 107,686,885 of NC_090940.1, read as the reverse complement.
CCTCACTCCTACTCCCCCTGGATCCTCTTCTCAGGCGGCCAGGGGAAGGCCATCGCTCTTGGATTCTTACCTCCAGGAACTTCTAACTGAGAAATCATGCACAAGACTCCTCAGATCGAATAACTCAAATCAATTGAAGCCCCCTAGATGTAACACCAATAAAGCCATGAAAGGGGCTTTTGTGAATGCAGCACCTAGCGCCTGGAATGCTCTTACGCTGGACCTGAGAGACTTAAAGTTAACAGGTGTTTTTAGGAAAAAACTAAAAACACTGCTATTCTCTTCAAAATGTTTCACCAATCTTGACGAATATTGATATGTTTATGTCAGAGGTTTATGATTCTACTTTTTTTTACTTCTCCTGTTTATGTTTGTCCTTGATTAACTGTGCGCCCATAAGCATACGGGTCACTGGTTGCGCGTTATAAATTAATTAAAGTAAAGTAAAGGGGTGGAGAAGCGAGGGAGGATCAACTGGGTGGAGCGTCCTTGGAGATTGGGGTGCCCGCAGGAGAGACATGGTATCCCTCTTTCCCAATTGAAGACTAACATAACCCTCCCCCGGCCTTTATGGGCTAATCTAAAACCTTTCTCCTTCATTTCACCACTCTAGTACTGGGACAAAGAAGATGTCTGTAGAGTGCTTTAAAGGTCAGGCAAGTCCTTTTAATTATGGTCAGGCAAGACCAATTGAAAATCCACACCTGCAACCTGTCAAAGGGTTGCAAATTTATAATGGTAGACCAAAAGTGCAGCAGAGCGGGAAATGTGTTGGAACAATATGAGTCCCTAGAAAGAGTGCACAGAGGGCTTTTATATTTGCAAACTAAATGTTTTCTGTTTTACAACGTTAGTCTTTTTGACTCAAGTACGCTAATTGAGAAAGTGCTATGTTAAACATTATGCCTTTCTGTTTTGTTGTTTCCCCTATCGCTATTTACATGTGTGTAATGCAATGATATAATGGACATGTTCAAGGTCCACTGAGTACATAGTGAGGTAACACCTTACCTGGTGAGGTATAAGGGTTTTATATGTGAATGCGGTTTGGAGAGAAGTACACAATTTGAGCCCCTACGAGCTAAATGAACCCAATCAATTACAAACCAGTGTAGCAGAGCGTACATCAGCATTGTTATCAGACGGGGGAAGATGGTCTTGGCTCTGAGCCAATGTACGATAGCTATCCCATTGCGTGAAAAGTGTGCTAGATCCTACTACCAGTTAAACTGGGAGCAGGGGGCTTCCTCCACCTAGTTACAATCAGCACCCTTAGTCTAGCGTGGGTGGTTCTCTTTAGAACCTTTGAAAACACGTATTGACCTTTTTATGCTGCATGGTACCCGATTGTAAAATTTTCAACGCACCACGAACACGTAACTCAAACCCTTACTAAGGAGAAGTTTCGAACTATGTTGAACTCTGTATGAATAACCATACAAACCCCTTTTAGCTGATAAAGGTGAATACTCTTGGGCTAACAAACCGAAATGGGGTGCGGAGAAGGAGTTGGGGATGTGGGGTCAAAGTTGTAATTCTGGGAAGGTATGCTTTTTTTTTTTTTTTTTTACCTTGTCTACACTCTCGATCAAATGGTTATGCAATGTTATTGGTTGGTTATGATGTGTCTGTTTATCATGGTTTTTACAAAACAATGGAAAACAAATTAAATAAAGTTTAAAAAAAAAAGAATACTTTAGTTTTCTAAAACGTTGATATTAGACATAATTTCGTTCCTGCGTCAATGGCTGAAATTCCATTTCACACTCCTACATTTCCAATCACAAGGTGCAATTACATAGAAATACTGTTTTGCCTCCCGAGTCAATTACCGCTCTTAATAGAGTCCAATTTCTCCCATCTATTATTTCCCGTCTAAGGCTGAATAATTCTACCTGACTATTGCATTGTATGTTTCTTTGTCAAGGAAGTAATTTACTCCCAACAATTTTAGCATGCATGAGTTTTGACTTCTAAAAAACAAAATGACTTCCACATTTTTAGGCACAGAGTTTTTTGTACTTCCTTTCCCAAAAAGTTAACCAAAGCTCTGAAACTGGGCGGCATGCTTCATATGACAATGCATTACTTACCGTAAAAGCATTTCTAATGGTTGTATCAGCTTAGATTCACATGCTGTGCATAGTCTGACATCCAGTGGTCACTGCAGAGTATTGCATTTTGTTTTTCATAGTCGAAAAGGGGACGTCGACATGGCGTGTCTGTAACACTATCCCTATAGTGACGTGCAGTGTACCCACAATCCCTCACGCGTCGAGGTCCCTCTGTTTGTATTTTTTCTGCCCTGAGGGAGCCTGTTAGACGTGAGTGAGTACAGAAAAGAGAGATATAGAAGAAAGTCTATGTTCCTTCTATGCGAGCGGGGAGGAAGGGTGGGCGCATGTGAATCTAAGCAGATACAACCATCAGAAATGCTTTTACGGTAAGTAATGCATTGTCTTCTGATGTTTGTTAATCTGCTTAGAAGCACATGCTGTGCATAGACTAGCGAGCAGTACCCGGAGTTGGAGGTGGGTTGTGAGAAGGAACAGTAGAGAAAAGATGTCCTAATACTGCTTGTCCCACCTGGGAATCAGATCTACAGTGGGTATCAAGACAGTAGTTTTTGTAAAGGTGTGAACAGAACTCCAGGTTGCCGCTTTGCAAATGGACTCAAGAGGGACATTTGCAATGAAAGCTATGGAAGCCCCGGTGCCTAGAGTGGAGTGTGCTCTTGGCTTGAAGGGTAGTTCTCTCTTAGCAAGAGTGTAACAGAGAATGATGCATTGTACAATCCATCTAGAAATAGTGGATTTTGAAACTGCATCTACTTCTCTTCCTGCTGCCACCGAGACAAAGAACTGATTAGTCTTTCTCAATGGTCTAGTTCTTTCTATATAAAACATCACTGCTCTGCGAACATCCAGTGTATGCAGGCTCTTCTCACCTAAGTTTGAAGGATTTTGAAAGAACGTTGGTAGTTCTACTGACTGGTTGACATGGAATTTAGAGATACATTTTGGTGCAAACCTAGGATGTGTGCGTAGAACCACCTTATCCTTATGAACTGTAACAAAGGGGTCTAGTACAGAGAGCGCTTGTAGTTCACTTACTCTCCTAATGGAGGTGATAGCTATTAGAAAAGCAGTCTTAAGAGTGAGGTCTTTAAGTGTTGCTTTGTGCATGGGTTCAAATGGAGACCCCATGAGCCTGGTTAGTACCACATTTAGGTCCCATCCGGGAGCGGGGTTAGCTATGGGAGGGTGGATACTCTTCACTCCTTCCATGAAGGCTTTAATAACTGGGACTTTCCACCATGACACTTTAAGTTGGGAAGTGGTGTATGCGGAAAGTGCAGCTAAATGGACTTTAATAGAGTTAAACACCAAGCCTGAGTCTAGTAGGTGAGTCAGGTACAGAACAATTTCTGTGGGAGAGCAGTCAACTGGGTTGATGCTCCTTCCCCTACACCAGATGACAAATCTCTTCCATTTGCTTGAATAACAGTGACTAGTGTTAGGCTTTGTAGCCTCCCAGAGAATGTCCATGCATCTCTGCGGGAGTTGTAAATGTCCAAATTCTATGATCTCAGGAGCCAGGCTGCTAAGTTCATGGTCTGAGGGCATGGATGTAGTGTCCTGCCCTTGTCCTGTGACAGCATGTTGTACGGGCACGGAAGTTTCACTGGAGGAGATAGGAACATCTCCATCAAGTGAGCGAACCAAGGTTGTCTGGCCCACATAGGGGCCACCAGTATCATGTTAACTTGTTCCTGGTGCATCTTGTGCACTATCCTGTTGAGAAGGGGAGTCAGGGGAAAAGCGTAAACAAATTTCCCTGACCATGGTATCAATAGACCGTTCCCCTTGGATTGGTCTGGGGGTACCTGGAGGCGTAATCTTGGCATTGTGAGTTCTCCAGAGTTGCGAACAGATCTATTTCTGGGAATCCCCATTGTGTGAAGACGTCGAAGACGATGTCTTCGTCTAACCGCCATTTGTACTCTGAGGGCAGAGGGAAGTCTCTGCTGAGTTCGTCTGCTAGCAGATTGAGTTCCCCTGGTACATGTTGTGACAGTAGGAACATGTTGTTTCTGAGAGCCCACTTCCAGATGTTCTTGGACAGCTTGGACAGTCCTGGAGAGTGAGTGCCCCCCTGCTTGTTGAGGTAGTACATGGCTGTGGTGCTGTCTGCGAGGACCATCACTGTCTTCCCTTGTAGGTGTGCCTGGAAGGCTTTCATTGCCTTGAACACAGCTAGTAGCTCCAGTAAGTTTATGTGCTTGGATGCTACGCTCGGAGTCCAGACTCCATGAGCAGTCTGATGGGATAGGTGATCCCCCCCATCCTGTGAGGGATGCATCTGTGGTTAGAGTGGCTTCCACTGCGGGGGTGGCGAATGGTTTCCCTATTACCATAGCGAGAGAACCAAGGCCTGTGAGACCACCACTAGATCGTCCCATTGTCCGCTGGCCTGACAACACTGGCTGTTGAGCCACTCTTGCATTGGGCGCATGCGCAGCCGCGCGTGAGGTACCAAATAAATACATGGCGCCATCATTCCTAGTAAGCGCATTGCTTTGCGTACTGTCACCTCTCGACCGGCCACATATTGAGGGATTTGAAACAGCATGTTTTGGACCCTCTCGTTGGAGGGGAAGACGAGGCCGTCCTTTGTTCGAATTAGAGCCCCTAGGAATTGTTTGATCTGGCTGGGGTCTAAGCTGGACTTCTTCTCATTGATGGAGAAGCCCAGTTGAAACAAAAGGTCTACAGTCTTTTGGGTACTTGAGAAGCATGCTTCGTAAGAATCCCCTGTTATGAGCCAATCGTCGAGGTAAGGGTATACTGGGATGCACAACCTGCGCAGGTGGGCCGCTGCCACTGCCAGTACCTTCGTGAATACTCTCGGCGCTGATGCTATGCCGAAGGGTAGCACTCTGAACTGGTAGTGTTTGCCCTCTATCATGAATCTGAGGTATTTCCTGTGCGCTGGCAACATTAAAATATGAAAGTATGCATCTTTCATGTCCAGTGTTGTCATGTAATCTCCCTGTGAAAGCAGGGGGATTACCTCCTGTAGCGTCACCATACAAAACTTTTGAGGTTTGACAAATTTGTTCGCTGGGCACAAATCTAGTACAGGGCGCATGGTTAAGTCCTTTTTGGGTACAAGGAAGTAAACTGAATAAATACCTTCCGTTACCTGGGATAGAGGCATGACCTTTATAGCTCCTTTTTCTAGTAGTTGGTCCACTTCTTGAAGAAGGATGGCGAGGTGTTCTGGCGACATGCGTCGTCCCCTTGGGGGTCTGTACGTAAAGGAACTGTTGAATTCTATACAGTAGCCACGGGCGATGGTTGATAGTACCCAGCGGTCTGATGTTATACCCTCCCATGCTGGAAGAAAGGATGTTAACCGGCCCCCGACCGGCGACGAAGCATGGGAGGGGACCCGGATCTTTGAGTCATTTGGTGTTGGTGGCTTGGGAACCTCTAGGGGTGGGACCCCGACCACATCCCTTGCCACGACGTTGTCCTCTTTGGTTATATTGTCCACTGGTGCCTTGGTTAGAGGACCAGTTACCTGCAGAGTATTGCTGCTGCTGTTGTTGCTGCTGGCGTTGGCCTCGAAAAAAACATTTGTTGCCATAACCACATTTGTTGGGAGGCCTTGAAATTTGATCTAGTGTCTTGATTGTGTCAAATTCCTTCTTTGCGGTCTCTAGTGCCTCATCCACTGCCTTACCAAAGAGGTTTGCATCTTCTATAGGTTTGTTAATAAGAGATGCTTGTGTTTCAGGTTTAAAGCCTGAATTACGTAGCCATACATGGCGTTTGAGTAAGATTCCTTGGACTAGGGAACGCCCAGCCATCTCTGCAGCATCCAGAGTATTTTTAATGATGCTTTGGTTGACTAAGGTCCCTTCAGTCACCGTGGCTAGAAGGCGAGTACGTAGGGGTTCCGGTACCTCCTCAATGTCCTTACATAGTTTGCTCCATTGTGCATCTGTGTAACTTGCCAGCAAAGAGATGTTGTTGGCAATTCTTGCGGAAAAGGTAGCTGAGGCTGTAATCCTCTTTCCTAGGGCATACAATTTTTTACCCTCTTTATCTGGTGGTGCCTCGCTAGTTGACAGCGGGACCCCTGCTCTCTTCCTGGTATTTGTCACCACTAAGGAGTCTGGTACAGAGTGGCCCCTGATGTATAACGGGTCCGATGGAGAAGGACTAAATAGGTTTTCTATCCTCGGGTTGACCCCTCTGATCAACGCGGGAGTGGATAGTGAAGGAATAATTTGTCTCTTTACTGAGGCAAGGAGGGGAATGGTTTGGCTGACAGGGGGTTTCTCCTTAATCATCTTTTCTACAAAGTCGATGTCAGGAGAAGCTTCCCCAGTCTCGATCTCGAAATGCGCTGCTGCCTTGCGTAGGAGTGCATTAAAGGTAGGTTGATCGTCTATAGGAGATGTATGCCTAATAGGTGAGTCTTTGGGTGGGGACAGGTTTATGGCTTTCGGGTCTGAAAACGCTGATGGGGACTGCAAGGGCTGTGAAGCGCCTTCTTCTGGGTCTTCTCCGAAGCCCCCCATCAGCCATATCCGGGTTGTCTTCAAAACCTTCCTCCCCTAGGTTTTGTTCCCCTTCATTGCCTAAGAATTCGTCATCCTCCTGAAAGTGGGGGTCCTCTCCAGTGAGGTCATATAGATCTACATCCTCTTGGGGGGGGTTCAAACAGCCTGGGGTACTTGGCCCCGGGATCCTCCTGAGGTCCCTCTCTTGATCTCGTGGGTGTTGGAAGGTTCTGAGTCTCCATAAACCTCTCCATTTTGTCCATACAGAAATGGAGTCTCTCTAGGGTTTCTTGAGGTATCCCCGAGCGGTCAGGGGGAGAAAAGGGAGGGCCTTCTGTTAGAAAACGCTTCGACCTATCCCATAACGTCGAAGAGAGGTTCCCCTCACCTTCTGAAAAGCCTTCTGGTAGGCTAGGAGTCCCTCTCAACGGAGCGGGCGGTTCCTGCCTTCCTTCTGACCTTTTTGGCATTTACCGGGCCTTATGAGCGGTAACCGATGTCTCTTTCGCCGTCCGTCTCTGGCTATCGGTGGAAATAATCCTCGCCAGGCTCTCGACAACTAAACTGTCTGTCGTGGGTACCTCCGGCGTCGACGTTACAGCAGGTGCATCTAAGGCGCATTTGACCAGCCCAGGTACTTCCAGACCATGCTGTAATGATGGCAGAGCTCACAATTTGACGCAGAACCCGGTTTAACTGTTTTAGGACTACGAATTTCGGAACTTAAAATCAGAAGTTATTGCTGAAGTTCCCATTAACCTAGAGCAGAGGAAAAACTCGGGTAAAGTGAGGAGAGCAAGACAGATGCTATGAAGGGTCTTATGAACATGCAAGGGCTTATAGGGTTGAAAATAAACCTTTGCCTAAGAGAAGGCCAGGCAGGGATATTGGGAGGAAAAATCAGGGGGATGCCTTAATCGCCAACAAAAAATGCACTGGCAGAAAATAATTTTCATGAAGGAGAAATTGAAATAAAAATAGTAACATTTAGGGGTAGAGAATTCCCCAGCTCAAAGGCAGGTGGAGCTGGTTGCTGTGCTCTGTCAAACAAAATTGAGGAACTTTAGCACTGATTGTTACGGTGGAATGTAGGAGGGGGAGGTTTTATAAGTAAAATGGGGGTGCAGACACTGATTCCCGAAAATATGCATTGGAGCGATGGAGGAGATGCCAGGAGCATACCACATTTGCACCACATTCACAAAGCCTAGAGCCGGAGCACATCTGCAGACGACTGCTTCCTTTTTTGGTTGCAAATGTGATGTATGAACATCTGCTCAATTGTACTTCAAGGATGCCTCGGGTATCTCCCTGTATACTCCAGTTTCAGGCTTCATGTATCAAGTTTAAGGTAGTAGGTGCAAATCTGAGACGCTCCCGGGCATCGCTTGATTTGCTCCAGCGCAAATCTATGCACACAAGACCATTCTGTGCACTAGCACTGCTCCATCAGCCTTTGACAGAGAAAAGGGAGGGCAGTTATAGAGTGGTCCCTCTACAAGGGGCCATGCCAACAAAATAGCAGCCTCGTCATAACTGTCATTCCAGATCCTCCTGGACTCTCTAGATCACAGGTCTGCAACCTGGGGGCTTTCCAGATGTTTTGGACTACGACTCCCATGGCCCCCACCATTGGCTATTCTAGGTAGGGCTGATGGGCGTTGTAGCGTAAAATATTCGGAGCCAATGTTTGCAGAGCCCTACTGGGTACACAGGAGAGCTCCGGGTGGATATCACTGTTGGCCTCAAGCGCAACAAGGCTATTGTATCTGAATGCGCTGCATTCGTTTTAGAGAAATGTTAAATAGAAATGGGGCGTTCTTGATATACTTGGGGCAGTTGGGAGGAGGGCCTTCGGAAAGGCCAACGCCACTGCCTTCGGTTCAAGTTTGAAGGCTGCAAGCATCCTCTGGTTCAAACGATATTCCAAAAAGTAAAACCAAGAGCCTCAAATCTGGCAGCGCAGGGCTCCCGCTTGTGGGGACTACTTCCGGCCGCTAGGCAGTGAAGCACATGATCTTCTGCAGGTTCCTAAAGGCTCAGACCGTCCCTACAGCTAACTAACTTGGGGTCTCCTCGATCTTCTTAGCTCACCCACTCATCTTCTGCACAACCTTTTTGGCCATGCAATCGGAGCCTTGCATCAAGATGTGAGCAGCAGTTGTATGTAGCTGAAACCGTGGATTTAATGCACTAGAGTGCATTAGACCTGAAATATTCATCGTCTTTGGTTGGCTGTATAATAAACCATTGGCATATGACTGTGCACCAAAATGCATGACAATATAGTGTGTTAAAATACGGCCTGGTATGTGGCTGATGCTCACTTGACTTTCCTGCCACCTTTATAGTCACTACCAGGTTGGGAACAGGAGTGAACTGGGACCCAAAAGAGGTCCTGGAAATAATTTTTAAAGTACATATTTTGAGCAAGCCCCAGAGCCATTCCTACAGGATAATGTGGAGATAAAATAGGTAACCGCACATAAGAAGCCCATGGAGGTGAGGTCTTTCAGGGAAATCTATAGGCCAATGCAACCTTGGTTGGGAACGCTTCCATAAACGCCAGTGCTTCTCTGAGGAAGTGGGGCACAAGTAGAGTGTACACTGATGCTGTGTTTGGTGCAATGATGTTCGAAGCAGAATGCACATCAGCATGGCCCACCTGGGACGGGAGGATAGTTCAGGGGCAACGTGCTCGCCTTGAAGCCATGACTACATGGAGTAGCACAGGTTCAATCCCGGGCCCATGCTTAGAAACCTCTGGGTATTAAGCACGTTATAAATAGCCAATTATATTTACATTACACCTATTGCTGTTTCACTGCGTTAGGAAGTAATCAGGACTCACCACAAACCAATCATCCCCGGGATACGGTGAGCTCTGGTGGTGACACGAGTTTGGATCAAGGCACCTCTGGTGCATGTTTCTCACGCACAGTATGTTGATGCTTACGAAACCTCAGATCTGGCTCTGCACTAGTCTTGTGATCCCCTTTTCAGTTCCACTAGAATTGGAGGATTCTCCTTCTCCATCCAAGCTCCCACCCACTGGAACACCCTCCTTCTAAACATCAGATGCAATGAGGACTACTTCTCCTTCAGAAAGCCCCTCAAAACCAGGTTATTGCATCCACCAATTTGAAGATGTCTCTCTCTCGTCTCTCACTTACCTCTTTACAGCCAAGGCCTTGGCACGGGTATTCACAACATCTAATCCATACGCCATTCAATGCGTCCCTAGTGTATTGAACAGAGCAAGGTAAGGTATAATCTCAGAGCAGATTGGACGTCTCTGATCACACAGCAACCTCAAAGACAAGGCTCCTGCTGAGCCTCAAGGTTGAGTAGTCACGCACTGCCTCAATGAACACCAGCCACAGGCACACCCTCCCACTCACATGTTTCAAGTGCCATGTCTATTGAGCTTAGAAGATTCATGATGGTAGCCTGTTTACTGCCCTTAATAGATTTGTGAGGGCAGCATGTATACCGCGCTTAGAAGATGTACTGGGACAGCTTGTTTATTGCACTTAGAAGACTCATGAGGATAACAGCCTATGTTTCTGTTGCACTGAAAGATATTGGCCTTGGTACTGCACTCAGAGGATTCGGTGGGTGGGCTGTTTTGCGGCAAGAATATTTATTATGGCAGCCTGCCTAGGGCACCTACAGGATTATAATGGCAGCCTGTCCATTGCACGTACAGGCTTTACAAGGGTAGTTTGTCTTATTGCACCTGGGGGATTCTTGAGATGGCCAATGTATTGCACATGGAAGATATGTGAGGATAGCCTCTCCGCCACTCTTGAAGTTTCATGGGATAGCATGTCTATTACACTTAGACAGTATCTAGGGGGAACCCGTCTATTATACAGAACATCTGATTACGCAGCTATATCAAAGAGAAAGGTCCTTCCGAACTTCAAGTTACGTATCCACGCACCACTTCGATGGCCATCTGCTGCAGGCACAGCTACCCACCCACATACACTCACTTGCATACACCAAATAACACAATGCACAACACATCTGACATCAGAATGCAGTGACAACCTTTGACAATAAATTCAGACTAGCTGGACACATAATGGAGTCTCTCGCATATGCGCATTTTCCTGACCACCTCAGCACCCGTCCACATGCCTGACCTTCGTGGGTAGCCATACTGGAGCTCGGCCAACCAGCCTAATTCCTTATCTTGGCCAAATGCACACACGCATTCCAATCTTCCGACAACTTTCCCATACCTGATCTTTGGTCCACTGAGGGTTTTTCCACCACAAGGTGTGTTGAGGCCACACTTATGGGATAAAGGTGCTATATAAATGACACACTACTACTACTAATACAAGAGGTTCCTAGCATAGCAACTCAACTTTATGGCTCTTGCCTTGGGCTCTGAGGTCCCTCCGGGAGCATACAGCTTCAGCTACTCACAAGTAAACACACTGCCATATATATTGCATGAGGGCTACCATTGTTCACACAGCCAGGGCAAGCAGCATTTTGCTTTCACATCTAAAGCAATTCTCTAAAGGCTTGGGTGTGAAACACAGGTACAACTCCAAGATGTGCAATAAATAACTTTTCTTTAAATTATTATTGTAATATGGTTTATTTCAATCCTTTTACAAGCAATTACAAAATATAAAAATATATAAAATCATACCACTTTTCTATTACAATATTAAACTGCACAATTCATCAAGGGAAAAAATAAAGTCTTTTTTAAACAGCAACGTTAAAGCCCTTACACTCTCATGAAGTTCATTATTGCATTAATCTAGATAGAGAATGCCCTTATTACAAGTCCCCTCCAATGTGATTAATTATCTCATCAATCCACTTCAGTGCAGCTAGGGGGAGTGGCATCTGGGTGCCTGACATCCCTCTACTCCAGAATTACTGATGTGTATAGACATTCAGATCCTGAACAAATCTTACAGGGTGTCTAGCTCTATAATCAGAGGTATGGCTGCATTCCATAAGGAGATGTTCCAGGGTCTCAATTTTTCGTCCCTCTCCACAAAATCTACACATGCGTGAAATTCTTGGAATATTTGTCCTAGCACCCATAACCTCTAAAGTGGGGGTCAAATTAGACCAACGTTTGATAAAGTTATTACACCATTTGGTGCATGGGAATTTCTTAATGTACTCTTCTGGAGTGTTGTATCATTTATCCTGGAGGACTTGATATCGGAATAGGCCATAATCATTAATAGAGTCCCTTGTTGTACACCAGTCCTGTTCCCTTGTGACTTTTTTTTTACTTCAAGGAGGGGGGATATTAAGGATTCTCTACACCGACTTAATTTTACCAAGAGGCTCTCACAATCCAGCACCCATTTTGATAACTGGGAACAGGTTTTCCTAATCATGATTGAGTTCAAATTATTAAATAATGATTGTTTCGTAAGTAATAAGACCTTTCAAAAGAACGACAGAATTTTCCGTTCAATCGGACATGACAAAGTGAGTAGTCCTAGCTCAAATCTTATTATCCCAGCTGGCACATAATCTGGTACCGCCAGCACACTACGCCACACCCGGCCCTCTGATTTCTGCCATTCATATTCCTTTATGACAGCAGGAATTATTTTGGCTTTATAATATCTGAGTGCTGGCAGGAGGGAAAAGCAACCATATTTAGATTTTATTTTTTTCATTTTGGCTGCACATATCTCACATTTCTTTATGAGTTTCTCGAAATGTGCCCCTTTATGGGGCCTATTGTAGATTGTATATCTTAACTATAGATAATGTTCAACAAATTCCACCCTTTCACCATTTAGCTTCCATTTGAATTCCTATGCAGATCTTTTATTCGTGCAAATCACAATGCTTGACTTATTGTTGTTTATTTCGAGCTCATTCATTTGCATGTATGAGGCCACTGCATCCAGACTCTTCTGTAGCCCCTATTGCTGTTTGATCCATTATGACCCAGTCGTCTGCATAGGCCACATATTGAAAGGGGTGAGAGCCAATTTGTGGTGGAAAAGCGCCAATGCCCTACAGATGGTCACCCAGGTCCGATAGATAAAGATTAAAGAGCGATGGGTCCAGGACACAAACGTGGCACAATCGTTGCTTAGTTCCCACTGGTCTAGACATATGATCCATACCATCTAGCCTAGCCCTCACCCTCGCATCTGTATGCATGGAGATCAACATTTCCAAGATGGAAATGGGAACACCCCATTTTCTAATTTCTCTCCAGAGGATGGGTCTACTCACTCTATCAAAGGCTGAGCTATATGCAATGAAGCGATTGCACTTCTCATCCTTCCTGATTTTAAATAGCACTGATAGAATAAAGCCATCCAATGAAGTACCAATTCGTTTTTTCGGAAACCCGATTGATTGACGTTTCATCTGTTCATATTTTCCGCCCATTCATTAAAATCCTCCAATAATATTGTTGAGAATATTTTACTTGCCACATGCAGGAGAGAGATAGGACGGTACTTTTTTGGTTCAGACCTATATCTGTTCTTACACATTGGAATCAAATGGGACATCCTCTAGCATTCCGGAATAGATCTAGAACCGATGGTATCCCGAAATAAGGAGGACAATATGGAGGCCCAGCGTTCTATGTTCCCTTTGAGGACATAGGGGGTCATTACGAGTTTGGAGGTTTGCCTCCAAACCCATGTCCGGGTCCGTGGTGTCGGAATGGGGACTTATCGGGACATTCCGACCTTTGCGGACCCGGTAAGTCCCCATTCCGAAACCATTCCCCATTCCCATATGAGCCCCCATAGGGCTCAATGGGAATGGGGAAGGAGCTAATAACGAGCCTGCAAATAGCACGCCAATTATTAGCTCCTTGGTCCCTTATCGGCTCCCGCTAAGGGACCTCGGAATGCGGCGGTAGGGGGTTAACGGCACCGGCATTCTTACCGGTGCCGTTAACCCCTTACCGCCGCACTCGGAATGAGGCCCAAAGTTTGATACCTTTCCAGCCTGGGTGCTCTAGATGTTCCATTACAATCAACCCTCACTGCAGCCGTGATGTTAGTCTTGTCACCCCTTCTCTTGCTTTGGTTTAAATCAAAGATAACTAGATCCCTCTGTGTAGAAGTTAAAGGGGCAAGAGCTACGTCACTCACATCAGGCAAACCTGGATCTTCTGTAGCAAGGCAAACGGATCCCACTTACAACTACATTTGCATAAATATATTCGCATTACACACCGCCTGTGGGAACAGTGTTGCTTTGGCAAAGAAGTAGGCTATTTTTGGTCGAGTTTTTCCTTCTGCAAGGTAGTAAGCGATTTACTGCAATCCAGATGAACTGCGCGGGGTGTTGGGTAGGTGTGCTTGTCTCGCCATCAAGCAATTGGACATCACGTGTGACCTCTCCATGTTGTATCATGGTTTGGTTTCAAAGTGCATATGTTAACATAGTGTAAGAAAGCACTTTCCCAAGGGCTCCTGCAACCCTGCATCAACAGCCGGAATTTAATTAGCAGAGCAATTCACGCTGCAAGTTTGATTATTAAGTAGGGCAGCCAAGATGAAAAAAGTACTCCCCATGGTCCTTGCTGTCGCCTGCTTGTAACGATGCAGTCTGTGGTCCACTAGCCAGACTTCTCACACTCACTCACGGGAAAGCACTGGTGGGCTCCATCTCCAACGTCTCTGCAGCAACTGCACTTATCGGAGCACTTTACGCAATTGTGGCCGGGAGGATAGCTCATGGGCAACGCGTTTTTCTTGGAAGCAAGACAACGCATAGAAATACAGGTTCAAATCCCAGTCTTGCGCTTAGAAACTGGTCTCCGGTATTAAGCATGTTATAAAAGAACAATTATAATAAATAAAGCCCTAAAGCAAGAGTTCTCACTAGTACACACGGGCACACACCACGGCCATGAATACTTTCCCGTTGCTCTTCCGAGTCACGCTCTCCCTACTCTTTCTCCTGTCGGAGCCTGAGTGGCCTTAGACTAGACGGCCAGCATCATGCTTGATTGGAATGTGTGGAGGATGGTCTCAGAGGTGCTGCTGCTGCGCCAGCTGCAGCTGAATGAGAGAGGCCCATCTGAAGGGAAAGAAACACAAAACCGCGCAGGTGACAATCTCATAGCCACTATCCTCAGTGAGGGGAAAGAGGCAGTGAAGATGTAGGTGGTTCTTCTGCCCGTAAGAGTGACAAGACCTCTTTGAGAATCCAGGCTTTTTTCTGATCCCAGTTTACCAAAGAACCTCAGTGGTTGGGGCCACCGGTGCCAAATTGAATGTGTCATTTTAGAAAGGTGAAGGAGTCTGGCCCTAGACCCTCATACTTGGTATGACCAATGATGGCAACAGATTGTCCCATAGGGGTGATGGGAAGGGCCTGAAAGGGTCTCCTAACCAGCTTATGCAAGGATCCACAACAGTAGATAGTTGAAGGCCCCACCTAAATACCAGCTTGATTCAAGACTCAGGAGTGAAAGATATCATTTCTACCCTGGACGATTTTGTGCATCTGAAATTGAACTGCTGGGCGGGCCCCTTGCCTAAAGTGGCACAACATATATGGCTTTGTACATGGATGCCTTTGCACTGGAAATAAGGGTGGGTCTGAAGCAGAGTCAGTAAGCCCCACATTGAGGGGGAGGGTACAGCTACTCCCTCCCTGTGAATAGCCCTAAGGGATCCTAAAACAGAATTATAGGGCATGGCAGTCCTGACAGAACACATCAAAGGACATTACAGGCCCCCCTAGCGAAGAAAGCAGTCTTACTCGTTGGTATTGCCAAGTGTACTAACTCTATGTGGAGGCGAAAATGGAGCTTAATGAATATCGATGTAAAGTTGGGCCAGCAAGACTCTTCCGAGGCTGGCGCACTGCCAGAGGGCCTCCTGCACATTGGCCCATTCGGTTAAGAGACGGATAAATACATAGGGACCTATACAGCCCTGTGAAAAGGCACGAATGCCCATTCACAGAGTCTACTCTACAAAGTTTTTCACCGGGGCTAGAAGAGGGAGGGAGCCATTCATCCAGCCAGTACCATCCAAACTGGACAGGCGGTCTACAAGGTGCTTCCCAATACTGGAAAGAACAAAAGGAGTACAGACTCTTCCCAGGCAGAGGCCGTAGGTAGGACAGAGTGTTATATCCTCCAGGAGGAGGACTGGCTAGATCCGTTGGAAGTCCAAGAGGCAACCTAGAAATCCCAATATACAGTCCCTACTGCTGCTTTCTCCAGTTGGCAGGACAGTTCTGGAAACTACTGTACCTACCCTTCAGGGTCTCATAAGAAACATGGTGCTTTATGAAGGTCATGAGCCAGTAGGTACAGCTCCCAAAATATGTGGGGTTCATATAATTAATTTCCTTGACAAAATGATTTTCAAGTGACAGGAAAAGGAAACTCTTTTGTGCCAAGTACACATGGCTTTGGATCTAATCCATGAATTAGCATTTCAAGACACTGGGGGAAGTCGGATCCCTCGCGAGTCATGGACAGACTCAGATTCTCAGGGGAAACAGTGGAGGCCACCACCCGACTTCCTGCACAAAAGGGTGGTATGATCAGGGCGAAATTGGCGCACTTCTCTCAGGGGCACATCTCCCAGGGAACTCACAAGGGTTATAGGACTCTTCTACGCATCCTAAAAGGCCATTTTCCTTTGCTCACTTTATTACCAGGTGCTCCAGAGACCCAAGAACATTCGCTCCACTGGCAGTAGGAACATATGAGAGCTTTGAACAGGTGGCAATTTTCAGGTCCTCCCAGACTTGGGGATAGAGTCAGATGCGAGCTGGATGGGCTCGGTGGCCATTGTGGAGGAGTAGCAGAGGGCTGAAATGGTCCACCAAGAAGATTGACTACTGTATTAATGGCTTAGAGTTTTTGGCAAGCGCCTTTGCAATACATACCATATCCAAGGAAAGAGTGAACTATTGCACTCTGCTGAAGGTGGGCAACATCTTGGCAGTGCAACACATAAATCACTTTGGAAGGACTCTTTACAGACTCCTGGAAGAAGTAACAAATGATCTTTGGCACTACTACCTGGACAAAGGCATAGATGTTACTGCAGAGGAAATTTCAGGCCTTACCAACGTGGTGACAGACTGAACTGCAGGTACCTCACAGGCCACATCGAATGGGACGGTTTGGACAATGTTTTTCTTCCCAAATTACGTTGATGCGTGTGTCCCTTGTTCCCTTTTGCCTCCCACCTCAACACAGAGCTGCCTCCCTTTTTCAGCTGGAAGCTAGATCCAGCAGCACCGTCAGATGGGTTCCTCCAGCCCTGGGTCCCAGGCACAAACTATACTTTGGCCCCTTTTGCCATAATCGCCCAGACCCTGCCCAAAGCCTGCGAGGTGGTTGCAAAGCTGATGGTGGTGGGACAGTTGTGGACAATGCAAGGATAGTTTGCAGTCCTTCCGGAACTATTCCTCGGATATTTCAATCCTATTTGTCCATTGCCATTGTCTCCTGAAGGACCATGACAATTATTCCCATCCCTTGGTCCTGTTGGGTCTCTGGCGTTCACAGGAGGAGGATTTCATGACATTCTGGAGCATTCCAGGTGGCTGAGGAAAAGTTGAGGAATTCCTCAGGTATTCCTGGGTGCCACTGACCGCTAAAGCTTATAGAACAGTCTGGTTTCTTGATGCTTCTGGGTTTTTTTTGGGATGGGGTGTACGCCCAGTTTCATCCCATCTGGTCGATGCTCTGAAATTTGCCACTTTAGCAGAGGATGGAAAGGCTTACAGGACACTGACTACTTACCGTTCACCCATCGCAGCTGGTGATAAGGTAATGGTATCCAGTTATAATATCGAAAAAAATATATATATTGAGCTCTGACAGCAGAGAATCCCCTATATGCTGCATGTAGAAAGGGTTGAGGATAGTCAAGTCTTCGTGGTTAGATACTCTGCCTTTGGGGACATAAACATAGTACTTAGGCTTTTGAAAGAATGGGCACCTAATGAAAGTTTGACATTGATGGTCTTGTAAGCTCACAATACTATTGTGAGTTGTCTCTTGTTGATTTGTATAGCGCAAAACCAGGCCCGAGGGTAGGGTCTCTAATGCCCGCAGCCTCAATCTGGCAGGGAAAGTGTGCTTCCCTGTGTGGGTTCTGTTTCAAATTTCCATGTGCGCTCAATATGATCACAGTGTCTGAAAGCATATGAAGAGACCACGCCGTATCTTTGCAGCAACAGCAGCGGTTAACTGCTGGTCACAATAAGGAAACAGCATGATGCTATGAATCTTCCAGTCTGGCGCTCTGGGTAGTCTGGGTATTGTCACAGGCACATCTTGATGCTTCTTGTTTTTGGTGCTCATTTGGCCATAGGCACAACAACATGTAAATCATTCCAGGTGGATGTCCACCTGGTATACATTAGTAAGGTGGCAGAATATTTTCGAATAACTCAGTCTTTAAGAATTGATCCCTAAACCCGATCGATCGCCCGGTGGAGTTGGTGGTAGGTACGTTTTGATTAAGCATACTTCTTGCCTCTGGTATTGACATAGAATGGACATTTTCCATACTTGTTAGTTAAGGCAATTCTTGATTCTATTACAGACACGAAGGCAACCATTATCCCTCCCGGTTAGGTTAAATCTGAGGTGGATTCGTGTTATTTAGTTTGCTATGCGGTTGATAGTTTTGAAGTGAAACATTGTGCCATATTGTACAATGTCTTATTGCATGATTCAATCCTTTCATATTGTTGGAGGGTGAATTTATCCCCTTTGTGGTAATAACGGGATCATCTCTTTTTAAGAGCAGTAAAGAAGACATCTTGAGGAAGGTATCACGCAGTGGTGTCTGCTCGATGTCCGTTTGGGAGCGGGACACCAGTTTACCTTCTGATGATGAAGCCCAGGAGGCCATTTGTACAATCGTGGACCCCAATGGCTGCTTCTCGTATCAAAAGAAGGATTGGGCTGGGACAAGTGTTACGGACTGTGCTTGTGGCAGATTGGACAATGAAGGGGTCAAGTGACCTGTTTCTTTTAAACTACACTCTGGGCTTTTGCTTGAAAAATTTGAATCTAAAAATGTTGGTGCTCTTCTGAGAAAATGCTCATACACACAGCTTCTGCGTGTGCCTTGATTCTGCGATAAGCTGCGTGCGCTGATACGGAGTGCAGGAGGGTCTACGGCCAACAATTGGGTATGTAGCACCCCTTTTCTACTAATCACCAATGGTGCAAGCACAGGGAACTGTTTTTGCAGACGCCTCTGTGCAACACTGTTTAGATGAAGTACAACAAATGGTCCCACTTGCTGGGTTTGCCTGGAGCACACAGAAGCCATAATTATTTTCTGAGTTTTTGCTCATTCTGCATTTTCATGCAGAATTTTTTAAGTATGGGAACTAAACGAGATAAACTGGAAATGCGTCTGCAGGTGGCAGACTTATGTCATGAGGCTGTCAGAGACCTGTCAACGTGCTTCATAGGATTGCGCTCAGTGGCAGATGCCTTCAAACTATGCAACTGGTGCGCAAAAGGTTGGGTTACGGCACATTCTAGCAATACACCTTGTGGTACTGGAATTCCAGTGTCCACATGAGCCTCCTGTACTGTTTACAGGCGACAGCCAGCAAATGTAGCACCAGTGCTAGTTCGACAAATATTTTCAATGCGCTAGATCAGATGCATTACGGAGCACACTCATTCGATGGTAAGCAGCGACACCTAATATGCACTGGATCCACCATTTAAAATCTCAAGGACAAATGAACACAGGTACAAGTTGTATCCTGTTGCCAAGCAGCCATCTTTGGAGACCTGGTACAATGCAAGAATGGCCAAGGAGGACAATGCGATAAAGAGACCAAGCAGGTGCGCGCAGCGGCCTGATCTTGCACCGTGGCAACATATTGTTCCAGTCAATGATGCATGCACACTAGGAGGCAGCACCTTTTCTCAATCCAGAACATTCTTCACTGCAACCCCCTTCTCAGTTGTGAAAGATGACTTTCAAAGCACAGCAGCCCTGACTGTCATTGGCGCTTAAAAATGTCAGGTTGTTAAACTAAGCACCCTGGTTTATACTGTGAAACAAAATTTAGGAGTAATTGCGGGAAACATTGGATTCTATAGCACTGTGTTTTTTAAGATGATTCCCAAGCCAAAACTCCTAAGATGTACAAAATCTAATACCTTACAATCATTTCAAAAGAGCTTTAATCATCGCCTCATTGTAGTTTAAAGCACAGGTTTGTTTTGGATTGGTTTGTGACTAATGGTTATGGCGCGTTTTCCCATTCCTAGAAATGATGCATTGATATTTATTTATTTTACTTTCTGGATTTGTATAGTGCACTGCAGCCCAAAGGCAACAAGGTGCTGTTACATGGAATTGTGATGAGGCTTAGTTCAGGGTGAAATTGAAGGCAGCCCAACAATGTTTTATTTGTATCACGCTCGTACACAAGTGTTCCAGAGCGCGACGAGGAAAGGGAGGGGAACAAGGGAGAACAAAACAACGATGCATGCAACCTTCTCGTACTATTACTTTCTCAATTAATTGTATTTGGGCATCTTTTGTGCCAACATGCTTCGCCTGCAAGGTGTCTTCAGGGCACATAGTAGTGTTTGTGCACGGCTCAGAGAGATGTACTACCCAGTCAGGAGTGAGTGGAGTGCTGATGAGTGAGTGTAGGGGTAGCCTCCCTCTTGCACTTGCTGCTGTTATCCTCCTGCATTAATCTAGTCTGGATTCCTAGGGGGCACAATCGCCTGTTTGATTGGCTGCTAGCATTTACCAATATACAGCTTGAAATCATACATTGCCATTCGGCCACACCATATCTAAAAAGGATTGGTTCAAATTTCATAATTGCTTTTTATTCATTCTGTTGTTATGCAGTACAGTCATTGCACTTTCCAACCCAAAACAGCCCTGTAGGATGTACAATATTTGGATCTCCTACTCTGCTAAAATCTCATCATTTCAAGTTACTGGAATGCATATTTTATTGATGTTTATAGGGCGGGGCTGAATATAAGGTGCAGCGGAGCGCTTCCAGCGAATATGCATGTATTGTAGCAGGCGCATGTCGAGAATGAGGTGCTGCACGTAGAACTGCATTACCTGCGCGCTACCCTTAAAACCAGATTATAGCAAATGAAATGTGATGGGGTTGTATGCAATTGAGGCAGTCCTAGACAGCACGTTGTACAGTTGTTTTCTATATAGTTGCATGACATTGCCTACATTCCAGTTTGAGCCACAGAGAGATTAAGTTATTTGCCCCAAAATCCAACTTTTTTTGTTAGGTAAATTGACGACGTCAGGATTAGAGCCAAGGTGAACAACGTAACCACCAGACCACATTTTCTCCCTTAAGTATGGAGTACATTGTGGTAGATACACTTTGCTATTGAAAGAGCTTTTGTGTTTACATTTTACCACAGTTCTTTCATTTTATTTGAACCACTGCATTAATCAGGTTGCCATATAAATAGGTGTGTAAGGTCATGCAAGGGCACTAAGGAAAGACGACAAAAAATGCATTCGCCATATTCCTTGATATTCTGTCAGGATAATAGGTGAAAAGGGAAAATTTAGTTCATTCGACTTGAATGCAATATATAATAATATCCTCCTGGCAAATGGTCACAAATTAAAATGGCAAACCCCTTTGTTAATTTCTTCCTGAATCTTAACCCCTAACAATATTTAGCACTTGGTAGACTTGGCAATACCTTGATCACTTCTCCAGTGCCAGGAATCAGCCAAAGACTGCACTACTTTGGAATCTCATTCAGTGCCTTTCCCATGGCAAAAAAAGTAAGGGGACTCATGAACATACGGAAAAGGGACGTCACTGGAAATTGAAATATTTTGAATAGTTCACTCAATTGGCCTTTCACAATTGAAGAGAGCGTACAATGCAAATAATCATTTGCCTTTCAGGGGAAATCAACACCACCAAAATATATGGACAAAGGAGATGTTCCTATAATATGGCTCCAAAGTATGAAAGGCAGGAGGTACCTTTTTAATCAAAGTCCTAATAGGAGACATTTCAAGCGGGGGTTTGCTACATTTTCATGTGGTCTCGTGGGTAATTTTCATGGTCTCTAACTTGACGACTTTGGTTCTAGTACGGGCTTCGGCACTGGCTGTAGAAGCTGGCTGAAAATGACTAATTCAACCTAAGTGACAAATGCATTTTTTGATTACTAGCCTTAAAAACATCCAAAGAGGATGGCTTATTAGATTTAGATTTGAATTTCATTTTCTTTGCATTGTCTTTGTTCACGCTCTTGCTACTGATTATCTGGCTTCCTTAATTTAACTCTATCCCACCTTAGGGTTCTTTGCTCTTCATCCAAGTTTCTTTTCTCTGTCCCTAGCCCTCCCTGCGCTTCTTCCCACTCTGTTCCTTTCAATTACTTCCCCTTAAATTATGGAACTCCCTTCCTCTCAACATTCGATCTTGCTCTGCATCCTGCCTTTCCTGAACATATGTTCCCTGATTCATGGCTGTCTTGTGCTTTTTCATCCTTCCTCATGCACTGTAATTTTTCCTATTTTTTGTACTGTTTTATCTTTATTGGAACCTTGGATAAAGGTGCTATAGAAATAAATAATGTAAACCGGACTTGCAAGGTATGGAATTCTGCGTCTTAAAATACACTACCTACAGGTGAATGATTAGTGTGACGTGCACATCTGAAAACACCTTTATGCCTGCACATTACTATCTTACGTACCTGGATATCAAAGACCAAATCTAGTAGGTTGGGTACAGTTCTAGTTCCCAGCACAATGAAGATCAAAGTGATGGCTCCACCTGAATGTAATCTGCCTGGATTGCAGGCAACATCCTGGCCTCCATGTCACCTTCCAGAAGATGTGGATCAGCAAGCAGGATAACAACCAGTCCCACTGTCAGCCTCTTTGGACATATATATCAAAAAAGAGGCAAAAACACTCCATCTGACTCACTCAAAGACCACCAAGAGGGTTAAAATAACAATTGGACAGTCCCCACATTAGCACTCCATTGCCCAAACAAATATATTTACCTTATGTTTTGGAATTTAAAAAATGGTTCCAACGCAACCACGTAAGAAGTCAAACAGTCCCATTTTCTGCACGGTTATTGCGGTTCAAAGCCAAATTCCAAGTGTTTAATTGGCTACAGCAGTATTCTCTAAGGAGTGGCGAGCCCTCAGGTAATTGACCGATGTGGGGTAATCCCCTGGGCTACACCTCAAGATCCTGTAACACCACCCCAGTCCAAAACTACTTGCGATGGACCATGGACAATATTGCTTAAAGTTTATTGATGAATCTCGTCCACACCCTTCACCAAGAAGTCGAAGTGAGCAGGAAGCAAGGGTATGCCGTTTCTCAACCCTTTTTTTCGCCACCTATGGCAGTGTTCCTGGAATGGCAGTTCATTAACATATATTGTTTTTTGCTTCCGCCTTAATGGGTATTTAAATGTGGTTCCTGTTCTGCGAATGCTCTAGTGTCACATATTGCTGAGCTATCGTGAAGGCCCTGGTTTGCTTTTGTTTATTTTAATAGACTGTTTGGGACAGAACACACATTCTCAAACCGCCACATAGCCTTGCACAGCAGAGATCAGTGATTGTCTCATGCATTGGTCTTTCAAAAAACGTGAAATTAATGAAAGCACGGCTCTGTGCAGGTAAAAGGATGGGTGGGGAGGGGGTTATATAGTCTTTGGCATGTCACTTAAGAGGTGGTAACTGAGGGTGATTTGAAAGAGGAGGTGCATAAAGCTGCCTCGTGTGGGGGACAATGACTCAAAATAATGGTGGTCATTTAAAATGCATTTTCTCTCACAGGGTCTTAGTTACAAAGCCCTTTTCAATGGGGTTTTCCCATTCAAAAGTACTTCTGTAAATCAGGCCAGTGGTGTTTCTATCAATCTTGATAGTGCAGTTGCAAAACACGGTGGTGAGGGGAGTGGAGGAAAGGCAAGAACCAAGCAAGGGCTTTGTATTTGGGGTGTGGGGTGGGTAGGGTTGCTGGCACAGACGGGGGAGCATTGTTTGACTGCATTTTAACCCACGCCCACTTTGTTTTCACATTGTAATATCCCAGGATTGTTGTTCTCTTCTGCAGAAACATCTTGGCTTTTTTTCTTGGGTTTATTTAGTTAAGGAACTGCAAGGTCCTTCTCATTTCCCCGATCAGAGTTTCACTCTAGTAAGGACCTGTTTACATTCTTGGGCCTCCCGTCCTTGGACTTGTGGTTACAACTATGTGTGATCAGCCCGTCTGCCTGTCCCTGGACTATCTCCAGTCTGAACATGTGATATTCAATGTTTGCATTGCTGATTTTATTCTCACTGTTGATCTTCTATGCCATAAGCAATAACCCAACTGAGCTAAACAGATTGCTGTTGCCTCTTTGGCAGGTCTTGTGTGAATAAAAGGCAGCAGAGAGTCAGTTTCTTGCAAATCAGGTTCTATGTCATTTGTTCATAGAGATTTGGTCCAATGCAAAACCATCCCTTTTTTGTCTTTTAATCCATTTATTTATTTATTTATATTTATATAGCGCGCAAGCAGCCCAGGGGCATTGAGGCGCCGTTACTTGCAATAACTTAGTTACAGGGTACAGGCAAGATAGCGATTGTTGACACATTATGAATACTACAAAACATCATACTGTTGTTACAGATATTGCATTTGGTCATATATTATAACTTATATGATAAGTATTCATGCTGATGTGACGGGCCTTATGTGAAGAGGGTAGTTTTCAGAGTTTTGTGGAAGGTGGTGAGGGAGGCCATACCTCGGATAGTGGGAGGTAAGGCATTCCAGTGAGTGGGCGCGAGATAAGGGAAGCTGGATCCACCCGCTCTGACTCTTTTTACTAGTGGCACAGAGAGCATGTTGGTGTACGGTGATCTGGTTGGCCTGGTAGTGGAGACGGGGTGGATCCTTTGTGAGAGGTAGGCAGGAGCAGTGAGGTGAATGCACTTGTGTGTCAGTGTCAGGGCTTTGAATACGATCCTTTCCTTTATTGGGAGCCAGTGGGCTAGTTTTCTGGCCTCCGAAATGTGTTCTCTTTTAGCAATGCCTTGGGCTGCCCGGAGAGCATTGTTTTGTATCACTTGTAGTAGCTCTAAGTTTTTATTGGAGGTTCCTAGAAAGAGTACGTTGCAGTAGTCTAGCCTAGAGCCGGTGATGGCTCTGGCTATGTTGGTGCAGTTCTCTTTGGAGAGAAAGGGTCTGACTGCATTGATAAGTTTGGCATGATAAGCAGCTGTGGAGGCTATTGCGTTGACTTGTCTAGCCATGGATAGGCTGGAATCCAGGTAGACTCCCAGAGTTTTGACAGAATCTGAGACAGGAATTTTAATGGAGTCAATGGTGAAGTGACTGAATTGGGCATCTAGATTTTTTAGCGAGTCGGGGGAACCTACCAGGAGGAGCTCCGTCTTGTCAGAGTTGAGGCATAGGCCGTTGTCTGCCATCCAGGCTTGGATGGTGTTGTAGAGGTTGTTGAGGGTCAGGGAGTCAGTGTCATAGTTACCTGTGAGGGTGAGGAGGATCTGAGTGTCGTCGGCGTAGTTGGTGTAGGAGATGCCCATAGCGTCGAGGATGAGGAAGAGGTGCCGTGTGAAGATGTTGTATAGGGTGGGGGAGAGGCAGGAGCCTTGGGGCACACCACAGAGTATGATGGTTGGTGATGCGGCGGCTAGGTCAGAGAATACTTGCATGGTTCTGTCTTGTAAGAAGGAGGTGATCCATGCTGTGGCCTCTGGGGAAAATTTGGCAGTGGAGGAGAGGTGGTGGCATAGGACGCCATGATCCACGAGGTCGAAGGCAGCGGATAGGTCAAGGAGCAGGAGAAGTGCTGGTTTACCCATGTCTCTAGCATCGTCCATCTGGTTTTTCAGGTCAAGTAGGGCGGTTTCGGTCCCGTGTCTGGGGCGGAAACCAGATTGGCGGAGTCCAAGGAGTTTGTTCTCTTCAATGAAGTGCTGAACCTGCAGGTAGGCTGCTTTGTCCAATATTTTGAGGAGGAATGGGACAGTGGTGATGGGTCTGTAGTTGTTGGTTGAGGTGGGGTCGAGAGTTGGCTTTTTTAAAAGAGGGCGGACCCAAGCTTCCTTGAGGGAGGCGGGGACTTTCCCTGTGGTAAATGAGGCATTAACAAAGGCTGTTAGGAAGGGAGCTAGCGCTTCCGTGCAGTCTTTGATAATGGAGGCTGGGCATGCATCACCTTTGCAGTTAGAGGGTTTGATGTTCCTCATTATGTTGAAGATGTCTTTTTCCTGAATGGGTTTGAAGGAGAAGGGTAGGGGGGGGTCCGGGGTAGGTGGTGGGAAAGGTATATGCTTACTAGGTAGGGCTTGTTTGGTGGCTAGTATTTTGTTTTTGAGGAGGCTTAATTTGGTTTGCATGGCCGTTTGTATTTCATCACACCAGTCGATGGCCGTCAATATGAGCGGGGAGGGGGAGACCCCCAGCCCCAACTCCACCTTCTCCCCATCCACCTTAAATATTACCCTTACCCACCCCCCACATATATTTTCGCCCAAATTCGATCAAAAAACTGTGATGGTGCCTTCCTATCCCGCAAATCAGATGTGGAAATGTTGCCACTCAGCTGATGTGCTATGATAGTTTTTCCTTTGCAAAGAACGGATACACAAACTACAAGGGTTTCATAACTAATACCAGATATTTATATGTATGCTTTCTCTATGTTGAGGTCCCATTTTTCTGAGGAAGAAAAATTGCTAACCCTGAGGTGGCCTGGAGAAGCCATGATCCATCGGCGACAATTAATGGATGCCAAACCCTGATTACTGGCATACAGCCAGTGGCCAGAATCGTGGTCCCTCAAGTAAGCCCATGCCATGGTATGGTGAATGTCTCAGTGGAAATGCATTGTTCAGTGGAAATGCATTGGGGATCCAGTGGAAGCAGGAGACCCATGCTCACGTTCTGGTTTCAACACCTGAACAAATTGTGTGATTCCTTTAAAAACACGACATCGATGGAGAAATGGGACTCAAGCAAGATTGTTTTTTGGTTTACGGGCCTCAATCTATGTAGTAAACTATCATGTGGGCAATGCCATCAACAGTCCCATCCACATACCGGAGCCAAAGCAAGGGTCTGGTCCTCCCGACTGCAGATTTCACTGCTTTATTGACGCAAAGGCCTGAACCAGGAGACTTCCTGACATAAGACGATCCTTCCAAGGCTGATGCTGCTCTCTTGTCCCGTGAAACTGGCCCCAACAAGCTGTGGCTTGCTCTGGGGAAACCTCCTGGAGCATGTTCTCCACAATTCCTATTCACTCTGACAAAACACAAGACAAGAGCTCTGGATATGTATCAGGTAAGCAATTCCAGGACTGAACTATGTAAGACATTTTGGAACACACCAATCCTTCCCAGAATTAGTGTGGAAAAGTGTAGAATTCAACCAGATTGGTTTGCAGGAAGACAGCAAGAAGATCTGAAGTGGAGAGCAGTCTCTGTCAGCCAGTTTCGTGTTTTTTGGTAAATTAGAAAAAGTACTTAATGCAAGACTGTTCCTGCAAGGGATTGACCTAATAACAGGGAATTATCTCCTCTAAGAAGCGACACAAAGAAAGAGTGAGGTGCCGTCTGGAACAGAGATGCATTCTAGCCGGCATGAGAGACACCGAAGTGGGACGCGAGGCAAGAGAAGGCGGAGCGACACGCAGACCGCCACCCACTGCAAAGACGTGCCGCCCGAAGTGGGGAGAGAGAGTGGAAGCTGAGAAGGACCTGAGCAGCGTCGGAGAAGCCAGGGGAGCCATTTTAAAGTCGGTGAGCCCACAGTGGAAGGTCAGGGCCCAAGGAGGGAGCTGGAGAAGGCATTCATGGTCCCTAACTGGAACAGGAGACAAATTCACTATGGCTTCCATCACGAAATGAGTTTCATAGTTCCTGTATTTGGGGAGATACAAATACACCAGTGAGAAGAGGAACCTAGTGAAAAGCATACCCCCTAAGATCTGGAAAGTGAATTAATATGTGAGAGAACGTGGCAGGAGAGTATACCAGGTGTTTTGTGAGTCCGGGACCCGCACCCAAACTGTATCAATGAACTATATGAGAGAACCTGGCAGGAGATTATACCTGGTGTTTTGCGAGTCAGTGAATCCCAAGGAAGATTCATGCCCTTTGGATTTTGAATTGCATTTGTGGTATTTGGAAAAGAGAATCCAAAGGAAGATTCATGGCCTTAGGATTTTGAATTACATTGAACGTGGAAAAGACCTGGGGAAGGGTTCATTTCCCCTGGAGTGAACTGCAACATCAAAAGGATGGGGTCATCCTCTTGGGCTACAAAGAACTTGGTTATTCCTTTGAACTTTTGTTTTAATGGAGAGAAACCTGGGAAAGGGAGCAATTTACCTGGAACTGTGAACATTATCCATTTGGAACATGTGTTGGATTTATACCTTTTTTTTTTACTTGTACATGTGTACCTTTTTCAAGCCAAAGACAATGCCCTTAACACCTTAGAGATACTTTTAGAATAAGAGGGCTAGGATAGGATTTCGGAAACAGGACATTTTTGCTTTGGACATCTTGACACAGGACAGGCCCTTAGTTTTTGGTTGAGGTAGGGAAATACCTCCTGGATTATGAACAGCGAGGCATTTTCCAACCACCTTTATTATTTAATAGAGGTTTATGCCACTAACCATGAGTCCTCTATGACCGTGCCTCATTCCTGGTTCCTCACACCAAGATCTGCTGCATCCCCTACATTGGTTTGCTACCCACTTAACTGACTTTGCATTAAGCCCTTAAAACTCCATTGTTTTATCTGGCTTACCCCTAAGGGTCCTACCTAGAGATTTGGTCTGATATTTCTACCCCTCTCCTGGCAATACTATTATTTTGTTGTTGCAGTTTACAGGCTATGTTCAATGTTTATGTTATTGTTGTTTTGATTGAACTTTATTGTTACTATTTCCAATTTCTGTACATGTAATTTTATTATACGGCACTCTGCTACCTTCGGGTCAGAATGCGCCATTTTACAATTCAAAATACATTAAAATGTAATTATTGACCTCACAAATTTTCCTTGAGGGTCTCAATGAGATTTAACTAGTGATTCTGGACTTAAGTAGAAAACCGAAGATAAACGGTGGCGGTCTGGGACTCAGCCTCTAAGGTCCCCTCCAGTCTCATTTTACAATTATTAAACACGACTATGCGGTCAGACATACATTTAACACTGACTTATTCTGAAAAACATCCTCTCTGTTGAGCTGGCACTACCAAACCCTTTCCTGGTCGCTCTTTCTCTTTCCTGCATAACCCATTAGACCTACCTTCCTCTTCGGATTGGATAAAACAGCCCTGAATCTGCCACAGTGGTATGTAAGACTATATAAAAACAAATCAAGCCATAATAAATAAGATAAGGGTTCAGATGTCTGTTCTTTTTTAAATAGGCTCTTTATAAGTATATGGACAACATGTCACCTCGAAAACATACACACAGTGACACTTGCAGGGAAATTTGAACATTGTGTAAGGTCTAGTGTCAGGGAGGATCAGATGGGTGATAGGCAGGAGGAAGGGCGTGACAATCTGTGGTGCACTACAGGGGAGTTTGGAAATGATGGCATGCAGTATCCCTGTTAAGTAAAGGGACTTATGGGGATTGCAGAGTCAGGGAGGGGTGTCCAGGGTGGGGGTGAGCGGCCCAGGGGAATCAGTGGAGTTGGGAGGGAGTTGTATGAAAATCAGCATTTGAAGGGGCAATGTCTACAGTGGTGGGAGCTGAAATCAGCCACGGTTCATGAATGGGGGATTCCCCCTTCAGGGCTTAAGAATGCATCAAGAGCAGGACAGGTGTCAAGGGAAGAACCCCCTTTTAAGAAACCTGTGCTGAGGTAAATCCCCCGACGAGGACAGTGTGGTAAGGAGAAGACCCCACAGCAAAAACTACGCTATTACCCAAATTTACCTTTTACAATTGACCTTTTGTCCTAATTGACCTAATTATAGTGGTCCTAAATGACCTTCCGCACAATTGACCTCTATATTATTTTAGTTATTTTATACATATGTATTGGGTTGGTTTTGGATTATAAAAAATATAAGGGATTGGGTGGGGCGTTGCAGGGGGTTTTGGATTGGGTGGGGGTGCGGGGGGGGGTTTCCCCCTGCATATATGTCCTAATTGACCTTCTAAATTAGGTCAATTGTGAAAAGGTCAATTAGTATACAACCAAAACTACAGCATAAAATGCAAGTGGCACGTAGATATGAATCAAATATAAGCGAACCCTGCAATGAAGTTCTAGTAGTGAGTGTGTAGGAGAAGGTATGAACCAAACTGACACTCTCACAATATGGAACGTAGACAGAGCTGAACATAGTTGGTGTTATCCATTTTCACCTTTGCAAACATAATCCTCCATTATGTATGCTAGAACTGTCAGACACTGTGTAAGCTTGATGTGAAGGGGTAATACTGTACAATACAATCCACTCAACCATCTTCTATAATATTGGCTCTCAAATTGTGTCAATGGTGTGTTCTGTTGGAAGCGAACATCAACCTTATGTTTCTTAAAGTATTCCATTGCACTTCCCCATTTTATAATCGTATTTGTGTCACTATCTACTTCTCCCTGGGTCTGCTCATTTCCTGCTTCTCTGAACCTCTTCGTCCCTTCTCCTTTTCTTGATCCTACAGGCCCAGGTCTGGAAACCCAGGAATGTGCACAATATGTACTTTTTCAGACTAGCCCAGCACGGGAAGACTGCTACAGTGGTAACGGACTGGGAATGTGTGCCTATAACATTGCATTAGTGTTCCAGGTTTCTCATTTTAATGGCCTTTACCATTGCCATGGGGCACGACCTTGCTATGGGCAGATAAACCAGAATGCCAATTACTTGCTGTCAAATGCCAACTATTAACTGGAGAGACCACTGTGCGGGCACTAGATTGGAAGGGATAGAGGTGGAATGAATAGGAATGACGAAGGTGAATTAGTAGGGAGATAAATATCTCAGATCTATCTGTCATTATTTGATCTTTAGAGTTTAAAGGCACCCATATTCTGGTTACGAAAGGAAGGCTAATTATTCCCACCGTCCCATCCCTTATATACACATACACACACACACCCACACACTAAAATAGCATCAGCTAGCAGGGCTTGCAGTCACAAAAATGGCCAATGGCCACCACCGTGATGACTAAAAGATAAGAGGTTGACCTGGTCACATTGTGCAGGTTTACAGAAATCTCTCACATCTGACTTTTGTAGCTTTCACGCAATTAATCTAGCCCATTCAATAAGCAAATATTCAACCTTTCATTGACTGCTCATAATTTCTTGGCTGTAGCTAAATACAAAAGCTGATCTCATCAATTCTAGTAAACGAGAAATAGACAGGGCCTTTACTCAACAATTTCAATTTAAAACTCAACCTAGGGCTGTATGAGGGGGCCTAGCCACAATAGTTAGATCTTAGGATGCATGGCGACATGTAAATTCAAAAGAACTGAACAAAATGTCTGTCTATACAAAAGGGCAGAATAAAAAGTGACTTTGAATGCAGATCACAGTGGTTGTGTCAGAGATACTAACTGGCCCCCTGAAAATAGGATCACTTCTACTAGTCCTCTGTTTTGTTCAAAGATCTTTGCATGCTAGGACTTGAAGTTTTTTTTATTGCGTCTAAGTACCACCACACCTTAGTCTACAAGGACTATATAAAGTTGATCTTGATGACCCATGCCGACTTGGGTACATTGGTGTTTTATTATTCATGTGTAACTCATTAACAAAGCAGAGACCACTTACTCCAAGTGGCATGTCTAGATACCACCTCACAATTGGACAACTACAACACTTTAATATGATTGTTTGAGATATTATCATGTTGTCAATGTAAAGCAAATATAAATGCAACCAGGTCTGATATAAATGGGTCAACATAAGATTAGGCAAATTCAGGACACTGCATGCACCCAAGGGATTTGTAGCATTCCACTTAATGTTCCAATCCTACCAATTCATGGATCTGATTCCTATTAGGTAGTGTTTAAGGTTCTATGTGATATGGTCGTGGGAAAATCCGTGCGGCCGCAAAGACTGGGTTTATTTTGCACTTTGCAACACAATTATATAAAGGGGGAGACCCCCTGCAGCCCACAATACTCTCCTTAGATTAAACAATCGCCCTAACCCACCCTCACATATAATTGCGTTTAAAAGCTGTCTTTTCGTAGCATTTTTACATTTCCTTATTTACGCAAAATATTGCTTGGGTGCATAATTTCTCTAAACGAGGGCAACATTGCTAGATACTGCTGTGCTTAAGGTGATTCCAAATGATATGTGTTAGCCTAAATTGCATAGGATCACAATCCATCATTGACAAATGTCACTCCTCTCTCACTGTAGTGAGACATGGGTGCCGACATCTTCAATATATAAATATAATTATTAATTAAGAGAATACTTACAGAAGAGGCATGTGCTGGGAGCAGCGTTAAAGTAACCAGAATAATGAGGAGTTTCATCTTCCCCTGCGGGATAAAGAAAAGGACCATTAGATAATGAATCATCATATCTACATTAACAAGCAAGGGATATCAGCAAATTTAAAGCCATTGAATATTGGGCATGACAAATGTTTGCACCACCCATTGAAAATGCTTTCGCACTCGTTCCAGATTACTCAAAATAAAAATCACTGCCAAGCCTGAACCAAACGTTCAATCATGAATCAATAACCAACCCACTAATAACTTCACTCCTCTGCATACACCCCTCAAACTCGCACCAAACACAACCACAAGCCCAGTGGTTAAGTCCTAAAAATTTAAGTGGGGGAACTCATCAGCAAATGTAATGGGATGTGACGTCGCCAGAATTTAGCATATCAATATGCACATTTCATTAAAATGGCTTTGCATACCACCCAAATTGCACAGGACGAATGGCATTTGGCTTTTATAAAATCGACACACACACAAAATCAAGAAAGGATATTTTCTTCTAATAGTGTTTTTGAAAACGTTAAAAGGTGTGCATGTTTTAAACTCCAAGAACCAATGCAAATGTTTTCCCTGGGACTTGCAGTACCGAAATGGGACATTTTACTTTTAGTTGTTTATTGCCTTTTATCAGGTTAAATAGTGCAGTGGTGAAGTGTCCAGCCTCCAAACCTCACGATTGTGGTTCGATCCCCGTTGTTGACTTTAATGCATAAATTCAAAGAGGACATGCAATTTTTCTCATTGTAGCTGGGGGGGACTCAGTCCACCCTCTGAAAAAAGTGGGTGGACCCCGTCCCCCACGTGTACCCTCGACTTGAGCCCTGCACAAGCCTAAAACACAGCAAACCGCACAAACTTCACTACACCGCAACAACAAAACAAACCGCACATAGACTTGCACAACAGCACACGACGACTACCGACCGTAAAACACCCCAAGCCCAGCCAACTGACCCACCGGGCTGAGGCTGCCAACAGCACATCACTGCTCTCTTGCACTTTTCCAGCTCATTCCCACTGATCACCCCCCTCCCTTTTTCAGAGCCGCCAGAGCGCCAGGGGACCATTCCACTGGTGATAGTGTGCGGTACAAATATCCTTTAACATTAACATAACATATCATCACTGCAAACGTAAACTCAAGTGTCTTCTTGGGCCACGTGTATATCGACAAGACTAGGCTATTTTAAAGTGGTAGGCAGACAAATGTCAAACTTGTGATGCAAACATATTAAATCTTTCATTTCCCATAGTGCATTCTACCAGGGTGTGGTCTGAGATAACAGCAGCGTCTATTTCAACATTAATGATATATCTTTGCTTCATCACAAAACATTCTTCAGATCGGATTAAACGGGTAAGATTGCTAGGTAGAGGGAATAAGGTTTGGATATGATATGATATATTTCATTTGTATCGCGCTCGTACACAAGTGTTTCAGAGTGTGACAAGGCAAGGGAGGGGAGGGGAACAAGGGAGAACAAAAATCAACAACCTTAGTAGGCCCAGTGACATTGAGAACACGCAAGGGCATGGGAATATCTAACTAAACAAATATTTCTCACGACTTATAATTCACATAGTTTTGGCAAATGGGAACCTATTGAAATGCCAGGCCTTCCAATCTATATTCTGCTTTATCTGCAGTGTTATGCTTTGTTAAGAGTTTTTTACACTGTGCCAGTCACCACTTTAGTGATCTAACAGCGACAAAGCTTGTCTGGCGTTTTGTGCCCAGGCTATCCAGACAGTGGTGTGCTCATTTGCCTCAACAGTGGCGGTCTTCAAAACCAGCCTCATTCATAATGCCGTTTTAGGAGGAATTGAAAGTGCATAGACATACCCTTTTTCTCTGTAAAACAGTCCCATTACTGGCCAGGCAGCTGTTTCATTTAATCCTCTTGCGCAAAGGCCAGGATATCCGAGATATTTTCGAGGGAAAAAAACGAATTGAGCAAAGACCTAATTTTTGGTAGCAAAAAACTAAAATTACTTTTTGCTTTTGTAACTTTTTTTTTTATAATGAGGCAGAGTCCCCTCTTACCCACCATCACCCTAATTTATAGCCTTGCAACAACCCCCACCTAATATTTACCATACATATACCAAAATAGCTACTATTTTCGGTCAAATATATTAGGCAATTTCTCATTCGTTTTTTTGTATTAGGTTATTTGTACGGATTCGCAAAGGCCACACTTCTGTGTCGTCAATTTCGCCTGATCTAATTTCACTATTGTGCATTTTAAGTCAACAATGGAAGGGCCTCACTATAGGTTTGGTGGATTTTGACCCGCCATTATCGCAGGAGTTAATCGCCATTAGCAGAAGCGGCAACACTTCTTCCCCTTCTGATTATGAGTGTGGGTCACTTCAGAAACACTGCATGTGGCATTTCCGAAAATCTACATATATTTTCTTTAAAAGAAAGTTTTAATCCATGTCCATCCTCGTTGTTAAGAAGGACATGGAATGTGCACAGTAGTGGAGCATTTAACAATGCAGAACACTGCAATGTGTTACTCTTCTTCGTATTACATTGAAAAGGTGGTCGAGGGAGGGGATCAGGGATTTTTCAGCCTGTTTGTATTCTCAATTTTAGTACAGCAAGGGATTCAGCAGGGAGCAACGTGAGATAAAGTGATTTGTCCTGAGTTATCGCACATTTGTAGAAACAAGGGTGTTGGCTGGGAGGAGGACGTCTTTGTTCCAGAGCCATAGTGTGCCCAAGCTAGATCAGCGAGTTCAACACTTGCCTCTGGCATCGTTATGCAGCCTGCATTTCCAGATATGAGTCCTGGCATGGAAGCCTTACCCCTTCTTTCGTTCCAAGGTTGAAAAATGGATTACCTTTAAACTGGGTAATGATAACAACGATCATGACAGTATTTAAAAGCAGCACGCCCTTCCCCTCAAAAAAGCACAGTGGGCCAGGGGGATAGCTCAGGGGCAACGCGTTTGTCTTGGAAGCAAAACAACGCATAGCAACAGATGTTTGAATCCTGGTCTTGTGCTTGGAAACTGGTCTCAGGTATTAAGCACGTTATAAAAGAACAATTATATAATGTAAAGCATGTTTTATTCATTAATACACCACAACTCCATCTCTACGGAATAAATTGTTCAACAACCATTCTTCCTCACGCAGGCTCTCAGTGCATAGCACTGCCCCCTTTCACTGGTGGGGCTAAAGACCCCTGCATTCCTGGCAATCACATTTAACAATGTTTGTATTTATTTAACTAAAACCTTGCAAAGTCCACGCCGCTTTCCCAACAAGGACCCTAACATACCACGTTTATCGTCTGTAGGCCAAAGCTAAAAACCCACCAAAAAATAACATGGATTACTAAGCTCCACATACAATGCAGAGAATTCTGCTTGCTTTCTCCCCCTTTGTCGTCAACTGGCACTCATGCTGTACCCCAGCAAGAGGACATTTGTACTTGATGACTAATGCCTTCTACCATGGGCGTAATTTTAGGTGGGTGTGGGGGTGTTTGTCCCCCAACTTTCATGGCACACCATTTTTCCCCATTCATTTGGCTGGGGCACCTTTTCATCAGATGTCATGTCCCCACCAACATTTTCAGCACGCTTCCTCCACTGCCTTCTACCTCATGGTTTCTGTGACCCAATGACTTAATGTGCCTGCAACTGAGATCTGCTGGAAGCCGGCAGGGCCCAACTTGACACCTAAAATGGCTGACTCTTTCATTCATCTTTCCCGGCATGGCAAAATGGCTGCCATTGAGCGACATGGTAAGGACCCTTACTGTTTGAGCACTAATAGGAAAGTCAGTCTGCAGAGAGTGCACTCTGAAAATAGTCAGTAGTAATCTAAAGTGGTTGGGGCAGTCGTGCTTTTAATATGCTGTCAATCTGGTCAGTGAGGTAACCTTCAGCGACTGGCTAGGATATTTATTTTTGCCATGCAATAAGCCATCATTTTTGGGTGATTTACAGCGGTAAAGAAGGGTGAAACGAAATCTACATTTCAGAGGCGAGTGGGGGCTAACTGGTGATGGGAGGGGCCACTTCAAAAACTGGGCAGGGCAAACTTGGAGGCTCCACCCCTTCTGTTCTACCCCCAAGGGTCATCTGGTGTGGGGACCAAGTATCAAATGGTATATTTTAAAGCGCAATATGCCAATAAGAATGAACATGTTATTGGATTTAAAGACAACATACACATTTAGTTGCTTTGATAATTTTTATATGCTTGAAAAAAATTCTTGAGGAAAAAAAGTAGATTGTGCATCATAACACTTGTACATATAAAGTCATGGAACATATGCAGTTATGCCACAGTAATAAATAACTAGACTGGCTGCACCAAAATGCCAGTGTAGCCATGTAATAACAGATGCCATTGTTGACTGCACCAAAATGCTATTCTCACCACTTAACACATATGCCGAAGAAAAAGCAAGTGCGTACATAAGCCCCCTACGCTCGGATGGGAAAGCACACATAACGTGGTTGGCTCCCGTGGGGAGGGGGCTGATGTGAGCATTTGATTTTGCTGAGCCAGAGGGGCGATGGAAGTCTTGAAAGTAGCAGCTTTAAAGTTTTACTGTATTATTATTATTTTGCATTTTTTTAAAGCGCTCACACAGACCGCCGGCATCAAGGCGCTGTTACAGGAATTGCTTTGTTTTGTTTTTCTGTTGCGTAATTGGTTTTTTTTGTTGTCTTAGTTTTGATTTATAACACGCTTAAATACCCAGAGGTTCCTAAGCGTGGACCCTGGGATCGAACCTGTGTTGCTTCGTGTCGTCTTGCTTCCCAGGCGAGCATGTTGCCGCTGAGCTACCCTCCCGGGACGACTGTGATTGTGCAAGTATATTTTTCTGCATTTGCACAAACACAGTAAAACTTTAATGCTGCCAGTTTCAGGAAAGGAAGCCCTCCTCACCGCTCTGCTGATAGCCAGGGTGCACATCAACCCCGTCCAGGGCTGCACCTGTGCTAATATTTCAGGGGAGATCACAGACCCTTCAAAGGTTGGAAGAGGTGCTAACTTCAGAAAGTGTGGGGGAGGAGCAAACGTACTTGTGGGGGGGGGGGCATTTAACACATTCCAATGACACTATTCCGGTGAAACATCAATGTTACGAGCAGTTAACTCTGCCCTTTACCTCTGAGAGCACTCACTTAAGGACTGCTGTGAGAATAAGCGGTCTCCTGTCCCCCTACGCTGCCATTAACTCCCCTGGCATGCAAGTACAAACCTCACATCACAATTTCAATTGCCTAAAAATGTATGTATATGAATGCACGTGCTAACAGTTGAATGCTTTATGATAGTAATTGCAGACCCTTTGTTAACAGTGAAGCCCAGGTGCAGTTTAACGTCTGTGTCCTGTTCTGTCCGTCAAAGGCTATGTAGGTCAGCCAACCCGAGTTAACATAGACCAAAAAATCCGGGTGAGGGGGGGTGCTACAGCCCGATCCGCTGAATGGTGTTGCGACATTGGGCCCAACCCCTTTAGTTAGGTCCATGCAGTGCCGACCCCAAGTATAATAACCGTGCCTGTGCACGATTTTTGGGCGCCCTGCCCAACGTTCTAACAGCACTGGTGCATTTTCCAGACATGCGGCAGCTAATATACTTAACAAATTAACTTGATAGGTGGCTGGGAGGAAAGCTTAGGTGCAAAGGACTTGTCTTGGATGCAAGACAGCACAGAACACAGGTTTGGATCCCAGCCCCCAGCTATTCAGTGAATCAAGAACAACAGAAAATGTGCAAGCCCACTACTTTTCTTGGCGGGTTTCCTCAATAGGTGTTGGTGCCGTGCTGCTGCCATGCCAGATGGGAGCTTGTGTTGGATAGTAAAAAAAGTAATTGACTGACACTTCACACTGTGTGTGCTGGCGGTGCCCTTTATTTGCACTGCACCACTTGATCGCCCCTTGAGCTGACTCTGGGTCCATGTCCCTTAGCAGTTGACCCTGCCATGAACCAACCGATGGGGCCGTCTGGCGCTTGCTCTCTGTCGGGTATTTCCGGTTGTTGAGTCCAGTCCCGGCCGAGGCGTCGGCGGGAGACAGGTATGCTGGGCCCACGCGGGAAGGCCTAGCTTGCGCAGCTCCGGCAGGAGCATTAATCACACGGACACGCTCGGCTGGGTGCTCTGCCCCGGTACTGCCTCTGCGGAGCGGGGGCAGGGCTTTTATTGGACGCCTTGCGTCACCGCGTAGCGGGATGCAAGGCGGCCATAACATTCCTCCTTTATTTTAACTGAACAACTAAACAAAACATACATTTGTCAGCCAACGGGCTACTCCCTTTTTATCGAGTCACTTGTGGGGATGATCTACCACTCATAGTCTCTGAGCCTGGCTGGAGGCCTGGTGGCGGTTCTTAACCCATATCGTCCACCCCTGGAACTGGGCCCCAGTGTCCCTTCGGGCTGCTCACCTTCATTGTCCTGCTCGCCCGGTTCTGGTTCGCTCAGTAGTTCATCGGTTCCTCCATCCATGCTTTCTCCACCGTACGGGTCCTCTGGTCCCTCGGCGGATCATCTTCTTCTTCTGCGGGACACTTGCCGTATGTCCACAATCTCCTTGGCACTGCCTTAAACCATGACGCATTTCTCATCACTTGCCTTTGCCCTCTTTTTGCGGTTATCATCGTGCCTTGCCGTTTACTCATTGTACACGGGGCTGCGTCATAGCGGGTGTCCAGTTTGGATTTGGACGGATTCCTCATCATGACCACTTGATCGCCCACTCGGTGGTCGGACTGCTTGGCACGCCTCTTGACGCTCATGTGTGCGTTGGCTCCTGTTCTTCTTGCCTCGGTTTGCTCCTTGTCGAGCATGTCCGGACTCCTGCTCGGGTGATGTGGTATGGAGGAGTTTATGATGGTACCGAACATCAGGTCTGCCGGCGGTATGCCTGTCGTACTGTGCGGTGTGACCCGGTAGTTCCGCAGGAATCGGTAGAGGTCGACCTGCCATGGGCTAGCGTTGACACATGACAGGCGCAGTACCTTGTTAATTGTCTGCATGAAACGTTCCACACCGCCGTTTGCCTGCGGCCATCTCGGCATAATGTGGTGATAGCGGATGTTGAGCTCTTTGAGGTATTGTTTGAACTCTTCCCCTTGAAACGGTGGGCCATTGTCGCTCCTGATACTTCTTGGTAGTCCGTGCGTTGCGAACATTTTTTCAATCGCGGGTATGACCGCCTCCGCTGCCGGGAAGTTGACAATCTCGCCTTCCGGGAGTGGTCGTCAATGGCCACCAGTAGGTGAATGCCTTCCTGTAATTTGCAGAAGTCTATGCTTATTGCGTCCCATCTGCCGGACACTTGCACTGCCGATTGGATGGGCTCCGGGTTGGGTGGAGGCCCTGTTATCTGGCATGGGAGGCAGGTGCTGACCAGCCGCTCGACTTTGTCATCTATCTGGGGGAACCATACGCGTTGTCTGATCCGGGCGTTGGTTCGTACTATCCCTTTGTGGCCATTATGTGCCAACGCCACGATCTTGTCTTGAAGGCTCAGGGGGACAATGATTCGAGTTCCACGGAGGAGGAGTCCTTCTTCTGTGATGGAGAGGTACTGCTGGATCGTGAAGACCCCCGTGAGGAAATCTTTCGCCACTGCTGTCTTGTTGTGGATGTTCCGCAGGAACGACCTCCATTCCCCTGAGATGATTGTATCCTTTATCAGGTTGCAACAGGGGTCTCTTTGTGTGGCCTCAACTATGTCATCCAGGCTGATTGCTCGAGGCATCATGGTGTGTATCACCTGGCAGATGTGTTCCTCCGTCTCCTCTGCCACGTGGATTTCCTTAGGTGTTGCCGCTCTCGGGTGTCTTGACAGGAAGTCTGCCGGGTTTCCACTGCCGGGCTGGTATGCCAGTTCGAAATTATATTGTTGGAGGTGCAATAGCCATTTGGCGATCTGGGCCGGAGGGTGAGAGGACGTGCCCGTGAATATGGGGGGGCAGTGGTTTGTGGTCTGTATATGTTGTACATTTTCGGCTGTACAGATATAGGTGGAAGTGTCGGAAACTCCATAGCACGGCTATTGCCTCTTTTTCAATGTGGGAATATCGTTGCTCTGTCGGTGTTAGTGCCGTGGAGGCATAGGCAATCGGCCTCTGTTCACCCGTTTTTGTCACTTGTGGGAGGATGGCCCCTAGGCCCACGGGGCTCGCGTCCACGTACATTTCAGTTGGAAGTGCTGTGTCGTAATAGGCCATTGTGGTGTCGGCTGACAATGATGCTTTTATGTGTTCGAATGCCTCTTGGCAGGCAGGTCCCCACTCCCACTTTGTTGCAGCCTTTTTGAGTTCTCGCAGGGGTTCCGAGAGCGTGGCCAGCTTTGGGATGAACCTCCCGCAGTAGGTGGCCATTCCTAAGTAACTGCGCACTTCAGTTGGCATGTTGGGGGGGGTAGCAGCTTGGATGTGCACCACTTTTTGTGGGTCAGCTGAGATGCCTGTGCTATTGAACGTGTACCCAAAGAATGATATCTCGTTCTTCAGGAATTCACATTTTTCTTTATGAATCATCAGTCCTGCGCTTTCTAACCTGCCAAGGAGCATGTGGAGTCTTTTCATGTGTTCCTCTCTGTTGCTGGCATGAATCAGAATGTCGACGCTGACATTTAGGACCCCCGGTATGTCGCGGATCACCTCCTGTATTGTTTGCTGGAAGACCTCGGCAGCCAAAGAGATTCCAAAACTCAGGCGCTTGTACCTGCGAAGGCCAATGTGCGTTGAGAAAGTTGTTATGTACTGGGAGTCCCGTTGTAGCTTCAACTGGTGATAGCCCGCGTTCAGGTCTACCTTGGAGAATATCCTGGACCCGGTGAGGTCTGCCACTATCTCATCCAGTGTCGGGTTGATACGCTGCTCCCGCTTGATTGCTGCGTTTGGTAGGGGCATGTCTATGCATATTCTGACCTTGCCAGGTTGTTCTGGCTTCTTCGTGACCACCATGGGGGAGACCCAAGGCGTGGGCCCCGTCACTTCTTCGATTATGCCAGCTTTCTCCAGTGCCCTTAGTTCCTTCTCCACTTGGTCGCGGCGCGCATGTGGAACGGCGTCCTTCTGTTTTGTACTGCTCTTAGTTGGACTGACTCGTCAATGTGTTGCCTGATCGATTTTCCCTTCAAGCATCCTATCCCCTTGAGTAGGTTGGGGTATTTTTCTAGCACGTTCTCGACCTCTCGTGAGTCAGTCACTTCGCAGATAAAGCTCACCAGCCCCAGGTCTTCAGCTGCGTCTCCACTCAGGAGGCATTCGATGCCCGCATTCACTATGTAGATTTTTGATTGTAGCGCCTTCTTGCCGTGGTTGATGGTGGTACGGAATCTGCCTACTATGGGTAGTGGGGTCTTGCACCCATATGCAAATAGTAGCATGTCGTCGCTTTCAGGTCAGGTTGGGGCTGGAGTGTCCTGAACGTGGTCAGTGGCATCATGTTTACCGAGGCCCTGATGTCTATTGTCATCAGTACCTTCTGGTTCTGGATCGCCACCTGGCATTTTCGTCTTCTGAGCTTCTTCCTTGGCGTGGCGTTTCCATGATTGAGGGCTGACACCAGGTAGACTTTCCTCCCTTTCTTCCACTGTTCGTTCACAGAGTCTTGTTGGGCACGTCACCTTCTTCCACCATGGAGGAGTTCGTGGTTTCGATTCGCCAGGCGCTTGCCTGTTTCTTTTTCCTACCCCCACTCTTTTCCGGGGGTGCTTGTGGAGTCTGTTGCTGTGTGCCTGATGACCAGTGGCATCATGTTTACCGAGGCCCTGATGTCTATTGTCATCAGTACCTTCTGGTTCTGGATCGCCACCTGGCATTTTCGTCTTCTGAGCTTCTTCCTTGGCGTGGCGTTTCCATGATTGAGGGCTGACACCAGGTAGACTTTCCTCCCTTTCTTCCAATGTTCGTTCACAGAGTCTTGGTGGGCACGTGCTGTGTTATCACCATCTTCCTCCGTGGAGGAGTTTGTGGTTTCGATTCGCCGGGCGCTTGCCTGTTTCTTTTTCCTACCCCCACTCTTTTCCGGGGGTGCTTGTGGAGTCTGTTGCTGTGCGCCTGACGACCTGCATACCTTGGCATAATGGTCTTTCCTGACACATGCGCTGCATGTGGTCCCCTGGGCCGGGCAGTTGCGTCTTCCGTGGCGAGGCCCTCCGCACCACCCACATTCCGTGGGTCCCGGGAGTCGGGGTTGCCACCTGGAGTGCGTGTAGTTTCCACCGGTCTCATACCTCGTAGGTTGACGATTTGTGATTTGGGCCACCGTAGCTGATGTGAGAGCTGGCTGTAGTTTCTGAAGGGTTGTGCCCATGTGTGCTGCTCTGGCGTGAGCTAGCTCCCTCTGGCGGCCAAACACAAGGATTCGGGTCAACGAAATGCCCTTCTCACTCAGTACCATCCTTCTCAGTTTTTCTGATTGGATACCATTGATGAGCTGTCTTCGAATTTCCTTCTCGATGTCAGTGAATTCACACGATATTGCCAGCTTCCGAAGTCTGGTGTGGTATGCGTCAAGCGTCTCCTCTTCCAGCTAGATTGTTGTACAGAATATGAATGTCTCGTAATCTGGGTTGAGCTGTGGGAGAAAATGGGCCATGAGGGCATCCTTCGCTTGCTGGTAGACATCCAGGCTGTCATCTATTGTCAGAGAATTGAAGATGCGTAAAACTTCATCCCCCACGTTCAACAATAGGTGCAATCTCATCTTTCTTGCAGTGGTAATGTCCTTACACTCCATTGCCATCTCAAATTTTTGTAGCCACAGTTGCCATCTTGGGCCAACCGATGAAGGGTCAGTGTAGGGGTCAAAAGGATGGATCATCACTGAGGAGCCACCTTGTGGGCGGGCTTGCGGTGTGGACCCCGACAGGTTGGCGGCCAGTCTGGATGGCATGCCGGGCCTGGGGGTGGATGTGCTGGTCGCCATGACTGGGCTTCACTTTGTCGCGTGTGTGGGTCGATGTCTCACCTCAGCGTGCCCCTGTGAGGGTCTTCGGCTTTCCTAGTATGTGTCCATGTGTGGGGCATGAGTGGAGTGCCTGCTCCCCAGCCAGGATCCTGTTGCGCAATGTTGATGGCTCCTGGTGCCGTGCGGATGCATGTCGGGGCTGATCCCGCATTGTGAGTGGATCAGGAGAGGTTTATGAGGCCCAGCAGTCGAGGAACAAATTTCCAAAAGAAGAGAAAAATTGTTTTTTTGAAAAAATATATATATTTTTTGGGGTGGGTGGGGTTATGTGTGCCCTCCACCGTGCTTCCAAAAATGTCACTGTCGCGCGATGGTGCGATTAGCTGTTTTGCATTGGCACGTGTGCCGTTGGGTTCAGTCTCTCGTCGGCAGTGTTGAGTCCTGTCCTGGCCGAGGCATCGGCGGGAGACAGGTATGCTGGGTCCGCGCGGGAAGGCCTAGCTTGCGCAGCTCCGGCAGGAGCATTAATCACACGGACACGCTCGGCTGGGTGCTCTGCCCCGGAACTGCCTCCGTGGAGCGGGGGCGGGGCTTTTATAGGACGCAAGGCGGACATAACAGCGGTGACACTTCTTTAGTGCCGGGTCTATACACCTATGCATGCTTTTAGGCGCCCTTTGTTTTCCAGCCCCTCCCCAAAAGTGAAGCAGGCGCCATCTGCAGCCCTTGGGCCTCAGCCCAGGTTAAACATTTGGCCGATTTAGAGGCCGCCACTGTGAACCCTTAGGCCAATGCACTTATTTTTGCCATGAAATAAGCCATATTTTATGGGTGAATTTATTTTATTGGGAGCAAGTGAAACTGACCTCAGGAATGTGCATTAAGCATAACAATTAATGGACACACATTCTCTGGTAAAAGACAACCTCCTAGGAACCTGCGAAATTCCCACTATAAGGATAATGTATAGATGCAAAACAATCCCTAATGAAAGAAGTCTCGTGGTTAGAATGAAGCCGCGCTGCCCTCAGCACTGGCAAGTCCTCATTCCTGCACAAGCTAGAAAGCAAACAGAGCATGGTCTGGCCCCGATCCACCCCCGTGCTCGAATATATTACCTGCTATCTACGGGAGAGCCACGTGCCAGATACTGCGTTCTCCCGCTGAATGCCATGAGGCTGTTTGCCTTTATTTTCGTGCCCAGCAGTAAGTCGACTGTTTGAACACCTTTCCGCCGGAATGCGTCAGTGCCACCTCCACATCACGGGCGCTAGCTCAGAGGGACTGCTTTAGCGTCACCCAGCGAGGCCGTGAAGTTTTGGTGCCAAGCTGGCACTGAGGCGCCAACGTTAGTTTTGGCTTCTCAGTGGCGCTTGAATGTCACACAGCAGGAGCCAAGCGTATGGTTATAATTAAATAATAGTGCACGCCACATACAGTGCACGCGGAAAAGTGGCAGGGAGATGGGGGCCCCCAGGAGCTGGCAAGGATCTATGGAGTGTTGCAACCAGGCCTCCTTCTGCCGGGGAAGCAGGCTTTCTGTCTGTAGTGAAGCATTCACACATCTTTGCCCTCTTCATGAAGGTTTTGGCAGGCAGCTTGTCACAGAAATCAACACAGGATAGGAATCGGGGACCGGCCATATTGCCATTGCTCTGCT
The DNA here is from genome assembly GCF_040938575.1 of Ambystoma mexicanum. Lineage (NCBI taxonomy): Eukaryota > Metazoa > Chordata > Amphibia > Caudata > Ambystomatidae > Ambystoma > Ambystoma mexicanum. Next base: position 107,642,224 of record NC_090940.1, on the reverse strand, counting down.
GGAGCTGGCCTGGTCCTCTTATCAGGATATCCTGCCTCATATGACCCATAAATTGCACAAGCACGCCCCCTGTGCAGCTTGCTGCTTATATTTTACAGAATGTCAACTAGATAAACTTTGGGAATTGGCACAATTCTATTTTAGGTTTGGGCTATTGGGTGTCAAGCCGAAACGATTGAATTACAGCACAAAGGAGAAATGGCATATGGGGAGGGATACACAGCTTGTATGTTTGGTTATTTGCCCGGCCATTGACTGCCCATGTCCATGCTAATCCCCGTGGCCATTCCCACCGAGTTCCTGCCCCTCGCCGCCCAAAACACCTTGCATGGGAACTCTTTGAGCTCACTTTATTCAAGCCTAACCATCAAACTTTGCATTCGAAGTGACTGCCATTGTTTTTGCAAAGCAGTCTTCTGAGAGTTAATGACTTAATTGGAGGTGTATATGCACCACTGGTGTAATAAAAATATATTAACCATGACTTCCGCCACTCGATTTGTGAGCACTCTGTGTGTCCTTCACTGATGTCCTGTTAAAAACAAGCATTGGCAAAGCCAACAATTTGGCTTGTGCAAAAGATTTAAAAATGTACACACCATATTGAACAACGTACTCCTAGTCCATAGTCCTCTTTCCTCCATACTTGTAGACTATTCAATCCTTCAGGACGCAACAGGAGTACTTTTTGGTAGCATCCCAAAAATATTGTCCTTTTTGTTATTTTTATGCGGGGTCAGCGTGCGTGTGGCTCTAGCCCTGCCTTCCTGGGCCCTGCTCAGAGCATTGCCCTTCAGTCCTTTTGATAGCGGAGGTCTGTAGACATATCAGCAATTAAAGGGAACTTTTTAGAGGGGACGGTGGGCGGGCATATGGAGAAAAGGTGACTATGTACTAGGAGTACGTTAGTCGCAGCGGTGAGTAACTTTTTCTTACTCCTACGTCCCATCCCCATCCCCTTTCCTCCATACTTGTGGGAGATTCCTAAGCACTAACTGTAGAAAATGGGTGCAAAGATTAAACTCTCCTAGTTAAAGAGGTTTCTGATGACCACTTGAGCATCAGCTCTAGAGCTGAGATCGAGTCAAGTGGCGCCTTGGCGATCGTTTCCCAGGGAATGTACTTCTGGAAAGCCACACAGGCCGCTTTATTGCCCTTGGTGGCCTGTAGGCCTTGTACTGTGTGTGCTTCTGTGATGCAGAAAACAAGCCAGTGGGAAATTGTGGCTTTATAGGCCAGAGGTTTTTTTTGCATTTCCAAATGTGACAAAAAGGTGGCAAGAGATTCTAGATAGATCGAGATAGGACTTGAGAGCTCTCCTGACATTGAGGATGTGTAGGGTCCATCCTGCATCTGATGAAGAACACCAGCAAGGTGATAGTATGGTTAATATGAATATTCAAAATGGTTTTAAGGAGGAAAGACGTGTGTGTTCTCAGCACCACGTTATCCCTATCGAAGGACATAAAGGGTTGTTCAATGCCGAGGGACTGCAGCTCGCCAATCCTTGCTGAAGTCATAGCGACCAAGAAGGCCACCTTTCAGGTGAGCAATTTAAGATCCACAGTCGCCATTGGCCCGAACGGCATTGAGCACCACATTGAGGTCCCATTTCGCCTGAGGAGGCTTGATGGGAGGAAAAAGATGCAGCAACCCAGCAAATAGCCTGAAATAGAAGGAAATAGCAAACCACACAGCCATCTGAACAATTGGTTCACCCCCCTCCTAGAAAGCCTCAGACTAGAAAAAAGAAAATGCGAAAAACACTTGGAAACTTCACCCCACTCCGGAAAACAAATTGAAACTAATCAACATTTCATCCCAATATTAAAAAAGGGATCCTCTCAGCAAAGCAAGGGACTTACAATAACAGATTTACACAAGCTAACTCAAGCATGAAAGAGTTATTGTCTATGCTTAGAGAGCTAGAAAATACCATAACTCCTCAAGACAACAGTCTTAAAGATAAAAAATGGTGCTCTGAAATCCAGTATGCATTATCCAACAAAGTCTTTACCCTCCAAAAGAAAATCGAACTAAAGAGAGAAACATTAGCCACCTCGACACTGCCTAATATAATAACACCTCCCAAAACCAAACCTTCCACCCAATTCTACTTCTCCAAAGTCTCTATAATAGAGGTGGAGAAAGTAATACTTGGACTGAAACCTTCAAACTGTAAAGGAGATCTCTGCCCAGCACAACTGATCAAAGTCGCTGCACGAGACCTAGCACCATTTATCACCAAGCTGATTAAGGAATCATGGGTGCTCCCACTCCTCAAAAAGCAAACCTTAAACCCAGCTATACCTACCAATTATAGACCAATCACTAGTGTGCCGTTCCTCCTGAAGATTCTGGACAAGGTGGCATACACCCAAATCCCGAATTTTCTTGAACTAACCAGTTACTATACTCTCGTCAATCCGGTTTCCGACCACTACACGGCACAGAAACCGCACGTATCGATCTAAAAGCCCAAATTGATAAACTACGAGACATTGGAAAACCAGCACTACTCCTTCTATTAGACCTATCTGCCACATTTGATTGAGTGGATCACAAGGTACTCTGCAACCACTTAGACACAGCAGCACACTTCTCTACTGAGGCAAAAGTGTGGATCCAATCATTCCTTAGTGACCGTACCATGTGGGTCTTCTCACCTACAGCAGCGGCAGACCCCATCCCGATCACTTGCGGCGTGCCACAGGGCTCATGCGTTTCACCAACGCTATATAACATCTTCACTAAGCCCCTGTTTGATGACTTGCACCATCTGGGTATCACCTACACCAATTATGCAGATGATACCCAGATCCTCCTCCCTCTCTCCGGGGACTACGATGAGGATCTAGCAATGGTGAACAGAATCTACAGCATTGTTCAGACATGGATGGCCACTCATGGCCTTTGCCTGAACGATGACAAAACAGAGCTCCTCATCCTGGGCACCACCTCCCTCATCAACAAAGTAAGTACAAATTACTCTTCCTTCATCATCGACGAGAATTGCATCCAAGTAGCTAAGGAAGTAAAAACGTTAGGCATATACCTTGACTCTACCCTATCATTTACCAAACAGGTAAATACTCTAGCCTCATCAACAGCTTGCACATGTAAACTAATTAAAGCGGGGAAACAATTCCTATCTCAGAACAGCTGCCTAACTTTAGTCAGAGCTTTAATCATCTCTAAACTAAACTATTGTAATGCCCTGTACATTGGAGCAACTAAATCCACCATTAACAAAATTCAAATACAGCAAAACAATGCGCTTCGAGCAGCACTGAACATTCCTAAGAGAGAACATATCTCGGAAACAAGAAGGAAACACAAATGGCTTACCACTTATGAGAAAATTAGACTTAAAGCTGCGTCCCTCACACACAAAGCTCTAAACAACAAAGCCCCTCAATACTTAGCCGACAGATTCTCCAGAACGAACTCCACTAGACAAACTAGACTAGCCAACACCAATCACTTCCAAGTACCCCGATTTAAACTCACCACTATAGGCGGAATTAGCTTCCCAGTCAAAGCTGCTCAATTGTGGAACGAGTTACCTGTCACACTGAGAACAGAACAATCCTTTACCAAATTCAGGCAAAATGTTATTAGCTGGTTGATAGCAACAAATGTTAAATGAATGAATGAACCTGCTCCCGCCTGTCTATCGATATGCCTGCCACAACTGTTATCTCCTGACTGCTATTTATCCAATTATTAACTTGTTAACCTTTCACATGTATGACATTCTGTAACCTGTATCTTTGCACCAAGCTGTACGTTTTCTTACCTCCTGCGCCCTTATACCCTAGGGTCTGGTGTGCATAATAAATACTAAACAAACAAACAAAATTATGTTTTATGACTGCGTTTGAAAATGAACTAGCAGAGTCAGTATTGAGGTATGCCCCAATGGCTCACAGGTATGTACGGCAAGAGTGCAAATTAATGCCAGTGGATGCAAGGTCAGAGATAAAGCAGAGATGCTGGCCTCTTATGCTTGACCACTGTTTGTTTAGGCACCAGTGACAGAAGCGGAGCCATTTGCTTTCGTACTGTGCCTGTGTAGAAGGTTTGAGCACTGACAGGATAATGTGCATATTTTCATCCGATAGGTTGAATTGTGCTAACACCCTGATTTCGGTGGAGAGACTGACAGCATCATTAGCTCCAAAAAAACAGAATCTGGCTGGCCACCAAGAAGCTATAAACACCAGCGTGCAGACCTGCTCTTCCCACGGTTTCAACAAGGCACGATGAATCAAAGGGAGGGAAGGGAAGTCGAATGCCAACACTCTGTCCCAGGAAATCTCTATGGCCCAAGGAATCTGGGTCCAGACCCTCCCTGGAAGCATACATCAGAGGTTTTCTGTTGGTATGAATTGCAAACAGGTCTATACTCGGGATCCCCCACTTGGAGAAGAAATGGGAGAGAACTTGATCATTTAACCCCGACTCGTGGTTTGCAGAAGGCCGGCGGCTAAGGGAATTGGCCGCTGTGTTTTCCTGGCCAGGAATGTGCATCGCTTGAAGCCAAATACCCATCTGGACCATCTATGCTCATATTTGTAGGGATAAAACCATCAGAGGAAGGGATTTGGTCCCACCTTTCTTGTTTGCATAAAACACCAAGACCGAGTTGTCAGTCCTGATACAAACTACTTTGTTGGTGATACTGGGCTGGAATGCCTTTAGGGCCAGAAAAATGACTAGTAATTGCATGTAGTTAATGTGGTGTTCCCTGTCTGGGGGAGACCCCAGGCCGAACGCCTCAAATTGTAATTGGTTATTTATAACGCGCTTAATACCCAGAGGTTTCTAAGCGCGGACCCGGGGATCAAACCTGTGTTGCTCTGCGTCGTCTTGCTTCTAAAATGAGCACGTTGCCCCTGAGCTATCCTCCCAAGATAAAATGATTCAGAGTAGGGAGGAACCCATCGTCAATGTCACATGAGGAAACAGTTCCAAAAAGGGTGTCTCCTCTGATAGGTTGGAAAAGTTCGACCACCAATGGAGATCGGGAGTCATCCGAATCAACTGGGAGTCTGGATTTGATGCTTGAGACCAGTTCTGTCTGAGAGTCATCTGTGCACATCTCATCTTTAACCTTGTTAGAGGAAGGAATAAGACAGAGGATGCCATTAAGCCCAGAAACCTCTGGAACCACCATGCTGACTTGTGGGTGGAATACGGAAAAAGGGTACATGTATGGACATTGTCTCTCATCCTCTTGTCCTTTGGAGAGACGATGGCCATCATTGTGTTCCAACGGAAACCGAAGAATATCAGATCCTGCCAGACCGTCATTGAAGACTTCCTCCAGTTCACTGGCAATTCCAGTTTGAAAAGGAGCTGAAATAACATTTGTGAAGCTGGTTTCTGAGGACGATGACATCTGAGGAGCCAATCGTCCAAATATGTATAGACGTGGACTCCTCAAAGCCTGAGAAACACTGCTAACCGCACCATCATATTTGTGACAACTCTTGGTGCCGAGCTCAGTCCGAATCAGAGGACCCGTTACTGAATATGCTTGCCCCATACCGAATAACAAATGTAGCTACAGTGCTGAGGCCATATTGGTATATGAGGCAGGGTTAGAAATTGCCAAGAGCTGGGAGCTATTTTGTTCCTGGTTATAGCCAAGGGGAGCCTGGTTAGCTTGAAACCAACAGCTACCAGGAGTTACTTTTGACTCCTGTGGCAGGTGGTGCCATACAAATCTTGGTATGCAATATTAACTGTGTATGTTTGGGGACTGTATATAAAGGATAATAAATAATACACACAAGGAACGTTTAGAGCATATGACATCGTATAGAATGGATACAATGTTAGAGGGTTGTAGGTGAAAGGGTCGAATGAAAAGATTTGAAATCCAATTGTTTCGAATCAAAAGGACCGAAAAGCAAAAAATCGAATGCATTTTTGTTTTTGGAGGGTCCCCCCGCAAATCCCTGTTTTTGCCCAAAAACTAACATTTTTACCTATACAAAGCCCCCCCCAAAAAAAATACATTTAAAAAAAGGCATTCAATCCTTTTTTTTCCGATCCTTTTGAGTCAAACCTATTGTATTCGACCCTTTTTCATTCGACCCTTTGACTGGACACCATGTTAGAGATTGCATCTGGCGCAAAGTTAGATCTGCTGCACTCTAAGTACTGCTGCTTTTTGCTCCTGGTCAACAAATTTCAAATTCAATTTCGACCCCTGTGAGGGTATGCATCCTGAAGATCCAATAAACAGAGCCAATCATCTTTTACAAGAGACGAGTGGATTTGTGTAGGCGTGATCATCTTGAATCTTTCCTGGGGAATATGGAGATTGAAATCTGACAGGGCTAAAATAGTATGCAGGGCAGCCGGGTTTCATTTTGGCACTATAAAAATGCAGGAGTAGAAAGAAGCTCCTGACCTATTCCGCCCAAAGGATTTGTTTTATAGCTGTTAAGTCCAGAGGTTTCTGAACCACTGAACAGGGAGAAGAGATCCTGTCTGCTTTAGAGGACAGGGTGGAGGAACTGGTAGCAGAGGAAGGCGGAAACCTGAACGGGTTACAGCCCGAACCTGAATTCGAAGAGAAGGGATGTGTTCCTGAGGTGGAGGCTGCTAGTGAGAGCTCTTCGACCACTTATTCTATGCTGCTTGCACCGAGGGCTGCTCGGGGAGCGGTCTAGCTGACATGACCCATGAAATCCTGAAAAGGATCTGGAATGAAAGTCCGACTTTTGGGGGGTAAGAGGATTTTGCAGCTGGAAGTTTTGGTAGGACAGGCAGCGATTTTACAGTCAAAGTTCTCGCCTTGGTTTTTGACAACTCATCATCAATAGAACTGTGGAAGAGTTCTTTACCCTCAAAAGAAAGATCCAGCACCTTTGTGAACCTGGTTGTGTGGAGCCACACTTGGTGGATGACATCGACACCAATCATAAAGCCACACACCGATGTATCAATATGATTTGTGGCAGCCTCTACCAGATCCTGAGCCGTGAATTCTGGCGTCCGATAAACCGCTCTTGAAAAGGTTGAGTTTGTCTTGGGGTATGAACTGAACAAATTCCGAAAGCTCCTTCCAGTATTCCAGAGTTTAAGTTTGGCCACAGCCAGCAGCTCTTCCGTATTTGCTTGATGGAGTTGGAGGGCCGCGGTTGCAAAGCCTTTCTTCTCAACCCACTTCAAACACTTATCCTCCTTTAACAAGACTTGTGATACTGAGGAGGATGATGCTAAAGATTTTGAATGGAGTGTAGCTGCTGCCACCACCGTAGAAGATGAAAGGGGACATGTGGTATGGGGAATTCCTTCAGATGCTTATAGATTGTAGCGTCTATCTTTTTGTTTATGTGTTGGCTCGTTTATGGCTTTTCCCATACTTTCCTGCCTTCTGCAGGAAAAGGCTGGAATGTTCCTGTGTTTTCAAAGTAAGAGCCCCTAACAAAACCCCCACTTGTAGAGTAGGAGGTTCAGGTTTCAGAATTTCTAAATAAGGCATGAGATCAATCACCCGGTCATGAAATGCCCCGATTGACGAAAACAGCTCTTCCTCATCTGCCACACCCTTACCAGTGGCACATTCAGCAAGAGGCGCTGAGCATGGAGCATGTGGCACTGGCTCACACTCCTTTGGCTCAGGAAGACGGTCCACCCGAGGAGGAGAGGCTGGAGGTGGAACTTCCACTGGCCTAGGAGGAGGCGGATGCATTACTTCCATTGGTCTTGGAGGTTCCAGTGGTCTGGGCAAGACTTCCCAAAAGAGGTACTTAAAGTAGGTTTTCATTGGGTCTGAATGCATCAGGTTTTGGAAATGGCAGAAAACTGCCTCTTCCGAAAATAGTCTTTGCTATGGAGTTGGAACCGGTCTGCCAAACGAATTTTGCCTCCACGATTCCATTGACACTGGCTGCCAAGAAGGTTCCCCCAACCACAGATCAACGTAGTGCACGGTGCAGAAGTAGGAGGAAGAGAGATTGTCAGTTTAAGGGCATTCTCAAATTCCAATCCATCCGCAGACTGTAAGGATCTTTCCCCAAGGATGCAGATGGCAAGGATTTCGGCCTGGCATCCGCACCCAATGCAGCTGAAGGAGCAGACAAAATGGCTAACATCGTTAACAACGGAGGGGCCGCTATTTTGAGACTCTCTGTGGTAACGTGGGTCACAGATTTGTCATAAACCATGGTGGTTTTGGCCATTATTTTAGAAGCTTTCGATGGTTTCTGAGCCATTTTTGAGGGATGCTCGGCAGATATGGGCTTTGGACGAGCCTCCATCTGTTTTGCTCCCTCAGACTGGCCGGTACAATGTTTAGCATCTTTGAGGGCAATATTGGAATTTATTACGGTTTTATTAGCCCTAGAACGGTGATTCTCAGCCTAGGTGGTAGACTTTTTAGCCTCTTTCTGGGGGAACTTCAAGAGTGACCACGTTACCTTTAGCCCCCAAAAGCGGGACCTGGGAGGGAACTATGGTATTCAGTTTAGGACCCCCAGTAGGGCACCTCAGCGCGAGCCCTGGTGACGCTAGAGTCAGGACGACTCCTCCTTGAATCAGATGACCCCGAGAAGGAGTTACCTGGACGGGGTGCTCTGAAAAGAAAGGTGATCACAGGGCGATTTCTTTTTTCCTCGATGAATTCCCTTAAGTGGACCGGAGGAATGCTGTGAAAGACCTTCTCCCACCTGATGAGCCTTCTTTTGAGTGCCCGGACAAGAGGGAGTCGCAGTAGAAGCACATGCCCCACCGATGGTCTGAGCATACGCACTCGAGGCAAAGATTGTGAGGTTCCGCCACTGCATTGAGGCAAAGCCCCTACGCTCCGGTGTAGGTGGTGGAAAAGAAACTACCGCAGAGGCAGGAAGACAAATTGAAGGACAAAAAGCTGGGTAAGAAAAAATCTGAGCAATCTACCGCAGGGAGAAAAGGGCCCCTAGTTGGGGATCCTCAGGGATAACCTGGTGCAGTTAGTCACTGTACAGGAAACCTCGAGACTAGTCTTAGTACGTTTAGTTCCAGACTTGGAAACCTCAGGAATAACCCTGGTCAAAACAGCCCCAGAAATGTTGGGGCTTAACCTTAGCCCCCAGATGTGGAACCTCGGATGAATATCCGGTCTTGACAGCCCCTTCACAGGGGGCCTCGGAGTGAACTCTGGAATACAGGATAGAGCCCTTTCGGGACACCTCACAGAAAGCCCTGGTACCAGACACACTTGGGCTCCTCCCGGAACCAGAAGACCCCAGGAAAGAGTCCCCTGGCCAGGGTACCCTAAAAAGGAAGGAACTGGTTTAGGGGGCTTTTTTATCCATTTTAGACTTGTGACAGGGAATCTCGGCAGAGCCGGTACTGGCAGATCTAGAGCGCTTTCGAGCTCCTTCGGATTATGCAGAAGAATTAGCCCTTGGTGACGGAACCTCGGCAGGGCCAGTACTTGAAGACTAAGGGCCTTTGCCCTCCTTCCTTGCACCTTCAGCAGAATTGGTTTGACCACAAGATTGTTTGTAGGAAAGCTTAGGGTCACATCTGGAAGCCAGAGCCCTCGGAGGAGATAAGGACTGAAGGGTGATGCATGGGGCAGAGCTCAGAAAGGCGGGGCTACGGACACGTGCGGTGGCCCCATGTAAAAATAAAAGAAGGACAAAAAGTTATTTTTCATGCTTCAAAAGTGCTCCGGTCCCGTCCCGATGGACAGAATGTCCCTAAAGTATGGAGGAAAGGGGACGGGACATAGGAGTAAGAGAATACTAGGTCCCCTTTGGACGTACTGAGGAAGAAACCAGAAATGTGTGCTCAGTGTTGGAGACATTGAAGCACCAACCATCTTGACAACCTTAATAAATGACCGTGACCATAACTTATTGAAGCACCATTTTCGAAAGCTTGTTACCCACACAGCCATCAAACGCCAGTGGGTAGCTTCATATTCCCAGATACAGGTTCAAATGCTGAGGGAGATACTCCTATGTCCGGGGTCACCCATGCTATATCAGAAATTGTCGCATATGCCTGGTGCAGCCTATGATGTCCACACACAGGCAAGAATACCAACGCACACATACCCTTGCACACATATGAGTGACAGTTCTTTACAAGGTGCCCACATTTACTCAAACGTTCCCCAGCTTCTCTTACCTCAGCCAGCCCTCCCCCCGCTCACCTGAAGCAAGGACAGCCAATTTTGAGTTCTTGTTGCTGCTGCCAAACACACTGATTAAGCAATGACTGCTCACTATAAGTGACTTTGGGAAAAGGTTTACATGGTCCAACAGCCGTAGCCAATGCTTTAAGTGGCCTGCACACTCGAGCCGGGTTTCTTAGGGGGTGTGGCCTGGCAGGGGGTCGGTGCTGCAATTAGGAGGCAACACTTACCTCACCTGAATGATGCCTGTTAGGCCACGCCTGTGTAAGAGCCATGGCTTGATTTTGCAAAAAAGGACGGAGGTCGTGGTCTGACGGGTACAATTCAGGTCAGGTAAGCTTTCCATTTCTTTTAATTGTGCCGCTGACCACCTGCCAGACACCTCTTTCACTGGATATGCAGGGAATCATCACCCTCTTACCGAGGGTGATGATTCCCTGCATCTCTAACGAAAGGGGTGCCTGGCAGGGAGTCAGAGAGGCAATTAAAAGCTAGTTTAGTTTTGTTTATTTATTTGTAAAGCGCACCAAGCTCACCGGCATGTGGGCGCTATGCTTACAAGTTTCACAAGAATACAGTGCAGGAAAAAAATAAAAATATGATACATGAAGGTTTTTACATACAGAAAATGTGCATGTATACATCAAGCATCAGGAAATAGTGCCAGGTTAAATATGTACATCATATAAATCGAATATCAAGAAATGGTGCAATATTAAGTATATACATCAGACTAGGGATACATCCCAGTGGCCTATCACTTTATACAACTGGAATGAGGTCTTGCTCATGGAGTCAAACTTTGACCTTGTTCCGGAATAGTGGGTACGGAGGTTCCTCTCTTAGAGATAGTGGGAGTGCGCTCCATTTCTTAGCAGCGAGGACTGGGAAGCTAACCCGCCTGCACGTTGTTGTTTGAATTGTAGGATGTTAACACAGTGCGTCTAAGCTGTTCTGGTGGGCCTTGTTGTGGTATGTCGGGAGATAGTGTTGGACAGGTAGATGGGGCCCTAGTTGGATAGGCACTTGTGGATGAGGGACAGTGTCTTTAGGGCAATTCTTTGCTTGATGTTAAGCCGGTTTATAGATTGTCTGTTGTCTGGTTGCAGTGATGTGTTTTTTCCTTGGGATATTCAAGGCTGCTCTAAAGGCGTTGTTTTGCATAACTTGCATTTTGTCGAGGTTCTGTTGTGAGGTGCCAAGATAAAGCGCATTGCAATAGCCAAGCTTAGATAAGACTAAGGCTCTGGCTATTGTGATGCAGTTGGTAGTCGTCAGGTACGGGCGGCAGGCCGTAATGAGCTTGCAGGTATGAGCGGTGGAGGAAGCCATGGCATTGGTTTGTCTAGTTAATGCTAGTGCGGAATCAATGTAGTGTTTTAGTGTTTAGTGTCTAGTGTTTTCACAACATTAGCAACTTTAATTATGTTACCATCGATATTGAATGAGGAGAATAGCACTCCCAGTTTGTTCAAATTAGCTGTGGACCCCAGGAGAAGCAGCTCTGTCTTGTCACTGTTAAGACAGAGCCTGTGCTTCGCCATCCAAGCTTGTATACTAAGGTAAATACCATTGAGAGAGTTAATGTCTGCAAGGTAGTCACCAGTGATGGGGATAAGTATCTAAGTGTCATCTGCATAATTTGTGTAGGTGACACCCAGATAGTCAAGATCATCAAAAAGGGGTTTAGTAAACACATTTATAGAGAGTAGGGGACACACAAGACCCCTGTGGTACTCCGCAAGTAACTGAGCTAAGCTAGGATTTTTTTTGTAAAGCCTCAAGTTCCTGCTTGCACGCAACATCTTCAGGCTTTACAAAAAAAAAAGCTTCACCTTTTCATTGTGTCGCCAACCCTTCGCCAGATACTACTTTCATTAGAGATGCAGGGAGGTTGGCGACACAATGACACAGCATGGCTTCTTTTCTAAAGCCTGAAGCTCTCACTTACACACGACAGCTTCACTTTAGACTTAAAAAAAAAGCCTTGCCTACAGGTTATACGTTCTTTGGTAAACATCGTAAAGATGGACCGGGGGTGGTGTGTCCATTATCTGTAAAGAAGATCTAAAAATGTATGGGGTTAAAATTAAATGTGAGGGTTGCGACATTCTACATACCAAATTTATCCCCAATCCTAATTGTAGTATAAACTTGGTAATTGTATATCGGCAACCAGGAGCTCCTGATGATTTTAATGATCATCTCATTAATGCCCTTAATGTAATGCAGAAGGCGAACTCCCCTATAATATTAGTAGGAGACTTAAACCTTTGGAAAGGTAATGCCAAGGACAAAAAAACAAAGGAATTGGAAAAATTGCTACATAATAACAACTTCCAGGTGCATAACAATGATCCGACGCATATTAAAGGGAACATCCTTGATTGGATAGTCAGCTGTAATATAGCACTTACTGAGATTACGACCATACCCTGTATATGGTCAGACCATTCGGTTATCTCAGGCAAAATACACTCCTCCCTTCCCCTTCCAAGCCTAATCACAAACTAATGTGCAAAGTTGTGCAGAGAAATTATACAGATCTCACCGCGGATGAATTATCTAGATGCATGGATGCCGTTATGTTGAAAACAAGTTCCTCAGACCACCCTGATACACTTGTAGAACAATACAATAGGGAGATGACAATCCTGCTGGATAACGTATCACCCATGAAGACCAAAATAACTAGGCAGGCCATCCATTACCAAAAATGGTTCACATCGGACTTGGCCAAATTAAAAGCAAATAAGAGACACGCAGAGCGTGCATGGCTTAAAGACAAAAACACAGAAAATAAAGCTGCTTGGAAATTTCTTGAAAAAGCTTATAAAGCTAAAAGCTTATAAAGCTAATATTATAGAAGCCAAGCTGACCCACTATAACAGTCAGATTGAGATGGCAGGAAATGAAACCAAGGAACTTTTCTGTCTCTTTAGGTCATGGAAGAAACCAGACGTATTAAACCATAATATTACTCCCACCCAGGATGACTGTATCAGAACTCAGAGACCTTTTGCCAATAAAATGCTATGTGCACAAAATAAAATCAGGAAAGAGCTAGAGAGTAATAAATTAGACACAGAGGGCCTCATTATGAGTAGAGCGCAAAGGGATACCGGGCACCGTTAAGGACATTGGTGCCGGTAAACCCTTTGCACCCTACTATGAGGTCCCTTTGCGGCCCCGTCCTTAACGTCTGATTTTACCAGGCGTTATGGACGGGATCCGCAAAGGGGCTTTAGAACTAATAACGGTACCGTAATTTACGGTACCGTTATTAGCACCCTCCCCATTCCCATTGAGCCCTATGGGGGATCAAATGGCAATGGGGATTGACCTTTTCAATGGGGACTTACCGGTCCCGCAAAGGTCGGACTAGACCGGTAAGTCCCCATTGAGCGAGGGCGGACACGGTACCGGTAATGGTGCTAGTCATGGCGCTAATAGCACCATGACTAGCACCAACCTCGGAATGAGGCCCAGACACCTCCAATGTTGAGAGTGTGGACTCTAGTTGTGCGATTGACTCCTACTGATAATGGCCTAAATCGGGAATCATCGCTAACAGGATGTCAATTTCCTGAGATATCAGTTACCGAAACTGTTAATATCATGAAAGCTATGAATCCGACTAGCTGCCCTGGGAATCTTATCCCCTCAAAGGAAATTCTGAGTCACCAGGATATCTTTGCACCATTTCTATGCAGATTCATAAATGCCTCCTTTAGTCACTGTATTGTGCCGCAAGCCGTCAAAGCTGTGGCGGTGACACCCTTATTGAAGAAGGCAAGTCTTGACCCTAAGGATGCCACTAATTTTAGACCTATTACTAACACCTTGTTTTTCTTGAAGCTGATTGACAAGGTAGCAACAACCCATCTCCAACTCCATTTGGAAAACTCGGGTCGGTTGCATGGAAGACAATCAGGCTTTCGACGTTTTCATGGTACGGAGAGTGCTTTGGTAGACCTCCAGACTTATATGTTGACCATAGTGGAGAAAAGTAGGTCAGGGCTGCTGATATTATTTGACTTGTCAGCAGCTTTTGACCTGCTAGATCACAGGATCTTGCTAAAGTGGCTACGAGACACAGGTGGTCTTGCTGACGGCCGGTAAACTGGGTCAAGTCCTTCTTGGAAGACAGAAAATCTAGAGTGTAGGTGGAGACCATCATGTGTGGTTTCCCCCAGGGGGCGTGTTTATCCCCCCTACTTTTTAACATCTATATAGTGCCCTTGTGTAGAGAACTAGAAAGACTTGGCTTTTTCTTTACGAACTATGCTGATGACTTCCAGCTGTCCCTGGTGTTGTCAGGTGATTATCAGGAGGACCAAGACAAGCTCAGTGAAATCTACCAAGTCATAAAAAACTGGATGACCCCAAATTGGATATGTCTAAATGCCGGTAAAATAAAATTAATGATATATGGATCCAAGAAATCTATGGAGAATTAAGCCCCTACCTTTTCCAGTTTTCAGGTAGAGGGCAGCCAGATAGCAGTTGTAAATAAGGTAAAGACCTTGGGCACATACCTGGAAGCTACCTGGAACGCAGGTGCCCAAGTAGACACCATTGTGAAAAATACCCAATATTATTTGAGAGTGCTAAGGCAAGTGGCCCACTAATCTCTAAAGACAATCGAGCAAAATTGGTTAGGGACGTCATTCTTCCACAAGTTGACTACTGCAATGCCTTACTGGGTGGCGCCAGTAAGGAAGACACCTTTAGACTGCAAAAAATACAAAATGCGGCCATCCGTATAATCTATGGCATGAAACGTAATGAACCTACCATCTCTGCCAGGAAAATATTGCACTGGCTGCCTATATCGGCCGGATCTCCTTCAAACTCCTGACTCTATGCCATAAGTGCATTCATGGATCAGCACCTAGTTACCTAAAGGAAAAAGTCTCCATACATAAATCTACCAGAGACCTTCAATCTAATTCAGCCCACCTCTTGAAAGTGGCTAGGGTCAAGAGAACACAGAGAAATGGACGCTCCTTCCCAGTTTTGGCCGCACATGCGTGGAATGATCTACCACAAATACTTAGGGAACAAACGGACCACCTGGCCTTTAGGACATCTCTGAAAACGACACTGTTTATGTAAGCTTCCATCAGAGCTGCCATGTCTCTTCTGTTTCTTGTTGTAAGTAAGCGCCTGGACGCCCTAGGGCTTTTGGCGCTATACAAATGTTATAACATAACATACCAGCCTGGTGGGTTGCGGTTAGCAGAGTTCTCCAGGGGCCCTGGAAAACTCAGTCTCAAACAATTTTTGGACCCTGCCGGGGCTCTGCCCCGGCTAGCCCCGGCCTACTAAAAGTCCTGGCCGTAGCTTTCTCTGACAGTCTACTCAGCTGATTGGTGTTTTCCAGAAAAGTGGGAAGAGCGGTCTTTGACTAAGTACCGACAGCTGTACATACCAAAAAAACAGAAAATCATGACTGGGGTGATGGCAGTTTTCTGGTGTTTGTGCACGTGCAAGCCACCCAAGCTCCTGTGACTCATGTATGCATCTGCAGTCTATGAAATCCAACCACGTCCTGGTGGTCGACAGGAGTCTAGCCAGACCGCTCACTGAGCCAAGCCACAGGAGAGCAACCTTCCAGCCCCTCCCCTGTCCAGTGAGCAATATTGAGGTTAGTGATTCAGTCAGCTTTAACACAAAGTGGTACACATTTTTGAGGGAAGGAGATGAACTGACCCACCACCCCAAAAAAATATTCACTAGTCTTTGCCCCCCAATGACAGAGGAGTTAATTGTTGCCATCTTTTTCTATGTTCCCTACAAACAGCTCCACCCAACCCGCCCTTAACTCTTTTAAAACAGACTTAAAATACATCCAGGTACACTGGACATCTGGAGATTTATTTTAGAAGAAATCAGACTGCAAGAATCATCCGCAAACCATAATCAGAAGAAATTACTCAAGCAGAAAGAGTGGAAATGTGTGTCTGTCAATGTGAGTAGTTATGCTTCAGATAACACATGGCAATTACCCAATTAACAAGGAAATCTGGAAAGCAATGTGCGAAAATATTACTGTTCATCAGCATAACTCCTCAAGTATGTCTCTGTTGCATCCAATCTGGAAGGAGCCAACCTCTTCCATCGGGTGCAACCAGAGGTGAGGGCGCTTCAGAGGCTTGAGAGCCAGCCACAAGAACATCATAGCAGGCCGGCCCCTTCCATTACATTTAATGATATGATATGCTATGGCATTTATAACGCGCCTATACACAAGGCGCGATGAGGCAAGGGAGGGGAAAGGGAGGGAAGACAGAGACAGCAATCCTACTAGGCCAAGTGACATTGAGACCGCGCAAGTGCAGGGGAGGGAGGAAGGGGAGAATTGCAGGGGGAACGGGAAGGGGGCAGTGCAGTACATAGGATAACAGTAAATAAATAAAGACAATAAATAATAGTGCGTCCAGGTCAAGTGCAAGGGTAAGTGCAGACATCCGGTGTCAAGTGCTATTAGGGGCTGTAGGGCTACAGAAACAGTCCCCGAGTGCAAGAGTTGCCAGGGGGGCAGTGTGCGTGTGTAACTGGCGGTGAGGAGACCTGAGCCCAAGATCAGCGGGTAGCCAGGTAACTAATACAGTTTCGGATTCAGCCAGGAGATCAGCAGGGGAGAGGAGGAGAGAAAGCAGAATCCCAGTCTCTAATGTAAGAGACTGGGATTCACTGGGATATGGGTCACAAGAGCAGCCCTATTGTCCCCTCTGCTCACATTTCACCACATGTAAGATGGTGCACCCTTCTGGATTTGGAAGCAATACCTACGCCACAGGTGCTGGTCCTCTTTAATTTGGTGAGTGGGCTCTTTAACGAGGTCACAGGAGAACAGCTAGAGGACGAAGACTGTGTGGCCCTCTCTAGACTTCATTGCCAGAGGTCTCCAACTTCTCCCAGAGCCCTGTCTATCTTAACAGGTTTGCCCTGTCTTCAGAAAAAACAAACCTGAGAAGTCAAAAGGCTACCACTCGCAGGCCTGCAATCACAGGGCTCCTCAAACCGCAGGTTGTTAGTCGTGGCACGTGCAACTTGAAGAATGCGTCTCAATCCCAGCCTGCAACAGATCGCAGGAGCTTGCAGCCATGCAGGAGAAACAAGCAACCATACCAGGGAGAATTTAGCCCATTTGGATCCAAACAGGAGCCTAATGGAGTGAGGCGGTTGAAACATAGGCGCTGTCTGAATCCAAGATGGGGGTCAGCCGTTACATAAGCTTGCTCAGTCAACCCTAATCCCTTTTTGAACGAAGAATAAAATAAGTAGTGAACCTCAAGTTGATTTGGATTCATTTGTTGATCCTCAGCAGTACTACATGGCAGATCAGGGTTTAGGAAACATGTAAATGGCCCACTAGGTACCTCGCACCCCCTGACCTATGCAACTGGAAGGAAAAACAAATTGCAACCAGTCAGATTTGTCTACCATTAACATCTATGTTTTTACAGGGCAGAAATCATTAAAACCAAGAAAGCGCACTACTCACAATGCACTGAAATGGCACAACACTGCCAATAGGAAATATTCAATATCATTCAAGAATATAACTCTCCAACATTCTGCAACACAACTCCAATTCCAAATCAAGAACTTTGCCAGCAGATTGCAGGGCTCAAATGAATTGCCATCTGGCAAGGGTATGAAGCTCTGGCTTTTTTTTGTTTGTATTAATTAATAAAAATTATGCAGGTCATTTCATCTCAGAAAGGGTATTCTGCAGATCAGATTCCCCTTTCATAAACTCCATGCCAAAAGGATAAAGTATATCTGTGTCCTGCTGCATCAGTATCCTGATTTACAGTGCTTCTTGATCTACCAGTGGCACAGAGTAGGTTCAGAGGTCACAGGTGCCCATTTGACAGCTGCAGTGACAGCCAAGTCTATGCAGCTCAGGGGCTGCCTTTAAGATATGCCCCCTGTACCAAAGCTATCATGATCATAAGTACCCCATGATGGTGGCAGGATAAATTCTAAGAATAAAGCTATGCCTGAGTTAAGACATAGTGCATGGGACTACTTATGATAATTGCAGCCACATCCAATTTGAGATCACACGTGCCAGCCTCCTGCGAGCCAAGCTGAGCTGTGCCAAGTGATGTGTATTTAGGCCAGACGGGTTAAGCCTGCCAAATGGCAGGACAGGAACCTGAATGGCCATGCCTCTTCTTTGATCTCTTTGTGAGGGCAGGTAACACCCTGCGCCAGGGACAGCTGCATAGCATGTACCTGCCCTGAGCCCGGGCATCAAAGGAGCACACCCATTCATAGGGAGTAGCCTCACACCACAGTGCTGCATTTCTAAAGGCCTTTGAATCCAGTGAGAAAAGAAGGAGGCTGGGTTAGCATTGTCCAGAGCGCTCTTTTCAGTGGACGGAGATTTATACCATTTTGTTTTACTCTGCCTCTGTCCCTCCCTTCTGTCCCCTCCATTTCCTACAGCATAGCAATTCGGATGTGATGACAGAAGGGCAAAGTCCACTTCGTTCAAGAGCAGGTATTGGACCACTGAGGCAGGATAGCTCTAGTCCAATCACATGCAGGCTTTTGCCTTTAAAAGAAGGGGTCTCCTATCACTATTTAGATTCACTCTGGAACAATACCTGAGATGAACTCACTGCACCTCCTTTGGGAAAGTCGTACCTTCCAATGCCCTCAGCCTGATGTGAAGAAGTCGTTGTCCAAGGAAGAAAAGAGCTCTGCCCCCTACCCACTCCCAGGGTACATTGGGGTGACCTTTGTTGTGGATTCTGTGCCAGAATCACCTAAATTTGGGATAGCAAATCGGCATTAAACCATCCTGTCCATGAGTTCCCTGGGGCGGGCCTCACAGCAGCCAGCGGACCAGACCTGCTGAAGCTCACTCTTCTGCCGAACCAAACTGGTTGCACCATGTTCACCGCTTATAGAACGAGAGGGAATACACTAGTGCTGGCTTTTGTGCTCCACCACCAATCGAAGCTACATTGCTTGCACCTCAAACCAGCTTGATGCTGCACTGCGCCCTAGCTGAGCCTGTATCAACTGCTGGACGTTGGGATCTGATACAAACCACTGGAAAGTCACATGCTGACTCTGGCCAGGGACTACAACTATGGTTCGACCCGACTAGACCTCGCACGATCGCTTCACTGACCCGCGCTTCGGAGCACTCAGATAACCAGTTTGGCGACTGTCGCCTGCCAACTCGAACCACTGGAGCATCACGAATTGACCACTCCAAGCGGCCAAAGCCCAGCTCGGCCTGGCCCAACCCCTGAAGAGATCCTCAGGAACGCCACGACCTGCATCACTGAAAACCCCCATTTGAACACAGAGTGACCGCATTTGCCCCTGCTCAACGTATCCGAACCGAGTTTAATCCACACGCATCAACGTTCAACATCGTGTTCAACATCGTCAACCAAAGAACCGAAACCAGATACTGTTGACCACAAACTGCCCTCTCGGCCCACTGGGACCCTAGAGACTGGTTAGTTCACCTCAGCACCTGCTTTCACCTAAGACATATCCTTTTGTGGGTGGTATTTGCCTATCACCTCTGTTTTTATGCTCAGAGGGCTACTTTCTCGAGTCTGTTGCTTCCTGCTGTTCTTCCACAGCGGTGGGTTTTTATAGTGTGTTTTCCATTTCGTTCCATTGCAGATGGTGTGTTTAATTAAAGTATGCTTTTTTTATACAACCTTGATTGGACATTCCCTTTATTTTGGGCCAATGTGTTATTCTGTTGTTAGGGTCACTACTAGATCAAGTTCACACCCCTCTAAAGTGCATAGCCTCCCCCGAGCACATGTTAGCACAAAAGGCGAAGAAGGTAGATCTCTTAACTATTCCTGTTTTACCTTTATGATTGCGTTGGGTTTTGTTTTGTAGAAGTGTGAGGGCTGAGTGGGCCATTTTACCCCTAGTCATCAATGTACTACTGTGGAGCAGAATCCAATTCATCACACTCATTTATGTTTTTAAAAGGCAGAAATCATCAAAGCCAAGAAAGTATACTACTCTCAATGCATGAATGCAGCAAAACACAGCCAATAGGAAATGTTCAATATCATTCAAGAATGTACACTTCTGGCAATCTGTAACACAACTTCAATTCCGACTCAAGAACTATGCCATCACATTGCAGCGCTCTTAAGCAACAAGATACTACACAGCCAACAACGTCTTACCATAGCTGTTCTTCACCCATAGGACCATGGCCATGACATCACTAGACCTAATAAGACTGGATTACGCAAATAGCCTTTACCTCGGACTCCTGCAATACCTCATGGAAAAGCTACAAAGAGCCCAAAACGCGATACCAAGACTACTTCACTGGATGAAATTGTTCACACACGTCACCACTAATGCATTTTGCAGACTTCAAAGGCTTCCCGTCAAGAAAATAATGCATTTCCAAACCCTCTGCCCTGCCCACCGTGCCTATAATGGAAGGGGCCCAGCTTGTTTTACAGGGATTTTCCATGATTACACACCTTCCAGGAACCTTAGGTTGAGAAAAGACGCTCTAGTCCTATTCCTGACTTCAAAAGAAAGACACAAGAAGGATGCCCACTCTCCATATTGGCTATCAATCTTTGGAAGTACCAACCAACATTCAGGAAACAAAGCATAACATTGCTCTTCAAATAAGCAATCCGCATATTCAAAATAGATTTTAGACCATCCTAGTCCAACCCAAATGGAAACAACGGCCTCCTTGTGTCTTAATTCGCAAAGCATCTAGGCACTTAGGTGGCCAAACATCTTGGCTCTCTACTAAGGCAACTAGCCTCTGTATCACGATCTTAAGGAAACACAGTCCTAATTAGGGCTTGCGCAATGTGATGGCCCTCACCAATCCTTTACCAATCGAAATCAATCGAAATCAGAACCGTATTTTTTTAAAAAAGCAAGGATGCCATGACCACTCAGAAGAATTTGCGGGGCACTTACCCCACTCAACTTTGCCTCAAACTCCACCCTCACTGATTACTCACGGCTAAAATCTTTCAACGTTACACCACATCCACTTCGGATCAGACACAAAGCACACTAAACAAAGACTACAACCCATTCCTCTTCCTATAAACACCCCCACTCCATTGCATCCATTGCTACTATCCAAATCTTGGGCCCCTCACCCCCATTACCCCAGCACAGTAGAATCCATTCTGGAAGCAAGTAATTGGTGCTTACGACCTGCAGACATCAACACCACAGTTTATCCGCTCTTGCATTTCCCACTATGCCACTAACGTTGCTTCCACACACCCTTTAATTACAGAGCCATGCGCGGTGAGGCCAACATTATTGTAAGAAGGGTTCTATACAAGACCCCTTTCAATACAATGCAACACAATTACTTTCACATTATGTCAAATGTGAGTGGTGGGGTGTGAAGAGTCATTAGATATCATCACTTCTCCCCGGGGGAACCCCTTCCCATAAGGCCAGGAAGGTGAGGCTGCTACCCGATAGTCCCACTGGGGTTGGTATAATGTGGGAGGATCTCATGGGGAGGGACTCCCCCATGAGAAGAAGGATGATCATCTAAGGTGTAGCCCTTGTACGAACATCTCACCCACACACACTCTAGCCTCTTCTACCTCTGCTAATCTCTTTGTAGAGGCTAGGTCTATATGTTGTTGTAAGGTAAACTACCTCAAGGTCCTGGAAAGTACTGAAACGAAGAAGAACATCAGGAACATATCTACCTCAAGTACTGGGACAGGGTGGGACACAAGAGCAATGACGTACAATGCCAAGAAGGAACTGCAGCAGGATAGAATTCCACAGATGCGTGGTGTGGTCCCCCTTATGCGATAAAGACCAAAGAGACGGTGTCAGGCAGACGCAGCCAAGCAGGACGAGGGACCGTGTAGCCCGGGAAGCACGAAGGAGACACAGAGAAGGCCAGGAACGATCTGAGAGCAGTCTGCTACTGCAGTCAAGAGGACAATGGGACACCTTCACCCAACGGCCGTCCAGACAGTACCGGGAGGCTGTCAGACGGTGACGCGAAAGGCAGAAAGCAGCGTCCATACCATCACTCCAAGGGCCGGACTACAGATCTGCAAGGGCAAAGGAACCGAGATGCAGAGAAGCCTGTGCAACACTCAGAGCAGGAGAAGGACCCCAGGAAGAACCGGCCACGCATCCTGGGTGCAGACAAGGTAGCGGGAGAGGTGTGGGGACCGGTGAGGGGGGGAAAGGTATGGGAGGCACAAACTCTGTACCGAGAGTGCGAGCAGGACTATCTTCCTCATGTCAGTACTTGGCAAGTTAGGTAGCCAAGGGGACATAAGGAGAGACAGAGAAAAACAGGGGTCAAGGACCCAACCAAAGAGAGTAATACAAATCACCTTCCTCGTGGCAGTACTTGACAGGAAAGTGAACCAAGTGAGCCAAGCCAAAGAAGAAGAGAAACAAGGGTCGAGGACCCAACCAAAGAGCACAATACGAGTCATCTTCCTCGTGGCAGTACTTGGCACGGAAGTCTACCAAGCGGGCCAAACCAAAGAAGAACAGAGAAACCAGGGTCGCTGATCTACACAGCACTCAGAGTTGGTTGTTGTACGTGTGAAACCTAGTGAGGAGAAGACCAGGGGATGGGAGTCATTCCCACTGGTTGTAGGAGACTGCATCATAACTACCAGTAGAAGGGAGTAATTCCCCAGGCAACGTGAACCGGGAGGAAGGTCCAACAAGCCTGAGGAAGGGAGTTGTTGCCCCGGGATAACTTTAGACTGAGACCAAACACCAGGTGAAAGGAGGCATTCTCCTGACTTATTATTTTGGAACTATGTGACCTGAGGAAGGGAATCGTCCTGCCAGGCCTATTATTTGGAACTTTATTTTGA
This sequence comes from Ambystoma mexicanum, assembly GCF_040938575.1. NCBI lineage: Eukaryota > Metazoa > Chordata > Amphibia > Caudata > Ambystomatidae > Ambystoma > Ambystoma mexicanum. Next base: position 107,619,208 of record NC_090940.1, on the reverse strand, counting down.
ACTTTATGACCTGGGAAAGGGAGTCATTCCGCCAGGTAATTTGAGACTGAATGCCAAGAGAAGGGAGGCATTCTCCTGGCCGACCAAGGAGACATTGGGCCCGATTCATGGAATTATTTGCATGAGAAATAGGGAACTTGCGTGCCAAACTGCACACAAATCTGCGTTTGTCGATTCATGGAACCGACTGTGTGGGACTTTCTACAGAAAATGGGGAAGAACATGTGAAAAAGTGGGCGTTACGAGTGATGGCCCGCAGGCAGTCCCTCGCACGCCCACATTTGCGCCAAACGACACGTATTCACCGAACCACCCGCGCAGCCTCTCAGCAGAGAAATGGGCACGCAAATCCCTTGATCACTACGCCACCCGAAGGCAGGCATAAATACACTTGTACATAGGATTCGCAGTGCGGAGGTGGATTTGCATGATGGATTTAGGGATGCAACTGGGGTTCCAATCTAACTTAGGGGTCCGCGTCAGCAGTGTAGCGGAGTGCATGAAGGGTTTACGGGGGCTCGCATGCAGATTTTCCGAGTTAAGATTGAGTTACGATTTTTCATACGCATTGTGAAAAACCTAGGGGCGTTCTCCCAAGTAGAGCCCAGGAATCCCTTTTCCAGGTGTCCAGGACACGGCCATCACTGTTGGATCAAGTTCCTGAGGGTGGACGAGTGAGAGAGGATCACCTGGGTCAGATAGAATGGGGTTATGCTCGGGAGAAAATCCAAGGTGAGAAGGGGTATTGTACTGAGGAGGAAGAAGAGGAGGAAGAAGTCCCTGAGGACTTTGTAGGTTACAATACTTCTGCCTCGCACCTCCCATTAAATCTCACCTACACAGATCCAAAAACCCCTCCGTACAGAACCCATCCTCTAAGATCTCTAACTCGCTTGTATCCAAGGACTATCTACCCCAGAATCCCTGTTTTCCTGCATCCCACCCAAACCAACCCTGGACATTTTTCTCCACATTTCTTTGGTTATTTTGTCCCAAACACCCAATCTACTATGACAGAACACTACTGGTCCCACAATCCCCATGTTCTGTTCTCCATCCCGGTCATTCTCGTCCATTGCAGAAACCTTCCCCATCCCATAGGATACTCTGACACTCCAACCACTCCCCTTTCCAAGACAAACACTGTTTTACATCATGACAGACAACTGACTTGTAACAAAACTGTTTACTTGACATGTTCCGACACAAGGGTCAGGCAAAGTCAGGCAATTGGCTTAAATCACACGCACCTGACGGCCCTTCCTTTTCCGCACAGGGATAAAAGGTGGAGCAAGAGAACACAGTATGAGCACGGCAGACAGCATGACGAGACGGCTAATCAGGCACGGAAGTTCAAGAGAAGGAGAAAGGTGGCGGGAATCGAGAGGGTGGCAAGGAGAGAAGCAACCTTGCCCTTTTCATCCCAGGCCCGCGAACCCTTCGTGGAAGAGAGCATAAGACTGTGAAGAATAGCGAAGTGGCTTGAAGCAGATCTCAATAGTACAAGGGGCAAGCCTACGCCGATAAGCAGGAACAAGGGAGATTCCTGCAAACCTGGTACCGGCCTTGACTCCGAAAGAAGGAAAGCCACGCAGTTCATGACAGCCGGTGAGTCGAAGGGAGAGCCAATTAGAGCCAGGCTGTGTTGAATGAAAGTTGCAAAGTGGCAAGTTGAAAGAAGCTAAAGAAAACTGTAAAATTGTTAATGGGAAGACCAGCTGCAGAGGGAACAGGGTGCTAAGTCGAGAGACGCTGGTCATACCCCATACCGGTGAAAACTACAGATACCAGAAGGCTGTGGGAAGGCTGCCAAAGTAGGTCAAAGTGGTCATACAGCAGGTCAAGCAAAATCCCTATACAATTGAAAGTCTTTGATCTAGCAACTGTTGAAAAACGAGGGAAGTAAATCCTGCATAGAGCGAAAACAAGGTAAGCGAATCGCGCAAGTATTGAACTGTGTAAAAGAATTGTGAAAGTAACGAGGGGTCAGTGCCCAGAAGAGGGGGATCCAAGGGTGAGCAGCTATCACCTAAATCGAGAGCCACAGTGAACCCGGTGGAGGGAGGCTAACAGTCGAGAAGAGGTCGGAGCCCGGCAGAGGGGGATCCAAGGGTGAAAAGTTGTCACCCTAAAGATTGGTGAAAGTAAAAGCCAGAAGTGAAAGTAAAAAGAATTTAGAAACGGCAAGAGTGAACCCAAAGGAGAGATGCCAGTAAAGAGGGGCGAAGTCTAAAGTCCCAAGAAACAGCGGGCCTCATCATGAGTCTGTCGGCAACCCTTAAATGCGGCGGTAGTGCTATTACCGCCGCATTTAAGGGTCCACCAGATCATGGCCTTGGCGGATTTTCGCCCAGCTCTGAGCTGGGGTGAAATCCGGGGCAAAATTGCCGATTTTAGGCGCTATTACCGCCGGTGGGAAATCCGCCGGCGGTAATAGCGCAAATTTTCCCCATTGGGCGCAATGGGGAATGAGGAATTCCCAAAAGGGCCCAATGGGGAATGGGCACTAACCGTTCCGCCAAACCCGTGATCCGGCGCTAATAGCGCAGGGGGGGGGTTGGCGGTAGACCGTTACCGCCCAACTCGTGATGAGGCCCTGGGAAGAGTGAACCCGGTAGAGGGATGTCCACTACAAACTGTTTAAAAAGACATTAAGATTAACGAACCGCAAAAGCTACGAACTACAGAAAAGCCATAATGAACCCAGAAGAGGGAGACTGAAAGATTCGAGAGCGGTCAGCGCCCAGAAGAGGGGGACCCAAGGGTGAAGAATCCTCACCCTTAGTAAAGGAAGGATAAAACTTTTTCATTTGTCAAAAGGAACTATTTGTTTGTTGTTCGATTCTATCAGATCCTCGGAAACAGGAGAGACAACTTCTGAAGATCTTGATAAGTGACAGAAGTCGAAAGGGGTTTGCGCCCAGAAGAGGGGAAACCAGGGGTGAAACCATCACCCAACATACATTTGAAGCAGAACTTTCATTTTTGTTTCTTTCTTGAGTAGATCAGGTCCTCGACAGCAGGCGACTTTCAAGGGAAATGAGACTTGGCCATCGAAGGCACTGAGAGCTGGAACAGAACTGTCGTCTCGTGCTGGGGAAGCCCGAGACAGTGCTGTGCTCCAAGATCCACCCTTACCCCGTGCTCAAAACGTGGGGAAGGGAGACCCAGGCTACGGTATTCTGACATATTATTTGAAAACACTTTTTTCTTTTCTTGAAAACGATCCCACAGTCTTTTGTATTAGTTGTAAGGATTGGCAATAGGTTTTTCTTAGTATAGGCCCTTTTATTTGACACAACGCCACTAATACAGCCTTATTTTTCATTTGATGGTCGATGCTTGCTTCCATCTTAGATTTAGGTTTAGATTAGGCGTTTTTCCAACCTGCATACAGTTTAATAAACACCCTTAAACTGTGGTCACTTGTGTCTGTCTTACTTGTTGCCACCATGAGTTCCTTACAGCATCTTGTCGGTGTGCCGGCAACAGTTACGGGGAACCCTGCGCAGTGTCCCCGAGATGCAGGCCTGCTTGCGGGGGACCCCAAGCACTGTTTCAATGGTGTGTGTATTCGCACCCGGGGAAGCACACAAAGGAAGCTGTTCTGGCTGTTTATGCTTTGCGTTTGGGCGTGTCTGGGGGTTACTTTGCGCGGTAAATTCCATGAATACGCGGGACACGCAGTTTTTATTCTGTGCACAGGCTCGCGCGCGGCCCTTGCCGGATTTCTGCGCACATTTCCATGAATCGGGCCCATTGTGTGGAACTTGGACAATAATCCAGGAGAAAGGAGGCATTCTCCTGGGATCAGAACAGTACTGCTCTATTCCTTAGTTTATAGTGTAAGGGCCAGAAGTAAGGTTTTCTTGACACAGGACGGTGGACACTTTTACTTGACAGACATCCTGACCGTCACCTTAGATCTTACGTTGAGGCAGGGAAACCCCCTCTTAGAAATAGTGAAAGGTAGATTTTCTCTTGCTTTACATTTACTAATAAAAGTCTATAGCCCCAAAAATGCCACCTTTGTGTCAGAGTCTTCAGTATGCACCCTTACATGGGGTCAGTCTCCTTCTTTAGGACAAATGCCTGCAATTTGTTCTTATTCTTAGCTTCTGGAAGGCCGGACCGGGGATGTTTAAATAAAAATTGGTGTGAATTCAATTTTACACGTTTACCTTGGATATTTGGTCCTTGGCCAGGTGATACATGTAGTGAGCAGAGGGTGGAAGGCGTGGGGTCAGAATGGTCTTGAGAGTCAAAGGAATGGCAAGTAAATCTGCCCTCTCAAATGCAATTGAACGTGAGGGGAAGTTTCACTGGTGTTTTGGAAGGCCGCAAGCATGGCACAGAAGCCTGCGTTTCACACAGGACTGTTCGCATTGAGGCCAAAATGATTGGCAAAAGGGCTCTATAAATATACATATATGGATTGATTAACCTATGTATAAAGTAGCACTGCTCTCCTTGACAAAGGCAATTGTCTAGAGCAAAAGGCTTGCACGTGGGCTCATTTACATACCCACAAAGCCTTGCTGATGTGGCTTTGAACTGGAGGTGAACTTCCAGCGAGGGTTACTATGTGCTGTTGTGGCATGTGTGACTTGGCTCAAATGGATTACTCTATTTTCACATTTCACATGAAGCTACTCTGGTAATTCAGAATGACAAAAATATGGCAAAGACACTATGACCCCAGGGAGTGGAGTCACAGATATGAGGAGCAAAAACAAGGAAAAAAAAAGCTATTCTCAAAAAAAATAACGATGCGCAACTCCATCACATCCAATGGAAAGTGAGAGAGTGGGCAGCAGTACATTTCCAAGTGGAAGGTTGATCTGTGGCTTCTGAAAAATCGCTCGCCCTCTTGAAGGAGCAAGCACAAGCTGGATGTGTGACCCACAAGGGTGCCATTCAGGGCTTTAAATGAGCCGGGGCAGAGCCCCATTAGTCTAAAAAAATTGTTTCCGAGACAGGGTGTTGCTGGGGCTCCCTAAAGTCTCCTGGCAGCCCCATCCGATCATGATGTTAGAAGCCAAGGCCTTTTTTCTAAAGTCTGAAGCTTTAGCGCATAATTGTACTTAACTTGTACCCGCCTCTCCTTTTTTCCGAGATTCAAGCACTGACCCCCGCAAGGCATCCCTTTAACTAAGATGCAGGGATCATCTCTCTCGCACCCTGTGTGAGAGGCTGATGGTAGCGGCTGACGATAGTAGCTGCAAAAGGATGCCTGGCGGAGTCGGCACCCCAATTAAGGAGCAAAAGGAGAGGGGGCACTTACCTATCCCGCATGCTGCCTTTTAGGCACTCTATTTTCCAAGACCCACTGAGATCCAACGGTTGTGCACTACTGATATCTAAAACCTGTTGGCAGCACAGCACAGATTAGGACATCACTTTACATAGTTCGTTCTCATGGCTGAAGGCCAGCCCCAGCAACTTTCTGATTATGGTTAGGCTGATAATGTTTTAAACTCTCAGCCAAGCCAGGAAAAACGAAAACACTATTTTAATAATGCACTTCAGTTGCAACACACAACAACTGGTTATGAGAGTCTGCCAGAAACTCTGCCGACGTGTAGCTGCTGCTCTGCTGAACTCCCCCCCGACGCTTGCCTTTGGCGCTAAGCGAGTGGCGTCGCAGACAGGACCGTTCTTGCTCTCTGCCAGACTGATGTGCAGCTACTAATGGCAACCTAACAAAGACGCTGCACAAAATACCAAGCAGATGCTTCAGCCACGGGAAGGCGGTCCACCCGCCCTACTCGCAAGTGGAAGCTGAAGAACGGGTTCCCTGGCAGTATATCTATCAAATTGCATCCTTTCATAGGGAAGGCACCCAGGTACTCTCTGCCCGCTGAAACTGTATCATGCTACGCCAGGTAATGTTCCCAATCCCAGCAAAAAACAGACAGTGGGAGTGGATCCAATGAAATGTTTTTCCTGTCGCACGCCTTGTGAGCGCTGTGTGTGCGTTACCTGCACTCCTCGCCAAAGACCAGAGGAAAAAGAAATGCATTCACTAGGTTAAATATATATCTCAGTTGTTATGCACCGTATACAATACATTTGACCATTAACTTATTCAGCACTCTTCTGCTTACTGACATTAAAAGCGGCTTATAGCAACGTCTGCTACACTGAACTCAAGATAAACGGTCCCCCCAGACTCCAGAGAGCACAAAGAGCCCCAATAATGGCACGATAGTTCTTCCGGAACCGTCAGCCTAGTGCACTAGGCATTGCCTGGGAAGGCGCCATCTATCTTGCATCTCCACGCTCTCCCATCTCTAGTGGCCCACGGGAGGCCTGCGTTCCACCTCCCAGATGATTCTAGGCATTTTGCAAGTTAGATCCAAAACGTTTTGCGGGGATCTCTGCACACTGAAGCCCCCACCCCTTTAAAACTCTCTACCTCAGAATTGAAATTGACTTCCTGCGATTTCAAAGGGGGCTTTGGACTCACTTCAGACTTTGACCATCGCTTCCTTGGCATTCACATAGGAATTGCTCTGCAGCATCTATATACGTCCAAGTCCCTTAACATTGGTTCACCTAGTTCAATAAAATAAAGATAATACAAAAAAAAAAACATTGATTCTCCTAGCAAGAAACAATACACAATATAAGACTGCCAGAAGCAACGGACAAGCCGGACCAGGAGCAAACCGCAAGAATGCCTGAGCGGCAACATGTACAACTCTGTGCAGAACATCCCTAAATCACCTCTGTAACCACCTGCCCAAAAGTGCCGGAAGGGGTCATCAGGCAGCCTGAAAACTATATAAAAATCCTAAATACATATATATTAAAAATTAAATGAAAATAGCTCGTAGAATAATGACATGTAGACCTGGTCATGGTGGGATACAATCCATTGACCAGCAGGTTGCACAAACACATCAGCAGAAAGAGGTTACCTCACAAGCTATCTTACTAGCTTCACAGCACCATAACATAACATATAAACCCCCATCTTCTGCTGCACCTGCATAAGTAGCACAATCTCTTCAGGCTTCATTCCTTAGGCCACATACAGCATGGTCTCCAGAGCCATATTGTGATGCAGGTGTCTTGAATGGCCGGATCATTCAGTGGTCAGTGTACAGCACACAAAAGTGTCCTTTAGAACTTTGCGTTGAAATCCTCTCTTCTTAGGATCATTTTGTGGTGGTCTTTCGTTCGCTTCTTTTGTGCGAGAATTAATTCCCTAGCTTTGGCAAGGAATGATGCCTAGTCATTGCAAAACCCAACGCGTTTCATGCATGAGGGAAGGACCCTGGCCTTCAAAGCCATATCGAGGCAAAAGGTTTTGTTGCAGCATCTGTTTGTAACACGCTTGTTATGCAGCCACTGCTTTTTCTTAAATCGAGATGTGCCATTCTTGAGCCATTTTTATAGCACTTATTGCTGAATGGAAGCGTGGATGCACGTGTTCTCTCTGAAAAGTTTATGTCAATCATGTTTCCAAGAAGTACATTTTTTTCTAAAATTCAGGTGATGGATTTCCTCTTTGTGCTCTCTGTCAAGGAAGAGATGGTGATGCTTACACCCACACACATTGTCCACTCACAGGGTAACATTTTTCTGCTGGGTGTGTTCACTATTGCGGGAACCAGGTAAACCACACAATCAAGCGTGTACGCGGTCATATCCAATGTATGTATCCAATGTATGTGCTCAGCCCTATTTTATTTGGCGCCCTATACAAGGTTTCAAAATGATTAGATTCATCTCCTCGGTACGTCCATTTGCAGTATTAGGGGCCACCTGTTTAATGTACTTGTGGTTTTGAGGACCCAGGTGAGCCCACCCACTCAAATCAAATGCAAGTGCAGCAGGGGTAAAAATGTCAAGTTGCAAGCTACTAGCCAGGCATAAGAAGTCACTCTCCCCCTCAATTCTCAGATTGCATTCTGCACCATTTCTTACTTGCCAAGAGTCAATTATAACTAGAAAACAGCTAGTGGCAAGTGTACATTTTAAGGCCTGCCTATGTTGACATCTCCCAAAGTTCCCAAGACTAGAATTAACTTGTGCCTTCATAGAATATGAAAAAAAGTGCATTTGGAGATCCTCAGATTTCGCAAGACGTGATTTAGAGGGGAAACCTAGTAGCCTGTGGCTCATCTCTGTGGTGGTCCCTGTTGCTGCACCAGGCATGCATTGAAATGTATTCAAATCGTAAAGAATTTCAGAAATATATAATGAGCTAGTGCGTTTCCAAGTTATTTTTTGGAGTGCTGTCTGCAATTTACACTCGCATGTCCATTTTCTGGCGGATTCTATACAGACTTCCGTTTTATTCGACTTTGAGATCTTTGTCGCCCAGTAAATCCCAGCTTCTTATCAAGGCAAGACCAAGGGCCTGATTTGAATGTTTTTCAGAACCGAATATTTGTTGTGGTTGAACATGGTACCTTTACATAAGCAAAGGGCGCCAGTGCAATGCTTTGAGGTGGAATGTCAAATGGTCTCACTTCTATTACATTTGATCTAGCGGTCAGTCCAGTTTTTTTACTTAGGGCCCCCTTCGAAAGTCATGTCTGGGAGGCCCAGATGAATGAAGTACCTAACAACTGTACTGAGCACAGAAAAACCATCGGTCCACTCTTTCGAAGAACTAACCACCAATGATCCCATTTACCTTGCCAGAAAATTTGACATTTCTGGAGGCCAACAACATATTTGATATGTCATTTTTAGTACCCGGCGAGAGTCAAGCAGAATGCAACACGCATTCTGATTGGCTCTCGCCGGGTCTTTACCCAGCCGAGAATCCTTCGATTCTCGGCCGGGATTCCAGCCGCCTTGTCCTCGGCAGGGGGCGTGGCAGCCCCTCAGCCAATGAGGAGGCTCAAAGCGGGGCCATCCCCGCTCCGAGCCTCAGGTAAGCTTTTTTTTTTTTTCTTCCCTCCCTCCTCCCTGCCCTCCCCACCCCACTTACCTGCTTGCTCCTGCATCCCCGGTGGGAGACGATAGCAGCCTCCAGCAGTGTGGAGACTCGGAGTGGGGCCATCCCGGCTCCGCGCCCCCACACGGTTGTAAGCTTCCATCGTCCCCCGCCGGGGACGCAGGTACGTTTTTTTTTTTCATCCCCTCCCTCCAAACCCCACTTACCTTCTGCTTCTTTTTCGGGAGCGGACGCGCTGGGAACACTCATGTTCCCAGCGCGTCCGCTCCCGATGGCCGCCATGGAAAGGGAAAACGGACTCTGTTTTTCCCTTTGCATGGCGGCCATTTTCTTGGTCGTTTTTTTTTATTTTTTATTTTTTTCTGTCCCGAAATGCGGCAGCGTTTCGGGACAGAAAAAAATGCTTTTAGTGCCCCGGTCACGCACATAATGCGGGCCGGGGTACTAAAAGCTATATGACCCTCGCGGCGGGGGCAGTACCGATTCAGGTAATTCCCCGGGGCCCATAGTCGGTAATGCCCACGCCGCTCGGGTCATATTGCTTATATAATGCGCCTGTACACAAGTGTTTCTAGGCGCGACAAGACAAGGGAGGGAAGACAGAGGGAGGGCGAGACAAACGATCTTACTAGGCCTTGTGTCATTCAGATCATGCAATTGTGAAACAAGAAGTGCAAGGGGAAAGGGAGGGAGACTGCAAGTGTGAGTGGAGGGGAAAACAGAGCAGCAATGCTCTGAGTAAGTGCAGCCAGGGCAGCGCGGCTCTAGGTAGTGCAAGGAGAACAAGGGACAGTAGGGTTACAGTTACAGCCCCTAAGTGCGTGGCAGGCCCGGAGGCAGTGCAAGGGTGACTGTTCAAGAAAAAGCCTGGTTCACAGTGAGACTCTGAGGCTGACCAAGCAACCAGTCTGTACAGCAGACAGGTAGGTCAGTAGGGGAGGAAGAGAAAGAAAGCAGAGAAGAAGAAGAACGTTTTGAGCTGCTTCTGGAACTTCAGGGGGTCCGGCTCAAGTTTGAGAGGGGCAGGGAGGCCATTCCAGAGGGAAGCACCTGCAGCGGAGAGAAATCTATCCCCCACTTTCTGTCTGGAGAAGTGGCTAGCCATTAGAGAGTTGGAGGTAGCTGAGCAAAGTGCTCGAGAAGGAAGGTATTTTGGAACAGAGCGATGGATGTATTGCAGGCCCGGCCCCAGAAAGCCTTGTTGACAATGCACAGTGTCTTGAACTCAATCCTTGCAGCCACCGGGAGCCAGTGGTGAGATTTCAGTGCTGGAGAGATACAGTCGCTGGGCTTGAGACCAAGGTTAACTCTTGAAGTCCTGTCTGGATTAGTTGCAGAAGGCAGAGAGTAGAGGAAGGCAGACCGAGAAAGAAGTTGTTGCAGTAGTCCAGCCTAGAGAGAACCAGGGCTCTGGAGACAGTGAGCCTCTGGGGGAAAGTGAGAAAGGGAAGAGTCCTTTTTAGGAGGGGCAGCTGGTAGTGGGACTTCTTGGCGACATCCAAAATCTGAGGATAGAAAGAGAGTGGAGTTGAAGATGACACCAAGGTTTTTTGTCTTGCAGGAATGCGATAGAAGAGGGCCCAAGGTGGGTGGCCAGAGTGAGAGAGGGAAAGCAGAGGCAGGGGTCCCAATGAGAAGGATCTCGGTCTTACTGGCATTAAGGCAGAGATCTTTGGAGGAGCACCATTCCTAAATCGTAGATATACATACAGTCAGGAATGAGTGAGAGAGGAGAGGAGGCTGAGGGGAGCCTGAAGGAAAGCTGAGTGTCATCCGCATAACACTGAAAGTTAGATGAGAAGGTAGAGATCAGGTGGGCCAAAGGGACCAAGAAGAGGTTAAAAAACCAGGGTGAGAGTATAGAGCCCTGGGCCACGCCACAAGTAGAGAGAGAGGTGGTGGAGAGAAAGGGACCAATGTTTTACCAGGGAGGGGAGGTCCAAGAGGAATGCCACTCCAAGGCATGATCCGTGATGCCCAAGTTCTCATGGAGGTGATTAATCAGGATGGCATAGTTGCCTGTGGTGAAGGTGGAGGAAAGATCAAGGAGGATGAGAACAGAAGGAATACTGGAATCAAGGTTAGAGAGCAGATCTTTACAAGTGTTTAGGAGAGCAGTTTCCGTGCCTCTAGCAGCTCTGTAGCCAGACCGATGGTCATGAACATCCACCATTTATGTTAGCCTTCCAATTTATCTCTTATAGATACCTATATTAATTTGTGCTCTGATTTATGTACTGTGTTGTATTAATTTGTGTTTCCTTGTACTCTGCTGTAAAAGTAAGTTTGATTTCTTAACTTAGAAAATGGAAAAGCATCACGTCATTCTTGGGGAACTTGAGTGGGTTTCCAGTTAGAGTGGACACTTGCTTTAAGATCTTGAGGTCGTGCACAGGTTAAATTATGGATGGGCCACAGTAATCATCTAGTCTTCTCAGATGCCCTATTGCTTCAAGTGCATGGTACGGCATAGGACATTAAAATCTTCTAGAGGAGCCTCGTCTAATCAGGATCACACACAGACTTGTCGAGAGTCACACATCGTGTGTAACACTCCCACTTTTTCTTGGACTCCGTCACATTCAAGGAAGCTCAGTCAAATGTTAAACATAGGGGAGGATTTGAAGCTTGAGCATGAAATGTCTTAACTAGCTTCTCATGTTAGGTGATTGTTTCCTTCCGTATGGCACTTCCAGCCCCATATTGGCAATTGTCTTCCTTCTTGGCTTCCCAGGTGCTCAGCCATAGTCTGTAAAGCAGCTAACTTTGTGCAGTCCTTCTCGTTGTGCAAGAATGTCGGCATCAGATTGCTATAGGCATCTCCATAATATTGACTTTCTGCATAGGCTCCATCTGATGCGAACTATATGGTATTCCACACAAATCTCAGAAATATATGCTGAATGTGCTTTTACTGCGAATTCAGCAGTAACGAAAATTCCAAAAACCCTTCATACTGAACATGGGGAGCAGGGGAGTCCCCCCTCCTCATGAAAGGTATAATGGTTTCAGGGGTGTCCCCCGCTGTCATAAGATAGAAAGCAGAGAACAATAACGTTTAAAAAAAAAACAAGAAAGGAGGACTTTGCGGCAGCAGTTTCCACTCACTGTTGGTGGAGGAGCGGACATCACCAGAAGAGGGCCGAGACGAGTGAAAGGAAAAAAGATAAGTGTTCTGTGCACATGTATTTAGGGGTAAACGGTTAGCTGGTAGAAGGCATGCAGGAAAGAGTGATCTAAGTGATCACTGCCTGCCTCCATTTTCGTATTTGACATTTTCAGATGCGAAATTACAGGGCACGCAGTGATCATGTAGATCCGAACTACATCCCCAGCAAAGAGTTACAGTCTCAGCCCTGTTGACATCCTCATCACTGGGAGAAAGTCCCTCAAAAGAGGGAGGATGAGAGATAGAACAAGAGGAAACAGAAGCGGAATAAGTCAAACAGTGAAGAGAAGAGAGTATTTGAGATTGGAGAATGACAGGTAGACAACGGGCCAGAGGAAAGAACTCAAAATAAATTGTGAGGGGTCAGAAATGTGAGGTGGGCAAGTAGATTGAGTTTTCTTAGAAAAATATATTTTATTAAATAATAAAGGTGAGACAAAAGCCTATCATTCCCATACCTATCAAGGATTTCCCTACCTACCAAACTAAGACTAAAGTAAACATGACCCAATGTCCAAAATGATCTGTCCCTCACACTCATACATAAAACAAAATCGCACAGGAGTTATTTGGTTATGTAAACTTCAGAAAATAACATACATTCAAATATGAGAGTCATAAACAGGAATCCTTGTGACCAGGGCTGAATCCCATTCCCCTGGATCAATTCAGGATTTTTCAAACCAATGCTCAAGGTCAGGAAAGTTCTTTTCAATAGCCATGTTCCATTCCAGGTATAACACAAAATTATTTTAATTCCATACGTCCTTCACTTGGCAAAATATCTGTTTTAGTTTCCAAAAGGATTTCTCACTTTTCAAGGCAATTGCTAAAGTTTCCACAACCTTCTGCTCGATAAACCAAAAAGACAACTTCTTCACACAACAAGTTTATAGTCAAAATAATTATGCTTTTCTCTGATGGCTAAACCACTTTTATCCTTCATAAGCCACACATTTGTCACAATCTTTCATTCACGAAGATATATTTTAGTCAGGATGGCTATGCAACAGTCCATCAATACACAGTAGTGGAATTGCTACTTCATTTCCACCACAACCTTCTACCATATTCATAGTACTTCAAATCATCATCTTCCTGGCAGACTCGCCTTCCACGACTAACCACTTTATGCCCCTTTCCTGGTTTACTCACCTGCCAGGATAAAAACTCCTACCACTACAATTTGTACTTTGTGGTGAATTTTGTTCCACACTTTCCACACTTAAATCCTTAATGAGGAAAGTTGAACCGACAACTGCTTCTTGGTTATGTCTTTTGACTTGTAATACCATGGGTATACAACTTCTTCCACAATTTACAACTTCTTCCACAATTATAAGTTTGCACAATGACAATGATTCTGACATTGATTTGTTTGTCACAGGCAATGCGGGTTATACTTTTCTCCCCTTGATCATTTCTGTAAGGGGGGCTTTCCTCCTGCAATCTCTGATTCCATTTTACCAAGCCTATTGGCAATATAGTTTACAGCTTTCTCCCACGTTTTGTCTTATATTGTGATTGCTTGTTTTACATAGCCTTGATACCCTTTCGGTTTGAAAATATATATTATAATATCCCCAACCTTCTTTCAGAAACCTTTATTCCCTTGTTGGCTTTGGTAATGGGGGTAACAATATTCGCCTCTTTGACATTTCTCATTAGGGAAATAGCATTCAATTTGCTTAATTATTGCCCCCTTTTGGCTTGGGCCAAGTGGGTTGCAATGTTCTCTCATTCGGCCTTTCTCACTGGGAGAATTGTGTCCAATTTGCTTCAATTTAAAAGTTTGGTATTAAAAATGTACTTTCTCACACAGCAGTCTATCTCGCAGCGCCCCGGTGTCACCTATCTCAGGCAAAATCACAGGTCTGTGCTGATGTCTCCTTCTGACTCGCTGCTTCTGGTCTCGTCGGGACTTCCTTTTCATTTGACAGCTTGTACACACTGTCTGTCAATGGAGCTTACTCCACTCCACACATGCTCCGTTGAAAAGCTTACACTGGTGCGATATGCAGGACATGGAGAGCTTCTCTCTCCCTCAAGACAGCGGTGCTCTTCACTGCTTCCTGCTGCGTGTCCTCTGCATTTTCTAAGGATGGCAGGCGGCAACAATTTCTGCATCCTCCTGCTGCTTCTCCTGCTCTATAATGTGCCGCACCTGAAAGGCCTTTAAATGTGTAAAGGTCATACTCAGGTGTGGGTCATTACAATCACTAGACCGCTCATGATCGTTTAGTAACTCTGTACTCCTCTTTCTTGTCTCAGTACTAACAGCATTATGGGACTTGAATTCCACAATGTTCTCAGTAATGTTTACTTTATTTAATCCACTCTGTTTGAATGATTGATAGGATGTACTTCTAAGGGAAGGTTTTAAGGGCAGTAATAGTTTTCTTTTGGATTTATAGTCCAAACACACTGTAGAATCATAACTACTACAAGTAGGTATGTTAAATACTTGTCCCTTATATATATCTTTTTCAGGTTCACAAAAAGGAATCTCATACTGGGTATTTTGGGTTATTCTAGGAGGGGAGATCCTACTGTAACAACATGCCATTAAATAGTCAGGCATTAGGAAAACCTCATCCTCAGAAGAGGATGAATATTGTGTCTCTCCTGCCGGAGTCACCACATTCCCTTGACAGCCTTCTCCTCTGAAGTGATCCACCCCCATAACACCACCCTCAGGGTTAGGATCAGGTAACGTCTGCCTTTCCCTGGCCACATAGGAGAAGACTTCAGGCTGAGATGCTCACAAAATGGAGAAAAGGGTAAAAAGAGAAATAGGTAGGAAGAAGGAAGCGTAAGAGGGAAAAATAAGACAGTAAAACAGAAGAAAGAGGAGAGCATATTTCTGGCGAGGAGGAGAATAAGGGAGAAGTAGGTATAGCAGCTGAGGTGCATTGGGCAAAACAGATGGTAAGCTTTGTATAGGTTAGAGCGAGCATTGCAAAATATAGAGTGAAAGGCAGCACTGGGTAGAAAAAAAGAGCCAGCACTGAGGATAAAAGTGTTACGCTCACCTGGTATCCACGGGGACGCCACTCAGCCGTAGGGACTCTGGCATCCTTCTCTGCGGTTCCCAGGTGTGACCAGCGGGAAAGTTCTACCTTGTTGTTAATTCAGGTGTGCTCTCCGTCCTGCCTTCTTGGCAGGGGTGCGTTGTCCTTTGTGGGCGAATGCGATCTAGTTACTTCACTGATGCCGGCCCGTTTTGAGTCTTTCAGGTAGGTCTTATTGCTGTTGTATATCGTTGTTATTCTTGCATGCCTTTCTTGGTTTAAATAATGTCTTTTTCTCTTCCTTAGGTGCGCAGAAGTCCAATATGATGCATTGGTTGAATTGGGTCTCGCCGGTAAATGATGGCGTATTAAGAGCGCCTTGATGGGGTAAGTAGGCGCTATACGCAGCGCTTTTCTTTCCCATAGATTGCGGTGCTCACCCGGTGTATGAAATCCCGAGGCGATGCTGGTCGAGGGGCGACTTGCGAGGTAAGCTTTTCGGGACAATTTGTTATGTTGTAAAAGTGTCTAATGTCTTGTTTCTTCCTTTTTTGCAGATCCGCCGGTTTGGGAGACGCGCTGATCCTAGGATGCTGTTCGCAGGAGCTGTGGGCAGATAATGATGAAATTACAGGTAAGCTGCTGCTGTTAACGATGTCCTTTTGTCTCTTTAGAGATGCTGTTCTTCCGAGGTTCGCGGGTACAGCTGAACACGATGAGCATCACGTTGCAGGATTGCAAAGTAACGCAAAGCGTGTTATCCAAGTCGGGTGTGGTTTAAATAGCTTCAAGAAAGTAATCCAGGTAAAGCAGTTCCTATGCTACCACACCCAAAATACTATACCGCATAGCTTGGTTCCAAGGAGCCAAGCTATGTGGATGCCTCCATGTTGGCTGGCACTTAAAATAAAGTAGTTCCCTAAACACAAGTCTTTATTAAGTATGAGCCTGGTGCCAAAGGCGCCAGGACTGGCCCCAAGAGGGCCTAGGCAAAGGATGCCCAAGTTTGTTGGAGACCCGAGCCAAGACCCCTCCTGGCCCATGGGCTTGCCAGGGGGGTTTTTGGATGTGGGTCATGACAACACTCCCCTCCCCAAGGCCCCTCTCAAGGTATTCCTTCTGTCCGGCCCAGGTTTAGTTGGAAAGTTTCGATGATATTTTTTGATCAGACGTGGTGCATGAATGTTTTCACAGGGTTCCCAGGATCTACCTTGGGGTCCAAATCCTTTCCAATCAACTAGATAGTATAGCTTGCCCCTAGAATACTTGGAATCCAGGATGCCTCTGACTTCGAATTCTGTTTCTCCGTTAATAAGTATAGGTTTTGATGGTGTCCCAATCCGTGTACCGGGCTGCATTGGTTTTAAAAGGGGCACATGAAATACCGGATGGATTTGTAGGTTAGGTGGTAAATCTAGTTTGACGGCCGCTGGATTAATAATTGCCTTGATGGTGTAAGGCCCTAAGTACCTGGGTTGAAAGGTCCGGGTTCCCGTGATGGGTACAAATCTGGCAGCCAGCCAAACCTTGTCTCCTACCTGATAGTCAGGGTCTTTTTTCCGGTGTTGGTCGGCAAATTGCTTTTGCTTTTCTTTGGCGAGAATAAGATGTTCTTTGGCCTTTTTGAAAGCTTGAGTAATGTTGGTGTGAAGGGTTTTTACTGCTGGCATTTCCAAACGGGTTGGGAGATCCAGTTCTGAGGTACGTGGGTGTCTACCATAAAGGGTATAAAAGGGTGTTTGTCCGGTACTGGAATGCAAGGAATTATTATATGCGTACTCAGCTATCCATAGTAAGTCTTTCAAGTCTCTTAGTTCATGGTGCAACATGCACCGTAGGTATTGCTCGAGGGTCTGATTGGTCCTCTCGGTCTGACCGTCCGTTTGGGGATGATGGCTAGTGGATAGTCAGACGTCAATTTGTGCCATTGCACAACACTTTCTCCAGAAGTTGGAGACGAACTGGCTACCTCGATCGGAGATCAGGATTGATGGGAAGCCATGTAGTTTAACAATACCATCCAGGAACACTTTGGCTAAAGTGGATGCGTCAGGGAGGCCTTTGAGCGGAATAAAGTGTGCCATCTTTGAGAATAAGTCCACAACTACAAGAATGGTGTTAAACCCTTGACTGGGAGGTAGGTCAGTGATGAAGTCGAGGGAAAAAGTGTGTCATGGAGTGGGAGGAATGTCCAAAGTGTGCAGAAGACCGGATGGTTTTTGCGACTTATTTTGTGCGCAGACTCCGCAGGATTGAATATATTGGATGACATCTTTACGCCAGGCAGGCCACCAGAAGTTCTGTTTTACCTTGGCTAGGGACTTGGTGATTCCAGGGTGCCCTTCGATCAGAGAATCGTGATAACCTGAAATGATTTGTTATTGTAAATCCTTGGTGGGTACGTACAGACGTTCCTTAAAAAAAGGGTGATCTTTGATGGAATATTGTTCCCCCTGCGCTTGCCATGCAAGGAAAGTAGCTGGATTCATGGTTCATTGAATCGCGTTTCTCAGTTCTACTTGGGTTAAGGCTGTAGTGAGGCCCAAGAGTTTGTCTTCCGGTATGATGGGGACTGGGTCTGGGGTTGTATATACTATGTCATCAGTGCCTGTACGAGAGTGTATCAGCTTTTCCATTCTTGACCGCTGGCGAAATGTGATGATAATCATATTCGGCGAAGAAAAGCGCCCACCGGAATTGGCGTGAAGACTGGGCTTTAGCTGTTTTAAGATATTGCAGGTTTCGGTGGTCCGTGATAACTGTAATGGTGTGTCTAGCCCCCAGAAGGTAGTGCCGCCCGGCTTTAAAGGCGGATTTGATCGCCAAGAGTTCTTTGTCTGTGATGGCGTAATTAATCTCCGGAGGTGAGAATTTTTTCAACCAGAAGGCCACTGGATGTAGCTGGCTGGTTTCTGGATCTCTTTGTGAGAGGACAGCTCCCACTGCTATACTGGAAGCGTCCGTTTCCACGATATAAGGAAGATCTGGGCAAGGATGTCGCAGGATTGGCGCGGAGGTGAACCTTTTCTTCAGTTCCTGAAAAGCCTTTTCTGCTTCTTCGATCCAGGCAAATTGTTTGCTGTTTTTTCGTAGCAATACGGTGATCGGGTGAACGACCTGAGAGAAGTCTGGTATGAAGCGGCGATAGAAGTTCGCAAAGCCCAACATGCTTTGTACCCCTTTTACTGACGTTAGTGATGGTTCAAAACGGCGTCTACTTTATGCAGGTCCATTCTGATGCCTCCTGGAGTAAGAATAAAACCCAGAAACTCAACTTCGGTGACGTGAAAAAAACACTTTTCAGGTTTTGCATATAAACGATGTTCACGGAGCTTGGTGAGGACTGAACGGACGTGCTTGATATGATCTTGTTTTGAGGTTGAGTATACTAGGATATCATCTATGTACACTAGGGCGCAGACATCAATGAACTCTCTGAAGACGTCATTCATGAAATATTGAAATGCTGCGGGAGCGTTGCATAACCCAAAGAGCATGACTTGATATTCGTACAAACCGTATTTGGTACAGAAAGCAGTATTCCATTTGTCTCCGCTTCTGATCCGGACCAGGTGGTACCCTCCTCGAAGGTCCAATTTGGTATAAATCTGGGCATCTTTGACCTGGTCCAGCATTTCCGGGATAAGTGACAAGGGGTAACGGTTCTTCACGGTGATCTGGTTTAATGCGCGGTAGTCAATACAGGTTCTTAAGTCCCCTTCTTTTTTCAGAAAGGACTGGCTGCAGGGGACTTTGACGGACGGATGAATCCGTTTGCAAGGTACTGGTCTAAATAAGACTTCAGATGAAGGTTTTCAGGTTCCGTAAGAGCATAGATTCTACCGCAAGGGACTTGAGCAACTGGAACAAGGTTGATCTGACAGTCATAGGGCCTGTGCGGCGGCAGCGTGTTTGCTTGGTCCTTCTGGAATACATCCTGGAAATCATGGTATTCCTCAGGCAAGGTATTAGTTACTCCCAGGGTTGATACTGTCGCTCCGGGAGTCGTAGAGATACTGAAAGCAGGTTTCTGTTCTTGATAATAACAGGCTGGGGAGCAGTCACTGGGGAAGGTTAATTTCCTTGCCCGCCAGTCAATCAAAGGGTTGTGAGCGACTAACCATGGCATCCCTAGTATGAGCCAGAATTGAGGTGCCTTGATGAGATCGAACAAAATAAGTTCCCGATGTCTGTCCTGGCACAGCAAGGTTATCTCGGCTGTGCATTGGGTTACGGGTCCGGAAGCAATTTGTGTCCCATCCACCGTAGTCACCTTGTCTGTAGTCGGCTTGGAACATAGGGGAAGCCCCATCTCTGCAGCCAGGTCTTGATCTATATAATTCCCAACAGCTCCGCTGTCGATGTATGCTTCAACGGCATGCATTCTTGACAACCGTTGGTTATTAATTAAGATCACCGGTATTGCAAAGTGTGAGGTCAGTGGCTCTTTTCTCTCACTCGACAAACTGACCTCTTAGTTTGCCGAGCTGGCTAGTTTTCCGACTTAGATTCCTTCTCTTCACCTTTTTCCGTGGCCCCGACGATTTTCCTTGGAGGTTTCACTGGACAGTCCTTCAGAAAATGCCCTGGTTTTCCGCAATACAGACATAGTTGTTGTTGTCTCCTTTTATCTCGCTCTTGTTTTGTTAGTGGAGGTCGTACCCCTCCGATTTGAATGGGCTCCACAGTATTTTCTTGCACTCGAGTTACGTTGTCTCTAGATCAAACGTACACAGCCCGAGGGTCCATTCTGGAACCGTCTGCTTTTCGGTCTTGCAACCGGTGGTCTAGTTGTACGACCAAATCTATGAATCCAGAACAGTCTCTAGGAGGATCAACCACTTGAGCTAGAACGTCTTTTAATATTTGCCTCGTAAGCCCCGTTGAAACAACGTGGTTCTTTTGTTTTCAGGCCACCTAGCTTCAGCAACCAATCTGTTGAAAGTAGCAATGTATGTTAACAAGTCTGGATTCCCCTGTCGGAGGGAAAGGATTTCATTGTCCACTGCTTGTTCTCGGGTATGGCGAGCAAAACGTTTTTCCATTTCCCTCTGAAATCCCCCAAAGTCATGTAATAAAGGATCATCAAGGGTCACCAATGGTACTGAGCAATCTGCTGCGCTACCACTCAGCTATGATAAAACAAAGGCTACCCGAGGTTGGTCATTTGGGAATGCTCCAGGTCTGCAGAGAAAGTGAAGGCGACACTGATTCATAAAAGCTGCGCATTTCTGTGGATCACCTGCAAATCTCTCTCCGGTGGCGCCAAAGGAAATGTTCCCGGTAACATGATTTGTACCGGAGTAGAGGTAGTAGATGGCATGGTAGGATTTTGCATCGTTGGGTTGTTTCCAGGTAGAGGCGCCTGTCCTGCTTGTGATTGCAAGTATTGCCTGCTAATTTCTTCAGTGCACTCTTTAGTCACTAGTAAGTCTCTCCGGAGAGCGTTAGTCTCTTGTCGGGCAGAACGAACCTCAGCACGAAGTTCTCCTAACAATTGGGCCAATTGGTCTAATTCTGATGTCTCCATGGTGCCCAGGTGGATTGGTTTGTCAGGCTTTGCGTTCTGTTACGCTCAGCCGGTATCCACGGCGACGCCACCCTGCCGTAGGGACTCTGGTATCCTTCTCTGCGGTTCCCAGGTGTGACCAGCGGGGAAGTTCTGCCTAGTTGTTAATTCAGGTGTGCTCTCCGTCCTGCCTTCTTGGCAGGGGCGCGTTGTCCTTTGTAGGCAAATGCGATCTAGTTACTTTACTGATGTCGGCCCGTTTTGAGTCTTTCAGGTAGGTCTTATTGCTATTGTATATTGGTGTTATTCTTGCATGCCTTTCTTGGTTTAAATAATGTCTTTTTCTCTTCCTTAGGTGCGCGGAAGTCCAATATGATGCATTGGCTGAATTGGGTCTCGCCGGTAAATGATGGTGTATTAAGAGCGCATTGATGCGGTAAGTAGGCGCTATAAGCAGCGCTATGATGCCTTGCCTTTGCTAACCTTTTGTCTTTTCTTTACCATAGATTGCGGTGCTCACCCGGTGTATGAAATCCCAAGGCGATGCTGGTCGAGGGTCGACTTGCGAGGTAAGCTTTTTGGCACAATTCGTTATGTTGTAAAAGTGTCTAATGTCTTGTTTCTTCCTTTTTTGCAGATCCGCCGGTCCGGGAGACGCGCCGATCCTAGGATGCTGTTCGCAGGAGCTGTGGGCAGCTAACGATGAAATTACAGGTAAGCTGCTGCTGTTAACGATGTCCTTTTGTCTCTTTACAGATGCTGTTCTTCCGAGGTTCGCGGATACAGCTGAACACGATGAGCGTCACGTTGCAGGATTGCAAAGTAACGCGAAGCGTGTTATCCAAGTCGGGTGTGGTTTAAATAGCTTCAAGAAAGTAATCCAGGTAAAGTAGTTCCTAGGCTATCACACCCAAAAAACTATACCGCATAGCTTGGTTCCAAGGAGCCAAGCTATGTAGATACCTCCATGTTGGCTGGCACTTGAAATAAAGTAGTTCCCTAAACACAAGTCTTTATTAAGAATGAGCCTGGTGCCAAAGGCGCCAGGACTGGCCCCAAGAGGGCCTAGGCAAAGGATGCCTAAGTTTGTTGGAGTCCCGAGCCAAGACCCCTCCTGGCCCATGGGCCTGCCAGGGGGGTTTCTGGATGTGGGTCGTGACAAAAAGCAGGTGGAAGTACTGGGCACTAGAGTACCTTCCTAAGGATACTAACTACGATCTAACTTCATGCCGTATTGTACTCATTCGGTGCAGACATATGTCCAGAATGCTTATTTAGGGCAAAAGAATGCAACAGTTGCAAGGCATGGGTAGATATCCTCATGTATTCAGAGGGGACTGGAAATAGTCCTGTTGTGCTTGTCATGTTGAAGATAAGTATTTTTCATAGAAAAAAGGCTGGCAAGCTGTGGTTCGCCAGATGTTTGGACGGTATGCCGTTTTTTAACAAAGTAAATTACAAAGTAAATTACTTTAAGGTAATTTAATTAATTGTAATTACTTTGTGGGACGTAATTGTATACATATATGTACGGGTAAAAGAGTATAAGGGTGCTCTGGAGGTGTTCGTGTAGGGGTGGTATTGAAGTAGGAAGGGGGATCCCCCATCTAAAAAAGCAAAGAAAAGCAAAGTAATTACCACTAAGTCATTTAATTTGCTGTAATAACGTAGAACCGTTTGGTCTACAATTCAGATGATACACCACCATTGACTATGGTAGCTGAGGCTGATAGGAGTTGTAATCCAAACATTTGGAGAACAACAAGTATACTGGCCTATCTTGGTACAGCCCGTCTGCATATACTTTCTTTCTGTGGCATGGCTTTTTTGCATGGTGCAACATGCAAAGACATGTATGGCACAGCCAGCAATACAATGTTATTGTTTCAACCTTTGGTTTCTCCCGTCCTATGATGGGTTGGGTTTGCCAATTGGAGGACAGGAGTATGTGAATTTCTTGCACACATGGATGTCGATGGTCAGATCAGGTCCTTTGAATCGTGTAAGGAAACATTTGATGTAGAGGAGCGGGACAGGTTCCAATATTGGCAGCTGCGTCATTGGGCGATGCAGCCAGGCAACTGGCAGGCGACCACTGGGACGCTCACGATATTTGAAAAATTGTTACTCTCCCAGCGTTCCTAGGGGACTTGTGTCTAGCATCTATGCTTGTCTGTGCGGGGAGGGGGAGGGATCCCTCCCATCATATGTGTGAGCCTGGCATGACGATCTAGGGATTGAGATTCCACCAGAGGTTTGGAAAGAGGAGTGGAGAGGGCTAAAAAAAAAGCCACTAGGAGTGTGCAATATGCACAGAGGTTTCAGGTTCCTAGCTAGAGGTAGGATGCAACATATAGGGAGGTAGAGCGCAACTGGTATGTGCTGGAGGGGCTGTAGGGGCAAGGGAACATACCTGCATATATGTTGGCGCTGCCCCAAGCTCACACGATATTGGTCTGATGTAGTGAACACGCTTAACTGAATAGTAGGGGCTTTTCTGATGCTTGATACGATTGTCTGCCTTTTGGGGGCCATCAAGGGGAAAGTTCACATCAGACAGAGTCTCAACATCTCCTTGGTTCACAATATGCTTCTCATAGCAAAAGCTAACATAGCGTCCTTTTGGAAATCTCTAAGGCCCTAAACTGTACATGACTGGTGGTCACGTATGTGGTCGTTGGTGGTGCCAGGATTACCGGGTTACTCACCGTAGTGACCACCTTACTCCTAGTCCATAGTCCCCTTTCCTCCATACTTATGGGACATCTCTTCGTCCTGTGGGACGGGACTGGAGCACTTTTGTACAAAACATCCACATTTTTTTCAAAAATTTGTCCCTCCTCTCTTTCCTGCGCAGGGCCCGGCAGGCGGCCGTAACCCCGCCCACCTTGGCTCCGCCCCGCGCATCGCCCATCAGTCCTTTTCTATCGCAGGGTCCAAGACCCATTAGCAATCACAGAGGAACCTTATTAGAGGGGACGGCGGGCGGGCGTATGGAGGAAAGGGGACTATGGACTAGGAGTAAGGAGGTCACTACGGTGAGTAACCTGGTAATACTCCTACATCCCGTCCCCTTTCCTCTATACTTATGGGAGATTCCCAAGCACTCCTTACAGGAACTATGGGTGGATGGAAATACCCCTTACTGAAACAGGTTCTTCAGCACAGCCTGGCCGAACTGAGCATCAACCCTAGAGCTCATATCGAGGCAGTAATGCTTACAGAAAGCAGATGGGGAAGCCCAAGTAGCCGCTCTAGCGATGGACTCCCAGGGAACATACTTCTGAAAAGCAACCGCAGCTGCCTTGCCTCGCACCTGATGTGCATGGATACCCTTAGGAGGTTTCAGCTTTTGGACGGTGAAAGATTCCGTGATACAGGCAGCAATCCATCTGGAAATGGATGCCTTAGACGCCGGCCTGCCCTGGGGTTTACCGAAGGTCACAAACAGTTGGGAAGAACCCCGAAGCTCGGTAGTCCTGTCCAGGTAGAACTTAAGAGCTCTTCGGACATCCAGGCAGTGTAGAAATCTTTCCGCCGCCGAGGCAGGGTTTGGAAAAAAGACCGGAAGGAAATCGACTGATTCAGATGGAATTCGGTCACTACCTTTGGTAGGAAAGCTGGGTTCGTCCGATGGACTACCTTGTCCTTGTGAAAGACCAAGAAAGGATGCTCCACCGACAATGCCTGGAGCTCACTCACTCTCCTCGCTGACGTAACGGCTACCAGAAAGGAAACTTTCCAGAACACGTACTTGAGGTCAACCGTAGCCATTGGCTCAAAAGGTTTATGGCACAGCGCCGTCAGGACTACATTTAGGTCCCAAGGCGGGTGCAGACTACGAACCGGAGGGTAGAGTTGTGTCAAACCAGCAAAATGTCTCTTCACCACCGGGTTAGTTAACGAATAAGAACACCGGTCTGTAGAGAGGTAGGCGGAAATCGCCGAGCGATAAGTCCTGCAGGACAAAACATGAACCCCTGACTCTGCTAGGGAGGAGACAAAGGACAGCACCGTGTCAATCGTCGCCACCCTCGGGTCCAATTCTTTCTCCAAACACCAATGACAGGACCTGAGCCATTTACTCTTTTATTGGGATCTGGTCGAGGGTTTCCTGGCTGCCAGGATAATGCGCATGTTATCCGCAGACAAACCCGAAGGCTCTAGAGCCGTGAACTCAGGCACCATGCCGCCAAGTTGAGCGATTGTGGGGAGGGGTGCCACATCTGATGTTCCCCTTGGTGAAGAAGATTGGGAGTTACTGGTAACCTGATCGGTGGACACACCGACAGGTGTTGAAGTTCTGAGAACCAAAACCTGGCCGGCCACCACGGAGCTATCAGTAGAAGAGAACAGTTGACAGAACTCTCCAACTTCCAAATTGCTCGATGAACCAGAGGAAGAGGCGGGAAGGCGTAAGCTCTCATGTTGTGCCATGGGATCTCGAGTGCGTCCCCCAGAGAGGAGGCTCCCAGCCCCCCTCTGGAGGCGTACTGAGGAAGCTTCTTGTTTACTGCTGTGGCGAAGAGGTCCACCTCCGGTGTGCCCCAACGCGAAAAAATCCATGATAGGATCTCCGCCTTCATCTCCCACTCGTAGCTGACCACTGTCCGCCGGCTGAGAGCATGCGCGGTGACATTCAGCTGGCCCGGGATGTGCACTGCAAGCAGCCAGACCCCATGAAGCACGGCCCACTCCCAAATCTGGATGGACAGATCCACAAGAGGTGGAGACTTCGTTCCCCCTCGCTTGTTTATGTAGTACATTGACACCGCATTGTCCGTTCTTATGCGGACCACCTTGTTGACAATGAGAGGTCTGAACGCCTTGAGCGCCAGAAAAATCGCCAGGAGCTCCAATTGATTTATGTGCAGGAGCTTGTCCTGAGGTGACCAGAGGTCCGAGACCTGAAGAAGATCTAACGTCGCACCCCACCTGAAAAGGGAGGAGTCTGTTGTGATCGTCACCATGAAGCTTGGGTCCTAGAACCGGACACCCACTGACAGGTTGCTGAGAGAAGACCACCAGTCCAGGTCCACTCTCACGGAATCCGGAATCATTATCCGTTTGGAATCCGGGTCCACAGCCTGACGCCAGGAACTCCAAAGAGCCATCTGGGTCCATCTCATTTTGAGACGAGCAAGAGGAAGAGCCAGCACACACAAGGCCATGAGGCCCAGAAGCCTCTGGAACCACCAGGCCAACTTGCTCTCCGACTGCGTAAACATCTGACACATGGCCAACAGATCCGCCATTCTGTCCCCGGTCAGATACACTCGGCAGTCTATCGTGTTCCAACGAAAACCCAGGAAAGTCAGGTCCTGTGAGACCGTCATGGAGGATTTTCACCAATTCACCGACAGCCCAAGATGGAACAGGAGCTGAAGGAGAGACTGGAGGTTGCCCGCTGCTGCCAACGGGCAAGGGCTGCGTAGGAGCCAGTCGTCCAAATAGGGATACACATGGATACCCTGGAGACGATGATGGGCCGCGATCACCGACATCATCTTCGTGAAGACACGCGGCGCCGAACTGAGGCCAAAAGGAAGCACCCGAAACTGGAGGTGCTCCTCTCCCAAAGAGAAATGGAGGTATCTCCTGTGTGGGTTCCAAATCACGCATCCTTAAGATCCACCACGCTGAGCCAATCGCCCGCCTGCAACGAGGAGCGAATCTGGCCGGGTGTGATCATCTTGAATTTCTCTTGGAGTAGGGAAAGATTGAACTGGGAAAGGTCTAGGATGGTGCGCAGGCCAGCCTGGTTGGGTTTGGCCACCGTAAACAGCCGGGAGTAGAAGCCCTCCCCTCGTTCGCCAAGGGGAACGGGTTCCACAGCTCTGAGGAGCAGAAGTTTCTGAACCTCGGCCTTGAGGGAGGGTGAGCCCGACAGCTGAAAAGGAGGGTTGAGGGGTGGGGTAGGGGGTAAAGGTAAGCGGAAGCCCGCTCGAGCGACTGACAAGACCCATCTGTCTTCTGTGATGGTCTGCCACGCCTCCCAATGAGACGCAATGCGTCCTCCCACTAGGGTCTCGTGCGAGCGCGGAAAACCCTCATTTGGCAGGTTTATCGGTGGCGGTGCCACCTGAAGCTGATGAGGAGGCTGAGGAGCGGAAGAAATACAGCGCACGCTGTTCTCTACGGCGGTTATTCCCCGCAGGAGTATCCACTCTGCGATTTTTGCAGTCGAGGAAGCCCCTAAAACCAGAGGAAGGTCGACCTTGCGACAACGGCCTTTGAGTCTTGAAGGGAGGTTTAACCAGAACAGACAATGATTTGGCCGTCTGAGTGCGGTCTTTGGATTTGGTGAGCTCTACATCAGTAGAAGAGTGAAAAAGCCCCTTACCATCAAATGGAAGGTCCAGAACCTTGTCTTGCACCTCCTTCGAGAACTTAGTGGCATGTAGCCATGCTTGCCGCGAGGTATCAACCCCTAGCATCGGACCCCGAGCCGAGGCGTCTACGTGATGAGCTGCAGCCTCCAGGAGATCTTGGGCCAAGACCCTGGCATCGGAAAGGCCTCCTCTGAAATCCTCCAGCTTCTCGACCAGAATGTGCTCCTCAAACTCTGACAGACCTCTCCACATCCGCATCCGCATGTTAGCTCCCGCCAAAATCAATTCTGCATTGGCCTGCCTGAGCTGCAAGGCCGAATTGGCAAAGATTTTCCTCCCTAGGGAGTCCAGGAGCTTGTCCTCCTTTCCCAAGACCTGAGTCGCCGTTGTGGAGGAGGAAGCTTCAGGTCTGCATTGCAACGTGGCCGCAGCCACCACTGTGGAGGAGGGAGGCGGACAAGACGACAAGGCCACTTCTTCCGAGGAATGTAGCCTGTACCTCGCGTCAATCTTTTTATTTACAAAAAGTCCCGAGTGTGGCTTTTCCCAAACTCTTCGGACCTCGGCCAGAACGTTCTTCTGCAAGAACAGGCCGGAACGCTCCAAAGGAGATAAGGTGAACGCCCCAGAAAGCGCGCCCTCCTGCGAAGCAGGTGCCTCGGGCACCGGAACATCTAAGAAGCTCATCATGTCCAGTACCCGGTCATGGAAAGCTCTGGTAGAGCGGGGCAGGTCCTCGTTATCCTGATCGCCTTGAGGGTCATCTGACTGGTCCGGCTCCTGCTGAGCCAAGTCAGGCACTGCCTTGTCCACTGGGGACAATGGTGGCACAGGCGGAAGCGCAGGGGGAGGCACCACGGGCAAGGGAGGCGCCGGCGGAACCACAGACAGAACGGGTGGAGCCGGAGGCGCGGGTGGACATATCTCCTTGAAAAGCCCCTTGAAATATTCCCTCATGGGGTCGGTGCGCATAAGCGCTTGAAATTTACCGAAAAAGGCGTCCTCAGGAGATTGCTTCGGAACCTGAGGAGGCCTCTCATGAGGTGGACAAATCCAGGGACGCAACGGGGAAGGGTGCCACACAGGCCCCTCCACCGACGTATCCACATAAATCAAGGGAGCCGCCCCCGCGGGCAACGAAACATTGTGCGGAAGAGGCATCCGGGCGTTCCAATCATAAACCGTCCGGTAAGGATGCGCACAAGGGACCTTAGGTTCACCCAAAGGACCGAACCCTACACCAGGGGCAATTGGCGTAGTTGTAGGGGTAGTACCTAAAATGGCTGCCGTGGTCGTGGCGGGAACGGGCACCATTTTATCCTCATCTGAGGGGAACTGCGGCACTTGAGGAAGTGAGGCAGGGGTCCCCGTCGATGGATCAGGGGTCTTAATCTTAGCCTTAACATAAGGAACCTCGGCAGAGCCGGTACTATGAGGCCTGGAATGTTTCTGCGACATACCAACCGCCAACTGAGCCTTCGAAGGAAGAGCCTCGGCACTGCCGGTAAAAGAAGACATTTTCTTCTTTGGCCCCTCAACAGATCTGGTGTCACCACAAGAGCGGGAACGGTGCGCTGTCACCGACAGGGCCTTGCCCGGCCCCTCAGAACTGTTGGTAGCCTTAGCCTGTATACGAGGGACCTCGGACCTAGGCCCGGTAGAAGCCTTATCGGCACGGGCCTCGAACATGCGTTCAGTAACCTCAAGCCCAGCCAAGACCTCGGGGCGTACCCCGGTTTTGTTTTTGAGGGAAGCCGAAAGAACAGCCTCAGAGCAAGCTCCGGTACCCCACGACTCAGTAGAACTGGGTCTACACACAGCCCCCACAGGAGAGGCCTCGGAGTGTACTCCGGTAATCACAGGCCCCTTAAGGAGACCCTCGGAGAAAACTCCGGTAGAATCATTAGGCCCGACAGGCACCTCAGGGCGAACCCCCGTAACAGAGCGATCAACGCCCCTCCCGGCTCAAGAGGAACCCGGGAAGGTATCCCCCGGCCAGGGTGCTCTGAAAATCAAAGAATTTACCGGGTGTTTTTTCTTCTCGTCGATGAACGCCTGAAAATGCGAAGGAGGAGTCCGTCCTCCCACCTCCTCCAACCGACGTTGAACAGCCTGGACCGAAAGGGAGTCACAGTAAAAACAGGAGTCCCAACGGTGTTCCGGACCCAAACACTCTAAACAAAGAGGATGGGGATCCGCCCTCGAAAAGCGACGGTGACACGATGAACAGTCTGGAAAATCTAGTTTAAAAGACATAGAGAGACTAGTAAACGAACGCTAGCGAGAGCCAGAGAGGGAAAAACGGGAAGAAAATCTTCCGAGGATGCAACTGCGTCCGGCCCTGATCGTGCAGAGAAAAGGACTGATGGGCGATGCGTGGGGCGGAGCCAAGGTGGGCGGGGTTACGGCCGTGTGCCGGGCCCCACGTAGCAAAGAGAGGAGGGACACATTTTTGAAAAAAATGTGGATGCTTTTTACAAAAGTGCTCCGGTCCCGTCCCACAGGACGGAGAGATGTCCCATAAGGATGGAGGAAAGGGGACGGGATGTAGGAGTAAAGATGGTTTATTTCTCAGAAAATGGGGTACAGGCTTTTTTACGGAAGTGGGGAGACTTTTTGGCATACACACAGACTCACAATAGAGATTTTAATGCCCTCCTAGGTTACGGGCCATGGGACTGCTTGAATGCTCATAGGTGATGGCAATTGCCCCGATTTGGAACTGTTGGGATCTCTTAATCCCTTCTACTATCCTCTAATCTCTGATACTGTGTATGGGTGGGTGAATTGGTTGACGCTTCTGTGTTATGATGTTTTTCAAAGTTTTGTGATTTCTTTGTCTGATTTCCTTTGCAGATCCTCCTGCAAGTGTGGGAGCTCAAATGTAGCTGTAGCATGAGCATGATTTATGTCTGTCTACAATTCATAAATACCAATAAACAGATTTCAATTAAAAAAGAGTGTTATATACTGGCATATGTTTGTGTAAAGGCATCATGAAAATGCATTGGTAAATAGACCTGGGCACTGTTGGCAACTTATATCTATTGGATTTTTTCATGTACTACAATACAAAATTAATGGCAAACTGTGTCTTTTTACCCAATTTCTCTCAGAAAGTGCTGCAAAATGCACCATTTTAACCCATTATTTTAAAAATGTTCTCCGATGGAGAACCGCCTGATCCCATTGTTTGGTTTGGGCCAGTCTCAACCACACGCACGGCCCAACTGATGGATGCTCGATTGGGTAGTTGGTGGGCACGCAGGTACAATGGGGAGGGTTTTGTTAAGTTTCATGGCACCCAAGAGAACAACAAATAGTCGCAGATCACCAACTGACTGGCGAATATTCAAAAGTAACTTTTGTAGAGCCTCGAGTTTGCATACTTTCCTTTGAGTGCTTCGAATTTTAAAAGAATGAATGTGTGCATAATTTTCGTTCTTTGAGTTCTTTGATAATGCCACCCCAAATGATTACAATCTCTTCACTAAATCGCCCCTAATTAGCAGCGGGTTTGTCCTATGCAAGAGAATTCCTTATCAAAATGGTCTATGATTAAGTATGTGTTAGAGGGACATGTTTATCTCCCACAGCTGTACTTTGTATTTTTCTATAAATCCTTGCACCGTCTGGCTACCATGGAAACAGAGAAGATGCACTATTTCAAGCACTATTGTCTTGCTTCCACGTTCGCTCAAGTGTGTTTTGCTGTCCTGACAGCAGTCTCTCTCACGAGCGTCCTTTCGTGATGGGAACACTTTTTGTTTAAGCCTGGATATCTCAGGGTCATCACGTTCGCCCTAGGAACAAGACGTGCTGTGCACAATGGGTTTGATTCCTTGTCTCGAACTTAGAAGTTGGACAAGTCTGGCAATAAGCACAAGATAATCACTGTCAGAATGGTTGCTGAGTGATCAATGGCCAGACACACACATCAACTAAGATAAAGTGATTTTTGTATTAGGGAAAGTTAACATACTAGGCAAAATAAAGGAGAGTGAAATCAAGTGTGCACTCTTCTTTGACTCCCCAGGGTCCAAGGCAAATGTCCAAAGTTCCATACAGGTAGCTCCTCTGGAATGTCCTTCTGTTGGGTTTTGGGGAGCCTGCAGCACGCTCCTAACCAGAACTGCCTCGCAAAACAAAAAGTCTCCGGGCTTAAGGGACCCACACCACGCTTCTTCTCTTCTAGCAGCATCTTGGACTGATCAGTCAGGCCCAGGTCTGACGAGCGGCAGGCTGGATAGACAAGGGAGGAGAGAACTAGCCCCCCTGTTCTGCCTCTGTCTCCCCAGCCCTTCTTCACCCCTTTGGTCCCGTACTTTACCCATCTCGGGCCTTCCCGACCTCTTCCTTCTTGCTCTTTGTCCTTCTGGGTCCTCCATTGCTTCTTTCCCCTCTCTGGGCCCCGACTCCCCACTCTGGCCACTTCTCCTTCTGAACCCTCCTACTGTTCAACCACCACTTCCTCAGGTGCACATCTTCCCCCTCCAACTACAGTTTCACCCAAGCATATGGTGCCCTGCTCACCTCACAGGGAGGCCAGCTCGGCTCCAAAGGATCTGTGATGAATCTGAGATGATTCACCAAAGAAACTGGACCCAGGCAGACACTTTCTGATCCTGACCCTGGGGGTGGTGTTCTGCAGGAGGATCACATGGGGGGGTTGGGGAGGGGAACAGGCCAGGAAGGATGGGAAACCCCCTTTATATAACTTCTCTCAAGATCCCAATCTTCTATTAGCCTATTGTAAAGTAGAAACTATTAGAAAAAACATTTTTGATTTTATATTGTGGCTTCAAGTCCCACAATTCCCAAAATACTGGGACGAAGATGAGGATTGCACAGGTGACACAACTGCCAAGTGCAGTCAATTAGGAGTAATGGCCCACACCTGAGGAGGAGTGCGTGGCATAAAATAAACCTCAGGTGCAGACCAGAATAGAGAGCAGTAGTAGAAGGTGGAGTATATTTCCTACCTCCACGTGACAGCAGAAGTCATAAGTTAGCAAAGACGCCAGGACTACCGTGGTGTGTGAAGTAGATGCCAGTCCTGAAAGGGTCTTTTATTCCCTTAACTGCAGAGGTCGCACAGTGGACAGTGCACCATTTACGAGTTTTCCCCATGACCAGACAGGCACCAGTGGCAGGCGAGCACTGGAGCGTTGTGGGAGCAACGAGAGCCCTGCTGGTGATCGACTCGGGGCGCGGAAAGCCGAGAGAGAGAGGCTGCTGGACAGTGTGGGGAAACAGAAACAGAGGACCTGGAGGCAGCGAGGCAGTGAGGCGAACGGGCACACATGCAGACCCGGTGAGTTCACTGTTAGAGTGTGACCGCGGAGCGCTCCGTAACCACCCACTGGCCAAGTCCAGGGGCCTTGATCACAGAAACATGATAAACATACTAAAACTGAAGCAACAGGATCCTTTTGAATACCGAACCACTGTAAAGCAGATTAATTCTTCTGCTGGGAACCAAGCTGATTTAAGAGAACGCAAGAGGCAGAATAAAAACCTGATTATCATACCAAAGGAGTGTGATTGTGACATTGTAGGATATAATAAGAGCCAGCAACAAAAAGGGGCAATAGCTATAGGAGGAAAGATAAACCATCACTGCCAAAGCCAAAAGAGAACTATACCTAGGCAATTAAGACAGCACCAGAATTGCCCAAGTCAAAAGAAGGCAGTTTTAAGACATTCAGTGTTGGTAAAAACTATTGCTCATATGAAAAGGAAGTCCGAAGAGAAACTGGTTCAAACCCAAATTTCCAAAGACAAAGAAGTGTGAAAGTGAAACAGAATCCTTATCAGCAGTTGCTTAATACTGCCGCTATGACTGGTTGCCTGATCCTCCTTAATCTCACAGGACTCCAGGCCTTTCTTCCCAGTTGATACCAGCACCCCGACCCCCAACTAACTACACTGCCCTTGCGGGCCCCTGCTTGGTGGCTCTGCATCCCACTCTTGGGAGTCGTCTGCACTAGCCCTTACCTGAGGTTTCCCCCTTTGGTTCCCCTTAGCACTTCTCTCCCGGGCCCTCCACCAGCACTTGCCACTCCCATGCCCCCCCATCCTTCCCTATATCCTGCACTTCACCTCATTGCACTTGCACGCCCGAATGCCACAAGGCCTAGTAGGACCAAGACTGTATTTTACTGTTTTTTTATTTTCCCCTGTCCCCTTCCCATTTAGCCTTGAGGTGCTTTGAAACACTATTCAGTTGTATAAGTGCATGACAGATGCTCAATAAAATAAATTTTAAAAAGGGCAAAAATTAGAATGGCAAGAAGGCTGTCCTTCTGAGAGAAGAGATTTAGAGGGAGTGGAGCATAACTTGCAGAGAGCGTGGCGATCACCTAAGTGTGGCCAACAGCACCAGTGTGGTTCTTGTTTCCCTTGAAGAGTTTCTTATATTTGATGTTGTGGAGCAAAATATATTGCTAATATGTTTGAATATGACCTTTACAACAGAAGGAATTGCAAGTAGTAGGGCTGGCAGTATATTGTAGTATTTTGATCTGTTCTGGCAGGAGAGTATACCAGAACAGAGAGCTTTGTCACAGTAGGCCTGGCAGGGAAGTAGAACAGGTGGAAGCCATTGAAGTACTGTGGTGTAGTTAAAATTACAGAGGAAGAAGTTGAAGAATCAGTAAAGTGTTTATTTGTGGAGTAACACAGAATCATCCTGCCAAGTTAATCTAATTGAAGCAAATGTTGTATGAATTGTTGCAGAAGTAATTAATATTGTCACACAAGTGGTTTTGTGAACCGATACAGAAATGTCCTAAAAGGGAATATTCTGAGTTCATGAACTGAAGTTGTTTTGTGAACTTTGTGGCAAGTGGAAAAGAGGAAAACTCTGAACACTTGCGAATTGGTTGAAAATAAGTTGGAACTTTTGTGTTCTCAAGTTGGAATCAAGAGAACTGAAGTGGAACTTTGCTACAATGCAGGATTTCCTTAACCGTTTTGAGAGCTGTGAAACAAAATGCTGCTTAAATCTGGGGAAGGGGAATTCACCCAGATTAGAAGGTGCAGAACTTCCATATATTACCTTGCTAAGTGGGTATATGTTTAAGTGTGAGGGACAGAATCCTTTTGTTAGTGTTTCCTTTAGTTTATTTTAGGCAGGGAAATCCTCATCAGGGGGGGATAATGAGGTGTTTTGAGTTAACAAAATGGCATCTTTTGAAAAACCTTCACAAAGTTGTCCGCCACACGTATCTGACCCTTCACAGATCTGGTGCCCTGCTGCCCCAGGTTAGTTTTCCCTGTACCAATTCCCAGAGCCACAAGGCCACACCTCTCATGTTACATCTCACCACCTTCCGCTAACTCTGGATAATCCGAACCTTAATCCCACTCCTGATAATCACATTCTCCCTCCTCAGCTGTTTCCACTGTCACCCACCTCTGATGCTTCTCCTTCGTCCTCACTTTCTATAACTCCCTCTGTTGTTAAATCTGGAAGTCTCCATCCACCAGCATTCTTCAAAACACCCTTTTCCTTAATTCTATGTCCACCAATCTCCTCTAATCTTACTAGCACCTCCTTTAAATTCTTCTACCTTCTGGATTTATCTCTCCACTTCACTTCTCCACCGCCTCTGCTACACTACACTCTTCAGCCACCTCCTAGCTCCTGTCACAAATCTGTTCCTCCTGCCCAGCAAATGCAGTCCTTCCTCCACTCCAGCAGCCCACACACCGAACTGTGTGGTTTTGCTTTTCATAC
Organism: Ambystoma mexicanum; assembly: GCF_040938575.1. NCBI lineage: Eukaryota > Metazoa > Chordata > Amphibia > Caudata > Ambystomatidae > Ambystoma > Ambystoma mexicanum. Next base: position 107,584,529 of record NC_090940.1, on the reverse strand, counting down.
TGCGTTTGCTCCCCCCCGAAAATGGCATTCAGGTTGACAGTTTGCACTTGTGGCCTGTGGGGATGGCTAATCTGTGATTGGTTAAGGCTGCTCTCTCACTACTCTGCCTATGCCTTCCGGTTTGCTGTCTGTAGTCATCTTCCATATGAGCCTAAGAGGCAAATTCTACCCTACATTGGCTTTTCAGGGCTATGTTTGATACTTTGGAAAAAGAAGGAGGCTCTAAAATTGTTTTTTCTCCTTGGTTGTTGAGAAGGTAAGGGGGGTATAACGTCGCCAATCTTATGTTTGCAGACCACCTGTGTGCATTGGCCCAGTCTTTCCGCACCTCTCATGTCCATGTGATTGCGGGTCAACAAAATGTCTGGGTTTCCCATTATCCAACACGCAGGACTATGGGATATGTAGTCCTCCAGCTGTGTGGACACAACTGGGGTGGGATGGTCTGGGGGCATACCCTGTGGGACACTGTGGTCTCTCCCAAATCCACTGTTGTCCTTTCTAGATCCTGTCCAGTTGCTGCCTTTGACCAAGTGGGGAATTCTTGGAGTCATAGTGGTCTTGTTCCATCTTTCCCATGGTGGCCTGGCTATTTAAGGATAAGGTTCTATCCAGTGGAGCGGCTACTATCCAGGGCGCCATGTGACTGTGCCTTGATATGAGGAGGAGGTGCTGCAGAGGTGACTGGGATGGATTTAGAGTGACCCCGCTAGGCACTGCTGAATCCCAGCTGGGGACCTTGTCCTATCACCAATAAATAGAACTACCACCTGGATGTTATTGCTGGGTGTCCAGTTAAAGTTTCGAAATCAAAAGGATCGAATGCCAAAGGTGAGAGTGCATTCTACCGAAAACAAAAGGATCGAATTTTTTTTTTATGTATTTTTTTTTAATTTAGTATAGGTAAAAAAAAGGTGTTTTTTACACTAAAAACAGGGGATTGGCCACCCCCCCAAAAAAAACTTTAAAAATTCGATCCTTTTTTTCGGTCAAATTGACTCGACCCTTTTGTCATTCGACCCTTTTGAGTCGAAACTTTAACCTATAACCGTTATGCTGTTTTTCTGCGCTACTGCGGGGGGCTGACCTAGCCTGTAACTGCCCTGAGCCCTTTGTGAAGGGCCTTGTTTCACTCAGGCTATCGCCTTGGGCACATTACCAGCCCCGTCAGTCCCTTGCAGCGGCCTTTAATACTTAATTGTAACTATTTTATCACATTGCAATGTAATGTTATTTATTTTATGTTATATATTGGGAGAAAAATGTAAGATGTGAGCATTTTCCTCCCCCCTGCCCCCTCTGTTTCCCCTCCCCGGCCCCTCCCCTTCCTTCTCACATAAACTAGGCGAATTGAGCACTTTAATTTCTGACTTACAACCCTCCTGGGTGTGTTTCTGGCATGTTTCCTTACAGGGCTCTGTGGGTGAATTTTGGACACCACCTTTAATGAAGTAAGTGCACCCAGCGGTATACACCTTTTATTTATATAGTTGCTTGTATTATTTGACACTGATGTTATTTTACCCATGGTAATTTACACATATTCATTTTCTAGTCATTGTAGAACAGGAGACCAGTCCTAAAGAAAACTAGCCCTAGCTGGGTGATTAGTTGAAACTAGGAATTCAATTAGCGCTCATTAATTTCATGTATAGAAGACAATAATCTGAATTGTACATTCTCTCACCTAGTAGACCTCGATTACATATGTGTATTCATTACATATGGCTGTATTTCCTTTTAGAACTAATTGGTTGGCATGAAATCCACAACCACACAATAGACTGTCATTCAAGAAGAGCATCATTTATGAAGCCTGATTGAACAGTATAGGATAATTGTGTTAGCTACACTTGGTGTATTTTGCTTTCCTTTGCTCGCCATCTTGACACTTTTTCCACAACACTCTTCTTTTCTTTTCTTGTGTGTTCTGTGTTTCATTTAAGATGTGCATATCATGAGTTCTGTAACATGTATGTGTTGAAGCCAGCATTTTGCAGCGACATAGAATTATTAAATGATATATACTGATCATTTAAGAATATTTATTGACCCTCATTTCCACCGTGCTTTTGGATAGATGTGAGCAACCAGCCAGGCATACAAAATCAGCTTCCCCCTTAGTTTTCCAGAGGCATACAGCACGCCGCTTCCTACTGACCAAAAGTCAATTATCATTCAGGCATGGCTAGTGGCAAACACCCATTTTGAGGCATGCCTTTGAGAACATTCTTACATCTCGGATATAGAACGTTTGCATTGTAACTAAGGCTGCAAGAAAGTGATTCACAAACAGTGAGGGTCTCGTTTACAGTTATGGAGTTATGCAGATTTTCAGCTAGAAAGACTTTATGAGGTAATAACTGTTACTGCATGCAGTATTTTCAGAAATCCACCCAAGTTATGAGTATACTGCCTTGTTGGTAGCAACAGATGCAGATTTCCTGAACTACTGTGTGCAGTATTTCTCGAAATCCGCCTGCATTATTATTCTTTTCCTTTTAATCCACTTTCCTCTCATTTGGAAAATGTAATTCTTGACCTTTTTCCACACTGTATGGCAAAGACAGGGATCGAAATTAAGATTGGATAAGTAGGAGCTAAAAGCAGCTCCTGGGCATCCAGCAATAACTAGTGACCAGGAGCTACCACTGTGGAGCAAGGAGCTAATAAACAGCGTTCTGCAGACCTATCTTCCACATAAGATGCAAACATGCTTTTTGTCCCTTATTTATCACCCCCATGCTTTAAATGTCATAAAGGTGTGTCCTACAATTGATAGATTGTCTCAAAGGCAAAGTTAATTTAACATAGGCGTGGTTGTTTGTCATCAAGTGGCCTGGGGAGCCAAATGTAGCTCCTGGCAGCTGTTGGTGTCAAGATATTATACCAAATAGCTCCCAGCTCCCCTGAATTTCGAACCCTGAAAGGTGCTGAAAAAGGGAGCATCAGAGATACCTCCCTTCTCACACTCGTTGGATGTCCCCAAATAAAAATATAAGTCCTGCAGTGAAGGGGAATGTGTGTACTTCCCTTCCCTACAGGAACAAAAAAACTCCTGGGGTGTATTCACAATTTTTACTGTCAAAATTGGTGTTTTTTGGGTATTTGAAATGCCCAATCAGGCAGTATTTATGACATGCAATAATAATATAAATACCTACGCAGCAAATACCCAACACTTCATACTCAGGCAGAGCAGTGAAACAGGCAACATTTTCGAAATGAAGCCCTGAGAGGTTCCTTTTTATAATCTTGATTCAGTAACCAATATCTCTTCTTATTAATGTCTTTCTTAGCAATGTCCTCTAATTTAAGAACTGCATGCTCTTCTATTCGCCGTGTCCTAGATTAGATTAGGGATTTTTAATGCACATATCCTTACATAAACCGAGCAGTAAACTGCGTCTAGGTGCAGAAATTAAAATCCTTTGCTCACGTCTAGATGCAACCACAGAACATGTTAATCATTGAAACAAATACGTTTTCAGTTTTTTTCTCCAAAAACAAAAGATAATGGATGACATATATTCCGCAATTCGGCTGGAAACGCATTCCAAAGATAGGGACCTCTGATGGAAAAGAATTGATCCCCTGAGAAAGACTGTTGGATGGGGGGACAACCAACAGGTTTTTGCTAGAAGAGCGCAGAGTGCGAACTGGCTAATCGACCTTAATTTCTGAAGTCAGGTACTTCGGTGCGGTTCTTTGAATAAACCTGTAAATCAGATATAACAGTCTGAATTCAATTATTTTCCGTACTGGCAGCGAGTGCAGTTTTCTTCGATGCCTGGAGATGTGAGCTCTTCTTGGCAGATTGTACACCAATCTGACGTCAGCATTCTGGGCTACCTGGGGTCTGTGCAGTTGACAATCTGGGGCCCCAAGTAGCAGCGTGCCGCAGTAATCCAGTCTAGAATCTACCATAGTTCCCACGACCACAGCGCGGTCTGATTCAGAAACAAATGTCAGAATGAGTTTCAAAAGTCTCAGTTGGAAATAGACAGATTTAACCTCCTCTGAAACATGACCATTGCAGCCTAAAGATGCTTGCCAGATGCAACCTAACTTTTTTTACCAGACAAGAAAAGGATGTAGCTGAGTCAAAAATGGCCGGACAGGGAGTAGAGGCATGGTAGTTGTTAAGAAGATGTTTTGGACCAAATACTATAACCTCAGTTTTGGTGGGGTTAAGCTGAAGCTTACTCTCCACCATCCAATTTTTAATAGCATTCGCAGAGGCCAAAACGCGCTCTGTCGCTTCTGGTGCAGACTTTAGTCTAACATATATTTGTGTGTCATCTGCGTATGAATGATAGTTCAATTTGAACCGAGAGAAAATGTCCATCAATGGCCTAAGGTAAATATTAAACATTATCAGGGACAGTGATGAGCCCTGTGGAACTCCACATAATACCGGAAGGGCTTCAGAGTAGTGGCTCCAAGTTTGACTACATGAATCTGTTTTTTTAGGAAATAGGAGAACCACTTCAGGGCAGCCTCTGACACCTGGGAACCCCAGAAGTCTGGTCAATAATAGATCAAAGTCGCCCGTGTCAAAGGCCACCGACAAATCGAGCATGATCAACATGCTCATTTCGCCTACGTTAGCTGCCCTCAAGATGTCATCCCACACAGCCAATAGCACTGTCTCTGTCCCATGACCGGGCCTGAAACCAGACTGGAAGGTATCAAGAATGGAATATTCCTCCAGATGGCTCTGCAGCTGTGTGGTGAAAATCTTTTCAGTAATCTTTGCGGTCCATGGCAGGCTGCAATTGGACGAAAATTCGCTAGAACCTGATGATTCAAAAAAGATATTTTCAAACGAGGCGTAAGAACAGATTTCTTTAAATCTTGAGGTACACATCCCTGCGCTAACGATGCATTCACGAATTCCATCATAAAACAGCTAAGATGAAAAACATGTTGCACCGCAAGATAGGCTGGAATTGAGTCGTCATCATTTGTAGGTTTAAGTCTGTCCTAATTCCCATAGCACAGCATGGGAATTCCTGCGATAAAGGCTCAGCACAAAACCATTGGGCCATTCCAACCTTTATCGAAGATTCAGCCCAATCAATGAAATACTTGCAATAACAATAGAATTGTGTTGGTTGACGAGCAACCGCAAGACTGTCCCAAGTACATGTTCGGGGCACTCCCCCGCCCCAATCAATTGCTGGTTTCTGTAATTTAGAAAATATTGCAAATAACCACTCCCCACTGTTTGGAGTTATTTATTCACAAAGGCAGACATTTTCCAGTAAAAATGTGCAAACCCAAAACCTGTGTGCGCAACTTGGTTCTGGGGTGAATGGCTGCAGTGGGATATGAAGTGCATGTGTTTCTATGTGAATGTATTCTTCTGTAATTGATGGTTTCAGTTGTAAATCAAGGTTGATTTGCGACCTAGCCCCATGCCATCAGAAACACTTTCAGTTGTCTGGGCTTTCTAGCCAACAGGGCTTTGCATGTGTAACGCTCACCTGATTCCCGCAGAGGCGCCGGTCTTGACTGGGTAAATGCCGTATCTTCAAAGGTGATGTGTAACACACGGTTGGCTCTTTGGGCTGGACCTCTGTGCACTGTATGTCTGACTCGAAGAGTAAGATGTCTGCAGATAGAAAATATGGGATTAATGAACTGGGGTTATTGGGTGCCTCTCTCCTCTTCCCTTTCTCTTCTCCTGTAGAACCCCAAAGGTTAACGCCCTCACCTTAGGTAAGTGAACGCCGAGCTCTCCATCTGCCTCGGGGCAGGGTGCCGTAACCAGTTTCTTCACTGGATAAGGGTGCAGGCCTCTTGACCTCAGAGGACTGCTGTCCGTCGTTAACTGCACGAACGGTAAGTTCTGGGCACTTCAAATGTCTTAAAAGTCTTTTGTAATGATATCTCTTGTTTTGCAGGGTTCCGGCAATGGCGGATGGCGGGCTGATGAGAGTTGAGGATCGAACCCGCGTGAGGAATAGAAGCGCCTGGAAGCACGTAAGTAAGCGCTTGTAGCCTGCTTCACGATGCGCACTAACTGTCCCTTTTATCTTGCAGGTACAAGTTCGGAGCTTTAGAGAAGCTGAAGGGTGCTGGAATACCCACTGGATTCGGCGTGGGAAGGAGTAATGGCACGTGAGTAATAAAGTTGCCCAATGTCTTTAAACGCACCTTCTTTTGTCTTTCAGATGCGGGATGCAGCGCCAAAGGCCTCCGGAGCGTGCGAAGAGCTGGTAAGCTTTTGTCTTTCAGATGCCGGAATGCAGTGCGAAGACCTCCGGAGCATGAGAAGAGTAGGTAAGCCTTTGTCTTTCAGATGCCGGAATGCAGCGCGAGGCGTTGGTGACAGCCGATGGACCAGGTAAGAGATGCGCTGCCACTGAAGACCGTAGTGCTAACCTGTTCTTTCTTTGTCTTTACAGGTGCTGCTGAAGACTGGATTCCAGGATGGTAAGCCTTTATTCCCTTAGGCCCAGGATCAGAAGCAGAAGACACGATGAGCGTTCTGCTGCAGAGAATGCAAAATAACACAAAGCAAGATTCATCCATCGGGTGTGGTTTAAATAGCCTCCTGTAGTGCTTAGGTGTCTCCTTCCACAGCCACGCCTAGGTAAGAAAAGAGTTCCTGCTTTCCAGAAGAGTTCCAGTGTTCTGAACCTAGGGAGTGGCTCCTGCCCCACCCAACAGGAAAAGTAGTCCCAAACAGAAGAGGATCAGGGGTTCAACTGGCAGGTAAGTAAGCAGCATGGTCTGCTGCAGGTAAGTCCACCCAAGCATTATGAGCCCGGCGCTTCCAGCGCTGGGACTGGGCATCTTTATGAGCCTGGTGCCACTGGCGCCAGGACAGGGTCCAAAAGGTCCCAATTGGGACTGGCTGGCACTCGGAACCGGGGTTATGGGTCTGCTTCCAAGGGAGTCGGGCAAGTCCTGATCTTTTGGAAGCAGAGATCATGACAGCACCCCCCCTCAAGGCCCCTCCCAAACCGGGCTTCTCCGGGGGTTTGGGCTTGTTAGGAAATGTTCGATGAAATCTTTTGATTAGACGAGGCGCGTGGACATATTCTGCAGGTTCCCAGGATCTTTCTTGGGGACCGTAGCCTTTCCAGTCAATCAGGTAAAATAGTTTAGATTTGGAGATCTTGGAATCCAGGATGCTTTTGACTTCAAACTCGAGTTCTCCATCAACTAGAATAGGTTTTGGAGATGTAGTTAGTCGGGTTTGAGGTTGCACGGGTTTTAATAGAGAGACGTGGAAGACCGGATGTATCTTCATGTGAGGGGGCAAGTCCAACTTGACCGCTACTGGATTTACTATGGTAGTGATGGAATAGGGACCAAGGTATCTTGGGTTGAATGTGCGTGGTCCTTTTAGAGGTAGATATTTGGTGGATAACCAGACTTGATCTCCTACTTGATATTGGGGGGCTTCCTTCCGATGTTGGTCTGCTCCTTTCTTGTATTGTTCTTTAGCCCTTTGAAGGTGAGAAACGGCTTCCTTAAAGGCTTGGGTGATTGTAGAATGCAGGTGGTCTACTGCTGGTGTTCCAAGATCTTGGAGTGGATCCAACTCCGAGGTTTGAGGGTGACTACCGTATAAAAGAAAAAACGGGGTCTTCCCAGTTCCCGAGTGGACAGAGTTATTGTAGGCATATTCGGCTATCCAAAGGATATCTTTCCAAGTTTTTTCAGTTTGTTGTAGCATGCAGCACAAATACTGTTCCAGAGTTTGATTGGTCCTCTCGGTTTGTCCGTCGGTTTGAGGGTGGTGGCTGGTCGAAAGTCTCACATCAATTTGAGCCGACCGACAGCAACTTCGCCAAAAATGAGAAATAAATTGACTACCTCGATCCGAAATTAGAACTGAAGGAAAACCGTGCAGTCGGACGATGTTTTCGAGAAATTCTCGGGCCAGAGTTGCTGCTGTTGGTAAGCCTTTGAGTGGAATGAAATGCGCCATCTTGGAGAATAGGTCCACGATTACTAGGATCGTATTGTATCCGGAGCATGGAGGTAGATCGGTGATGAAGTCCATAGAAAGCGTATGCCAAGGGCGAGGCGGGATGTCAATAGGGCGTAAGAGGCCGGCTGGTTTTTCCTTTTGACTCTTGTTTTGGGTGCATACTCCACAGGACATTATAAAGTCTCTGATATCTTTTTTCCAAGACGGCCACCAGAAGTAGCGCTTGATCTTTTCAGAGGTCTTGGTCATACCGGGATGTCCTTCCATTAAAGAATCGTGATAACAAGAGATTACCTTTTTCTGTAAATCTGTGCTGGGCAGGTATAACCGTTCTTGGAAATATAATAGGTTGTCCTTCACAGTAAAGTCCTTTCCCTGCAGATGCCAATTCTGTATGTCTGCTGGAGGTACCAGTAGCCTGGCTTTATCCTTAACTTCCTCTATGGATTGTGTGGCGATTACACCTAGAATTCTTTGTTCGGGAATGATAGGTACAGGTTTAGGATTGATCAAATGTTCTTCCACTCCCATCCGACAAAGGGCATCAGCTTTACCGTTTTTTGTACCAGGTCGATAGGTAATTATGAAGTCAAACTCGGCAAAGAATAGTGCCCAACGGAGTTGCCTAGAGGATTGAGCTTTTGCGGTTTTCAAATATTGCAGGTTTCGGTGATCTGTAATCACAGTAACGGTGTGTCGGGCCCCCAGAAGATAATGCCGCCAAGCCTTAAAGGCGGACTTGATAGCTAGAAGTTCCTTATCAGTAATAGTGTAATTGATTTCAGGAGGCGAGAATTTGCGGGACCAAAATGCCACGGGATGCAACTGATTGGTTACTGGGTCCTTTTGTGATAGAACTGCCCCCATGGCAAGGCTCGAAGCATCAGTTTCAACGATGTAGGGGAGTTCTGGGCGAGGATGTTTTAAGATCGGTGCAGAGATAAATCTAGTCTTCAAATTCTGGAAAGCTTGTTCCGCCTCGGTAGACCATTCAAAACGTTTGTTTTTCTTTAACAAGGCGGTGATGGGCTGGACTATTCGAGAGAATTCGGGGATAAACCTGCGGTAAAAGTTAGCGAAGCCTAACATGCTTTGAACACCTTTTACGGAGGATGGCGATGGCCATTTGAGAATTGCATCGACCTTCTTTGAATCCATACGCACTCCGCTAGGTGATAATATGAATCCCAAGAATTCAACTTCAGTCACGTTGAAAACACATTTTTCCAACTTAGCGAAAAGTTTGTGTTGACGCAATCTCTCGAGGACCATTTTCACGTGTTTCCGATGTTCAGTTTCCGATGAAGAATAAACGAGGATGTCGTCAATGTAAACAACAACACACACATCTATGAGCTCTCTGAGGACATCGTTCATAAAATATTGAAAGGCGGCCGGGGCATTGCAAAGTCCGAAGGGCATGACCTGATATTCAAATAGCCCATACTTGGTGCGGAAGGCCGTCTTCCATTCATCGCCCTCTTTTACTCGTACCAAGTGGTAGGCTCCTCTAAGATCCAGCTTTGTATATATGCATGCTTTTCTGACTTGGTCCAGGAGTTCAGGGATCAAAGGTAACGGATATCTATTCTTAACGGTGATCTGGTTCAGGGCGCGATAATCTATACAAGTTCTAAGGTCCCCTTCTTTTTTTGGAACGAAGAACAAAGCTGAGGAAGCAGGGGACTTGGAAGGACGAATAAACCCATTCGCTAGGTATTGATCCAGGTATTGTCGGAGGTGAAGATTCTCAGGCTCGGTGAGGGCATAAATTCTACTACAAGGAGGAGTAGATCCAGGTATCAGGTCTATCTGGCAGTCATAAGACCTATGAGGAGGTAGAGAGTTAGCCTGATCCTTCCGGAAAACATCTTGGAATTCTAGGTATTCAGGAGGTAACTGGGGAGCCTCCGAGGAAATTGCTGCCAGTGCAACACCAGGTCGAGGGTGGCAAGTAGAGACACATTCTGGAAACTGAACCGTTCTTGCTCGCCAATCGATCTGAGGATTGTGCTTCTCTAACCAAGGAATTCCTAGAATAATCTGGAACTGAGGGGCCTTGATCACATCGAACACGATCTTCTCATGGTGTCCATCTTGACTTACTAGCGTCACTTCTTGGGTGGTATGCGTTACTGGTCCGGAGGCTATCTCCGTACCATCCACCGTAGTAATAACGTCCTTTACAGCCTTTGGACAAAGAGTCAGATTCATTCTCAAAACCATTTCATGATCCACATAATTGCCGATGGCACCGCTGTCGACGTAAGCTTCAATCGCATGTAATCGATCCGGATGTTCAGGGCTAATGAGGACCATAGGTATCACGAAATGCGAGGTCACTGAACTGGTTTTAACGCTCGGCAAGAGGACCTCTATTCTTGTCGGGCGAGGTCGTTTCCCTGTTCAGAGTTTGTGACCCTGGTAACTGCAGCTCCTACTGCCTTCTTGGCTGGTTTCACCGGACAGTCTCGAAGAAAGTGCCCCGAGTTTCCGCAATAGAGGCATAATTGCAGCTGTTTTCTCCTTTCCCGCTCCTTTTGTGTTAGTGGTCCTTTCAGGCCCCCTATTTGCATGGGTTCCCCGGAGTCTACTCCTTTGGTAGGAGTTGGTGGTTTGGAAAATACTCGAGCATCAAACTTGGAACGATCGGCCTTCCTGTTCTGCAGTCTGTGGTCAATTTGAACGACTAAGTCAATATAGTCCGAACAGTCTTGCGGAGGATTCACTACTTGGGCTAACACATCTTTGAGCTCTCCACGTAGACCTCTATAAAACAGTGTAATCCTTTTGTCCTCAGGCCATCGAGTTTCCACTATCAGTCTGTTGAAAGACGCAATATAAGCCAAAAGGTCTTGATTACACTGTCGCAATGAAAGGAGCTCATTGTCCAAGGCCTGCCCCTGTGAATGTCTTGCAAACAGTTTTTCCATACTGAGCTGAAAGGCTTGAAAATCATGGAGAACCGGATCATCTTGATTAACTAGAGGGATCGACCAGTCTGCCGCATTGCCACTAAGGTACGAAAGCACGAAAGCTACCTTAGCTTGATCAGTTGGAAAGGCTGCTGGCCGGCATAAGAAGTGCAACCGGCACTGATTAATAAATACTGCAAACCTCTTTGGGTCACCAGAAAATCGTTCGGGTGGAGCCAGAGGTACATTCCCAGGTAGGTTGATCTGCACTGGGTTCGTAGAGGATGTTGAAGGAAGATTTGCCCCTGATGCGGGTAACGGAGTTTGTCCGGCTTGTGAATGTAGCAATTGTCTAGCGAGATCGTCTGTTCGCTCCTTGGAAATAATCAGTTCCCTTCTTAGAGCATTCATTTCCTGACGGGCTGCATGCACTTCTGCTCTTAGTTCCCCAAGTAACTGGACTAGCTGGTCAGTATCCGAGATTTCCATAGCGCCTGGGTGGGAGTTTTGCGGTAGGCTTTGTGTTCTGTAACGCTCACCTGATTCCCGCAGAGGCGCCGGTCTTGACTGGGTGAATGCCGTATCTTCAAAGGTGATGTGTAACACACAGTTGGCTCTTTGGGCTGGACCTCTGTGCACTGTATGTCTGACTCGAAGAGTAAGATGTCTGCAGATAGAAAATATGGCATTAATGAACTGGGGTTATTGGGTGCCTCTCTCCTCTTCCCTTTCTCTTCTCCTGTAGAACCCCAAAGGTTAACGCCCTCACCTTAGGTAAGTGAACGCCGAGCTCTCCATCTGCCTCGGGGCAGGGTGCCGTAACCAGTTTCTTCACTGGATAAGGGTGCAGGCCTCTTGACCTCAGAGGACTGCTGTCCGTCGTTAACTGCACGAACGGTAAGTTCTGGGCACTGCAAATGTCTTAAAAGTCTTTTGTAATGATATCTCTTGTTTTGCAGGGTTCCGGCGATGGCGGATGGCGGGCTTATGAGAGTTGAGGATCGAACCCGCATGACGAATAGAAGCGCCTGGAAGCACGTAAGTAAGCGCTTGTAGCCTGCTTCACGATGCGCACTAACTGTCCCTTTTATCTTGCAGGTACAAGTTCGGAGCTTTAGAGAAGCTGAAGGGTGCTGGAATACCCACTGGATTCGGCGTGGGAAGGAGTAATGGCACGTGAGTAATAAAGTTGCCCAATGTCTTTAAACGCACCTTCTTTTGTCTTTCAGATGCGGGATGCAGCGCCAAAGGCCTCCGGAGCGTGCGAAGAGCTGGTAAGCTTTTGTCTTTCAGATGCCGGAATGCAGTGCGAAGACCTCCAGAGCATGCGAAGAGTAGGTAAGCCTTTGTCTTTCAGATGCCGGAATGCAGCGCGAGGCGTTGGTGACAGCCGATGGACCAGGTAAGAGATGCGCTGCCACTGAAGACCGTAGTGCTAACCTGTTCTTTCTTTGTCTTTACAGGTGCTGCTGAAGACTGGATTCCAGGATGGTAAGCCTTTGTTCCCTTAGGCCCAGGATCAGAAGCAGAAGACACGATGAGCGTTCTGCTGCAGAGAATGCAAAATAACACAAAGCAAGATTCATCCATCGGGTGTGGTTTAAATAGCCTCCTGTAGTGCTTAGGTGTCTCCTTCCACAGCCACGCCTAGGTAAGAAAAGAGTTCCTGCTTTCCAGAAGAGTTCCAGTGTTCTGAACCTAGGGAGTGGCTCCTGCCCCACCCAACAGGAAAAGTAGTCCCAAACAGAAGAGGATCAGGGGTTCAACTGGCAGGTAAGTAAGCAGCATGGTCTGCTGCAGGTAAGTCCACCCAAGCATTATGAGCCCGGCGCTTCCAGCGCTGGGACTGGGCATCTTTATGAGCCTGGTGCCACTGGCGCCAGGACAGGGTCCAAAAGGTCCCAATTGGGACTGGCTGGCACTCGGAACCGGGGTTATGGGTCTGCTTCCAAGGGAGTCGGGCAAGTCCTGATCTTTTGGAAGCAGAGATCATGACAGCATGCAGTAATAATGGTTTGGCTTATAAATGAAAAGTATTGGCCTACAAGTTCCAGCATGCAAAGTACTGTTGTCACAAAAGCCAGGAATGTATCAAGGCTACTCTGTAGACATTGAGCCACTTAACAACTCTGATGCTAACGTAGACGCATCACATGACATCAAATACCAATGGTTATTTGGGCAGACTGAAAATTGGAGATAAATTATTTTCCATGCGTGCAGGCAAGCAATTGACGATGTCACCAAAGGCGAATTAGTTGTATGGCGCGTTGTGGATTGTTATGCTTCATTGTCTTTTCTGTGGGGGTGTTTAGTGGGGAAGGATTAATGACCACAATCAGAAAAGAGCACCACAGTTGTTCCCTGTCATTTGTCATTGTGAATAACCCATCCAGTCCTGTTTTTTCTTATCGACCTAAGGCTTGTGCAGTAAGCACCCATATTTATACATCTCTTAGGATCACTGTGCACGTCTACATCCACCCTGACCCCGAGACCTGGCTAAGATTCCATAGAGGGATATGTGTCTCCAGACGACACTTGGACCCCAGAGGAACAACTGACGTTGCAGACGTTTTATCCTCACATCTTCACCTTGTGGCTATCCAAATCAGTATTTAACGGTCAATGTTACAAATATTTTAATATTAGGGTGAGTGTTGTGAAAAATTAAATGAGCACTAAGCCCCACTGTGCATTACTTTTATCAGTGATTCAAGCATATAAACCTTATATCAACGGACATATTTGTCAATATAAAGATCTTTGGTCACTCTTATCTTCCTAAAATGCTCTTTGATTTTATGCAAAGCAGGAAGTAACCATCATATCACGAGGTATTTTGAAAGAACAAAGAAGTGGAACAGACTGACCTTCTTGGAATGATAACCTATCAGTAAATAAATAATGTGTATGGCTATTCTAGGTTTTGCTAATGTAAATCGGTCAGTAAGATAAGTGTACTGTTCTCATTATGACTAAATACATACTGGAAGTGGTCATTATAAATTAAAATTGTGACAATTTAGAGTTAGCGTACAATGATGGTATAATTAAATAATGTCCTTTGTTAATAGCTGCTTGTGCAAAAAAAAAAAAAAAAACCCGTCCCCATCAAGATATCTGTTTTTTTATCTATTTGTGTTGGTGTTAGCAAATGGCTGGAGTGGCTCTTACAAAGCACACCTATCTAAGCAACCCTCGTCCACACAGAAAGATACAGAGTGAAACCGCGAGAGATAGCGAAAGTGCACAGCGAGTGTGAAAAAGAATGTTAGTACAATTAAATAATTTCCTTTTTAATAGCTGCTCTTGAAAACACTACACTTCCTCTCCACAAGATATCAGTTTCTTTTCTCTGATCATGCAGCTGTGAACAACAGCTGGGCTGGCTCTAGAAAATGTGCAGCTGACCACGCGACTCTTGCCCACCTAGAAAGCGAAAGAGATGCAGTGAGACCGAGAGAGAAGGAGGGAGCCAGAGAGAGAAGGGGAGAGACAGAGAGAGAAGGGGAGAGAGAGCTAGAATGGTGAATGAAATGCTGGGTGAAAAAATAGAACTAGGCGAGCTCTTTATGCCTGGCTCGGGAAACCGTGAACGCTGTGCAAACATTTCTCGGGAAAAACGTGACTTTCTTCATCATCAGTACTAACTCGGACATTTTAAATAGGGCTATGTCAAAAAGTCGAGTACCTTTTATCTTCTAAAAACAGGAAATGCTGTTGGCTTACAGAACATCCCCTCCCCTCGCCAGCCTTCCCAGCCAAGAAGAGCCCGCAGCCAGGTTTCCCAAGATCCACTTTTTCGCAGGCTGTGGGAGGGAGGATTAAGCGAACGGGAACTAGGCAATAATTTGCCAAGTTTACGGAATAGACAAAAGTAAACACAAAAGCCTCTCCACATTTCTCGTGACCCAAACATCTGCTAATTAACGAGCTCCTAAAACTGTCAGCTTTCTCATAGCAGGAATTAGCATTCAATACATGGAAACTAAAACAGTCGCTCGCTCGCATTTTATTTTCTGGTTTCAATGCTTTAGTTACCTAGGTTGAGCAGAGGCAAATGAGAAATAAATGAAACACCATTAAAAAAAAAGGCAAGAGAGGGAGATTGCTTTTATAAATGATGATTGACAGGTTAGAAATGTATTATACATGTATTATACAAAAACAGCTATTCGGCTCAAGAGGAAGACTCTTTTCAGCTATTTGGTATTAGGATAAATTGTAAAATATGTTATGTGGTGCACCACATTTGCAACCTGGTCCTTCTATTTGACTTTTGCATTTCCTATTACACATATGGTATTACATACATGTTTACAAATGTAGATAATTGTATGTTGTTTTTTTGCAGCATGCAGATGCCCAAAGTAATCTGGCCCTTTGCGAGGAAACGCAAATACATTACAAGTGGACGCTGATTAAAGAGACGTATTTTCAGTTGCCAGCAAAAGGATACTATATTCGGTTGGCTGCAAAGAGAATGTGGCAGAAAGTTCCGCAGTTTGAGCTGAGATTGTGGGAGAAGGTTCCGCAGTTTGAACTGAGAATGTGGCAGAAGGTTCCACAGTTTGAACAGAGAACGTGGCAGAAAGTTCCCCAGTTCGAACTGAGAACGTGGCAGAAGGTTCTGCAGTTTGAACTCAGAATGTGGCAAAAGGTTCCACAGTTGGAACTGAGAATGTGGCAAAAGGTTCCACAGTTGGAACTGAGAATGTGGCAAAAGGTTCTGCTGTCTTAGAAATCTGCAACTGCAGGGTTCGAAGTTGCCAGATCCCGGGAGCTATTTAGCTCCCTCTTGGAACCTAGAAGAGCCCAGTTAGCTGGACACCAACAGCTACCAGGAGCTACTTTTTGACTCCCTATGCCAACTCCTGCCATGCAAGCATATCTACTAACAGTATCTTTGTGGGTTTGGGAATGTGTACTAGGACACATGTAGGAGACATTTTTAAATCCTATTTGGTTCGATACAATAGACAAAGGATTAGAGTGTGGAAGTTAGATTTGCGACTGGCTGTGTACTAGCACTTTGTTCCCCAGAGGTATTGCCTGCTTACTGGAACATACTAGATACCCAGGGGCTGCTTGTAGCTCCTGCTCATCAAATCTTTATCCCAACCCCTGAATTTTATTGGTGAAGCCAAACACAAGGCTTGCCAGTGGCTAAACGTAGACTGAAGTAATATTGGGTCTTTGCCATAATAGGCTCGACGAAGTATGGCGAGAGGCTTGAATTTAGCTATATTGTACATATGCAGTCAAAGAAAGAACTGAACAGCTGGTCATGAGAAGCTAAGCCCCAATGGCCATACAGCAATGCACAGTGGCGTTTTGAATCATTTGCCGATCCACCGAGCCTAGAGACTCATATAGATATTTGTCAGACACATGGAGATGGATGAGCCATGCAGTATGCCATATTTTACATTGTTGGAGACCGAGAAGATGGTACAGTCACTGCCTTCCTACATTAATTCGGAAACTATCTCACCCAGTCCAGAGCGATGCCCCAGATCCCGGCGCAGGGCAGACAGTCCTGCAAGATGAAAATTCCATATCATTCAGGCCTAGCTCCTTGATTTTGGAATGGAAGGACGGTGTTCATTTTATATGCGTTCCTTTTGTGTGGGTTGTGGTGGCCCTGCTAGCTATTTGCATTGTATTTCCACATTGAGTCTCTACAAGCTCAAATGCAATTTACATATATGCACCACTTTCGCAAATAGAGTCTCAGGTACTCATGAGAGGACATAATGCATACTTTGAGGCAGACACAGATCTTCATGAGCCCCAGGACACATCAGTATTCTGGCAAAGCCACAAGATACCTTCCGCAGTATCAGGGCCCTCTTAAGCACTTTTGGGGCCCAGGGAAAAGACACCTTTGGGGGCCCCCTCCGCCTAACCAAAGGAATGAATGAATCCAGAATATCTGGTTGCGCCCCACTCGTTGTGATCATAACACATATCTTGATATGCTGTCTCTCAGTCATCAAAATAAGCATGGGTACTCCCTTTCATTACTTGCTGTAATCAGAATGTTGAACAAGTAGCATTTCAAGGCCAACATTAACAGTCCATGACTTCTGTTCTAGCATCAGTAGCAGCCACGAGGAAGGCATACCAGCCATAGCATAAATGCAGGACACAGTTTGCATGAAAAAGGTGCACATACTCAAGAATAAACAGAGGGCTAAGATTAGCTGCCTCTCTGAATGTAAGCATGCTCAAGCAGGGATACAGGAGACCAATTGGAAGCAAGGAGAAGGCTACACATACCACAGCACAGATAGTGGATGGCTATTAGAAGCTACCGGGAAGGTGTCCATATTCAGACAGACTGAGATTACAAGAGGGATATTGTTTTCACGTGGTGTTGCCATTATCGAGCAAAGAAACGAGCAGCTGTAGTGTGCTATAGACCAATGCTCACTATTATTATAGAGAAAGCAACACTATAGCCAGTGAACCCACGAGTGAGGCTGTTTTAGAGATCATACATTGAGAACGAAATCACTCTGAAGGGTGACAATTCTGATGCAATTATGACAGGTTAGGCAATCCAAGAGTAAATGAAATGCCCAGGACCACATATCGGTTGAGCAGTGAAGCTGGGATTTGTGCCCTCTCAGCAATGTATGCACTTTACCACTTTCCTTTCCAGTTCTTACCATGAACCTAAATAATCCCATTTTATATTACTGATTTGGAGAGCACACAAATCACATAACCCAATGTGTCCATTTTTACATACAAACCATGATAAGCATATCATGCAAAGTGGGAATGATTCTAGCTTCACTGTCTGCATCATCAAGGGAAGTACATAAGTACCAGGGTACTAATTGATGAGATCTTAAAATATTTCATCTGGGTTTCCATTTGTATTTCAAAGCTTTAAATATGCCAAAAACACATCAGAAACTGTTATTTATAAACATGCAGAGCAACCTTTGAATTGTACAAAAGGAAAAACTTTTGTGTCAAATAAGCAGACCTTAAAATATGATTTCCAGAGGCCTGTGATATCTGGTCCGCTCTCTTATGACTAGACCCCTTTCCACTCAAATGGCCTACATAAAAAGAAAGATCAGGTAATGGGCTAAACAATGCCACCAGAATGTGAGAAGGCAAACCTTTCCACAGATTACAGCACAGTAATGTGAGTGATATAAAATTCGCTCCGGATCGCTACATAGTCTGTTCGGAAAGCCAGGATACAAGCATGAACGCTGTGGTTCCACACTCTTGAATTTGGCTACCTAATCACCTCTCAGACTAACACTTATGCCCTTCGTTAGAGGTGGCTGCCTAGGGTTTATCTGAACAAACCAATTTCTAGACCTTCACCATACTAATGCTATGTTCGTTTTTTTATATCAACCACTATCTGATGCAGGCACGTTGCAGATAATAGCACTTGTTGTGCTACAAAACAAAGTACATAGACATGCAGGTTTATCAACTTCAGACATAGGAAAGGCTGGCCTGACCTTGCTGTAATTCGGCATTCATCACCTTGCCTATAAACACAGATTTCTGCAATGAGTGCTTAACACACTGAGCTATCCTCTGATCCATTGCAGCATTTATTTATTTCATTTCTTAAGCACACAAACACCACTGAGGCATTGAGACACTTACATTTATCAATATGCATTTCAACGTTGGTTATTGCACATGATCAATATAATCCCCACAAAAAGGTGAGAATGCTACAATACTTGTGCTGTAATTCACGCAGACACACTCTATACTACAGTGAACACAGAAAGTACTTGTCAACAACAGAGAAGCAATCATTTTAGCCTTTAGAGCCTCGGCAGCACATCAAACAGTACACCATAAAATATCCTGACGTGTGCTATTAAGTTTGGTAAAACATGTGAACTGATTTCTTAAACTCAGACAGCACTGTGTGGCCCCCTCCAAGGTGGGGACCTGGGGAAAGTGCCCCTTTTGCCCTCCCATAAAAACGTCTCTGCGCAGCATTTCCAAACATGCTGTGAGGGGCCAGATATGAAAGACGAACACAAAGTTGTCATGTTTTAAGTTAAAGACTTTTATTGAACTTAAATGGGTTGGGAAAATGCCTCTCTGACCATATTCTAAAGAGGAGTTTCTCTACATAAAACCAAAAAAGAACAAAAGGACCTGTCCTTGTGCCAGGACTTCTCTTGCATTCACAATTGCCTGGTTTATGCTTGCCAGGACCTCTCTTGCATTATAGTTCCTCTTTACATTCAAGTAGCATATACCTTTCGTAGCCTGGTATTTGTACTTGTTTCACAGTTCTTCCAAGCTTTCCCCCATATTTGCATTCACTTATTGGGGTTCGAATTGGCACTCTGGCTTTTAATTCAGAAGTAATCTTCGTATTGATTCACTTTCCGTAATTTAACAATGTTCAAATTCCCTTTGGTGCGTTCGCCAAAACGCCCTGGGTCCCCACTCTGCTCGGGCTGACTCACCGGCTTTCTGCAGCATTTTCAGCATTTCTTCCTTGCGCTAATACAGCATTCCGTTGCCACTTGCTTCCCACTCCAGGCAGCTCTGATGTCTCTCCAGCCACTCTGGCGGCTTCGCTCCTGCACGCCGGCTTCTCTTCCGCAGGCTGCTTCGCTTGGCTGCCGAATGCGCAAGAACCCTCTTGCGGTTCCTGGAGTCTCCACAGCATGCCTTGCTCGCACCACATTGTTTTCCTTCTTGGTTTCGCCACACTGGCTCGCATCTCCAGCTTCTGCACACCTACCCATGCCTCCAGCTTCTACACACCGGCTCGTGCCTCCAGCCTCCGTCAGCCTTCATGGGAGATGCCATGCCTTCCTGTGATCTCCCTCTCACAGTCCGGGCTCCATTTTTAAAGGTCCCATGCACAGATGTTTTCATCCAACAACTAGCAGGTTCATTAGGCTTGACGGTCCTGCTTCGCGGCATCAATTTCTTCATCCTAGAAACACTTGTGTACACGTGCGTTATAAAGGCCATATCATATCATATCCTCCTCTTCTCAGTACTTAGGTGGTTGTGGGAATTGAAGTCCACTGATATTAAATGATGACTTAGGTGGTTGTGGGAATTGAAGTTCCTTGATGATTTGGGATGCATATCTCTTTCTTAATGATTCCATGTGGGAAATCAGTGGTGCTGGAAAAAGGTTTCTTTACATTCCCCATGGGGGAACAGATGCATGGTAATAGGCCATTAGGGTATTGGGTAAGAGGAGGTGGATCTCGGATTCTGCCCACCGGCCAGCTGGAGTCTCCCAAGGCTCTGTCCTAGACCTACTGCTCTTCACTCTCTGTACCTCCTTTCTTGGTAAACTCATTTCCTCCTTTAGTTTCACCCCCTTCTCTTATTCTACTTTTACCCCACATCTCACCTCACATCGCTGTCTCTCAGCTCTCCGACACTGGATGGCGCTACCCCCCTTCAACTCCTTAATGTCTTTCTCCCCTTATATCCTATTGCCATTCACCAAGGCCTGCAACCTGGAGGTCCTCTAAAATCACCACTTTATAACCTTTACTGCTACGGCTGCTAGACTCAATCTCCAGAACATAAGAAAAATGTGCCACATTCTAGCAACTGCTCAAATAAAAGTCTTATCTAACTCTTGTACTCAAATATTGCATAAGCCTGATCCTTGGGCTACCAATCTTCCCTTTTGCTCGCAACTAAATGAAAAACGACTTATTTGCACAATTTACAACCTGCCAGTTCCTCTCTTATCCCTGCTCATTCTGGCTAACTCCAATGCACCCAGGTCCTTTTCTCATTTTTTCACAAACATTTAAACTCTATCCATGTCCTCGCCCTTCCTTATTTTGTTATCGCCAGCTACTCCTCTACTGCTTCCCCTTAGCTCCAGCACAGTACTCAATATCTCTGACCGATCGATAATGCCATTTGTGATGCCATCTTTGATGTCCTTTGTGTTAGTCTACGCAGTGAATGACAGTGGTGCGATTTATAGTTGCATAGCTTACCATAGCTGGTAAATTTCTTTGGTTTTTCGATTTTACCTTGCAACCATAGGTTTTCAACTCATTTCATAGGTTTTTATTCATGCAACTTAACCATAACGTCCCTTTAACAAAATTATTTCACTGATTTTGAGTGGTTTTTATCAGTGAAAATGTTTCATGATGTTAAAGCACTGTATATAAGTGATTAATAATTCCTCTTTATACATATGAAAGGGCCATAAACCTCCTTTAACAAACATATTTTTTGCACGCGTACTGAGGTGTACTGGGGCTGCATGTCATGGTTGAATTACCTAGGGCATGAGGCTCGAACCTGACTACGGCGTCACCAAACCACCCTCGTTATCCATTGTACCTAGCCTGCAACCTTGCCCAGTCTCCACTATACCCTCATAATGTGACCAATGGCCAGTGTTCATGGCTTCCAGCCATGGCCAGAGCCCACAATCCATGGGTACTGGACTCCGGACATGCCGCAGTCCCCAATAAGCAAATCAAAGAACACATTTGACCTTGCCGGGGAGCAGGCCCACTGCCCAAGCACCAAAGTTATATCGCAATTTCTTGTACTTACATCTTGATACTGGAGAAAATAAAACACAGAACAGATTTGCAAAAGCATGAATTCAGGTCCTTCCTTACGCTCCTCACGCAGGTTTGCTGCAAACCCGTCCAGCATTTTGGGCTGTAGCCGCAAGCAGATTTTTGTTTACGATTCATGCCTTTCCTGATTTTGAAATGTTTGGGGACCCCCATACACTTTTGCCCCCTCTAGACAAAATCCCTTCAAACTTTGCACAAACATTCAAAGTTGTGTCTATGATCGTTTTGCAAATCTTTGTGTAGATCCGTCAAACAGCACGAATGTTATAAGCCATCCAAAAATGTTAGTACCCCCCTCTAATTTTGCACCTTCTTGACGAAACGGCACTAAACCTTCGAACAACATTCAAATTTGGGTTTATATTTTTATTGCAGAAATTTCACACAGTTTTATTGAACAGCGCCAACGTTATAAGCCGTCTAATAGCTGCTCTTCACTGACCATGTAATGCACACATATGCAGGGATGTCCATAAACATTTGTCAAGTTCGCAAACATCACAGCACTGTCCCCGAATATCTGGGATGTTTGCCGACATCGGAGAAGAAAAAACACCTGATTTTTTGGGACTTTTTTTGGACATATCCCATCCCATCCTCATCACCCCTCACCTCCGCAGAGATTGTTTCATTTGTTTGAAATGTGTAATGTTGTGTTTTTCAATATGTTTTTATTGCGATGTTCATGGACTATGGGGGCAGTTCACAAATCCAACATGGCGTCGGTTTCAAATGTTCTGCCTCACCTCACATTTCCTAATTGACCAATTAGCTGCTGCCTACTATGTCGATGAATGTTATGCAGCTCCCTGATTGGCTCAGAGGTGCCAGCGGACACCGAATCAGGAAGTCATTCCACTGACCGGACAGAGATTTCACAACATTTTTTACCTACTTTTTGGGGCCTTTCTCTAACACCTACTGGACAGATTAACACCAAATTTGCATAAGCAGGCTTTTGGGACCGGGTCACCGCTCCGTGCACAAGTTTGGTGCAAATCCATCCTGCAGTTTGGGCTGTAGCCACAGGCAACATTTTTTTCCATTCATGTCTAACCAGATTTTAAATGTTTTGGGACGACTCCTATTACTTTTCCCCCCCTGACGAAACTGCACCAAACTTTGTAAATACATTCAGAGTTGGTCTATAATACCCTTGCATATTTTCATGCAATTCATCAAATGGCGCCAAAGTTATAGGCCGCCCAAAAACAGCTCTTCCTATAGGAACTGCAACTTAACCATAACTACAGGGTCGCTATCCCAGACCCTGTAATATATACATATATTGCCCATTAGGGTCAGTGATATAGCTTTGTGAGTCAAGCATTTGTCCTGACATTTGAGTGCCCCTCGAAGTCTGGGCTTTGAACAACAGGACGTAGGTGGGTGTTCGCTACCCTTTATTCTTCTAAGCTCTATAAATTTAGTGCGGCTCAATGTCATTTAAACAGTAAATTGTACATAGCAGACCACTTATGTTATGTGAAAGGTTCTTATACCGCGCACTGTTGCCTCCTGGCACTCTGGCAGATCCGTAAAGCAAGGAGGGAGGCAGGTAAATTAGTACAACTGAGCGGGGAAAAAATAGCAAAAAGGTTGTGATGTGCTGTTGACACCGTTCACTGAGCATAGGTGTGTTTTTCGGTTAGTAGCTGCCATGTGGTGTTGGGTGAGACTATGGCCCTCATTACATGGTTGCTGGTAAGAGCCGCCGGTAGGCAGCAGGTTACCGGAACCCCTGTAACACCGTTTCTGCTGCCTTACATCCCAGTGCCACCGGGATCATGACAGGCAGCGGAACGGTAGATCCCCATTCCCGTGGAGTCCCACAGGACTCCACGGGAATGGGCTCACTGAAGCACGGGCACGTTGTGAATGGTACCAGTGCTTCAGTGAAAACCCTGCCAGTAGGGGCCTGAACTCCCGGCAGGTCAGGTCTGCTGGGAGATCCGGACCCCTACCGGCAAACTCACAGTTTGGCGGTCTGGAAAGGGTGCCAGTATGTTGCTACCAGCACCCTTGTTTCCGGACTGCCAAACATGTAATGAGGCCCTATGTGTGGTTTGTTTCGTTGTTGTGGTGTGGTGAAATGCATGCAATGTTGTGCTGTAGAGGTATGAAGTGTGAGTTTTTTAGTACAGTTAGTTAGTGGCAGTACCTTTCCTAGCCCTGCTGTTCTGACTAAATGCGGCCCACATCCCTTCTCCCGCCATAGATTCTGGTGTGCAGCAATTACCACCCCCACGAGTTCATCCACGGGTGATTTGTGCCCTGTGCCCTGTGGTCCGCCATGCAAGATATGGCCCACTAGCACAAATAGACAAAATACGAGATGATGCTCCCCAACACAGATGGGCCAAATGGAAGACCTGGCTCACACAATGGTCTAAATGCGAGATACTGCTCCCGACCCCCCCCCCCCTGACACAGGTGGGCCAAATGTAAGACATGGCTCACCACAACAAGTGGGCTAAATGCGAGACACAGGTCACCAACACAGATGGGCTAAATGCGAGATATGGCTCACTAACACAGTTGGGCTAAATGCGAGATATGGCTCACTAACACAGATGGGCTAAATGCAAGATGTGACAGAATGACATAAATTATCTATTTTCTAGTAGTAATAAGAGTGATGGGGCTTTACTGGAGTACAGCAATGGCTGTACTCCCCGACCAGACCACATTTACCTTAACAGTCGCTGCTGATTGACTGCCGCAGGCTTCTCGGGTGAACACATGCAAACCCGGACTGGCGCTGCTTCTTCGGGAGTTGCTCTTTGCCTTGTGGCCCTTTGCCAAGAGCTGCCCCGGGCAGAGGCTGCCCAGGCACCACCGTTGATATGTAGCTTTCTGGTCCTATGGAGCAATCAGGACGTGGGTAGGGCAGGATAGGGACATTGTGGGGAGGGGGAAGGGTGAAAGGAGAGCGGCTGTGACCACAAGTGGGGCAAAATTAATTCAAATATGGCCTAAAATGGGGTCACTGCACCTCACCTGTGCGCTATGCAGCAGGAGCTGCTCACGCGGATTGAAACGAGGCAATGGCTGAGTCTCAGCAACAGGCCATCAGTATGGGCCTCCTGGTTCTAGGGACCAATCAGGACACGGGCAGGGTATTGGAATGGGTGAGGGTAGGGGATAACGGAGAGCAGCTGCGACCGCGAGGGGAGCATATTAAATTAAATATGGCCTTAAATGAGGTCACTGCACCTCACCTGTGGGCTATGATATGATAAGGCATTTATAACACGGTGGCCAGGTAACCAGTGCAGTTTCAGTTTCAGCCAGGAAATTCAGCAGGGGAGAGGAGGAGAGAAAGCAGAAGCAAAGAGAAAGGTTTTGAGGTGCTTCCGGAAACGGAGATGGTTCTCCTCAAGTTTCAGGGAGGCAGGGAGGCTGTTCCAGAGGGAGGCCCCAGCCAAAGACAGAGATCTACCACCAACTCGTTGCTTGGAGAAGCAACTGGCCCTGAGGGAGGTGGAGGCGGATGAGCAAAGAATTCGAGAAGGAAGATGTTTAGGAAGAGGGAGTTGAAGGTATTTAGGCCCCAGACCACAGAAGGCCTTGGGGACAATGCAGATGGTGTTGAACTTAATCCTTGCAGCCACTGGGAGCCAGTGCTGAGATTTCAGTCCTGGAGAGATACAATCCCTGGGCCTGAGGCCAAGGACAAGTCTTGCAGTCTTGTTCTGGATGAGTTGCAGAGGGCGGAGAGTAGAAGCAGGCAGATTTAGAAAGAGGCTGTTGCAATAATCCAGCCTAGAGAGAGCCAGAGCTCTGGAGACAGTGAGCTTCAGGGGGGCGAAGAGGCAAGGAAGAATACCTCTGAGGAGGTGCAGCTGATAGTGTGACTTCTTAGAGACGTCAGAGATTTGCGGAGAGAAGGAGAGTGTGGAGTCGAAGATGACCCTGAGGTTTTTTGCCACACAGGTGGGAGCAGGAAAAGAGCCAAGAGAGGCCGGCCAGAGAGTGACAGGAAAGGAGGGAGCGGGTGTGCCGATGAGGAGAATCTCAGTCTCACTGGCATTAAGGCTGAGATCATTGGCGGCACACCACTCCTGGATGGCGGACAGACAGTCAAGAGATGAGAGAGGGAGAAGAGGTGGCTGAAGGTATCTTGAAAATAAGCTGAGTGTCATCCGCGTAGCACTGGAAGTTGGGGCAGAAAGCGGCAATGCGGTAGGCAAGAAGTGACAGGTATTGGTTGAACAGCCAGGGAGAGAGGTTAGACCCCTGGGGAACACCACAGGTAGTGATGGAGATAGAGGAGAGGAAGGACCCAAGTTGGACCTGGGAGGGTCGATCAGAGAGGAAAGAAGTCAGCCATGCCAGGGCCTGACCGGTGATACCCAGGTTATCATGGAGACGGTTGAGCAGGATGGCATGGTTGACCGTGTCAAAGGCAGAGGAGAGATCAAGTAAGATGAGGACACAGGGGGTGTTGGAATCAAGGTTGGAGAGCAGGTCTTGACGGATGTTCAGGAGAGCAGTTTCCGTGCTTTTGGCAGCTCTGAAGCCAGACTGATGATCATGGAGACAACCAACAATTTCAGGGTGAAGATTGAGCTGGGAGATGGCCAGCTTTTCGAGGAGTTTGCCCAGGAAAGGAGTGATGGAGATTGGGCGATAGTTAGCCGGGCAGGACAGGTTGGCAGAGGGCTTCTTAAGAATAGGGTGCACAAGGGAGTTCTTCATGGGGGAGTGGAAGGGACAGGAGAGGTAGAGACTGCAGCAGGATTGGCCAGGTCAGCAGAGTTGTTATATGCAGCAGAGTCGCAGGCTTGGATGTGAGCTCTCTTCTTGGTGAGGACAGAGAGCCAGTAGTGCATTTGGAGCTGGCGGCAGGCCAGTTTGTCAGAGGGTGTACCAGAAGCATGCCATTTCCTCTCAGCCATCATGCAAAAGGTCCCCTGTCCCCTGCGTACATATTTGAATCTATCCCAACATGTAGTGTAAAACAAAAGTGTGGAAACAGGCGAAAACACATTTATATCTTTGTTTTGAAAAAAGGTTTAAAAGCCTCCCACAATTAACAAATGCCAGAGGCATTTACAAAGAATTCCTAGAGAGTCCACCTGCTTTTACCATGTGCTAAAAGTAGGTGAATTCTACAGGAACCCATTGGTTTAACATCAGCATGGAACATGCATGCTGACATTAAACCATTTGGTGTTTTGAGGCTAAGCAGGGTTGCATGACATACACAGTTAGTCCATTCTGTTCCCCTATTCCATCCCAAAACATAACAAAAATCCGCCAGACCAGAAAACAAGGGGTTAAGACAGATATAACACAAATATGCCTGTCTTAACACCTTGTTTTACAATTCAGCTACTTGCAAAATGACCCCCCAATGCCAGTAAATCGTGTAATAATAGCACTTTTTACAGCACATTAACCCAATAGTAATGCAGCATTATCTGCTATATCTAAAGAAAAGAGTTTTTTCCCGATTCAGGGTATTTTCTTGTTGTTTTGAGGCAGTGGGGGCACTGAATAGATTTACTGTGTCCGTCACGCATTCTGCTCCACTTTAAAGCAAAACCTGGTTTAACGTCAGCGTGACATTGTCATGCTGGTATTAAAAAATATATTGATTGGGAATCCGCCTGTCTTTTCCACCTAGTAAAAAGCACAGCGATTCATTGGAACCCAGTGGCAGGCAACCTTTACAATGCATCCGTATGGAGTCCGCCTGCTTTATGCTGGTGCATAATCCAGCGGGATCCATAGGAATTCCCAGCATTTGCGCAGCCTTGAACATCTATGCTGGCACAAATGCTGGGGCATTTGTATGATCGAGAGATAGGGAGTCGGCCGAAAAGCAAGTTTCGTACCATCCCTCCTGTCAGCCATACAAATGAGTGAAAATGGGGCGTGGCGTGAATGCAAGGCGTAAAATCCTTACGCAAGGCTTTTACTCATTCCATTTATTCTAAGCCTCCTGTAGAAAATGATCCCCTTTGTAAACGTCCACAATCTTTCACTTCAAGAGATTGTTTTCCACTTAGTGTTTCAGAAAAGTGCAATTAAGGTGTAAAGGCCATTTGGTTGTGGTTGAACAGTCCGTGCACATTAGCAACCAGGCCATGCCAAGTTGATCACGGGGTCAAGGAGAAAATCTACAAAATCTACAAACTGAAATAAAAGGCTCCCTTATAAACAAGTCTTACAATGTTATAAAAAAGCACATCATCTTTTAAACATCCAACCAGAGAAAGGAGCTGTACATTGCAATGAGAGGGAATTCTGAGAAAATGAATCTTGGCGAGTTTCCGTGACCCCAGGACTTTCTAATTAAAGCCACTTTGCCATCAAAAGCATTGTTTTGTGACTGGGGCTGATGGTTACCTCGGCCTCTGAGCAACAGTTGCCTTGTGAGCTTTCCATGATGTGCACACACCGTGATCAAGAAGGATGTGGTTCTCAACAAAATATGTGTACCCTGCGGAGAGAATCCAAGGTCCCAGTCGAAATGAACTCCCACTGAGCTTTGAAGGGCACCATGGCATACAAGGACCTAATCCAAACCAACTAACTGTCTCAATGTATATACAGCCCTGATGGTACAGGAACCTTATACAAACCCAATCACTGTTCGAAAGTATATAAGGATCGCATGGCTCACAAGGACCTAATCCAAACCAACATTTTGTTCGAGAGTATAGAAGGAGCACATGGCATCCAAGGACCTAATCCAACTCAACCCAATGATCCAGAGTACGAAAGGACCAATGGTGTACAGGGACCTAATCCAGACCAAACCACTATTCAAGAGCACAGAAGGACAAAATGAAAACCATTCCATTAATGACTCCCAGAGACAGCCTCACCCAATGTATTCCGGTAGGAGCACTCTGTTCATTGGTTGGAACCTCCACATATTCCCTAAAACACAGTGGCCCTCATTACGACCCTGGCGGAAAGGGGTTTACGCCGGCGTAAACCATGGCGCCCCTTTCCGCCTGAGTACGAGTTCCCGTAGCGCCATGGTGATTTTTACGCCTGCTTTTTGCAGGCGGAAAAATCCATGGCGCTACGGGACTTGTTGATAATTACGCCACCGTAATTTACGGTGGCGTAATTAACGCCTTCCCCACTCCCATTATACCCTATGGGGCAAAAATGGGAATGGGGAAGGGTAAATGGGGATTGGGGACTTACCGCCCCGCCAAGGTCGGAATGGGGCGGTAAGTCCGCCAACCACCATGGCGGAGTTGGCAGCTTAGCGCCATGGACCATGGTGCAAATTGCACCATGGTTCTCCGCCAGGGTCGTAATGAGGGCCAGTGTGTAACTACTACGTATTTAGGTTCATCATTGACAGACTAAGGGGATCTCAGGTCTCTCCGTAGTCGGCCAAGGATGACCATGATGTGTCAATGATATTTCCAATGGTTTTTAGGAGGATAGAAGGGACAGATGCCTCACAGCTTTGGGTGGCAAGTTGCGAGACCCTCTGCCCTTTGCAAGGGACTGATAACCAACCATTCCCTGTCCCGGGACAGTATTCAATTGCCTTCTGTCAAAATCAAGACCTTGGCCAGAACCTGGTGGCAGCACAGTCTGTGAAATTGCTTTGAACATTTTCATAGCTCACTTAGAACTCCCCTAGATAAATTCTTTAAATTTTATATATTAATACTAGAAGCACGGACTGCATGCTGATATTTATGCATATGGCGCAATAATGAGAGTAGCACAATCCAATGTATATTGAAAAGAATAGTGCATTGCGCCAAGTGTCAGTGTTGAACAAGGCTCAAATTAATTTCTGGAATTCGTTGCACCAGGGCTGTCATAATGAATTAATGATAGATAAACTGCCACGGTGAGTTATTGAGATATTTGGGAATGCTTCTTATCTACATCTGGCTCATAAATGATTAAAATAGGTAACATATAAAAATAGAGAGAGCGAGACAGAATACAAACTAACATGCATACATAGTCGCACCTGCCATAGCCAAAGGCATTACAGAGGGCAGATGTAAAAGCGTTTACTGTACTTATTTATACACAGCAAGAATTCAGATTACTTCTCCATTGTAGTTGGACGCTATGTGTGCGTGCAAGTCTTACATTTAGGGTACAATTTTGCAGTGCATCCACTTAAAAGAACAACAGTGAAGGATTTTTTTTTTATTCACTCAAAATGTGCAACTTTTTGGTTGATCAACTAAACCAGGGTGCAAAATTTGCACTCCCCACTAGCTAGGGATATATGACTCTAGGCGAATAAGAACGGCGTGCTGTGTGTATGTATAGAATTGAGGTGGCCAGTGACTTTTATATGGCCGGCTAGTAGCTTGCAACTTTGATTTTTGCACTCTGATACTAAACCAATCATAATCCCAGTAGTTTTAGATTTATTTAAAAAATGTTCTTCAGCCACCAGAGCGAACGTGTCAAAGATGTGCTCACCCTAGGGTTAGGTAATTAAGGCCTTGCCTGTGGAACAGTGGAAGAACTAGGGACGTGACCAAGTGGGAAACCCAAGCCCGCCCCCCTCCTCCGTGTCTCCTTTCAGATCCCAGTGCTCCCCCTGTAAGGTACTGAATTGGTACTGAACATTCACTCCTGTGGCATCAAAACCGGCCCCTGCCACTGCTGTGGAGCCAATACACTGGGCATACCTCGTAGAACTAGGAAATGGGGTTTCTCTCCCCAGGTCACGGGCTTGACAGATTGTGCAATCACCTTTAAATGTTATACAAATGACGGGAATGCTTTGTCAATTCCCTTTATATATTTCACTGCCAAAAGATGCACCAGATGGAAGACAAAAATGATTTGAGATTCACTGGCCTGAAGAAAGTCTCTCTTCGAAAGAGGGGAGGAGACAAAGACCGTAAACGGAGACAAATGGAATCTAAACTAATATGTAAAATGCGAAAGACGCAATTTGGACTGAACACTGATCACGAGATGGGGTCTTTTCTGTGAGAAACCCGTTTAGGAATGATGTTTACTTAACTATGTTCACTACACATCATTGCATTTAGAGGAGTCTAACACATAGCATTAGGACAATGAGAGATGCAACACCTTCATACACATTTTTGTTGACTCAGGGGATTTAAAATGTTTGGTCACAAGGATCAGTTTAACATGATACAAGGTGCTCAGTGCATATCTCATCAAATACTAGAGCATATCAATGATCACTCACTTAATATCAACAGACTAGCCACAAGAATACTCTAGAAACAGAGGTTTCCTATTTCACACAGCTAAGAATTCCAACTCTACTAATCTCTCATGTTCAAAGGCAAACTGGGCTAAGGAGGTGACAGGCCATCTCAAGTCCATACGTAGGACACTATAGACATTTATTATCAGTTAAAAGAGCAAGGAGCTCTTATAACTTTGATTACATTGGATACTATGTTCACAGAATTAGAGCACCCAGCAGAATCTGTAACTAGATACTTCTTAACAGTGCTACTGTAGCACCCTTTAGGTCAGTGCCATACAGGCAGAAGTGCACCAGGTGAAAAAGCACGTTCGGTTGGCTACCTTACACCTACGAGGTTTATTTTGAAATAGACAAGTAGGGCCGTAAGAGGTGATCATTCATGATTCTTAACTGAGTAGGATAATAAGCAGCACAACAATATGTAGTATACTTATTTTACATCTACAAGCACTAGAATGCTAACAATACACGCTCACAGAGAGCAAAATCACTGTCCAACATTGGAGCCGCTACGTTTGATGTCACGCGCACATCGCTTGAAGTTACCCGTATTTACACAATATTAGGAAATCCAATATGGTGCCCACAGGAACTATTGCACACCGAGCAGCATTGAGGCTATCTTAACTTTCCTGAACAAGGGGGTAAGGAATCTAAGGTATGACACAATTTATAATAGCACAAGGATGAGCTACTTAACTGTATTACATTGATTATCATAGATGTGAGCCAACACACAGACATATTTCAAATATAGGGTCACCTAATGACGTGCAAACGCATGTTGAAGATAATGATACTTTTGTCTGCTTCAAATCCAGATTGTATTCATAGATGAATGGCATTACTAAGTAGCCAGCAAATAAGAATGAGGCATTAGATTAAATCCACAATGCACTTTTTTGTAACATTACACTTTCAAGTACTAGCATTCTACAAGACAGCTCTTAGTTTGGTTTCCAAGTAAGGAGCCGCTACGTCATGCACACAACATGTGACGTTACCTATGTTTATATATATCAGTAAGATATCCAAAATGGCACCCGCGTAAAACTTCACATGCGGCGCGGCACAGATGCAATCCTACCCATTCTAACAAGAAGACAAGTTCCTTAGGGTAAGCCTTAAATGTTCTACACGTAGACTGTATTCATACATCAAGGGAATCATTAAGCAGTCATCAACTGAATACTTCTGCTATATTATGAGTGTGGGTGGAAGCACACAACCCAATTTGCTTAGGCCCACCAAAGGAGCCATTTGGAGACACATACACCTATCAGGAATAATACTTTAGAACATAATAAATATCCTTTCAGGTTTGAAGGGATTTATCCCATGTATCTTTGTTCGAGAGGCACACCTCCATTGCAAGCCAAAAAGATAACAAGGTGAGCATGTATGTGGTGTAACACAGAAACCAATCACTTAAATAGATGTTATTTCGAACGCTTGATCTGAGGGAGCCTAACAGTAGCCCCTAATCACCATGTTGCACAAATAGGCCCTAACACATGAAAAAATAAAATATTTATGGATGTGCATGTGAGTTTTGCACTTACTGACAATGAACACTAGATGTTATAAGGGTGAGCATGTGCGTGGCATTTATCCCGTATATCAATATGCATTGACTTATATTTCTCACCGCTCTCTCTCCCTAACAATCCTCCCCTTAACCAATCCCATGCCGTCCTTATGTGTTATAATGTTTTTTAATAATCTTTTCATTCTCGTCATTTCTTTTGGACAATATCTTGGACTCATCATGTATTTTTTATCTTTTACTCAACGTTGCTTGGCCTTATGAGGATGTTTCTGTTATGTATATCGCAATTTTCCCATAGTTTATTATTTCTTAACAACCTTCTGGTGTCTACAATATCTGACAATATTTCTATATATGATACACCATGGTTTTAATTGGATGGTGGTTTACATGTATCTTTATGACATTACATGTTTGTTATGCAAGCTTATGTGGTTGACACGACTAGCCCAGTTTTGAAAAAGACTCAAGCACGGTCGAAACACGTGTCAACATATGGGCTATTGAGATAATACAGCTAAATGGGCAGTAAAACCACAAGACTCCGATACGATTACTCAATAAGATACAAATCCAGACAACAACTGAGAGACTGGCGCCTTACAGAGCTACCAACTCAGAACCTCAACTTTAAATGCTTGCTTTAATTATGGGAGGGCTCTTGGCTTGACAAAGTGACCAGTTGCTTTTTGAAGGTTCGAAGCACAAAGGAAGTCAAAGTCTCTCTGATTCTTAAAAGGAGGGATCGAGAGAGAAAAGATATATAGCAAAGGAATTGCCCCACTGGAATGAAACAGTTTGTTGACAGGTACATACATGAATATTGTTATCAAAACAATTATTAATTTAATGTGCTAAATATAGAAAAAAAATATTAAATAAGAATATTCCTAGGATTCTCATAAATAGCACACGTTTTGGGAGAAGAGCTGCAAATGTACGTACCTGAAATTACAAATAATCTAAAAATACATTTGCCACCAGGTTCAACAGTCAACAAGTTGGCGGACCAACATTGAAGAAAAGACAAGTGCATACAGAAGTGAAGAATTCCCACAAGCACAGCTCCTCTATCCGGGGGACAAAGTACTTGTCTGTAACGTTGTGCGGAGGTGGCAGGAGCCAAGGTTCACTGGCCCTTATGAAGTTGTGTACGCGACACCCACAGCAGTGAAGATAAAAGAAAGGAGGGCATGGACTCATGTTTCCGACATCCACAAGGTCAACAACAGACTTCGGAAGGAGAAGGGAGAAACACAACTTGATGGGAAGTATTACCCAATTATTGATGACATTGTTTACAGCCATAAGACTTTACAGAAAGCCCAAAAAGTGGAAAAGGAGGTGGGCAGGACACAAGTGGGAAAAAATGGAAAAAAAATATGAACATGATGTGAAAACTATAAAGATAGAATAGTTTTGTCTCTTTCTTGTTTCTCTCTTCTTCTTCTGGCTTCCATCGTATAAAGAAAGTAGGGGTGTGCCCACCAACAAAGGAAAGGGGGCACGTACTAAGAGAAGTATGTTTAGCACTGAGAAGTTGTATGACTCCATTGGAGAGGAGGGAGACACGGCATCTGGAGACATATAGTACAACGAGATGAAAAGGGTGGGCTGAGAGAGCACTTATGGCAGTTGCTTTGTGTGCTCGCTAATCCTACACTTTACAGGGACACCAAACCAAATCTTGTCACAAGATGTAGCAGCAGAGACGGGGGAATGCCTGATGCACTTGTCCTTATGTAAAACTCGGGCCTGTTTTAGGGGTATACAGTAGAAGTGCAATGGATAGACGAAGGGGAGAAGGCATATCCAGATCATCAGATACAGTTTGAAAGCATGGCCAGGGAAGAGGCAACAAAGCGTGTAATATTGGAATATAGTAAGGAAGAGGCACAAAGGGCGGAACAATTGGCCACTACCCATAGGACAATATATTGTAAAAACTCAACAGGGCATGATATTCCGTGGTGCCACACCAGACCCCTGATGGGAATAGGGGGTTTGGTGGTTTACAATGGGAAGTGGGAACAGGGGATGATGCAGTGCCACGCAGAAGGGCTGGTGGGATATGATGAAGGGGTGGTAAAGAAAATAAAAAACAAATGGCTGGGAATATGGAATGTCAATGTACATGCTTTGACATGGATAGACAAAAAACACTGCCCAGTGTACATAAAGCCACTCACGCAACATTTCTTGTGCTTAAGACCAACAGGGACGAT
Organism: Ambystoma mexicanum; assembly: GCF_040938575.1. NCBI lineage: Eukaryota > Metazoa > Chordata > Amphibia > Caudata > Ambystomatidae > Ambystoma > Ambystoma mexicanum. Next base: position 107,550,086 of record NC_090940.1, on the reverse strand, counting down.
CGTACTAGGGATGTACACTGGCTGCTAGAAGACGATGAGCATCCTGGCATTGCAGAAAGGGACGGCAGCAGTGATGGATTACTGGTGTGCATGCAGATCCAAAGCATATGCCCAGCAGCCTCCAGACTGGGGAGGGGTGCGCGCACTTGTGACCCTCGACAACCCTGCATTGGTCGTGGCCAGGGCAGACCTGCTACCTTTCACCAAACTTCCTACATCACAGCAGGGGAAGAAGGAAAAAGAGCAGAAGGAGGTGAGAGACAAACAAAGGAAAGTGGTGAGAAAGAAAAGGAGCAGCAATTACATATCAGCCAAATCAGCACAGAGTTTGGACGCAATCCCACAGCACTTAAGACTTATTAACAAGGCATCTTTTTTTCTCACATTTCTACTACTTCCTGGGGTACAAGCAGCCGCAAATGCCAAATGGCTGCAGATTGTCGGCTATGAGGTGCTGCCATTGGCAAATGCGACCAAAAAAGGATTGAATGCAGTGCAGGACGACCTCTGTGCCTGGTGGCCCTCCAGAATCGATTTGTTCTTGATCTAATGACTGCAATGGAGAGCTGGGTCCGCCATAAGATTGGGAGCAGCCGCTGTACAACAATATCAGTCAACGATGCTGCCAATGGAACACTCATGGAAGCTGTTGAGGAGATACGTACACTACATGATAAAATGATAAAAGAAACATGATACCACCTCAGACAGTTGGCTGGGCTCACTATTTGCCTGGGTACCAGAGTGGCTAGCGACAATGTTCAAAATAATTGGCCCTGTGCTCGTCATAATGCTCGTTGCCTTCAGTGTCGGTCATTGATCATCAAGCAGTGTAATTGTTGCAAGGGAAATGTACGGTAGATGATGTCTGCTAATAAAATTGGTGATGAAGGTAGCGGATCAGAGAGGCAGCCTCCCAGGGTGAATGAGGGGGGACGGGGTGCAAGTGGTTTTTTGCAGTACCCACACCAAAGGCAGAAAACTATGATTCTTTTTGGGTAGCATATTCTCTAGATGGATGTGATTGCCTAATAATTGGGGACACACTGGATGGGTACGAGGAAGAAGGAGGGGACATGGACAGGATAACACGGCTATTGATGCCCAAGGAATAGAGTAAGGAAATGATGGGGAAGAAGGTGTTGATCGAAAGATCGATTGAAGGGGGGAATGCAACAAAGGTGCCGATTCAGAGCCAGACCGGTGGGCGCACCTACCAATTGTGGGAATAAGGGGGGTGGGCTGGGGCACCCATAAGGGGGGACTCAAGGGGGTCTCTGGAGTCTGTAGCCATCCCCAGGGACCTAGCATGGAGGGGAACAAGGGGGTAACATTCTGTATATAACATAATATGGACACATGGGAATTTGGCACATAGATGCGATGGAGGCAAAGCCACAGGTAAAGCACACTCCATGAGGGCGCCGCAGGTGGGCCTCATCCCGTAGGCCAATTATGAACACACAGTCCGTACACCATGGCTCAGGGAGGGGGGGGGAGCTGAATTCAGGCTGCTCGTCTCCAGCAGTCCGCAGTCGCTGGGAACAGCACTGGGTGATACAATCAAAGCCTGCGACCTAGTCCCATGGAAATTCCAGTGGAAGCTGGAGAAATCGGCCTAATTCAGAGATGCACTCGCACGGCACCAAGGCGGTTTCAAATTGCCCCTTGGCCAGCGGGTATGGGAACAAGGATGTGGAATGAAGGGGCGCTCTAAGAATAGCCAATCAGACGGTAAGTTTTGGTGTCCCTGAAACATAACAAACTCACATAGTGTCCACAATAGTGTTGGTGAAGGTTATCATCAGGCAGGTGCCGTGTGAATGTCTCCTTTCCCTCTAGTTCAGGGTGCCTTGCGTTTCTTCCATTCTGATGTTGGCCAATGGCAGACGAATAAAGATCCGGAGATCAGCACAATTATGTAATTACTAATTGCAAACTGTTTGTGGAGTGGAGCGGGTAGCAATGTGGTGCCACACTGGGAAGGTATGCGCCAAGAGAGGGCAGGATTGTTTACTCCAATCATGTCTAACATATGTCTAGCTATAGGGACAGGCATGATGTAGTCTAACCAGTCAGCTTCCTGAGAACTGAGAAGACGTGAATTTTGAAGTGCAACTGTTACTAACTGTATAAACAATGTATTAGCGGTATAAAAGTGCTGTCGGCTGTGAGCGAGATTGTCAGCTCTCATCAATCAGTTCTGTTCCACTGTGCTGTTTGATTTGTGCTCGCCCAACTGTAATAAACAGCGTTTCTTCTTGCCTGGTGTGCGTTCCTTTTTGGACTACTACTGGTAACTTATCTATTACAAGCCTTAGTGGACCCCTAATACAGTGCGTTGACTAAAGCCACTTAAGTTTCAGCTAACTGTGTCATTAGGATGAAAAAGCCCAGCCTTCATCAGGATGAAAAGGAACTGGAGGTAGCAAAGGAATGATTGCCTTCGGAAGGAATTGTCACGAGAAGTTTCTGTAATGGGAATTCAGAAAGAATTTCCTGAGTAAAGTCATCAAAAAATGTAACTGTGTCTGCTAAAACATTTTGAATATTCTGAAGTTACATGTTGTGCAAAGAATTAATCTTTAATAAGTTCCATATTGAAACTTTGCAGCCCCCAATTGATGCAGTGAGGGATTTTATGTCAGCACTCAATCTGTGTGTAAAAGCAAATAATGGATAATATGTCAAAGCACAGGGTCACAAAAAAAGAACTTTGAAGTGATGAGAAGAATAGGGTAGTATTGAGTTCTACAGCACCATCCCTAAAAGAGCTGTTCTGTTGTGACCCCCTTAATGAATCATTATGAAAATAAGAGAAACTCATGTATGCTCTTGGTACCACCCTGAGCAGAAAAAGCCACAGCGATTCAGCTTACCTGCTGTGATCTGAAACCCTTGGTAGTTGCTGGAACCATATTGGTGGCTGGCATGGACAGACGTCACCGTGCAGTTGACTGGCCATTTTGATCAGTGGGCAGAGTCAGGGGGGCCTCTGCAGCTGCTGATATGTGAATGGTGTGGTGGGTCAGAAGAAGGACACAGCCACTACATTTTTTACTGATGTTGATTAAATAATAAAGATAAGGCCTAGCTTTATCTATTACTATGTGGTTGTTCACTGCCTATTGTGAGAAACCTGAAGGCACTCTCACAACTACTCCCTTGGGATCCTGAGTTCAGGTGGCCAGGGAAGGGCCATCGCTTTTGGATCCCGACCCTGGGGGAAGACTAGCCAGGGAGGATCACCTGGACGGAGGATCCTTGGGATTGGGGAGAGGGTGCCAAAGTGCGAGACACAGTATCCCACATTTCCTGACATTGACTTACCCTATCCTCCCTCAACCTTTGTAGGATATTGCTGTCCATATCCTAATATTCCCCCTGAAACTACACAAAGTACTGAGACGAGGAATATGCCTCAAAGAGTAATACAGACCACCAATAGAAAACACCACTATAGTACTGGGACGAAGAAGAGGGAGTCTGAAGACTACAGAGCTGAAGGTCAGGCATGTCCCAGTAATTGGTCTAATTGGAATCTGCCAAACCAGGCACGTGAAGCACACCTGAAGACCCATGATTGGGTGCAGGTGTATAAAAGCGTGGTGTGGCGGCAGCAGCGGGGAGGAAGAAAGCAGCAGCGAAGCCAAGACGGACCATTGTGAACTGGAGGAGAGTGGAACCCAAGAATGCTGGAGAGTTGTAGAGCAGGGCGCTCTGCAGAAGCGTGGCGAGGGAGCCATTTCTCGAGGGAGCCAGGTGGGTCGGAGGAAGGAAGCAGTATGCAGTGGCGGCCCTTCCCGTTTGGTCCTGCAGTACTTGTTCCCCTGGGCAGAGGAGCCGACCTAGGAGTGCCTGAGGGGCACGTGGTGAGACCATGACCTCATTTCGTGAGAAGCCATGTGAGCGAAGCAGCCGCAACATCTAGTAATGCGACCAGTGAATTTCTGTGTGTGAAGAAACCCGGTACGACAGCAGTGAAAGAAGAGAAGATACATTGTGACAGAGTGGGCGTGTGCCGCAGGAATATTTGTGAACGTTGCAGAGCTGAAATAAAAATAAGAACAATCGAATGCTATGTTAACAATACAGCATGTTGAAACTGTAACAGAGAGAACGCGTATAGAAGATTTGTATGACTTTTGAGCAACTGAGAAAGACTGATATGTTAGTAATAGTATACCTTGAAACTGGGTATCGGAGTGGTCAGGTGCAGGAAATTGGCACCGTTTCGAAAGTCTCTGGATATCTGAGGAGGAATGAAATGTATCTCGAACACTACGAAGAAAGAGAAAGTATTTAAAAGCTGTCAGGCAAACGGCAGAAGGGGGACCAGCGAAGTGGGAGCGAAAAAGAGAACCTAAAAGCTGCAAACACCAGTGAAAGAAAAGACAGATTGAATATAAAGTTGACAAATTAAAGTACAGAGAATCGAGTAGTGCCAAGGAGGAAGCTTGGACAAATCTTCAAGCCAAAAGTATAACGCCCAGGCCCCTGGTTGCGTGACCTGTAATGGCTGGACCGTGCAGTCTGCGCCCAGACCAGAGAGCCCCAACCAAGTATATGGAATTTGCTGAAGAAAGCCTAAGTACAAGTGCCTGTTGAACTTTGCTGAACCAGTGTTTGAAGCTCGAGGAAGGGAACCCTGAGTCCTTTGGAACATTATTTTGTGAAGCTTGGGGAAGGGAACCCCGAGCTCTTTTGGAACTTTGTATCTTGAAATCAAGTGTGCTTTGGTGAAGCCACACTAAAGTCCTAAAAGAACAGTTGAAGCCTATATTTGTTGGACCTGTATCCTGACCTTGGGGAAGGAACTGGAGACTGCTCCAGACGTTATGTTGAACACTATTGAGTTAGAATAACCATGCACTCAATTGTTTGTACTAAATGTGAAGGCAAGCATAGGTTTTGACAAAGACGGACCTTAGATTTGGACTTACGGACATAGACTTTCCTTAGTTTCTTTAGGTAGGGAAATCCCCACCATAGCTATAGGGCAATAATAGGCATTACACCCATCCTGATAATCAATAAAACTCCTATTGTTGATTACACACTGTGTTGTCTGTGTCATCCCTTGATACCATGCCTGTCTCACACTATGTAAATAACGAAGGTGCTCGCCAGTCAGCCTCAAATGAATGAGTCGGCTGTCCAAAACTAGTTCTAACTGACCCTACCACTATTCGAACCAACTTAAAAAAGATCAGGAGAATGCATCCCATCTCCTGGTTGTATTATGGCAATGTCTCTTCTCTTCATGGTTCCTTTTTAGTAGGCTACACTTAAATAGTCTCTTGTCACTCACTGTATCAATCCTTTCCACTGTTTCACAATGTCTTTGGGTATTTCTCCCCCTTTTTGGATAGTTCTCAAATACTTCCCTTTTGGTATCTTTATTCATCGCTGATTCAGGTTACCATACTCGTTTGAGTTTGGTACCATACACCTTCTTAGCAGTGACATTTCTTCTTGGCTCCTAGGGTTCTCTCTCTCTTCAGGTGGTTTATTCTGAGTATCTCTTCCCTTAAGTGGTTCACTTGTCTATTCTTCCCAATCACAGAATTCTCTCCGATATTCTCCACTCTTTACTTCTTGACTTATGAACTATTGTCCCCTTTTCCCAGGGTATTTGTACCCTTGTGTTGGAGATCTCTCTTTCAACATTAACAGTTCCACTTTATCGACTTTAAACTCAATGTCTCATCAATTCTACTGGGACGGGTTTCTCCTGCTTCATAACGATTCACCCTACAGCCTCTGGGTTCTCCTGTTCTCCCTGTTACCTTAGATTTTGCAGGGGAACATCACTGGGCCTTGTACTGGGTCAAGTTCTCTATGTTTGCTTTGCTTCTCTGTCTTCTCGACTCCACCGGCGTCCCGCTCTCGGTCCTGTCTTTGCCCGGTATCATGTATGGCTGCGAATAATCAGATGTTTAGCTGTTTCCTACATGTTTTGGTTTAGTCATCGTTAGACAGGAGATCTGCCCATCACGAAAGGGTCGTGGTAAAGGCCACCACTGGGATTTGGATTCCTGTCTCCTTGGATTCTCACTGCATGTAACTGCTGGGCTTCCAGCCTATCGTTCTCCCATTCAGGTCACTTCTCAAAGTCAGAGGCTCTAAGAATCTCCTTGTCTCTACCTTTCACAGGTGTCACACCGTAAGGGGGCTTCCCGTGCTTACGCTTTCCTCTCTCTCTTGACTTCGCCTCTCATCGGTGTGTGTTCTTCTCTCTTCAGTTTACTCATCACAGTTTTATTAAGGTCTCTTATTAAATAGATGGATCCTCTTTCTTGTTCGCAAATGTATACTTTCGTTTTTTCCTTTGCCAAGTCCTTGGCTTCTATCGTGTTCTTCATCTCTGACAGTCCCATATATGCCACAATGGGAAATGGATTAGGGAGTTCCACACCAGAACGGGAGTCCTTGTCCCCTAAGGGAAAGGCTCCCACTTGGGGAGAAGGGCCTAACTCCATTGATTCGTTACAATGGGGTCCTTTATCAGGTACTGCCCATATGTATCAAGCGCTGCTTTCTGCCACCGTTTGTGCCATCACATAGCACTGTGAATAACTGATGTTAGTTTTGCACAATTGAAATGGTAATTAATTTATCAACCCTAGAAATATGAATGGTGGTTTTGCCCACACCAGCATTCGAGCCTGTGGCCTTCATGTTAGGCACAGATCAAAGCTGTTGTTTTTGTAATCCTCTGAGCTATGTGACTGTTGTTTATAAGACAAAGAATAGTATAAACGATGTTACAAAAGCCCAGAACCCCAATGGCTCTCCCGCAGATAATGACACTAATAGTTTTTCTCTATTCCCTAATCCCATAATGGAGAAACAGTTGGCTTTCCAGAAATGACAAACTTCACAATCAATGCTACAACCTACTGTGAAACACACTCAACCATCAGTTGAGTTAATAATCAATCAATATCCTGTTAGTGCCCAATACACTGAGTAGACAACCACAACCGACTAGCAGTCGCCGTGCCCTCTTGACATCCATGATAAATAAGTGAAGTGGCTCTGAATCACGGATTCCATCAGATGGGGGGGGGGGGTGCAGAACCTTCATCCAAATCTTCCCTCTACCGTTTCCTGACAAGCAGGTGCAGTTCCAAATGCCGGGTCTGCAGGTGAGCAGTGCACCTGCCTGTTATACTCTCTAAAATTAAGTAACTACTCCCAAGTAACAACAGAAAAACAGTAACAAATAGTAGATTGACAGGCAGGCGAATACACTACTAACTGCCAGGTCTCCAGGAAAGCAGCGTACCTGTCTGGTTTACTCTCTAAAATTAGGTAAACACAAGCACCAAAAAAACAGGGAGTAGCAGATACACGGGTGCCAGCTTGTTGTTGCCACAAAGAGGTCTTCTATTGTGTGTTCTGATCTGAAAAGGGCATATAAACATTTGTTTAAACTCTTTTCATTTCTGTTCATTACGGGGCACAAACAAAGAATGCAGTAAAAGGAAAATGCCTATGTTTTTCAAAATAAAATGTATTCTTATTTGCCTAACAATACCTACTTTGGACAAGCAGAATGGTTTACTTGCTGAAAACGCTTTTTACCCCAACTTCCAAGAGAAGAGAGAGTAAAATATTCCTGTCTCAACATCGTTGTCTGGAGCCCTGCCAAATATAATCAAAAAATATCTCAAACATCGTAGCTGGAGCCCTGCCAGGTACAATCAAAAAATGTACACGTCCACAAAGAACTCGCAGGATTTTAACAACATGCCAAACAAATCATCCGAGTCAAACTCTGCTCGACTGCGCAACTCTACTAAATCATACAGCTCGCTGCAAGCCCGTTCTCACCGCGAGAAAATGGCTGCCACGTACCCTCTGTCTAACCAACGGGCAGCTACACTAGCTGAGGTGAGAACAGACAACAAAAGAAAAATCTTCAAGATGTCATGGGGAAACAAAGAATTAACGGAGAAGTGTTAGTCAAAGAGAGAATGGCGAATACATTACGGGTATGTGCAAGGGCTTAGATCTTCCCACTGGCAGAGTCCTGAAGATTGACAAGAAAGTGTTAGATGCTGAAAATAGGCAAATAGTAAATAACATGGGCTGGAACCGCTTCCCATTGAGCAAGAGGAACGGTTGTAGAAATTCCGTACGGATACCCTGAGTGGACAGGAGTACGATCACTGTGGACAAAACCTACCTGGTAGGATACTTAACTGCAAGCTCAAGGTAATCCTCGTTCGGTCATATGACTTTAGCAGGAGATGTGAGCCGAGAGGAGCGCAAAAGGGTAAGTATATCATTCCGAGAGGTTTCATAAGAAATCCACAGAAATTACACACAGAATAAAATAATATATTTGTACTGTCCATAGAGGTTACTGTGGAAGCTGATGGCATTTTACTTTAGGTCCTTGGATGTACATAAGCCTCGGGCAGTGCTGAACGGCAGCCATCATCATGGCAATTAAGCTGGAGCGCTAGGAGCGGTGGCGCAGATAAAACACTGATTGGGTGGTAAACACACAAGTGCCAATAAGGCAGTGTATGGATGATGATGTAATTCAACGCCCGAGAGGCCAGTAGGGCCATTTACAAGCCCCACGATCAGTGGCTTAACGCAACAAATCACAGGTCGTGCTACACTCTGGGTAGGCCTAGATTATCACGCTTGCACAATACGCATGCAAGTGCTGCTGAAGGGGTATGCCGCACACAGTACTAGGAGAAAGATATAAATATGTGTTTTAATGCAATATATAGCATACTTTCTGAGAAAATGTGGCTAAAAAGCCAAAGTGTTTGCAATTGTTTTGTAGGGTAACACCAATCCAGTACATGCAAGTCACCAACAGTTCACAGAAACATTAATGTGTTGCTATTAAAAATGCCATGCCACATTGAAAAAATGTCCCACTTGCTGCACAATGTAGACCAGTGTGGACACGTTATAACATTACAGTAAAGCATGCCAGGCCACATTTAGACATACCTAGACTGGTTGCACAACAATGCCAGTCGAAGCAATAACACTCATCAAGAAGAGAGCACACATTGAAGCCTGGGTCTCTGCTGCCTCTAACAACACGGCCAAACTCTTTAAAATCTGCACAGAACTGGTCAATCCTGTTGCGGTCTCCACCTCTCCTGTTCCCTCCCAGGCCCACTGTATGGCTCTGGCCTTTCACTTCTCGGCTAAAACTCAGGACATTCTGTCCACTATCTCCTCTTCCGCTCCCTCTCTCGGCCCCCCTTTGGCCATCTCTACCTCTCCTCCTCCTTTCTCCTCTTTCTCTCTGACAACACCTGACAAGGTTTCTAGACAAGTCCGATTCATGAAAGTGTTGTCCAAACAGGTGCTCCCCTGCTCCTCCAGAACCATCAAGGACCATATTGACACCCTTGCTGCACCTTGGCCGATTTCTGTAATCCCTCTTTCACCACTGGAACGTTCCCCTCTCCCCTAAAGCACTGCCTTGTGCACCCACTCCTCAAGAAGCCGTCTGCCGATCCTACCTGTCTGGCAAACTATCGCCCAATCTCCATCACCCCATTCCTGGGCAAACTCTTGTAAATAAGATGGTCATCTCCCAGCTTACTCTCCACATTGAATCTGTTGGTTGTCTCCATGACCATCAGTCTGGCATCAGAGCTGCTGAGCTGCTAGAAACACGGAAACCTCTCTCCTGAACACCTGTGAAGATCTGCTCTCTAACCTTGATTCCAGCATTCCTTCTGTCCTAATCCTCCTTCATCTTTCCTCTACTTTCGACAAGTTAACCACGCCATCCTGATCAATCAACTACATGAGAACCCAGGCATCACAGATCAGGACCTGGAGTGGCTGACCTCCTTCCTCTTGGACTGCCCCTCCCAGGTCCAACTTGCTCCCTTCCTCTCCTCCACCTTTCTCTCTACCTGTGGAATTCCCCAGGGCTCTATCCTCTCACTCTGGTTTTTCAACCTCTACTTGGACCCTTTGTCCCATCTGATCTCTACCTTCTCTAACTTTAGGTGTCATGCGGATGGCACTCAGCTTTCCTTTCGGGCTCCTCTCATGCTCATTCCTGACTGTCTATCCGTGATTCAGGATTGATGCACCTCCAACGATATCTACCTTAGTGCCATTAAGATGGGATCCTTCTCATTGGGATCCCTGCCCCTGCTTTCCCTCTCTCACTCTGGCTGCCCTCCTTGGGCCCTCTTCCTTCACCTTCCTGCGAGGCAAAAAACCTTTTGTGTCATCTTCGACTCCACTCTCTCTCCTCGCATCTCGGACGTAGCCAAAAAGTCCCACTACCTACAAGCTGCTCCTCCTCAAAGGGACTCTTCCCTTTCTCACTTTCCCCCCAGAAGCTCACTGTCTCCAGAGCCCTGTTTCTCTCTAGGCTAGACTACTGCAACAGCCTCTTTCTCAAGCTACCTTCATCTACTCTCCACCCTCTGCAACTAATCCAGCACAGGACAGCAAGACTTATCCTTGGCCACAAGCGAAGAGATCATATCTCTACAGCCCTGGAATCTCTCCACTGGCTCCTGGTGGTTGCAAGAATCAACTTCAAGACCCTTTGCATTGTCCACAAGGCTTTCTGAGGTCGGGCCACACTACATCCAACACTCTCTTCCAAAATACCTTTTTTCTCGAGCCCTTCCCCCGGCTACCTCCAACTCTCCAAGGGCTAGACGCTTCTTCAGGCAGACAGTGGGGGGGGGGGGTAGATCTTTCTCCTCTGCAGATGCCGCCCTCTGGAATGGCCTCCCTGCCCCTTTCAAACTTTAGCGGACCACCTGATGTTCCGGAAGCAGCTCAAAACTTTCCTCTTCTCCTCTGCTTTCGCTCTCTCCCTCCTCTGCTGACCTACCTGTCTGCTGTACCGACTGGTTGCTTGGCTACCCTCAGAGTCTCACCGAGTCCAGGCTCTTTCTTGATCAGTCACCCTTGCACTGTCTCTGGCCTACCACGCACTTAGGGACTGTAACCTTACAGTCCATTGTTCTCCTTGCACTACCGAGAGCCGCACTGTCATGGCTGCCCTTACTGAGAGCATTACAGCCCTGTTTTCCCCTCCCTTCTTCCTTGCACTTCCCCCCTCCCTTTCCCCTTGCATTTCTCATTCTCGCACGATTTGAATGACACAAGGCCTAGTAAGATCATTTGTCTTGTCCACCCTCTATCTTCACTCCATTGCTTGTCGCGCCAAGAAACGCTTGTGTACAAGCGTGTTATAATAGACTTATATCATATAATTTTATCACAGATGCTCAAACAAATATAAAATGCTGCAGTAAGAAATGGCTAGACTGTCAGCATCCAAATGCCAATTTATCCAGGTAATTACACTTAGCAGGACTGCTTTATCAGAAACGCGCGGTTACAAAAAAGTCATACCAAACTGAGGAATAACTAGACTGGCTGCACCAAAATGCCTCTCTAGCCACTAACACCACTTATCATGCCTTCTTAGCCTGGACATGGACAACCATTATGATTTATCGCACAATCCCACCGCCTACACATCCCCTCTCCCTCCCATGCCCTACCCCATCCTGCAAAATCAGCTCCTTGGCCCAGAATTACCTTCACATCCCTCTTCCTTGTCCCAGAGCTTACGTTTGAGAATCCTTGCCTCATAGGTAAGTACTGGGATGAGGAAAATTGGGATTGGAAGTAATGAATATACAGGTAGCTAAGTCAGGCATTAACTCCATGTACTTCTACCTCAGCCCAGTGCTTGTTTATGAGGCATAATAGTGCCTCATACACAAGTACTGCCTCATACACAAGTACAGGGACAAGGAAGAATTGGGCTAGGAGTAATGACGATTACCAATAAGTAATTAAGGCATTAAACACAAGTAGGGGTTTCACAATATTCAGTTGACTGGGCTGCAGCACTCACCCCCAGAAACTTTGGGCTATGTTGACTCAACCTGGCTGATCTTCAGAGCAGTTGCCGGACAGAATAGGACACAGATGTTAAATGGCACCTGGTTTTCGCTGTTAACAATGGCCCAGCAGTTACTAACGTAAAGCATTTCACTGTTAGTACCTGCATTCAAATGCCAAATTGTTTAGGCAATTGAAATTGTGATGTGGTTTTAGTACTTTCATGCCAGGGAAGTGATTGGAAGGGTAGAAAGGGAACAGGAGACTGTTCATTCTCACAACAGTTCATAAGTGGGTGCTTTCACACTTAAAGGAGTTAACTGCTTGTAACATTGAAGCTGCACTAGAATAGTCTCATTAAAATGTGTAAAGAAGTTAGATGCCCCCACACAAATAAGTTTGCCTCCCCCACCACCCATGAAGTTAGCGCCTCTCCCAACATTTGAAGGATCAGCCCCCCGAAATGTAGGTTTTGTTGCGTCCCTGAACACAAGCACAAACACCATTCACCATGTACACGCATGCACACCCAGACATCCTTACATTTAAGTGTGCACTCTTTCACCATACAGGCACACCCAGGCAGCCATTCATACATTTAAATTTGCACCCTTTCACTATGCAGGCACACCCTGGCAGCCACCCATACATTTAAGTGTGGACCCTTTCACTGTAGACACACACACGCACACCCAGTCACCCATACATTTGTGTGCACCCTTTCACCATCCACTCACACAGGCAACCACCTCCACATTTAAGTATACACCCTTTCACAATACACACACGCACACGTCATCGGGTTGAGGGGAGCCCTATTACTTCAAAATGAAACTGGGCCTCAGTGTAAGTTTGCTGGTCCAGTAACAACGGTACCGGTAAGCTTGCCGGTACCGTTGTTACCAGACTGGCAAACTACGAGTTCTGCTCACGGGTGCCTTCACACCCGTCAGGTCTGACCTGGCGGGCGTGCCAGCACACGGGAGCAGAGCATGTCGGATGCACCAGCACCATTCTGAATGGTGCTGGTGCATCCGAGCTCCCCATTCCCATTGAGCCCTATGGGATCAAATGGGAATGGGGAGCATTTTTTCCAGTGCCCGCGAATGGGCAATTACTGAGTCCGGCGGCCCGTAATGAACCGGTAATTGCACATTCCCGGGTGGCGGAAAAATGCACAGGTTTGGCGGCAGCCTGACGGTTTTACCGGCAAGGCTACCACCAAACTTGTAATGAGGCTGATTGTTTCTTTTTGAAATCACTCTGACTTCATAAAGAAATTATTTCTGACCGAACCATAACGAAACTCATTTCTTTATGAAGGCAGAGTGACTTCAAAAATGAACTATTTCTTTTTTAAGTCATAGGGCTCCCCCACCCCATTACATGGAGGCCTCCAGCCTGGGGTCTTCCATGTCATGGGGTAGAGGAGCCCTCGGACTTCAAAAAGAAAGTTTCTTTTTGTAGTCAATCTGTCTTCATAAAGACATTATTTCTGTTATTTATGTAAAGCAAGTTTATTGTACAACCGTCTGGGGAGCAGCTAGATGGCTCTATTGAGCGAAACTAACCCACGTCTCACTGAACCACATACGTTGACACATTATATACACGTTTGCAACTGTTAAAACACTCCCATATATTTTATCACAATCCACCCCCCACGTGTGATTGGACAAAACCTCTCCAAAGAAATCACATCTATCTCCAATTCTTCCATTTTCATTGGCCACTTGTTATCTTAACTACCATTTTCAGATCACATTCATAGCACACCCCTTCTTGGGGTTCGTCCACGGTAGGTTGTGACATCATCAAACAGTTAAACATGTGTATGCAAACATACTTCATTACTAGTAACAACAGGCCTGAGCCCTTTAACGTAAAACAAAATTGCACATGGTTCGCGTACATACTTCAAGCGATATGAAAGAGGCTCAGTAAACAGGTTCTCTTTGAAATGACGACAGCCATCTCATCCGCCCCGGCTTACTAGCTCCATTGAAACACTCTAATCTAAATGACTACCATTTCCACATGCACGGCACAACTAGGAATACAAATGAAACTTCTAGGTATCGATCTCTATAGCCTCAAGCACCACTTCACCCCATGTTTTATTGCTGTTCAAACGAATGGTTGGGTCCCTCTGCAAACTTCAAGGCACTTAAGGAGATTACATCTCCGTCCTGCAGAACTATCAAGCCATAAACATTGTTTGCTGTTCGACAGCGGACTCTCTACTTGGTAAATAAATCATTGTTCCACCTTCAAACCTGCAGAACATTTTACCAGCAACCTGAAATTCACTACACAAACTACTGGCTGCAAAGTCTAAATGAATTTACGAAAGCTCAATACATACTGATTTATAAAATCTGTTTGTATGTTCCACAGTGTGCATGCATGTTTAATAAAAATGTTTAATAAATATTATCTCTCCTTTACAGTGGGTTCTTTAGGAAAGTCCCCCCTTTCCAGCGTGTGCCTTTAAGAAACTCCTCATTGCCCGCTTCTAGTCACTCCATAAACCCGAAATGGTGCATGGCTAATGACTATTCTGCCTTGGAAGAGCATTTCTCAGAGTCCCTTCCGTCGTTCACCTTATTATCCACAAACCCTCTTTTCCTGGGGGTTTCACAATTCCACAAACTCAATAGAGACGGCACCATGTTCTCATTCCCCTTAGCTTCCCTCCAGAACTCCTTACAAAACATAGTAAAATACTGTAAATAATACAATTAATATGCACATAATTTACCCAAAACACAGGTACTAATCACAGAAAATATTTTTCAAAAACAAGAAAACTGTCTCCAATACAAGAGTACAATCATCTCCTAATTCTCTTCTAATTGGCTATAACAGCACCACTAATTTTGGAACCAGGTGTCCTAGCAGTATCAGGCCATGATTGGCAAATCAGGCCCATATTAGGCTTTTACAGGTGTTCACAGCACACACTGAGCTGTACTGTTGACATTAATATTAGTGTCATTATTATTAGGAGCAATAATTTTTGTACTAATAGTTATAATAATGATGACTGATGTTAATAGGAAATTTTGGCCCTCATTACGAGTTTGCCGGTAGTTGGGTGGTAATTCCAACCAACTACCACCAAACCGAATGAGTGTTACCGCCCCTGCAGCGTTTTCCGCTGCATTACAAGTAGTGTTAGTTGGTGTAAGTCTCAATTTTTTGGAGTCCATAGGACTACATGGGGATTCCAGTGTTACCGCTGGTGGTAATTCAGTCGCCGGTAATTACACCAATTTTTGGCAGGGAGGAAGTTCAACCTCCATCTTTTTGTTGGACGTAAACCTATCTCCAAACTGACATCTCAGCGGTGCAGTAACACGGCTGAAACGGAATTACTGCTGCATTACCACCATTTTATCCTGCACTGCCAATCTCGTAAGGAGGCCCATTATTACTGTTATTTGCACAGGACCTGTGTCTACCATTGAAAATGAACTGTATTATTACCCTATATTATGTCCATTATTGTTATAATTAGTAATAGCAGTACTAGTGGGGGTAGTACTGTAATTATTACTTTGAGAGAAAACTGCTCATTCTCAGTGATGTAATTTCAAGAAAAGCAGAGGAGGAAGTGGTGTTACATGACTTTAGATCTGAGGTAAATATTGCAAGTTGCAAGCTACTATCCAGACACAAAAAGTCACTTGACACCTCAATTCTACACATAGCACAACATTTCTTACTCGCCAATAGTCAATTACTACTAGTCAATGGCTACTTGGGGAGTGCAAACTTTGAAGTCTGCTCTAGAACCCTCCCAATTATCATAGGACATTTGCTGCAATGCTGGACGATGGTATGTCTTTTTAACACTCTTTGGTGAAACCTCAAGGAACTGTGACTGAGAACAGGAGCAAACACTCTGCCACAATAAATAAGCAAAATCTGACAGGAAACATAATCTTAACAAGCACTTGTAATGCCAACAGTTTTAGCTTTTGGGTAGACATGTGAAAGGCACTTGCCAGGCACTGCAGTAATGGTACTAACTGGCCTTTAATGGTAGCAGCTGGAAAATAGTGCAAGTACCTGGGCATACAGTAGCAGTGTCTGGTCAATGCCTATCCTATACCTATACACAAGCCGAAACTGTTGGCTTTGCCAATGATTGCAGGTGTTAGGTGAACAACACGCATACTGCTTATAAATCAGGTGGCTGAAGGCAAACCTGGTTAAGACTTTTCTTTATTACACCAGAAGTGCACTTACAGCTCCAATTAAGCCATTAACTCTCCGAAGATTGCTTTGAAAAAACACTGGCAGGCCTTTTGAGTGCATGGTTTGATGTTAAGTGTTGCTAAAGCTAGTTCAAAGAGATCCCAGGAAGCGTGTGTTTTGGGCAGCGAGGAGCAGTAATTGGGCTGGAATGTCCATAAGGATTAGCATGGCCATGGTTAGTCAATGTGTGGGTAAATAAGCAAACAACACCTACAAGCATTGTGTGCCTCCTCATATGCCACCTCTCCCTAGCGGTACTCCAAAGCAATAGTTTTGGCTTATAGTCAAAACTAATAAAAAAGGTAAGCAGGCAAATTGGTAACCTCACAAGCAGGGTAGTTTCTAGACAACATTGCATTTAGAGCGAAACGCTAAAATGCACTTCCAACGCCTTGCTCTCAAAGGAAAAACCTCACACTACACTCCCCCTCCCCCAGTGCAACTTCATGAAGTCATTGCAATTCAGGTTTTATTGACTCATCATTAAAAGTAATGTGTAGACAACATATGCAACAATATATCAAGAAGGAATTCATTTTCATCATGTCATGTTCCTTTTAATTGTCGAATTTAATGTCCATTTCACTCCCAAGTTCTCCCATGCTTCTTGTTTATTTTTCACCCATCTCCCCATCTCTTGCCTTATCACTCCTTTCACCTCTGGATCCACCTAGCTGTAGATATTTCTTTCACGCTCCCTCTGCCGCTTTGTCTACTATCTGCTTCTTCGTCAATGTCTCCTGATCTTCACTTTGTTTCATTGTAGTAGTTTTCTTTCTTTTTCTCTTTATTTTTTTTTGTTATTTTTCCTCAACCTTGCGTCTTCATTTTTACTACGCTTGGGCCACATTACGAGTATGGCGGTAATTTGGTTGTAATTCTGCCAAATTACTGCCAAAACTGTTCACGATTCTCGCCACTTGGTCCTCTTCATTTACCACGGTATCACAAGGGGTGGTAACGCTTAGTAAGTCCCCATTTTTGGAGTCCAGAGGACTACATGGCGATTTCTTTACATATTTGTCATAGGCAGTATTACTGTGCAGTAAATCCGCCGAGCTTTGGAGGTAAAGTGGGGGATTTACCACCAGCAACAAGCTGGGTGTGAATTTGCCAATGTCCCTCTAAAAATAGGTGGATTTACTGTGCGGTAATACCGCTGACGGTAAATCTGCCACAACCTATCATTTCACGGTGCAGGAAAACTAGTGGTAATTCTGTTACTGCAGAAAAAGTGGCAGTAATGGAATTACCGCCACACTGCCAATCAGTGCTCTATATAAGATTTTGAAGTGGGAGTATTTTACTCCCTGTTTTTTAAAGTTGGGAGTAAAATGATTTTTTAGGGAGTAAAATCACATTCCCAATGGGAGCATTTCACAAGCAAGTAAACATTTTTTAATGTAAATCAGAAAGGTTTTTGTACTAAATATTTCTTTGCACCTAGTTATTCGTGCACATTAAAAAAAAAAATGTTTACCTCTTCAGATCAGGCACTAATAATAGTATTTTTCTCTTGCATTGTGCATACTTCTGGTCCAAGCATATCCATGGAGCTGGCTTTATGGGTGCAAGCAGGGACACAAGCTCCTAAATCTCTGTTTCCCATTTTATATTGGGAGTATTTGTACTCCCTATTATTTTTGGGGAGTACTTGCGTATTTTTAGGGAGTAAAAGTGACCAATACACCCCTTATCTGTAGGGCTGCCGTTAAACTTGTAATGAGATCCTTGGTCTTTTTGCCATTCACTCCTGTCTGTTTTTCTTTTACCTCGCCCGCTTTCTTTAGCACACTGTCATACTTTCTCTCACTTTACATGTTATTCCATTCAGCCGTACAGTCTCCCTTCCTCTTGACTCCCCTTTTTTTACTTTCTTTCACTCACCCTGATATTTCCTGTTTTGTTGCTAACCTCTTCCTTTATTTATCTCCCTCTTTCTGATGCTATCCTCCTCCTTTCTTTCCCTTTTCTGTTGCTAACCTCTTTTCTTTCCCTCATTTTGATGCTACCCTCCTCCTTTCTTTCTCCCCCTCTTTCTGTTGGTTACCTCATTTTACTCCTCACTTTCTGTTGCTAACATCATCCCTCTCACCGTTGCTGACTTCTTCCTCTAGGTTGGTAATCTTCTACTTTCTTTCTTCCCCTCTTTCTGTTACTAAGCTCTTTTCTTTCCCCGCACTTTGCTGCTAATCTCTTCCTTTCTTTCTCCCATTCTTTCTGTTGCTGACCTCCTCCTATTTCCTCTCTCATTAGAGCTCCCCTTCGAGGGTTAAAAAAGGTGCTAAAGGCATGCATAAAACGGTAGGCCTGTTTTAGCACCTTTTATTAGGCTCTGAGGAATTTACAATCTTTTTGCTGGCAGAGAGGGGGCATAGAATGGGAGTACTGTTTCCACCATGCTTTCCCGTTCCACATGCAAAAAAGGAATGGTTTTATGCCGGCTTTACATTTTTGTGCTGGCGTAAAAACCAGTGGAATCCGCCTGTTTTAGCACTTACTGAAAGTAGACGGATTCCATGGGAATTCATTGTAAATGCTGCCTGCAAGCATAACTTGTTGGTGCAATTTCACTTCTCTGCAGTGCTAAACGCAAAACAAATGTGTTAGTCTGGTACTACTAGGCTTGAAACATTTATTTAGCATTTCCTAGTACACATATCCAAAACAAAACGGAGGACGGGATGCTTGGGTACGGTTGTGTTAAAGTAGGTGGTCCCTTGTGTGCAATGTACACTTCAGGGATAATGGCCCCCACAGGGCGTCCTTATTTTTACTTCCATATTTATCTCTCCTTTCTGTGAAGTCATTAACTCATCTCTCTCCCTGTCTCTGCAACACCCCAGGCCTCCCCTCTGCGACATTAAAGGTGTGGCAGGCTGTGGGGGTCAGTGTGTTCTCAGCTATCCTCTATTTAAGCGACTAATTCACTTCAAGTCGCTGCAGTGCCCTGGGCGTTTGCCAGCTTTGCTCGTCCCTTAAAACGGCCCTGGTAGCAAGGGTTGCACAATGGCCAATATAAGCAGCAACACAGGGGTAGCAATTTCAATGCATGACTACTCCCCTCCCCCCAATAACCCTTATGTGACTACTGTGTAATGTGAATAATTAACTGCAGGGAGTTAGACTAGGGCCTATGGAGCTCTGACCTCCTGCCAGCACTTTACAAAAACATTTTTCAATGAGTCACATTGCAGGCAAATGTTATGTGTGGGTTTCAAATCAGCACGTGGGTATAGAGGAAGGCATTCAGACAGCAAGTACCAGGGAGGAATGCAAATGAAACCCAACTGTTTACACAGCTTACAACAATTACACATCCTGTTGTCCTTGAAGCACGGTCATCACTGCTTCCAGAAGGTTCAGGGACTTCCACAAAGGCCTTCAGAGAAGATCATTATGTCGCTGGGTCGCGCGGCAGGAAGGGGATCTGTGGGCTTCACCCTAAGGGTGGTTCCCAGATTATCTGAATAAAAGGTGCGACACTGCAGAGTATCCAAGGGTAGAAAATAGCAAAGAAACACAATTTCAAGTGATTTAGGATTGAGAAAGCTCAGTTAAGTGCTGGGATAAAGAGTATTAAAGTGTCATGGCAGACTGAGCCCAGAGGCCTTTTCCTGCCCTGGCTTTCTAGGGTGAATCTTTTTAGGGCCTCCCTGACGGTATTAGCACTGCTAATACCACCAAATGGATTGACCTGTAATTTACATTTCCGAGTCCCATAGACTTCGTTGACGTTTGGAGAAATTACCGCCAGAATTATTCCCAGCAAAGGTAACTCCTCCATTTTTTGGGGAGGAAATACCTCTATGAATGGGTTGGAGGTATTTCCTCTTAATGTTCCTCTAACTTGGCAAACAGAAAAAACAGGCAGCAGATCTGTAATCGCCACTTTCTCCACTTACCGCCAAACTTGTAGCAATGTATTTAGTTAACCTTTAATGAGCATTTTCTATTCCAGGACAAGTAGTACAGCGTTTGCATTAGTTAAAAAATTACTCTAAAACTGCTGGACAAGAGTAAAAGCAACTCCTGGAACGTGTTTTGTTCTAAGTAAATTGTTTCACAGGGTATAACTAGGTCTAGACATGGCTTAGAAGCAAGTTGGTGCACTGCACATGCTGCAGCATTAGAGGGCCGTTCAAATTGTGATATGCTACTAATTTACTAACTGCACCAATCTCTAAAACGCCAGCACTACAATCCGGCCAGGCACTATCAGTCAGAGAATTTGTAGAGGGGGTGGCTTAAATGGAAAAATGGAGGCAGCAATGCAGCAATACAACACTTTCAAAGAGACACTAATAACATTTCCTGGCCGGGCTTAAATCCTTTTCAAGCCAAGGGTTTGCACTCCTGCACAGAGCTGCAGTAGAATTAGACAGCAGCAACTCTCCAGCTTTGGGCTGGCATCCCAACAGTTGGAAAGTGCCCGCCTATCGACACAGGACAGGGCAGAGTACCACCCTCACATTCAGAAACGGCGCCAGCACATCCTCAATGCACTGTGAACTCTAGTCTAACTACAGCGCCTCAAGCAAGGCTTGGCCTGTGGGCTGTCCGCCCTTTCCTAGGCATAGTCCTTGTTTTTATATGTTATGATTATATGTTATACCTCATGTTAGCGCTATTATGCCTCCGGGCCAGTGCCATGCGCTTTATAAACATAAATAAACAATATTTTTAAAAAACTGCATTGCTTTGTATGACTGTAAAACATTTAATAGGAATGTGATTGCCACATCTATTAGGGTTGCAGGGGTGTACCCGGACTTTAAGGCCAGGCTAGAAGCCACCAGATCTTCAACACAGTTCCATGAGATGTTTAAAAGGCGGTATTAGCCCAGATTCACGATACTTTTAATAAAACACTGGACACTTTCCTGTTAGACTACTAATCACTTACAAGGGCAGCATCAACAAATCTGCAAAGTTTTAAAATAAACTACTTTTTTTAATACCAAAGTGCCAAAAAACTTATACAAGGTTTCATAACATGGTTCATAGGTCAGTACCTGTGCTGCTTTAACATTTACAACACTTGCAATATAGTATCCATTCTAAGATTTTGATTAGCACTTAATATGGTGGTGCAAGCACTTGTAGAGGTTGCTACGCTTTTACTAGAGTCGGAGCAGCACGACTGCAAAGACCGACTACCTTTTTCACAGGACAGGCCCAGCACATCCATGAAACTTCACAAACACTTAAAACATCACCTGCAAGTCCATAGAATTCCGTGACACTTAACAGGACATCACCAGCAATTCTATGCAACTCTTAGACACTTAATTGAAAGGATAAGACATAGACACAGGCAAAGGCATATTTTGGTGACACACTGAAATACATTGGGTCTTGAAGAAGTTCCAATGCAGAGCGAAACATGTGCCGACTCGTGCATAAATGGACAAGAATTAGGTACATGGAAAAGGGCTGTAACTCACATCTCAATTTATAATATGTTCTTTGCCTATAACAGCTCCAATTTCCAATCGATTATTGAGTGGTCTGTGAAGCAATCACACTACTCCCTTGCTTTCGGTCAGGGAACGTCTTCACGCGTTTACTAGAGCGCTGGCGTTACATTATACTGCAATTTTAAGATGCCAGTAGCAGCAGCCTGGAGTTATAAAGCAAGGTAGCCACCACTTCCGCCAAGTTTTACACTTTTAATATGAAGCTGCTAGTCATACTCCAGAAAACTTTTAGTAGGTCAATGCCCAGCACGTCCGCGAACTTTTTCAGCACTTTCAATATGAAGCTGTGCACTTTTAATAAGACAGTGCCCAGCTTTTAAACCTGTTATTACACAAAACACTTTTAATAAGACAGTGCCCAGCTTTTATGCACAGCTTTACGGCACTTGTAATGGAATGATGCCAGCGCTTGGTTGAGGTTTGAATAGATTATTAAGAGGGCACTAGTATAGCGCCCACTCTTTCCGAAAGGGCTGCTTTACTTTTAGTGAAGCTGCGCCACCGCTTCTCCCTCCTGCCCCCGGACATTGTGAGGCAGTGAACCGTGGTGGCTTAACAGGTTTCCTGCCTACCTCAAAGGAAACTTTTCCTGGTCGCTTTTGTAAACAGCGCCTTTTGTCTCCACATTTCATTCCATTTAGTGGGTGCGTGGGTGGGGGGTGTAACAGCGCTATGAATGCCCCACGGCTTCAATGCGCTCAGTACCGGCAGCTAATCCCTAGCACGTTGACTAAACCCAGAGACTCCTCAGGATTAGTGGAGGTGTGTTACAGGGACCGTGCGCACCCAGGCTCCCCCCCCCCGTCATGCTTCCTGGCCCCGTCTTCTCTACCGAAGCGGGTCGCAGTCGCACTTAGAACATGCCAGAAGAAGCAGCCTACGCAGCACCAAGTGGCCGTTTAAAGGAAGGCGCGATTCCAGAAGCCGCCCCCCTCCCTCGGCCGCGCAGTTGCCACCTGCGTTTCTCCCGGGGTGGGGTGGGGTGGCGTGGCTGGCACGGTGGTGCAGGTTTGGTTTGCAGCTCCGGGCAGGGGGCCGCAGAGAGGGAGCCGCCGGGGAAGGAGCGGGGGAGGCGGGCTCCAGCGAGGGGAAAGCGGCGCGTCCTACCTCAGGCGCTCCTGTCAGCCGGCGTCGCACGAGCGCAGCGCGCGCAGGTGTCGGTGCTGGGCCCCCCGCCGCCACCGCCGCCTCACGGGTGCAGACCCCCAGAGCCCTCCTGTGCCGGGCTCCCCTCCGCGCGCCCCTCTCTGCACTGCGGGTGGAGGGGGTTCCTGAACCCTCGCTGGGCTGGCACTGCCACGGCCTTTTTGGGCGGTTGGCTCTGTACGTGGAGGAGAGCCGAGCACTTGCCTCCAGCAAGGACGACGCTCTGCAGGGATTGCTTCAGATTTCTTCTTGCGCACTTTCTCCCCCCCTCTCTCTCACACACACACTTTTTAAACTGTGTGATAAATTACTGCCTGGGTGTGGCTGCGGCTTCACATGGTTCATGGAAGCCCCGGGGCGACAGCACCGCGGCGAGAGAGCCGGTCGAAGAGAACATGAAGCAGAGGCGGCCTGTTAGCAGATGGCAGCTACTATCAGACACTCACAGACCACGCTGTGCCACCAGCCACTGACACATCAGGGTCGGACTAGGATTACCAAAAAATACCCCTGTCCACCCATTTAAAAAAAAGCAAAAAAACCTTCCTTTGACATCTATTGAATCTTTGAAACATCTTTTAATTCATGTTCTGCCACTCCAGCTATTAGACATGTATTTATTTATACTTGCACCAAAGCTCAACACCCGGTGTCTACCGAGTTGAAGCTGCCAACAGTACACCACTCCTCTCACTATTCTACTCCTTCACCTTACTAACCCATCCCACCTTCTCATTTACAGATCCGCCAGAACGCCTGGGGACCAATTCCGTTGGTGACGGTGCACTATATAAGTACCTTTAACATAACATTTCTGGGGAAGTTTGTACATAATTCTTATTTCAATTCGGGTAACCTCAGATCGTCTCATGAACGGGTTTGGAAGTTATTAGTTTCGGGAGGATAGCTCAGGGGCAACATGCTCGCCTAGGAAACAAAACGACAGAGCAACACAGGTTTGAACCCTGGGTCCGCGCTTAAAAACCTCTGGCTATTACATTATAAATAACCTATTATATCATTTGACTATTGCCTTAAGTCATTGCTTGGTCATGCTTCACGCTAGTTTAGAAGAACCTATACCGATTTAATATAATTCAAGGTTACCTGGGGCAACCAGAAGTGGACTCCCTGCTCACTGTGCTTAGAGAGACTCAGCTTCACCTCACTGATGATGCCCAACAAGGCTGAAACATGTGTATGGGGTTGCCGTTGGTACTCTTGTTCAGAGAGGAATTGCCATAGCATTTCGGTGCTGGACTGCCCATGTGGGCGGGACAAAGACTGATATGCAAATGGGTATTTCCCATCTGTGAAAGGTACAGTGAACAAAAAGCAGATGGCTGCGAACTCTCAATGTGGTTAACAACCACTGAACAGTTTATCGTGCATTGTTCTTCCGAGAGAGGGGCGCCTGCTACCTTTGTTGAATTCTTTGAAGGAACTTGGAGTTGGTCACCCTAGGGGCAACCAGACGTGGACACCCTGCTCACTGTGCTTAGAGAGACTCAGCTTCACCTCACTGATGATGCCCAACAAGGCTGAAACACGTGTATGGGGTTGCTGTTGGTACTCTTGTTCAGAGAGGAATTGCCATAGCATTTCGGTGCTGGACGGCCCATGTGGGCGGGACAAAGACTGATATGAAAATGAGTATTTCCCATCTGTGAAAGGTACAGTGAACAAAAAGCAGATGGCTGCGAACTCTCAATGTGGTTAACAACCACTGAACAGTTTATCGTGCCTTGTTCTTCCGAGAGAGGGGCGCCTGCTACCTTTGTTGAATTCTTTGAAGGAACTTGGAGTTGGTCACCCTAGGTTACGTGGGGCAACCAGACGTGGACACCCTGCTCACTGTGCTTAGAGAGACTCAGCTTCACCTCACTGATGATGCCCAACAAGGCTGAAACACGTGTATGGGGTTGCTGTTGGTACTCTTGTTCAGAGAGGAATTGCCATAGCATTTCGGTGCTGGACTGCCCATGTGGGCGGGACAAAGACTGATATGCATATGGATATTTCCCATCTGTGAAAGGTACAGTGAGCAAAAAGCAGATGGCTGCGAACTCTCAATGTGGTTAAAAACCACTGAACAGGTTATCATGCCTTGTTCTTCCGAGAGAGGGGCGCCTGCTACCTTTGTGGAATTCTTATATAACATAGACACAAGTCCCTATTATATACAGATTTTCTATTTGCGGGTTGCTCTGAAGCGCCTTCACATATGCCTATAAGGTGCACAGGGACCCATATAACAGTATTTAATGGTGTACCACATTCTCATACCTTTATGCATGTTTGAATTAACCTTCCTTTTCCTGGTGTGAAGAAGTTACCCGTCTTATCACCCACTGATGGGGAGGAGGGTCGGGGTTGGTTCAAGGGTGGGTAGCGTAGCACCCGCTCCTTTTGGAAGCCCATGGACTAGCTGGGGGCAATATGATTTATCAGTCCAGGGGAAGTTCAAATGGTGTGTCTACATCTCAGTACGATTACACAGAGGGCGAAATGCCACGCTAATCGGCCACAGGAAGTGGGTACATTATATTTGGCTCAAGCAAGTGATCTCGCCACTGCTCCATACTCAGAGCGGGTGCTGGGAAACCACTCACGTTGGGAACACACACCCTGGCAAGGAGCACTAACCGACGGAGTCAGATGGAAGAGTATGCCAAGCACATTCTCCTTTGTTCCTCCTAAGGCTCCAGGAGAGGTCTTCCTGATCCACTGGGTTTGAAGGCACCTTGGAGGCTATCTTAAAACTGTGACCGGTAGAAAGCATTAGGGTGCAAGAAGCCCCTAAGCCTGAGACTGGTCAAGAGAAGAATGGCACATGACACGAGAGAGTGTGAGCTATATGTGGGGTGCATTCACCCCCACCCCCGAACCCAAATTCTGAGATACATCTCATAAAAGTTTAGATCTTTGGAACTCTTGTCTTGATCTTATTTCTGATCACTGCCTCTCTCGTGACAACCCTTTCAGCCTGTTGGGTTTAGTCTAGGGCAGTGGTCTTCAAACTGCAGGGCTTGTTACCCTGGCGGCTGCGGGCGGTGGGGGGGAGAGGATGCTCAGGAGGAAGATGGGTGTGGTGCAAGTCTCTTTTAAAAGGGAGGAGGGTGACTTCTTTTAATAGACAATAAATACAGTTCTAGCATTTTTTGGGGGCACTGCCAGCATTATTTTTACTCAAATGGGGGTCAGCATAAATACGTGAGGAACTCCCTGGTCTATGGGGTAATCTGTGGTTTCAGCAACAGCATTTAGTTTGATTGCATTTAGTTTGACTCTTTTTGTCGGTACGACCAAACAGGATATATATGAGTTTGTATGTGTCAGGGTGGGGGGGTTGGGGTGGGGGCTGATAGCGCTGGGAAAGGGAGGGGAGAAGCGAGGTATCTCCGCCCCATTAAAGGAAAAAAATGTAGCAACAAAGACAATCAACCTAAATGCAAAATAACTAAAAGGTGTTGCTGAACCCTCATAGAACAGTCTATAGTCCTGATTCACACCACATTCGTTTTTTTTTGTTTACCACATTCGTTTTTTTTTTGTTTTAATGGGGGTGCGGGGGGGTTCCCCCCTAACCCCCTGTTTATTTTTTATAGCTAAACACAAAAAAACATAAAAATAAAAAAAAACATTCAATAATTGTTTTCGAAATAATTTTTTTCGACATTTTTGTTTTCGACTTTTTGCAGTTGACATTACTGCACACCGCCACCACTTGTGTAATAGGCAGTCAAAACACCTCAAGCTCACACCTTGGGAACCTACATGGGAAATGTATTTCTCAAAGGTCACACACAAGAGGATTCCGGATTCCAGGCCACTTCTCACCTTGGCCTGAAGCATCCTTAATCACTATGGATGAAACTAGCTGTCTAGGTGCAAACCCAGAGCATCGGAAGAATTCTACACTGACATGTTTTTAATGGCAGGTTTAGTCGAGCAAAAGCATATATATTTTTTTTTTAGAAGTATGGGCGGACTGGGTTAAAGAATAGTTCAAGAATGAGGTTCACCGTCAAATGTGGAGCAGAATTTAAGAACGAAGTAAGTGGGACCTAGCTATATCGTTTAGGGGAATTGGTAGCTGTCTGGTCAGGGAAGTAAACAAACAGGGGATTATTTGCTCATCTCTTACTTCAGCCATTTATTTTGTCTTTGTCCCTGCGTAACTATGGTTCCTCAATTCCTCCAGAGATTCAAACAGGCCCAGTCACGGACCGTCTCTCTCTCGGTTGGCTCACAGTCATCGCTCAGGCCAGGCGTCACTATTTTAGGGAGCATGGTTTGGGAGACCAGTTTCCACGCTAGCAGTCTCTGGCTCAAGTAACCATCGACCCTCTCTGTAGAGATCCAGCCCTATAGGTCGAGGGTTAATTCTCAAGCACTCCAGCCCTAACCCCCACTAATCTGCTGGCTGTTGCATAGGAAACTATCCAGCACAGGGTGAAACAGGAAGCCAGCAGGTCTGATCTGCACGGTTCTGTCTCCAAGCCATGCCACACGCTAAAAGTAATTTTGCTAACAGACGCAAGTAACTCCCATGGGATGAGGAGTGGCGGGGTGTTGGGGCGAGACGGGTTGTACATTTGTCTCACACTGCTCTAGCCTGCACTGTAGTGCCCCTAAAATGGGTTGTTTTTTTAGCTGTCATTTTCCTTCATTGTTGATGTGCCCATGTGTACAGGCAGAGTGATTTATAATGGTATGCAGTGATCCTATCGAGAAAAAAAAACAAAGAATGAATTTTGAAAGAACCCTAAACAACGAAAATAAAAATAACAAATGTAGTGGGGAATGGGAATAGTAGTTTAACTGTTTTGGGGGTGGGGGAAAAGTATAGAAAAAAATGGGGGCTTGGTGGGGAACCCCCCAAACAACGAAAGTAAAACTCGGTTTTTTCTCGATATTTTATTTATTTATTTATTTATTGTGTTTAGTTCATTACGAACTTTTACAATTTCGTTTGTATACAATAAATCAATCACAACTGGTAAATCATTACGCAATATTAAAATAATTACGTTGTTCACTTGAAAAGTAAAACTAAAGTATTAGATACAAAATATCGTTAAGAATAACTATAGAATAAGATACTAAATCTCTTCTTAAAATTGCTCAACTGCTTGAAACGAGCATAACTAGAAAAAGAATAAAATAAAAATTGACAACAAGAACCAGTTGAGATTTTATGCCAACAAATGGTGCTGGAAACAGAGACTATCAGCCTAAATAGAAATACTCAGAAAAATGTCAATCCTAAACCAAATTCTATACATTGATATAAATATTTTTAGGCTGTAAGAATTCACGCTGCGATACCAGAACATTGAGTCCTCAACAAATACAATGGGCAGCGCTCGCCACCCTTCACCGAGATAGACCCGGAAACCGCATTGCCACAGCGTCCCACCCAAAATACCACAGAGTACGAATGAGGTCTGGGCACCACAGAACCGAACTTGCCATGTGACAACATGGAAACTACATAATTGCGGCTGCCACCGTTCAGGTACCGCAGTCTCCACAAGGGCCACCCACCCTAGGTCGGGTCATCCCGACACAGTTTAAGTTCACCAACTTATAAGTTCAATGTTTGGGCGACAGGTGCTCCCAGTTGGGGGGGAAGTACAGGGTGGGGGGAGTTTTGGGGAATCGAGGAAACGGAATCACGAGAAAAGAAAGATGGAAACCGACGAGAGCAGACAAGGAAAACAAATACTGTTTTGGGCCAGGACCAGAGACACAAGTATCTGCCAGCCTTCAGGCGCTCCAATGCGAAGCGGCCCCCGGATGTCCCCCCCACCCCCCCAAGGGGAAAACGACATACGTCCCCGGGGGAAAAAACGCAACTGCCACCAATCCTCCCTGCTACCCCACCAAATAGACTCACGCAGACAGGATGAACTCCAACAAGGTGACAATACTGTCCTGGAACGTCAATGGCCTCAGCTCTAGCATAAAGCGGAGACTGGTGCTCCAGTACCTAAACCGACACTCGCCGGACATTGCCCTCTTAAATGAAATGCACTTGATAGGCACAAACACCAACTTTTTCAAAAGGTCCAACTACTCGAATGTCTATCATGCCGGATTCACGAAAGGAGCCAGGGGCACAATGATTCTCGTTCACAAGAGAGTCCCTCTCCAGGTTAGGAAGATCAGGGCGGACCCCCGGGGCCGCTATGTACTGATGCTAGCGGACATCTGGGGCGAGAAATGGGGCCTGGCAGCAATCTATGCCCCCCCCCACGCTGACGAAAGAACTGCTCGCCGAGCTTCAGAGCTTGCTCCTGGAGGAGGAGGCTGATGTGTGGGTGCTCGGAGGGGACTTTAACGAAGTAATGGACATCACAGTCGACAGAACCTATAGGCGAGCTGGAACATGCCCCACCTCCACGCCGCTCGCCACGTTCGCCGAGGCCTCAGGAATGGTGGACGCATGGCGCACACTTCATGGAGACGAAGCAGCGTTCTCCTTCTACTCAGGTGTCCACAAATCATTCTCCAGGATCGACTACGCCTTCGTCCCCCGCAACATGACCCACAGGCTTCTCAACGCTGCATTCCTCGCGAGAGGAATTTTGGACCACTCCCCGCTTCTTTTAACTCAAAAACTCCTCCTGTCGCCCGGATCGTAATTGGCGCCTAAATGCATACCATCTCCATCATCCTGAAATTGCGGAGGAGCTAGAAAAGAGGACAACGGAATATTTCGAACTTAATGAGGGCTCGGTGGACTGCCCGATTTCAATCTGGGAGGCATACAAAACAGTCCTACGAGGGGAGGTTATTTTCACAGTTTCCGCCTACCAACAACGGCAAGTCCAGAAGATCAGGGAAGCAGAAACACGCGTCCTGGAGTGTGAGCGACAAATCCTTATACAAAACACCCAAGAAGCAAAGGAAGCGATGCTCACGGCGCAAGACGCCCTCAGTAACCTTTCCCTAGACAACGCACGAACTGCCCACCAATTAGTCCGGAGCCAAATATATGAAAGGGGCGACAAAGCTAACAAGACTCTGGCCTGGTTGGAGAGACGCGTGCAAAGCAGGGGACATGTAAGGGCAATCAGATCTCTGGATGGGACATTGTTGACAGAAAACTTGGATATCGTCGAGGCATTCGCCACCTATTACAAAAACCTTTATACCCCACCCATTGGGAATCCATCAGTTGAACCCTCTCGATACCTCGACCACATCGAGATTCCGATACTCCCGCAACACCAATCTGATCTCCTGAATGCTGACATCAATGACACCGAGGTACAAGATGCACTGGCGCAACTCCAACCCGGGAAAACTCCGGGCCCCAGTGGTTTCCCAACTGAAACGTGGAAGTGCCTCGGTGGCATGTTACCTGCCCAAATGCACCGCATGTTTCTACGCAGCAAGGAACTAGGAGCACTTCCCCCAGACCTCAGGAAGGCATGCATAGTTGTCATACATAAGCCTGGGAAACCCCCGGAGGAATGCGCCTCCTATCGTCCGATATCCTTGATCAATGGCGAAGCGAAGGTTCTCGCCAAAACACTCGCTACCAGACTGCTGCAAGTGATGGAGACCCTCGTCCACCCAGACCAATGTGGTTTTATGCCCAATAAATCAACTCGGATGAACTTACGCAGAGTCCAATTGGCGCTGTCCAGGGCAAAGGAAATACCAGCCCCACTCGCCCTCCTGGCGGTGGACTTCGAAAAAGCCTTTGACTCTGTGGGGTGGGATGCTTTGTGGGAGATCATGGCTAGGATGAACCTGGGGCAGACATTTATATCCTGGGTAAAACTTTTATATGCATCCCCGGAGGCCACGGTGAGGGTGAACGGCAGGTCCTCCAAACCATTCCCCCTGGGTCGGGGCACGAGACAGGGATGCCCGCTGTCTCCACTCCTCTTCCTCCTTGCCATCGAGCCGCTAGCGATTGAGCTTAGAGCTAACACCAACTGGACTGGTTTCGTCTGGCCGGGAGGGGGAGAAGACCGCCTTTCGCTCTATGCGGATGACCTGCTCTTATACCTCAGTAACCTGAGTATCTCGTGCCCGGTGGTCTCCCTCATACTCAGGGAATATCAGTACTTTGCAGGCCTGAAGGTTAATGATGCCAAAACCATCTTCTTCCCGATTCAGGGTGGCGAGTCGGCGATCCCGGAGACCTGCCCATATCACGTCTCTATCAGGGAACTCAAATACCTGGGTATACGGCTCGACCCGACGCTTGATGGTTTCCCCCGGCTTAATATACAACTAGTCATAGAGCGGTTCAACAGAGACACCCCCCATTGGCAATCTCTTTCCCTATCGCTAATGGGCCGGGCCGCATTATTCAAAATGATGACCCTTCCAAGACTATTGTATGTCCTCCAAAATGCCCCATTCCCCATCCCCCGAGAAACATTCGCACTCATTGACAAGACCCTGCACACACTGCTATGGGGCGGGAAACAATCCAGGATTGCCCTGGATACGCTCCAGAGAACGGTGTGGGAGGGTGGCATCGGTTTACCCTGCATACGCACCTATTACCTGGCCACACAGATAGGGGTGGTGAATGACTGGATCCACGTGGATCCCACACTCCCACACACCCGTATAGAGCTGGAGACCAATTCCCCGCTAACACCGCTCCAAATCCTCTACACCACCCACAATCAACTCCCGGTGCTGCCCAAAATGACCCACCACATCCGGCGCGCATGGCGGGCCGCACACAAACTAATCGGCTGGGAAGAACAGCCAACACTGTCGCAACCCATATGGCACAATGCGCTCCTCCTGGAACTAGTGAAAATGGGCTCCTTCGGTCACTGGCTGGCAAAAGGAATACACACATTAGCACACGTGATACAAGAGGGTCGCCTCCTGAGCTTTGAGACCATGCGCGAACAATTCGACCTGGCACCCATGGACTGGTTTCGGCATGCGCAACTGTCCCACGCCATCCGCACCCAATTCCCCGACACTACGGTCGTACCTCCCTGCTCTCCCATCGAGACCAATATCCTTCCACAGCACATTTCCTCTAGGGTCACTTCCACTCTCTATCAGGCCCTTAACTCATTCGGGGCTACACAACTTGATGGACTAAAGGCAAAGTGGGAAAGGGATCTGGGCCCCCTGGAACCTGAAGATTGGGTGGAGGCGTTAATGTCCCCCAGAGAAATTGGAATAGAATCCAAGCTCAGACTAATACAGTTGAGGATTCTCCATCGTTCATACCACTCACGCACTGCGAAGGCCAGATGGGGTGGAGTAGAAGACGGGACATGTGTCTGATGCAAAACTGAACCCGCCACCTTCTACCATATGATATGGGACTCTCAGGCGATACAGGCCTTCTGGGTGGGCTGTGTCAACACAATCTCAGCCGCTCTGGTGACACCAATCCCTAGGGACCCCAAGATGATACTCTTGGGCATTGGGGGTGAAGTAGACCTGTCCAAATATGAGAAAATGTTTTTGGCAATTGCATTGGGGGCAGGCAAAAGACTTATTGCGGCCAATTCGGGATCTGCCGAACCACTGAGCCTGAACCGTTGGAGTAATGAGTTGGACAGGTGCGCAACCTTAGAGCGCCGGATCTATAATGCGAGGGGCTGTCCCCGCAAATTCTAAAAGATATGGGGTAAATGGCTAGACGCTCAATGAGCCCCTCGGGTGGGGGTACACCGATAACGCTGCTAGCATTGTTTGCCTGCCTTGTCCTATTGATGTCTTGCGGTCCTCGGCCCTATGGGCCCTGTTGCTATGGATAATTGCCTTCAACGTGTATACCGCTGATTCATGTCTTATTCATGTACGTTTCTCTATGTTATGTTGTTAAAATTCAATAAACAGTTATAAAAAAAAAAATACAATGGGGGTCATTGCGAGTTGGGCGGTAAGGGATAAACGATGCCGGTAAAGGATTACCGGCATCGTTTACCGCTCCGGGCCATTATGAGGCATAACTAATGGTGCCTCAAATAGCGGCATGGGCGCGGGCACGCGACCCTTCATGCCGGAAATACCGCCATGGCGTAAACAGGAGGCCATCACAAGTCAGGCGGACATACAAATAACGACCTACTGAAACCCGAAAAAAACCTTACCGGCATGGAGTAAATACCGGCATCGCGGACCACCCGTAAACGGACATCTACAGTGTTCCCAACTGCCACAGGTGCACACAATCAGCACAGGTGGAGGCAATATAGACTATAATAATAGACAATATAGACAGCTCAAAAGGAGCACGCCCCACCCCTTCCCACACCCAGTCACACACCAAAATGATTCAAATACTACTAGCAATGCTGGGGCTGGAGAACATGATTGCAGTGG
Organism: Ambystoma mexicanum; assembly: GCF_040938575.1. Lineage (NCBI taxonomy): Eukaryota > Metazoa > Chordata > Amphibia > Caudata > Ambystomatidae > Ambystoma > Ambystoma mexicanum. The sequence goes on along the minus strand of NC_090940.1, from coordinate 107,516,985 downwards.
AACTGCTGCAACAACAACAACAACAACAGGCAGCACAGAGGAGACGCAGGAGGTGAAGGAGGGTGTGGCAGGCCCAGCATGCCCCACCAGTGCAGCCAGTGGTACCACGCAGGCATCCCCAATTCCTCGCATCCGAGCCAGTCCATTCAACCTAACCCCCGAGCAGATCCACACCCTGTATCGTCTGGACCGGACCACCATCACCACCATCATGGACATGATACATAATGACATCGTCAGCCTGATTGAAATACGCACTGCTATCCCACCTCTACTGAAGGCAGTGTCAGTGCTCCACTTCCTGGCCACATGCACCTACCAGCACACAGTGGGTCACATGCATGGCATATCCCAACCATTATTCTCACGTACGCTGAACCAAGTGCTAAATGCCCTCCTGAAGCACACAGGTGACCATATTTGCCTACCACGGACAGCCCAGGAAATCTCCAACACCAAAGTTGGTTTCCATTCACTGGCCGGCAACCCTGGTTGCATTGGCGCCATCGACTGCACCCATGTCGAATTGGTGGTCCCACATGCCATGGAGGTAGTGTACCGCAACTGTAAGTTATACCACTCCATCAACGTGCAAATGGTATGCGACTCAAACAAGATCATCACACACTGTTGTGCCCGATTTCCGGATCAACCCATGATTCAATGGTCTTCCGGAACTCCACGATATCCTGCTACATGGAGTGACATGCAGGGAAGAGATCCTGGCTTCTCGGCGAGTTGCATGTCAGGCTCATGGAAATGTGATGTGGGTAGGTGATTGGGGGGAGAGATGCATACTTCACCTGGCTGAGATGGGTGGGGGGGAGAGATGCATACTTCACCTGGCTGAGATGGGGGGGGGGGAGATGCATACTTCACCTAGCTGAGAGTACCTGAGAGGATGTACCATGCTCATACCCCAAAGCAGGCCAGACTTGACCCGACACCTGACCACAAAATACAAGACGTAAGCTGCACTACCACGAAAATGATGCAGTGCAACAATCATTACATAGCCATCAACATGTACACTGCACATAATCAGACGGTAGACTGCACAGCACAATGCAGCAACAAGCAATGAGGATGGCCAACACACAGCACCAAATACCATCATCAAAAAGTACAGGTCTCCGTTACTGCGTACAAAGGAGCCACATGAGGGCAAAATACATGAACACACCCCTACACCAACACAGAGGTCCACCAAAACAGCATGTCACCATTTGTCGTGCAAAGTGAGATCATCATGACGCTGCCATCAACGTTGACAAGATGGTAGCATACATATCACTGCACATCACCCAGATCATGGGAACAACCATCGTGGACTACCACAGTGCATGAGCAACCACAAGGAATTGCCCCCCCCCTGCGCCCAATAGACGATGGCACGCACACCTGCCTATAAGAGGAATACACACATAGCAGTCATATCATGTGTCTCTATTCATGCATGGATCTGTGGGTGCATACAGGAAATGAATGCATGCTATGGTGTCATTTATACAGGTCCCATGTGATGTGAGGACTTCTACATATTCATTGTTGCCCACATGCAGGTGATGCAGGCTATCCCTTGAAGAGGTGGCTCCTTACCCCAGTCTGGAACCCGCAGAACAGGCACGAGGAGGACTACAATCGTGCGCATACACGTACCCGTGTGATTGAGCAGACCTTTGGCCTCTTGAAGGCACGGTTTTGCTGCCTCAGCAGGTCGGGTGGGGCACTCCTGTACGGCCATGAGAAGGTGGGCAAGATCGTCATGGTAGGTGTCATGCTACACAATATGTGCATCAGACGTAATGTGCCTCTGCCCCCTGACACTGAACTGCAACCACCTGACAATGAGGATGAGGAGCGTGGAGATGGGGCTGCACTTCAGGGAGGCAGAGATGCACAGGAGGGACGTGCCATGCGTCAGACTCTGATTGACCAATCTTTCTAGCACACATGGATGGGGAGTGTGACATGGAGGTGGAACCCAGGGCAATGGGTGTGTCAGGGACATGGACACTGTAGACTGTTCACCAATAAAGCACACATACACAATAAGCAATGTCCTCACATGTGAATTCAGATTTCATAACAGGTGTATTCAGAATATGTAACTAACAAGTCCACAAGCCCTCCACCCAACACACCCCCCTCCCCCCTCAACTTCCCCATACACCCTCTCCCCCCCCCCCCTCAACCTCCCCACACACCCTCTCCCCCTCAACTTCCCCACACATGGTGGGCACTGGCATGCACCAAAAGTCCCTTCTCCTCTTCCGGCAGCAGAGACCTACACAGGGGGCTGGACTTAGTGGAGCTGGCATTGGAGGATGTCCCAGGTTGTTCTGCCTCCTGTGCCGGACGCATGGCCTCCATTGCTGCCACCATTTGGGAGAGGACCTGCCGCACTGCTGCCAATTCACTGCAGATGTCTTTTGACGAGGTCTCAATTGCAGATTTGAGGGATGAAGCACATTCCCTCATCTCATCCCTTGCCCAGCCACATTCCGTAATGTGCTGTGTCAGCAGCCCTGTTAACTCCTCCCGCCGCTTCTGGATAGCCCTGATCCCCTCTTGGCTGTTCACGACACTGGGGGGATGTATGAGGTGCCACCGACATGGTTGGTTCATCATGCACGGTTGGCGTGGGGCTGAAACTACCGGGCCATGAGTCCCCAGGAGACAGCTCATGGCTGTTGCTGTCATGTATGCTGGATGCGGAGAGTTGTGGTGAATGCGGGGGGCCTGTAGTGGTGGTTGTGCCATGTGGCAGTACATCTGCCTCATCATCGGACATGGCTCCAGTGGCAGCTGTCTCCCCCAATACTACTGGCAGCCAATATAGTGCCTTCTGCCATTGGCTCCAGTGTGTTGGTGGCTGTGGTGGGGGCTGTAGTGCACGTTGGTGCTGTGGGTTCTCGGGTTGTCTTGCCCTTCCGCTGTGGTCCAGGTTGCCCTCTTCCCCCTGATGTAGAGGGGCGGCTTTCTCCCTCCATGCCCCTGGCTTTCCTGTGTGGTGTTGCGGCATCCTCCCTGGGGGCCTGGTCGTCGCTGTCTGATGGCGTGCCTGTGGGGGACCAAGAGAGGGAGAGGATTAGTGATGGGTCTACATGCATCAGGCATGCATTGGGGTAGCTGCATTGATATTGAATGGCAGTTGATTGGCATTGGGGTACTGACATACGGGTTGCTTGGCAGGGATGCGTCTGGGATGGGACATATATGGGGTGCATCATGCATGTGGACAAGATGGTGCTGTGCACTGCCTGTAGGCAGTCTTGCAAATATGTGTCTGGTGGACCCTGCTTTTCCATCATTGCACTGTCAGTTCAGGGGGACATCATCGTGTTGGTCATTGCAGTGTTTAATTTGGGACACCTACCTGCATCGGCCGATGACGGGGCTCCTCGCTCCATGTCCCCCACTCCCTCAATAGCCTCCATCCCAGAGGTGCTTGCGCAGATCTCCTCCCAGGGTTTCATCTTAATGGGGGAGTCCGCACCTCCACCTGTTGCCATTGCCTGCTTGCGGTTGGCCGAGAGGATGTTCTGCACGCGTAAACGCAGGTCGTCCCAGCGCTTCCGGACATCTTTAAGGGTGCGGGTGGTGGTGCCAACGGCACTCACCTTCTGCGCCACCTCCGCCCATATCTCCTTCCGCTGCACTGCAGGTCGAGACATGTTGGTGGAGAATACAACCTCTGCATGTTCTTGCAGCATCTCGGCCAGCAAATTCAGCTCCTCTGGTGAGAAGCGCTCCTTGCGCAAGCGCTCTGCATTTTTTTTGAGTGTTTTGGGCATGGAAAGATGCTGCAGGTAGTGGTAGAGGTGTGGTGGTCAGATGGCTCCTGGTTACAGAGGGTGGAAATGGATTGTGTTTTTAAAGATGGCCGCCGTGCTCTTTCCCGTTCCTGTGCGATGACTCTACGTCCGGTTCCGCTTATTAGCAGTGACCGCTAATTACGGTCACCGATAATAGCGGTCACCGCTAATGCCGATGGCTTGGATGGCGGTGGAGCTATCTGCGCTTCGCGCAATGCCGGTAAGGGCGATTTTTCGTCCTTTTACAGCATGGCAGAAAGGTCGTTACCAGCATGGCGCAAAGCTTGTGCCCCCGTACTCCTAATTGCCCTCTAATAGCGGCCTTGTGGTAACACGGACATGTTATTTGCTCCATGCCGGTAAGGGCCGTACCTTACCTCCAAACTCTTAATGAGGGCCAATGTCATGAACATGGTTACCATAATGCATACGACAAAGTGCTGACAGAAATGGACAAGCTGTCAGCAGATGGCAAGCTGTCTCGGCAATCGCCATGTTTTTACACGCCCAACAGTATCTTTCATTAGAGGGCAATTGGCTATAACATCCTTTATTGGTCAATACTGGTAGATTGTCTATCCTCGAAAGGAGAATAAAATGTCTGAGTCTGCTGGAAGAGCACAAAATCATGTAATTCTGGGGGTTCTTAAATGTATATAACATGTGATGAGCAAATTGATACTTTTTAATTTGCCCAGGTGCTCATAACTTTCCAGCCAGTCCCAAAGATCTACCCTCTTAGACAAAGCTGTTTTTGTCAATGCCCCAGATTCCCTCCATTTGCTAGACCAGCATATCTCGTTATAAAAGTGGTCCATGGTCTGCTTCAGAGGATGTTCAAAGGGTGCCCTTAAAATATCTTGATGAATGGAGGCCTGTTAAGGATTCATCGGATTGTTACTCAGTTTTCGATACAGCTCTGCTCCCCTTTTCAACACAGTTGATTTTAAGGATACCAAACCAAGTTCAAGTCTAGAGAGCTTTCTTTATGGGGATGTGTGTGGGTACAACCTCTTCTGTTGGCGACCTTAGATTAATTTAAAAACATTTCAGCTGTGTCGCATTCGTGTGGCAATTGTTGGAGGAACCAATCCCCTACCTCCTTGGTTTGAAAATTAGATCAAAGTGGCCTGCCACACAATGATTGCGCCACACATGTTTCCAAAACCAACTTCCTTTATATTTTGCAAATTTGGTCATATACAGCAAATCTTTGTGCAGGTTTTAGAGTTTGTAATGATGACAACAAATCTATACATTTTCTGGATTTGACTATTTTTGTACAGAACAATAAATTGTCAACACGTAATTTTCGTAAAGAAACTGAGGTAAACTCAAAACTTCATGCACAGAGTTGCCATCATAGACCTGTAAAATGGAATGTTCCCAAAGGTGAATTCACCAGAGCAAGGAGAAACTGTAAGAATAATAATGACTTCAAGGCAGAATGTGAACTACTGCAGGACCGTTTCAAACAAAGGGGTTATTTGAGACAGTGCATTCAAGCAGCTAAACAGAAGGTTAACAATGTGACATGGCAGCAGACTTTGGTGCCTAAAGACAAAATGGATAGGACCAAATCCAATGAAATAAACTTCATTACGACATTTAGTTCTAATATTTCAGCACTGAGGAAAACTTTAAACAAAAATTGGCATCTTTCACAACTAGATCCTCACCTAATGGGATACATCGGCAATAAACCGAAAATGACATATCGTAAAGCAAAAACATTGAAAATGACTCTGAGCCCTTCATTTCTCCCAGATGTGAATCCTGAACCGACTAGAACATGGTTGGACACAAGAGTGTCAGGTTTTCGTAAATGTGGTACATGCACCATGTGCCAATTTGCACATGAGGCAACCAATGAATGTGTAGACTCAAGAGGAACAAGTATGAAAATCAGAGAGAACATTAACTGTCGCTCGAAATATATTGTCTATGCGATAGTATGTCCCTGTAAAATGATCTATATTGGAAGCACGATCAGGGAAACAAGGATACGTATAAGGGAGCATTCCTCAGCAATTGGAAGTCAGGACGCATTGCTGCCATTGGCCCAACATTGGCAGCATTAACATCAGATGGACGACAAAAAGGCTCTGAAATTTATTGGACTTCAGAAGCTACAACTAGGAAGAAGAGGGGGAAACTTGGAGGAACAACTCAGGCAGATGGAAGCACAACTGATTTGTAAATTTAGGACAATAGAATTTGGTTTGAATCAGGACAATGAAATGGTTAATTTTTATTGAACCTATGAATGTAAGGCTAATTGTTAACACTGTATTTATGTTACTCTGGTGGAAAATTGGAAGGGCCAACTGCATATTGATGAACTCCTACCAAGAAATGACCAGGTGGTCTAATTAACATGTGTAGAAGAGAGAGAGAGAGAGAGAGAGAGAGAGAGAGAGAGATAGAAAGAGAGAGAGAGAGAGAGTGAGAGAGATCGAGAGAGAGAGTATGGTTATCTGATAGCCAAATCTTTATAAGTGACACTGTAATTTTGGGGAAACTTGCCCATGAACTGTTTCAAACTTTAATTTAATGTAGGTTTGAGCTTAGTACATCTGGCACCAACACACATTATAAATGTTATCGATGAGGGCGTAGGTATGAAAGAATGTTAATAATTGTTTGAAAGTATGAAAATAATACGGTTGCACCAGAAATTAATATGAAAAGTAATGTACATTTAAAAGTTATTAAAAATGTTAAACTGTAATATACTGCTATATATAAGAGACTGGAATATTGACACATTGCTAAATTCAGGCATCACCAATGTTGTTATAATGTAAGATCTCGAAAATCGCACCATTCCAATATGGCCACCTTGTAAAAGCGAGTAGAAACCAAGAAGGGACTGTGTAAGTAACTATGACAACACTATAGATTACAAAGAAGACCTGCGCGGCAGCTAATTTCATAGCGAGGCCGACACAAGGAATCAGGATTAGAAGTGCTCAAGGTAAGCAGACACTGTGGGCCGTGAAGCAGGGATAAGGAGACTTTTTCTACGCCTACATCGCGGTACAAATGGTAACACGGAGGGATGTATGGACTGTCTTCAGTCCAATAGATAATGTGGAGCACGCATCATACTACGCATCGCGGACACATATTTGAATGATTGAGTGATGAATTATATATGAGGCACTGGCACGTTACTTAACTATTATCTACAACTAAAAGGAGAGGTACACTAATAGTGCACGAACAAGGTGGATATATATTCAAAACACTAAAATGTTACTGTCACGTTAATTATCTTTTATCTACAACTAAGCATGTTTTCATATAAAACAGGATCCGTAATTATCTGTGGTATGTTGGCTAATATTAAAAGGAGAGATACACTAATAGTGCACGAACAAGGTGGACATATATTCAAAACACTAAAATGTTACTGTGATGAAAGTGCGATTAGACTAAAAATTATCCCATATTTCATTGACTATAGGGATTTACCCTTGATTATTGTGAAAAAAGATGGGTAAGATGAATTCATTATTTTTCAGTGTTGTATTGTATTGTTGGAGAGAGTGCCAAATGTGAGATGCTTTAAACCTCCATTAATAATATATGGGCCTTTGAATGTAATTTATCAGTACATGGAATATAGTGGAATGGGAAGTTGAAAAGAGGCTAATATGGGAATTATAGGAACAAATAATGGAAAAAGTGACTTACACATTAACATATGACAAATTATGCTAAAACATTTCTTTATTGTTTTCTCTGTTTTTTATTTTTTATCCTGTCCGTGTTCTATGTATATTTACTTTTTTTTTTTTTTTTTATTGAAACACCAGTCTGACATGTCTCAATGCAAGCATTGTGACATCAGACTTTTATTACAATGTGGTCCTATGTATCCAAAAAGAAGGAAGAAGAAGAAAAAGAGAAGAGGACTTCTCCAAAACAAGCAAAGGTCCATCAGACTATTACCGTCCGCTCGAGCCACTTCTGAAAATCCTGGATGAAACGTTGTTTCAAATAAAGTTTGTGTCGAGACGTAGAGAGTCCAAGTAGTCAACTACGGCACAGCTTAATTTTATACAGTGTCCGGCTGCCGCATATGACCACCAATCTCGACTAATACAGTCCACAGGAATGAAGTCTCCCAGATGCGTCATCCGTTTGGCGGTGGTATCTTTGCATCTAGTGAGGAGATGTTCAGAAGTTTCGGTTTCACAGTGACAGAAACGACATATATTGTTACTCACTTCTTTAAAGTGACGACTCCACATCATTTCCTTCGTTTTTATGGCATTTAAACGAAACCTTAGGAACTGCTCACGATGATGTCGAGACGGGCAGTGTTTTAGGTAGTTGCTTGTAACATTTAGCTTAAGTGCCCCAACTCCAGCGTCTAAGGTGGTCGGTTTCAAGAGGCGTGAATCATTGTTCGAAATCCAGCACCATTGTTCGAACTTTTTTTTTGCTAGTTGTGGTCTCTCTAGTAGATCGTTCAGGTTGAGATCAGCAGTGGCTAAGATTCTCAGCATGATTTGCTTCCACTCATCGAGAAATTTTGAGTTCCCTGTGTTACTTGTCGCAGAGAAAATTTGGAATGCAGGGGCTGTCGGAGACAAATTCATCTTTCGCATTACTGTTAAGGACTTCCACATTACATGCAAATGTAGAGAATTCAGTGAAAGTTCGTATCTGATTTGGGTCATTGATATGTAGGTTGGAAGCTTCAGAACACGCCGCCAGAAGATTCCTTCCAATTTTTGCCAAAACGAGACATCTATGTTCCAACCGGATTCTGATCCAAAGGTGATTGCTGGAACTACCTTTTGGGTATAGAAAATCAAGACCGGTGTTAAAGTGAACTTGCCAAACGTTTTGTTCAGCAACTGTCCCTGAATGCCAAATTGAGTCATACGATTGACCATGTCAACTTTCCAGTGATGTTCATGGACTGAGTTGTTAAAGATGATTCCCAAATATCTGATTGAATTGACTGTTTCAAGACAGATGTCATCGATTTTCCACTTGAAGATTTTTTGTCTTTTCGGACGATTTTGGCTAATAATAATGATCTTAGTTTTTTCAATATTTAGCTCCAGGTCATTTTTGTGCAGGTAGTCATGAAGGTTTGTTAATTGGCGTTGCAAGCCTATCTCGGTTCTGTCCAGTAAAACCACATCATCAGCATATATTATGCATCCTACTTCGATGTTATTCAGTTCTGGTGGAAAACATCGCACATCTTTGCGATGAGCAGGGATGTCAGAAATAAACAATTTAAAGAGTTCAGTAGCTAATGGGCATCCCTGTTTCACACCTATGCTGGTTGGTATCCTCTTGGATAGGGTGCCTTCGTTGTTTAGTCTTATGCTGACGGTGGTTTGCGTATATAGTGCTCTAATTGGCTCGATGAGGTTTCTTGGACATTTCCAATTTGCCAGTTTTTTCCACAGTTTGTTTCGGTTTACTTTTACTTAATGACATTATTTTTCCTTTACTGTTTGGGTATGATTTCTCTGATTTGAATTTATATATTTTTATTGTTTATTTTTTAAATGTGTGCAAAAATTTGAAACCCAACCCTCCATCCATTTTCTTTTTCCTTTTGTGGTGAAATATATGACTCTGTCTATCAACTATGCACACAGAATATGATTGCTTTGCGTTATTGCCCTATTTGTTTTGAAAAAGGCTCTTGAGCAGCCGAAAACGCTTGTTAACTAGGAATAGAGGGTTTTGTGATTTCAAATGGAAAACCTGCACAAAGATTAGCTGTATATGACCAAATTTGCAAAATATAAAGGAAGTTGGTTTTGGAAACATATGTGTGGCGCAATCATTGTGTGGCAGGCCACTTTGATCAAGTTCAAGTCTAATAATCGTATGGGGATGCATTGGGGAAGACCCAGTATCCTCCTCCAAAATTTACCCTCCAGCACTTGAAGCCATTTTAAGTCTTTAAGTCATATAATTTCTCAATATTATGGGTTTGTCAAAAATTCAGTCTTTGTTTTTTTTTCTCGAAACAATCACATAGGACCACTGGAACATGCATATTATGAATGGTTACATGTCATATTTGCACTTTTTGCAGGTCGCCTAACAAAAAGGCCCATTTTAGGCAGCCCGCAAAATGCAAAAACATGACATAGCTTTGCTCCCCACTGGCTCGGGCAGGAAGTGCTAGTAATCATGGTAGGGGGTTTAACCCCCCCCGGAACCCCTCTTCCTCCATCCCCGCCGCATCCCTCTCCCACACAAGAATTCCCCTGACCCAAAAAAACACAAACACTCAACACGCACACAAAGACACACACGCACACACTTACCGTTTCTCGGCTGATGGTGCTTCCGGGTCCTGTTGGGCCTGTCAGCACCTGCGTGCACTAGTGGGCGGCAGGGGCATGACAGTTTCATTTAGAAAGACCACTCTTTGGGGTCACAGAGCGGTCTTGGTCTTTTCACCGTATAACGTTCTAGTAGCAGGGCCGGAAAACATTTGCGGTGGGCCCCCAATTTGCTTATGAAGTGACATCACAGAAAATGACATCTGAGAATTCATCTGATACTCTATGCGATCAATGGAAGTTAAACTATAAGAAGTTGCAAGAAGTAAGACCAGTGACTTAAATATATGTATGTTTTGTGATGTGCAATGTATGATAGGTCATTTACTATCATAGCGATCAATACTAATTAAATCACTTGTAGGGGCTTCTAATTTGAGAAGATAAATCAATGTGTGATATAATGATCTGTTTAAGAGCACAACATTTCTGTCCAGTCTGCAACTCAGGACATTTTGTTTTGTTTATTTTTTGTTTTTATTTGTGCATTCATGGTTTACAAGAAACCTTACACAACATAAAACACAGTAAAAATTAATACAATCATTTAAAATAATACATAAAACAACCACATTTGAGAAAGGAAAATGGAAACAGACAAACTTAAATAATGCTAGCCCTAATTCCTAAAATCATAATTTTTCATTTCCAATTCATTTAAAATAATTTCCCAAAAAATATTCAAGGCTAGAATTAAAGAAACATTGGTTCCCCACATAAATCAACATCAAAGTAGATTCAATGACACCTCAAAACAATCACCACTGATAACAGGATCACCAAATGTTTCTGCTGTAACCAAAGTATTGCAAAATCTGCAGTTTGGAGATGGATATAAGTTTGATGAGTGTGTTTCCCAAAGCTTGATCCTTTCATTAGTGTGAATCTGATTTAGCCTAAAACGCATGTAGTCCATACTTATTTTTTTGCAGGGAAAGTGTTGCAAATAGAGTGGACTACATTCTCTTGAGGGTGTGAAGCAAGAATAATCAACAGAGGTGACATAAGAACCAATACTATTGCACGTGTCTTCCCAATCAGCCCTAAAAAGCCTTGTTTTGACGTTGTATAAGATCAGTCACTGACATCCCGATACCATCAACTCAGGCACTTGAATACATCTTCCCACCTATAGTTGGTAAAAATATCATTGGGCGCAGGGCCTTTCGCAACTTTGCTTTAAAAAAACACCACCAGAATTTTTGCAAGCACATTGTGATTGTGTTTTGCTAACTGAAGTTAATGATTGCTTTTATTTTTATGTTCTATGATCTATATTTTTGTACACAATGTCCACACTAGCAATATGCTTTTAATTCACATAATATTAACGAAGATTATTTGCTGTCAAAAGCAACTAACCTCCTATTAACGTTTTATTTTTAACATAAAGTGAGATTAGGATTTCTCCATTTAGTATTGCAGGTTCCAATGACCTAATGATTGGGATTGGCTTCGGAGCAGACAGAGCAAAGGCAAAACATTGGTATTGGTTTTGGAGTTTAAAACATGTACAACTTTAAACGTTTTCAAATACACTATTAGAAGAAAATATCCTCTCTTAGTTTTGTGGGTGCATTGATTTTATGAAAGGCAAATGCCATTTGTCCTGTGCAATTTGGGTGGTTATGCAAAGCCAATTCAATGAATTGTGCATATTTCACCATGATATGCTAATTTCTGACAACGTCCCATCCCATTGCATTTGTGAATGAGTTCGCCACTTCTTTTTTAGGACTTGACCCCTGGATGCAGCCGCCCAAAGCCCATTACGCCCCAGAGGGGAAATCCTCTCCGTCTTATCTTGCAGAGGTCAGGCAAACAGTGCCCAGCAGGATCCACAGTGCCCAGCAGGTTCCACTGAAGCTGCAGATAGGGAAGCACTTCAGGCTCCCTGTGTTATGTTTCATCATGTAAATAGGAAGTTATCTATAAGAGACGTTTCATTTGAGTAACCATTGTTTTCGAGCTGTAGTGCTATATTTGGTTGTCAGTAGATGCAAAATTGTAGTAGTCTAAACAAAGTGGAATACTGTGAGACAAATGTGACTGTTCTCATGATGAATCAAGTAGAATAGAAGTTGTTCGAGTGGAAGCAGCAGCACTGTGAAGTCATCCTAACAAATATACCATTGTGAACTCTAAAACTGTAACTAAGGAAATACTAACTGTTAACCAAGAACTGTGTTTCACTGATAGTTGTAGATATTGCACTTATTTTTTTTTAACTGTGCCAAGTCTTGAAGAGGTGACAAAGCATTGTAACTGGAATTACCATTGGTAGTATTTGGTGGAAGTGGAAAGTGGACATTTCACCAAAGAGAAAAGGTTTGCCATCATTGGAACTTTGGTTAGCAAACTTTGACTTTGACTTTGAAACATAAAGAACTGATTTGAGACTGTTCTTTCTTTGGCTGAACATTAACAGAATGAACCTTGAATCCTGGGGAAGGGAATTTACCCAGGACATTAGAAGGCTATTAAGAAACTGTGACTGCTGTTTATGTTATCTCGCATTGCCATATATTTTCTTTGTGTATGTGTTGCTTAGTGTGAGCAACACACTAAGCAACACATACATCCTTTGTATTCCCTTTGCTTTGGTTAGGCAGGGAAATCCTCAGCAGAGTAAGGATAGTGAGGCATTTTATTACATTCTTTTGAGAATAAAATGGCATATTTTGATCAATGAAACATGTTCCCGCCTCAAATTACTGACTCCTCCCAAAAGATAGCAAATATTTCAGTATTTGCTGGTTTGTGTTATGTTATTACATAGGGGAAATGTTTCTGGGTAGCAGGTGGCATAATCCATAATTACCAGGTTGTAGCGATTTCCTAGTTTAGATGTTTCTAATGGACCTACTATGTCCATTGCTATCCTTGAAAACGGGATTTCAATGACGGTAAATGTTGTAAGGGGGCAGGAGGTTGCTGTTTTTGACAGATCTTGCAAGTAGGTATGAAATTATTGATAGCATCAAAGACTCCTTGCCCAATAAAATCGGGGTATTATCTGACCTTGGGTCTTTCCGACCCCCTTGTGGCTGGGTGTTGTTAAATGGGAGTGTCTAATTCTAGAACAATTCTCCTGTGACTTTGTGGGACAACTAGTTGTTTCCGCCATACTCCCTCTGTGGTTACATCGCCCCGATAAGGTAACCCCTTTTTTACAAACAAGAAGGGACTGGCTTGAATTCATCCCTTTTCTTCGGTGGTGACTTTACTGAAGGCCTTCGTAAGGATGGGGTTGTTTCTTTGGGCAAAGGCAAGATCAGTTAACGGGGCAACTTCTAACTCTTTAGGTAATTTCTTTACTCTGGGAAAGTCTGCCTCTCCGAAACCTTTAGTTCCCCATTCTATTTATGTTGGATCTAGTATCTCTTGGGATACTGTGGGGGATCAGAAATGTGAGGCGTACAACTTGATGAAAGCTTTTCAACAAATGCCAGTTTGTTAAATAAAAAGGTTGGATAAATGCCTCACCATCCCTACCCTGATGAGGATTTCCCTACCTAAAACAAACTGAAGGAAAAAACTAACAAAGGTTTTCTGTCCCTCACACTTATACACTCATCAAATCAATAAGGAACTATAATGCAGTTGATGTGGCAGGATTGTTATGATATGCTATTTAATGCTGAGATTGTCATGTTATGTTATGCTATGTTATGCTATGCTATGCTGTGCTACATTAGGCTCTCATACATTTAGGCATCAGATCCTCCATTTTGCCTTTGCCTCCCTCTGCACTCCATTCTGCAGACATGCCCAAACCCCTCCTGGTGCAGATTAGATCAAGACCCTGTAACAAGGCAAAGGGACACGTCAGGCCTTCTCTTCCACTTGCTCTCTACAAGTATACCATCAGCACCTTATATGGTAGATAACAGTAGCATTTCTGTGAATACTGCTTATCCATATTACAACACAATATACCTGCAAGGGTTCGACACAAGAAATATGCTGACAGTTATTGCCAAATGTCATGCCAGGTAACACCCACATTGTGCAAATGCTATAATATATTAGTCATTGCATAGAATATGCTATACCACCTGCACTCTAAGGGCTGTCCCGGAAGAGCTCTGTGTGCTGACTGCCTGGACACTTGTCCTGCTGTATTTGCCTGCTTATCAGCTGATCACTCTGTATGCTGTGTATTTGCCATCTAATACAAACAGCTTGGTATACCAGCTGTCTGTGCCTAATATAGGTTACACACAACACAATAGCTGCGTCCTCTGACAACCTGGGTGAATTCCTCTTCCCCAGCTTCAAGCAGGTCTTTCTTGAAATGTTCAAAAAGGATAAGGAAATACTGTACTATGATACAAAGTTCCACTTCAGTTCTTTTCCTAATCCACCTTGCAAACACACATTTCCAACTTGGATTCCAAGCATAGTTCACAATGGTTTTATAGCACTTTCCTTTTTCCACTTATACTCGAGGTCTTGAAACAACTTCTTGTTATCAACAAGGAATAGTTTGTACCTTTATTAACTCCAAAGCAAATGTCTTTGCCAGGATGTTTTAGCACTACTTCAACTTCAGTACTGCTTTATCCAAAACATGCATTACACGCATTTCAAAACGTCATTACCTTCAAAACAAATGTTATTATCAGGCCGTTTTGGCATCACTTCATCTTTGTCATAGCTTTACCACACCACATTACTTTATGAGCTTAACCTGCTTTACTTTGACGCCTTGTTCCAATGTATTTCTTCAAAAACAAAACCAATGGTTACCAAAGCTCTTGGTCTGGTATACACTCCTGCCAGCCAAGACAAACCACTACAGTTCACTGTACGGGTATACTCTCCTGCTCGAACAAAACCAATTGGCACAACGTTCCAAGTCCTGGTATACTTCCTTGCCAGGCCCGACAACTTAAGTACCTGTGGTAAGGGTCATCTTCAAAGGTTTTAACAATGTTGTCTTCAAAACATTAGATTTAGAATTCTCTTCAGGGGACACAAGAAACACACTGGTGGCTATTTATTACACCTAAGTGTTTGCCACACACAAGTAAGACAGGCAGTGCTTCCTTCCTTCTGAACCTCCTGTACCAGAAGGGCAGCCCTCCTGCCAATCCTGTTCCACCTTTGTATTATTAACCAAATGCTGATTATAACTCTTCTTCGTCTTCACATTTCTTTGGCAATGTGGGTTTAAGACATTTTCTACATCTGGGCAACCTCTCTCATACAATGTATTATGTTCGGTTAGCCTCTCTTGACTTAAGTAACCCTGGGTGCTTGACAATTGCCTTAGTGTGTATCCAGTTTGGCTTTGTCAATGATGATCTGGGATCCCTTCTTTATATATGGCCCCTTTAGGTGGTTGTCTGTCCTTATCACCCATGATATAGTAATCATCTCCTTCAGATGGAATTGTTGGAGTTTCTGTCTGCCACCTGCTATTGTTTATATCAGCTTGGTATATGTTAGTCAGTAAACTCTTTTACATCAGGTCGATATTAAATAATGGGTCAGGGCTCAGACAACGAGTAACCACGGAGCGCTCCAGGGTCACAACTCAACAGTGAACTAACCAGTGACATACGTGTCTGGGTATCTCGCTGCTCCCAGCCCGTCTGCTTCACTTCTGTGGTGCAGCCCGGCAACCTTTCCAGCATGGCTTACTGCATCCTAGAGCCCTCCTGGCTCCTCCAGCGATTGAGCGCCCACCCACCACTACTGATCACTGCATGGTATGGAAAGACACAAAAAGGTGCACTTTCCGCTGCGTGACCTATGCAGCCAACGTCTCCCCGGTGTCTCGGTGCTCGCCTGCCACTGCTGAACGCCTCTCTCTGGGGAAAGTAACAATTAGGAATGCTTTCCGCTGTGTGACCTCTGCAGACAAAAACACGAGCCCACAGGCATTTCTCAGGACCGGTATCACCTTCTCTCTCCTCCAGCTCTTCTACAATTTATTCTGCTGCTTCACGAAGAGTGCAAAACTCATCTACTCACTGCTACCCCTGCTGCCCTCCTGCTGCTGCTGCAGCCAGTTCGCCTTCTTCCACCTTGATCTCAACCTCAATCTTGACATAATGGCCTGCACATGAGGGGTCTTCTATGCCTCTCAGCCTTCCTCGGGTATGGGTCATTAAAACATATGGGCTGCACTCTGCAAGCCTGTGCCTCTGAAGCCCTCTTCTTCCTCCCAGTACTCTGGGAATTCTGGTACTTGAGGTCCCTATCACAAAAGTCAGTTCTTTCAATAATAATTTCCCAATCAAGTTCTTTTTTCTCCGTAAGCATATTCCTAAGGAGTATCACAAGGATATAAAGATATTTTTGGTTTTTCTGAAGATTGAGATTTTTCCAGTTTCAGATTGGTAGTTTTTAAAGATCTCTCTGTAAGCTTTTCCTGAGACTCATTAGATTTCCTATTTCTGGTAGTGTTGTACTTTTGGTAAGGGCTTTTCTTACCCTTAATACATGAACGGCTACAATTGTCTTCACTCACATGGCTATAATTAACTTTAGGGAACACCTGGTCTCTTTGGCAACATGCTAACGTTATTCCCTTCCTGTAGGTAAACAAATACAGCGCCTCATCCCATGAAGTCCTGGGATCCTTCTTCTCCCAGGTGATCCCCCCGGCTAACACCGCCCCCAGGGTCAGCATCAGGAAGCGTCTGCCTCTCCCTGGCCACCTGAGAGGAGACTTTAGGTAGGGTTTTCATGAGGACTCCATAGGATTCATCACAGTGTCGAAGAAGGAAGGTGGAATGGTTGTGGTTATTGACTTTTATTATTGGAAAAAAGACCTTCACTATCCTTATCATCTAAGAAGGGTTTCCTGCCTCAAACTAATATTAAATGATCCATCAGAATGTCCACCATCCTGTGTCACAACCTACTTCCTACACTACAACTAAAGACTAAAATAATTCAACAGAAAGTTCCTTCTCCTGGTATCTGGGTGGCGTTTAAAAGAATGTTCTCTTGCAAAAAGGTTACCAGGGGGTATGACTCCCTTCGCCTGCCTTGCAGGTTCTACACAATCTTTGCACAACTCCATGTTTTGGACTGACAGCCTTCTCCTGGTGCTGATCTGTACAGTTCACAATAAAAGCAGGGTAATGACTCGGACCTGTGTGATTTTTCCACGGCACAATTACCTGCGATGGAAATGTATGCAATACAAAAATGTTCTACATTTCCCTTGCGGACATCCATTCAAAAACAACCCCAGATCCAGATAATCACACACCCCCACTCACACCCCCAACACACCCCCACGGTAAACACATCTCCACCCCCCTACTTACCTTTTATCCCGACGCGCTGTGTCCCTGCGGCGCCGGTTCCCTTTCACTTCTGTGATCGGGAACCAGCGCGGCAGGGTCCTTTTCTTTTCTTATTTTTTTAAAAAACCTTTTGTCGGGTCAGCTGCAGGAGTGTCCCCCGCAGACCCTGGCTTTTTTTTTTTTGGTATGGTGATCTGCGGGTGTGTCCCCCGCAAGTACTGCTCACTATACTGTATAGTATAGTGAGTGGGGTGTTGCGGGGGACACCCCTGCAGATCACCATACCAAAAAAAAAAAAGCCAGGGTCTGCGGGGGACACTCCTGCAGCTGACCCGACAAAAGGTTTTTAAAAAACCTGGCTTTTTTTTTTTTTGGTATGGTGATCAGCGGGTGTGTCCCCCGTAAGTACTGCTCACTATACTGTATAGTATAGTGAGTGGGGTGTTGCGGGGGACACCCCTGCAGCCTTTTTTTATTTTTTTGACCGACCCCACCGCAAGACCAAAACACATACCACAAAAAGTTCAAACTTTTGGTTGTTCGAACCTTTCGTGGTATGTGTTTTAGGTCTTTTGGTGGGGTCGGTAATTTATTTTCAGTAATTTCGGGCTATTCCAATGACTCCCTTCCCCTGCCATCTCTTTACTATGTCGCAAGGGTGTTTGTGTAATCTCCAGGACAAAGCCTCCCTTCTCCTGGTATTTGAAAAGTTCTCTTTCAACTTGATGTATGTTTCGACACTCTCTCTCAGTACCAGCAAAGTCGCAAACCCTTCTCTGCTGGTCAATGGACTCATCTTTGCCACTCCGCTTAGGAAGTTCTCCTCGGGTTCTCAGATCTCTTGTGTTGGGGTCAGTGACGAATCTAGCAACATTGTCACTGATTCTCTGGAGGGAAGCTTCTCTTACGTGTTCAGAGAAAGGCAGAAGCTACCTGACTCTGACCCTGAGGGTGGCTATCTGTGGGAGGACCATGTAAGGGAGGACAAAATCCAGGGAGGCAGAAAAATACTGAATCAAAATAATCCTTCAGTTCTAATTCTTAAAGACACCCATGAACATTTACAACATTCCTGTATGGCTTATTGCAAGGTAGATGGAGGATTCCCAGGTTTTCACAGCCTTATGTACCTTCCCCCCTTTCTTAAAAGTACTGAATGGAGAACGGAAAAAATCTGGCAGGCTAGTGAACCAGACAAACAGTGATTCTGGGACTCACACCCATGAGAGGAAAGAAAAAGCCCTGGCAGGAAAACAAACCAGGCAGTGTGCGTGTCTGGGGCCCGCACCCATGTCAATACATTAGCAGGAGAGTAAACCAGGGGTAAGAAGATAAGTGAGAGAACTCAGGGGTCAAAACCCTGCCCCGATTTTGTTGGTCAGTGCTAACTAGTACAAAAGGATAAGACCATACCCCTTTTCAGGATAATTAACAACGTGGCAATACCCTGGCAGGAGAGTACACCAGGGTTGGCAAAGGATTGAGGGAGCACAGGGGCTAGAACTCCTCTCTAAAATTGTGAAACATTGACCATCGATACTTTTTTTATTCTGCTTTATTGGATCAATCCAAAAGGGAAGAACCATATTCCTTTGGAAGATGATTGAGATAGATCCAAAAAACAAGAGAAGTAATAAAGCTGTGAACACCCTGGCAGGAGAGTACACCAGGGGCAGGAACATGATTGAGGAAGCTCAGGGGCCAAAGCCTCCTTGAAATTGTGAAACAGTTAGAGTCAAATGGAGAAGGGAAGAACCATACCCATTTAGGGCTAATGGAGATCCAGAGAGAGAGAAACTGAATATATTTAAAATAACTGTGTCGAAAGGAGATTCAAGGGAAGAATCTTCCCCCTTGAACAAACTGGAACTGTGATAAAGTGACATTTCAATCACCAGAGGAAATCTAGGGGAAGGGAGGATCCCTTTCCTGGTGGATCTTTATTTCTTTTTTGCAGCTTAAAATGTTATGTTTAGAACTTTGAAAGGAAGCTACAAGTATATAGCTTACAGAAATCCCCATGTTACACATTATATTGAGTTTAGCGTGTAAGGGTCAGTTTAGGGTTTTTGGCACATTCTCGAGGATGCTCTTTGGTTTAACATTCTGACACAGACATTCCTTAGTTTTGTTGAGGGAGGGAAATGCCTCTTACAATTAGGGATAGATAGGATTTCTCCCAAACCCTCTTATTATTGTATGATAAATAAAAGTCTGTAACCAACACGTAACATGCCTCTGTATCAGAGTCCTATTTTTGATCCCTTACAGGTCCAGACCCTTCTCTGGTAGTCAATGGGTTTATGGTTGCCACTACTATGAGGAAGTTCTCCTCGGATGCTCATTTCACTCTTGGTAGGGTCCCAGACCCTTCTCTGGTGGTCAGTAGGCTTAGGGCTGCCACTGAAATGAGGAAATTCTCCATGAATGCTTGCTTCAGTATTTTTAGGGTCCCAGACCTTTCTCTGGTGGTCAGTAGGCTTATTGCTGCCACTGATGAAGAACTTCTGCTTTGATGCTTGGTTCACTCTTCAAGTGTGCAGTAGTTGCTTCGTTGCTACTTAGACAGCGGAGATCCTCCCTGATACACTCCACGCAGTTCTATTCCCCAATAGTTCTATAGCTGCCACTGGGTGAGAAAAATGACACTGTGTCCCTCTCTCTGCCTGGCCAGTGTCCCTACAGGGTCTCTCATGCCTCCCTTTCGCTTCTCATGGGATGCGGCACGTCACCAGTCCTTCCTGGGATGGAGTTCCTTGTCAGCGGCTTCCTCTGCTCTGCTCGTCCACTTTGATGTTCCCAGTGCACCTTCGCGGTAGTCAGCTACTTACGGTCTTGGCCTCGCTCTGGGAGCCGATGGTCCACTTTGTGCTGCTGCTGCTGTCAGACCCACAACAGACTCTTACAGCCTGCTGCTGGCATCCTCTGCAAAGCCTTTCTTACAGCCCTTATCCGGTGTTCAAAACAGCCGGCCTCCAGTGGGCTCCTGGCTTTCCCACGATCAGACACTTCTTAGTCCCTCTTCTCTTTCTTTTTTATCTCCAGGACTCCGCCCCGGCGCAGCATCACCACCTGCAAATAATGTATTTTTGCGATTCCTCATACCTTCCGTGAGCCACCCGATAGCAGTACGTAAGAGATGGTTACTCTTCATGGTTGTGGTGCTCTTCCTCGTTTCAGTATGTTTTGTTCTAGCAGTATCCCATATGCTACAAACATACATGGGCTTACACTCAATGAAATGGCTTGGTATGGAAGGGGGGCTACGGAAAGTTGGGGAGTGACGTGGTTCAACAGGCTGTTCCCTAGATGATTATCCTTGTCCCCAGAGTGGGAGAGCCTCCCCATGAGACCCTTGCACATTAAACCACTCTTAGGGGGACTATTGGGTAGCAGCCGCACCTCCCTAGCCTCATGGAAAAGGCTTCCCCCCTTGGGGAGAAGTGACAACACCTTGCAAATCATCACAGTACTGGGACTCATGTTTTTTAAAGATTCCCTTGTGACTCCTTCTCCCTTTCTTTTACGGTATATAGATTGTTCCCATGATTGTGTAAGGGAAATTTGATATCCCCACTGAAGTCGGGGTGAATGACTCCTGCCATAACATCCAACCCATATCTCCAGGCTAAACTAGATTTGGATGCCAATCTTATATAGATTCCTTGGGGAGGTACAAAAGGTCAGTCCAGTGGGGATTAGGCGTCTCTCACCTGGGGGTATTAAAATCTCAATAATTTGGGAGTCAAATCTTATACATTTGGTGGTGGCTACGGAAGGGCGATTGGCCTTTGGACTCAACCTAGTAAATAATCTAGGTCCCCAACTTTTATCAGTTGGTATGCTATGATACCATATGTGACGGATCAGAAGGAGGAGGCAGACACTTTGAGGACATTTGTAACATGTTATTTTATTAAAGAATGCCCATATTTCCCTATCACTATGGGTATTGCCTACCTATTTTACTAACTGAGGAGCTTTTCAGTCGTGGATAAATGTTCAAAGAAAGCAGTCTGCTGTCAAAAGCTAACCTAACTAACCCTACGACTTTTATACTCAACTAAGGTCAGGAGAATGACTATCTTCTCCTGTTGGTTTTGCTTCTACACTTGTCGTCTCTTATTTCTCTTTTGCTTATTAGTATGCACCACCAGAGCCCAAGCCCCATACCCTGCTTTCAGCATCCTCAACAGCCAGAGGCCAGAACGCAAGCTGCATACCTGACATCCTGCCTGCCCACCACTATAGTGCAGGCACGTACATGGCATCCTGCCTCCCGACCAGCATAGCCTACGCCCCATATCTGCCATCCTGCATCCCCACCACCATAGTCCAGGCACGTACATGGCATCCTGCTTCCTCACCCACATAGCCCAGCCTCCATATCTGCCATTCTGCTGACCCTTCACCAGAACCAAAGCCCCATACCCTGTATCCGGCCTCCTCAACAGCCAGAGGCCAGAACGCAAGCCCCAAACCTGGTATCCTTTCCCCCACAACACCAGGGCCTCAGCTCCATCATAATGTTTTCCACTGATATAAGCAAATAAATTACTGGTATTTTTCCATAGTGAAAAGGGTTGCTCCCAGTTTTCATCAAGTGGTCTGTTGAGCAATGTATGCTAACAGTAACTACCTGAAAATCATTCTACAACCCCCAACAAATAACCCATCTTCACATTCAACTCCTCACTGAATCAGTACGGATTACACAATAGAACACATACCACCTGAAGAAATTGCCTAAATAACCCACTAACTTACCACAGATACACCAATACAGCTCCCCAACACTGCAAGGACAGACACAATAGTCACATACACAATTGAAATTACCAACCTGGAGTGCACATTATCCACTGCTCCAGACAACTCACAAAATATAAAACACTTGCACCCGCCAGAGAATCCTACCTTTTCAGATCATGCACACACCAACATTGCAAAAATGCAACCGTCCCCTGCTTCTGCATTAGTCTCAACCTCTTGCATATCCTATAAACCCAAGAAACCGTGAAAATGGTGGACTGTGCGCCATACAAAACTCAATAACATAGCTTAACCAGGCAGAGCAAAACGTTTCAATCATTCTCCTGTTGAGACATACAATGGACGGGCAATGTCATTTTGGTGACTGGCAGCAATAGAGGAGGAAAGAATTATGGCTCTGCTGAGGTCAGTCCAGTATACACAAAGAGATTACATTATATGCCCAGGGTCACATGCTTTGTTTAAATCATAAAACTGTAATTTTAACCCATTCTACAGTCTAGGCATTTAAGCACATAACTTTCAAGCTCAGCTCTGGCTACCCATCTGAGAAAGGGTAATCTTCAAAATGCTTTCCATTACCCACAGATGCCTGTCTCTCTCAGCACCAGTCTACTTATCAAAAAGATTTGCCAAAGTCAGCTCCACCGACCTGTAAAATCAGCCCACTCACACTGCCTTACCATACCCAAATGTAAGCGTGCCAGAGGAGGAGACTCAAGCTTTCCCACGGTAGCAACCATTCACTAGAACTCTCTCCCACCTGCCCTAAGAGCTGAGGAATCGTACTGGGCCTTCCCTAAAGGCTTGAAAACCTGGTGTTTGCCTGATATTGATGCCAAGAGAACCATATGAGCCTCATGTATGCATAACTGTATATCAACTTATGTAACTGTAACTAGTCATGCAACAGTGCCTTGATGCCCCCTGGCTTAGGCCCTTTACAAATGAAAAAAAAAATAAATAAACTTGCTACAAATATGTAAATCCTGGATTTCAAACCCTACAATAATACTGCCTGATAGAGCAGAGTGCTCAATTTTCCCATGGCCATGCGTGAGTAGGCGACACAGTCCTATGTATGCTTCTAATTGTGAGACGTACAGTTTTTCTAAATTTCGAATTGGATAGAAGATAGAAAAAAATACAAGTCTCAGAATCCAGAGGGGGGAAACACAGGAATGGGTTGCCTGGCCACTGGACGCTTGAGAATTTTGATAGTTTATTTGCGAAATACACGTATCTCAAATTAAAGTAACCTTACAATATGTAAATCCTTAGTGACACATGTTAAGCCAAAAGAATATTGTTGTAGTTTTATTTTCCGCATCCTGAAAGGAAAAATAGAAGTCCCAGAATGCAAAATAATGCAAGCCTGAAAAAAGCCTTCCTTTTACATAACAGTTCTTTTCTCACTTTAAGAATCACTAAAAAAAGTTTAGTAATAAAGCCAGTAGGATGATTACAATTATCACACACTTCCAGTTTGTTGTGCAACCTTTAAAGAACATTTCACTATCCCAATGAAGCAATCCAACTTGTCCATGTTAAATTAGTAGACTTAATTACTAACGTTGAAAAAGTAAGCAAGGAACTCTGCTCAGCTGAGATATAATGGGCTTTCCTACAAAGTCAACAAGCCCACTTTAAGCAGACTTGCCAACACTCCCAGGGCAGATCTTCACTTGTCCCTCGGGAGGGGTTGGGGAGGGGCTCGTAGGGGGGGGGGCACAACATTTTGCAGGGTAGGCCAGTGCCTCCTGCACAGGTGGCGGAGCAGATGCGGGGCAATACGCAAACCTGCAGACAAGCCCAGGGGCTCCAGGAGCACTATTGCGTGGTTGGCTGGCACACTATAGAAGCCTCACCGCATGACATTTGACCAACTTTAAAGAAAAAGTGCTACCAACCTGTTGACAGAAAAAATGGTTCTGTACAAAAGCCAAAACTATGTTATTCCTCCTTTAATCCAGAAGAGTCTTCATTTCCTTGAGGAATGTAGTAAAGTAGGTCTCCCAAGATTCTTTACGTGTGACGCATTAAGGGCAGGAGTCCCACCAAGTCACACATCTGGGCGATTTTGGCTTCCCATAGTAAATAGCTTCATCTGCTTTCGCCAGCCTCAGTTTCCAGACTGTGATCACTTAGCTGTAACAAGCCAAGCCTGATTAAATATTCACCCCCCTCAGCCATCCACTGAAAGAGGACAAAACACTCATTATCGGTGAAAAGTTAGGACTCATGGTTCTGTTACACAAAATAAATGAGCTTACAGGGATCCTTCAGATAAACCAAGCCATATGTTTCAAGAGACGTTGATTATCCCACTGAAATTAGAATTACTTCCAGGCCAAAGCTATTTATGTCATTATTTATTCGGTGTTTTATAAAGTGCTGCAGGTGGAGGCAACTACTTCACAGCACTGGGAAAGTGGAGGGATTGATGACTGGAAGGGTCTAGAAGAGAAGGGGCGGAGGGCTATTTGGGGAGTGGGTCAATTGAAGCAAGCCTTTCAGCTCCACTGCTGGAGGAGGGCCAGTGGCAAGTTCCCCAGATAAGGCTTGCTTGATGCTTTGGCCATCGTCCAGTGGTTATTGGCAGGGGCTTGGCTGGCACGGCCTCCCGTCCGGCCCGCAGTGCACTAGGATGGAATAGGTCGAGGCCAGATGGAGCCTCAGCGAGTTAGGTTTTCAGGAACAGAAATGCTTTCAGTGCTTGATTGAACCAAAGGCAGTTCTCTAGTGGGTCATCCCAGAGACAGATGCCTATCACCCACAGTCCTTTCCTCCTCTGCATTCTGCATACCCTTTCTTTTGGTCAAAATGGCATGCAGAGGAGACTTGAGTGCCAAAATCGGAGGCACCTCATTGGTTTGTATCAAGCTATCACTTCCAGGAAGAACACCTTTTGGCTTAGCAGTCTCCTCTGAAAGTTTTCTTTACAGGCCAGAGTCTGCTTCGATGGCCAAACAATGGCTCCATCTCACAGTCAGGTCTTCGGCTGTTCAATGTTTTTTTTATTACCCTTTTGGGTGTGACAACATATGGCTTCTGCTTTGGCCAACGTAAGACGTGCAAGAGTTCCAGGAGAGGATGGATCGGCTGGAGGAGAGAGCCCTTACAGAAATGCGACCAGATTGGCAGCCTCCCTGAGGCCCAGAGTCAGCTTCTCATTACTTACTGTCTCTCCCTGCAAGTAAAATATGCTTTCATGGTGTTAGATCTCTCTGTAATCAAGGCCCATCCTTCTATGACTCTCTACCTGATTGTGTGACGTTCAGACGAGAATTGAAGACACGCCTGTTCCGGTCAGCATAAAGATGTTAGCGCTTGCACTCCTGCTCACTCACTTCTCTTACCCCCTTTTCTCCCTCTCTCCTCTTCCTCACGATTTTCAGATCTCGCTGAAACAACCTGCTGGTGGCATTGAGCAGCATACTATTAATATTATAAATATAAAAATAAATAAATATTATTATACAAAACATGCAAACAAAATTAAGTAATTTCTTTTCTTTTTTAAAATATGTAATATACATATAGCTAGGCATGACTTTGTATATATCACACATAAAAACAGACAACACATGCATGAAATGATAATAACATGATCCTTCTCATTTCATGCTACCAATAACCATTTAAAAATCCCTTTGGATATATCTCCTAAAATGGCCATACATGCTTCATAAAATGTAATCATATGATAGATAAGATCCGCATCGTTACCTTCGAACAACAAATTCCACATCAGAGTCACATCTTCACAATGTATCATATTGCTAAATGCTTTCATATACTTCATCCTGATAGCATTTAGACTGGAATATTAAGTAATACTAATAATGGAAGATACAGAGGGGAATACAATGTCCTTCTGTTCACTCAGCACTTTGAGCTGGGAATTTCCTTATGCAAGAGTACACAAGCTACTGAACCTCACAATTGAGGTCTACCAAAAAAAAAAAGCTTCATCAACAAAACCATGAAGGCGTCCAACAATTGATAGCAATGTTCTGTGGTTTAGGTCACAAAGGGTGAAGGCATCAGAGCAAAGTTATAGGCAAATGTGTCAGTGTCCCCTACCTGGCTCTGGAAACCGCCAGGAGCAGGATTTAGGGAGGCCAAGTGGACCCCTCAAGCCAGTGGATGATGTGGTCCCTTTGGCCTGGTACCCAACACATGGCAGGGGACAGTCCCATTGCCTCACCTGTAAGACACTGTGGAGCAAAGGACAATGGCCTAAAATTAAAGTGGCAACAGGCAAGCCTTTCTGGAAGTCCGAGAGAGGCCACATTTGAACAGTACGCTCCTGCTCGCTGCCATGATGAAATGGACACACATGTGAAATGCGAAATGTAAATCATTGCATATTCGCGCAAGAACATTTTTCAATAGAATTTTAGATAATTTCAAAAATTGCAACCATTTCTGAGGCCTTTAACAATGATTCTAGAGACTGGTTTGCCAATGGTATGGACAAGCCAAGAACCAAACAGGAACTGTGTGCAAGTGAAAGCGCAAAATACCTGATTTCATGCTTTAAAGACACACATGGAAATCACCCATTGCTGCAACTATTGCCTCAGTAATAGGCAAAGACTAGTCTTTAATATTGAAACCTAAAGTTAAGGATTTAGAGAAGGCCGGGGAGCGTGTCTCAGGGATTAACAATCAAAGCACATGAATCTACGTTATTGGGCCACAGTCCTTCTGCCTCTCCCTCAGTGTTCGCCTCCTTGGCAGTAATCAAAGACTCCCTCACAGTCCTTGAGGTTTTAAGGACCCGCGCTTCTTTCTTGCATACGGTGCATTTCCTGTCAGATTGCTGTACCTTGGCTTCTCGCCCTTGTATTCATGTGATGAGGCCGATAGCAGACACCTTGAGGTCTATGGGATGTCAGACGTAAGCCCTTGCCGGGCTTCCTGAGCTTGGTCTTGCCCTCCAAAGTCCAGGCCTCGCCATGTCTGTCCCTGTGGGTCTCTGCCATCTGCCTGTCCGTCGTTTATTTCCCTTGTTCATTGGGCTTACTCGGCCTCTGTGATCCTCCAGTTGTGCCTGTCTGGCTTTCCAGATGATTCCCTGTGCTCTAACCACAGGCCCGGTTCTGCCCCACTGAATGTTCCACAACCTTCTTTATTATTATATTATCATTAGGGTATTTATTGAGGGATGTATACTAATTGACCTTTTCACAATTGACCTCAGGAAATTGACCTCGGGAGAATTGACCCAATTTAAAAGGTCAATTAGGACATATATGCAGGGGGGGACCCCCTGCAACTTCCACCCATTCCCCTTATATTATTTATAATCCAAAACCAACCCAATACGTATATAATATAACTAAAATAATATAAAGGTCAATTGTGCAGAAGGTCAATTAGGACCACTACCATTAGGTCAATTAGGAGAAAAGTTCAATTATAAAAGATCAATTTGGGTCATACCTTTATTGAGTGCAGACCTAGCTTCGGGAAGCAACGGAGCACTTTACAAGCCATCATAGGGGAAAGAGCACAGTAAGGGGAAAACAGAGAAAAAAGGGAGCGGGGAGCTAATAGGGGAGTGAACGGTCCGGCAATTGGCAGTAAGGGATCGTCAAGCATCCATTGGAGGAGAAAGTGGGGGGCAGATCAATGAGTCGCAGGTAAGGTGTAATGGATCCAGGGAATTCATCCCTTCTCCCCAAGGGGAGCCACCCCCTTTGGGACCAGCGAGGTCAGCCTCCAACTCGATACCCTCTCTAGGGGACATGGCAACTGCAATCCCACTGGGGTGACCCCCCCTCAGGGGACAAGGCGACCCCCACTAGGGATCTATCTATACCTCCCTCATACCCCGATTCCTTATACCTAGACAGACCAAGATAATAATGTGCAGGGCCCTTTAAGACAGACTGGTGTGGTTTCTGACCTACAACTGTTACAATTGGTATGGGTGGAAAAGAACCAATCAACTTTCCCATCTGTTACCCGGGACAAAGAAAAGGCTCTGGGATGGAGAGCTGGCAGAGTCTCCATGGGGACGCACCAGGGATGAGTGCCTGTTCTGGGAGAAGGTGGACTCAGCCGACCCCTCCTCGCACCCGGCAGGGACCGCAGTAGAGGAAAAAAGCTGTGGGATGCCACTGCTGACCGAAGGTCCGGAGGATGGGAAAGCTCGGCCCCACCAGCTTGCATCAAGCAACTATGGGAGTCACCAGGCAGAGGCATAGGCAAGAGCCAGCGCCCAACCCTCATCAGCCACATAGTGGGAACACTGAAGCCAGAGCTACATCGAGGAAGAGGCCCAGGTAAACCCTCTACATGACACTGCCATGTGGAAGAATGCCCCCAACACAGACAGTACGCGGGCCTTCCACTGAACCGGGAGGTGGGTGGGCGTACCAAACACCCTAAGCAGGGGTGAACCAACCAGAAGCCCAAGAAGGGCATATATTGAGACATAGAGCCCAAAAAAGGCTAGAACTAAGAACTGTGTAACCTGGGGCAAAGAGCTGATACCCTGTGCAGGGGTGAGTAAACCAGAGGACCAAGAGGGGTTTATAGAGACAAAAAGCCCACGAAGGGCTAGAATCAGGAAGCGTCTGAAATGGTGCAAAAAACCTAATATCCCAAGCAGGGGTGAGTGAACTAGAGGCTCATGCGGGGCATGTACTGAGAGAAGAAGCCCAGGACTGGCTAGAGTCAAGAACTGCCCAAACCGGGGGTGACAATCCCTTGAACCCTCACCAGGGTCAGAAAGCCAAAAGCCCACTAGGGGCTATATTGCGAACGGCCTGAACCAGGGTGACCATCCCCATACCTTGTGCTGGGGTGAGAAAGCTGATAGCCCACGAGGGGCTTAGAGAGAGAATACCCCATGAGGGGGTGAAAGCAACCAGGAGTGGGCAACCCAAGAAGTCAAATAGCCCACAAGGGGCTGAAACACAGAGTAATCCATGAAAGGGTGGTCGCTATCCATTACATAGATAGCCTGGAAGGCCAGATAGTCCACGTGGGGCCAAAAGGCAACCGGGACAATCAGCCCAACACCACACTTTGTGTCCACATACACATTTCAGGTTGGCCCTTTATTCTTCCTTGCACAGGGCTCCAACTTTACAATTTAACCTTCCCACCCTTTATCCATAAATATTCATTGCCAACACCTATGTACGTCTGATAACCAACCTACAATTAGGTTCACTTTTAATTTCTCAGCCAGAAATGCATCAAGTCTTTCTTCCATTGCATACCATAACGCTGCATACAGCGGGCCTCATCCTATAGGCTACACTCTGAACCAATCAGAAGTGAGCCCTCATCGGACCACTCACGAGAACCCTCTCTTACTATTTATACTACATTCAAAGATGGCGGCCGGCATCGAAAGATCGCTGTGACCACCCATTTTTACGCAGAGGCCCTGCTGGCCTTTCAGGTACGCGAATGCTTGCTGTCACTTGCTTAGCTGCCCTATCCCACTTTATCAACTTTCTCCTGCTTTAACAATTGTTAGGCCATAATTATGCCAACGGGCCATTTCATTGCCAGCCATTTCACACTAACCTTCTTAACCTAGGCATTGGCCAGCCCAAACCATGCCCCCTAAATCCTTTTCACTACGGTATCTGGCCTTTCCATCTAATGCCATTGCGTCTAATGCCACTCCATCGAATTTTTTCCATCTAATAACTTTGCATCTAATGCATATTTCTGGGGGGTAAAGGGTTACATTTTGTTTAGGTGCATTATAAAGGGTAAAAAACGGGAGTTGGGGGGGGGGGATTGAAAAAAAAAAGAAAAATGCATTAGATGCAAAGTTTTTAGATGGAAAAAAATCAATGGAATGGCATTAGATGCAATGACATTAGATAGAAAGACCATAAACCTTTCACTACTCATGCCTGTGGTTGCCAATTGGTGCTGTACCAGCAGTCCTAAGGGTCTTAACCCGCAATGCAGGGCTTAGCAAATCCAACATTTGTCTCTAGCTTTATAGAACACGCTCCTACAAACCAGCACGCAGTTTATTCTACTGCCAACTGTTCTTTAACTCGCTGCTTATTTATGACAGCCCGAGCTCCCCCCACCGTCATTTGCCTACCGCCTGGCCATACTATTTGGCTTTACTAGCCCTCACCAATACCTGGGCACGCACAGTGCTCTACACAGCCACTTCGAATCCTGACCCACACATTGCAGCACTCTCTGTAACGCCACGCAAGACCAACCCCGACCGCCTCCTTGAAACTCCTGGCCATGCTCTCCTAGCACCTATGTCCTGTTCCTACGCCACAGGCCCGCCACTTGCTCTCTCAGCACTTGCTCATACAGCACCAAACTTTACTTCCGCAGGATAGCTCCTCGCCCACACCCATTTTTCCAAGAATTGCCAACTGCAGACGTGCATTAACGCTTGCCATCCCTGTACTAACTGGGCCGCCAGAATACATAACCTGACTGCATCTTTATCCCGCAGGTTAATCAGCACAAGCCCTACTCCATAGCTCACCATCACCTTATATTTTGCCCTCACAGCACACGGTAACAGATCATACCCATGCCACAGACTACTACATTGGCCTAACACGGCCTGATATTCATACCCCACAAAACTAACCTGAGCAGGCATTGGTGGTATAGTGGTGAGCATAGCTGCCTTCCAAGTAGTTGACCCGGGTTCGCTTCCCGGCCAACACAGCATTATTTTTCTCGCCTTGAAACACTTGTGTATAGGAGCGTTATATATGCCATATCATATCATAACCTATTTTCTTCCTTCCTTCTTTTTCTTGGTGCTACTCTTCATTTGACACAGTATTTGCTCCCATTGCTAAACCTATGTATTCAATCACACCAGCATTCACTATAATGTGATAATTTGCAAATGTCTGCATTTATCTAACCCACCTCAATTGATGTACACTTTGCTCAGTTACTATTGTCACCACAATCACCAATGCAACGCAATTAATATGCTTACCAGGCCTTAAATGCCATGGCTTATGCATCAATTTAACGCACCAATAATCGCATGTCACAAAACCACCAACACTCACAGTTTAGACACTTTTTCGCCTCATACTCAATCACAGTGGTTCACACCGCTTGTTTGCTTACTACCAACAATGTGCACAATACCCTGTATTCTCACCACAGCCTTGAAAAAGACCCATGTTGGGTCGAAACACGCATCGGCTTATGTTTGTTAATAAATCACCCTAAACACGACGTGACAAGATTCTTAATTTTTGCTTGAGAGTTCAATTCAACTACACAGTTAATAGCATCTCTGACCCAGAGCCCGGGTGACTCGGTTCTTACCCAAAACCCACTCTTCACCAATTGAGATCTTCAATATTTTCAGGAACATGAGACTTTGTGTTTGCGTTTTGGAGAGCCTTTTCGTGAACATTTTTGGCAAGGATAACGAAGAAGAGATACCCAGCAGACCCAGGAGAGGTGAAATGAAATAGCTCTGAAGTCAGGGTCTTCTTCTGCTTGGTTTAAGTCACGTTTTCTTCAGTGTAAGGGTCAGATAGAAGACAGGTTCAGACAGAGGACTTTCTCTATTATTTTGACTATTGACAAGGACCGTCATATAGTTTTGTAGGAAGGGAAGCCCCGTTTTAGCAATAGGGATAGAAAGGCGGGTTTCCCTTTTCCTTTTAATAAAGAAAAGTCTTACCACAAACTCTTCTGGTCCGAGTCCTTCATCTGGTTGCCACACTATCCATGGGAGTAAAATGGACCCGAGGATCAGGAATGGCCAGCTTGGGTTTATGGTTCAAGTTGTTCTCTTCTTTACTTCTGCCCTTCTCTCTGGGATCCCCATCCTGGATGACCTGCTTCTCTATAGGTAAAAGGTCCAGCCCTGTTGACAACCTCTGAAACTCAGGCCAGTGATTGACTGGCAAGTCTGGAGGAACCGCTGGGCACCTAGCTCACCCGGTCACCTCCATCCCATGAGCCACCCAAACCATGTGACCTTATCACAGTTCCAAAAATATTTTTCTTTCACTTCCTTCTGCTTGAATCCTTTTTGTAGAGATGGTATGTTTTGTGGTTTGATTACTATCTTTGTGAAGGGAATAAAGGCTGATCGTAGAGGAGATGGGGCGGGGAGGGTACTTGCCACCCGTCAAGGGGGCTAGATCTACAACATGGCAGAATTTCCCAACTCAAGCCCCCTAAGACTCCAGCCACCTCCTAGACTTGAGAAGTAGTTGAGAAGAGCGGCAGCGATACCTCTCGGGCAACACCAACTACAGACTGATCACCACTGTGCCATTTCTACTAATAATCGTAGATAGAGCTGCCTACATACAAATCCAGGACTACCTGGAAGTCAACCACCTACTCGGCTCACGGCAATCGGGCTTCCGCCCCCTCCATGGCACGGAAACAGCTTTGCTAGACCTTAAGACAGAAATTGAAGAACTAAAGGATAATGGAAAAACAGCTTTGCTTCTCCTACTGGATTTGTCGGCAGCCTTCGACTTGGTGGATCATGCAGTTTTATGCAACCACTGCCAACTTCACCTGAGATGCTATAGCCTGGGTCCAATCCTTTTTAGCTAATCACACTATGAGAGTCTTCTCCACCTCTGCCTCCGCTGACCCCATCAAAATAACCTGCGGTGTCCCACAGGGATCCTGTGTCTCCCCCACCATGTACAACATCTTCACCAAGCCTCTGTTTGACAAGTTGGACAGACTGGTTGTCACCTACACTAACTATGCAGATGACACTCAGATCCTCATACCCCTTTCGGGCAACTTCGAGGTGGACTCAGCATTGGTGAACAAGATCTATACCCTCATTCAGGCATTCAGGAATGGCGATAAAGCAGAGATACTAATCCTAGGCTCTGAAGCCAACATCCAAAAACTCAGCCCCAACTACGCATCCTTCAACATTGACAACAACTCTATCAAGGTGATGTCTGTGGTTAAAACTCTAGGATTCTACTTGGACTCCTCCCTCACACTTAAAAAGCAAGTCAACTCCCTTGCCTCCTCTACAACTTACACTTGCAAACTAATCCGAGCATCCAGGCTGTACCTCTCTAGTGCTAGCTATATCACACTAGCCAAAGCTCTTATGTCGAGATTAGATTATTGCAATGCCTTGTACTTAGGAGCTAACAAATATATCACAGATAAAATTCAAAGACTGCAGAATAACGCCTTGAGAGCAGCATTGGATATCCCCTATAGAGAGCACATTACCAAATTCAGGAAAGAGGTTAACTGGCTGAAAATAACGGATAGAATCCTCCTCAAAACAGCTTCTCACTTCCAAATGCCTGA
This sequence comes from Ambystoma mexicanum, assembly GCF_040938575.1. NCBI lineage: Eukaryota > Metazoa > Chordata > Amphibia > Caudata > Ambystomatidae > Ambystoma > Ambystoma mexicanum. The sequence continues at coordinate 107,483,493 of NC_090940.1, read as the reverse complement.
ACAACCTAGCACCTCCTTATTTAGCTGAAAAAATCACCAGGAGAACAGCTACCCGCCCTACGAGATCTACAGTGGGAGGAACTAGCTTCCCCGTTAAAGCTGCGCAATGCTGGAATAAGCTTCCACTTGACCTTAGACTAGAACAACCCTACCCTAAATTTAGACATAAGGTACTCAAATGGCTGCGCACCAATGACAAATAACCTGATTTACACCGCTCCTAGCCCTTATCCGTCCTTTGCACCCACTGCATCACTCTGTACTCTAGGCAATTGTGTACGTATGGTTATTTACAATGTTATATATGTATATATATATATCTAGTAGATATATGATTTTGTATATATTTATCGATGTATATGTGTATATATAGGCTATGCTCTGTATTTGTATGTACTCATGTACCTGTTATACATATTTGTGCTAAGTACTGTAACTAAGCTATAAGACTTCTTGTGTACGCGCCCGGCTACCTAAGGGTTTGGTGCGTGTTACCAAATAAATAAACAAACAAACACTGCTTTCTTTCCTTCTCTTGTGGAAGAGGAAAGCCTGGATCAGGGAGTGATCCTGCAGCCAGCCGCGTGAGGCTGAGCCGGGGCAATGGAGCTGTAAGCCTCATCTGCTCAGGCCCAGCTGTGTGTGTCCACGCGCCTCATATGCCCAGGTGCAATGCTCATCTGCTGAAGAATAACCACCTTGTTCCCTTTGCACAAGATAGCCGCTACTGAGCCTGTGATAATTGTACCAGGGTAAATGAGGCATTACCTGGCATGAGACTGCTCTCTGTGGGCATTTGAGGGCATACTTGGTGTGTGAGAGCAGCACTTGTGCATTTGAGGATGAAAGGAGTGCTTGAGTTTTTGAGGCTGCATTTGGCACGTGATTTCAGTATCGGTGCATGTCATGCTTTATCTAGCATTGGATGACCACACCGGGCATATAAACATGTCCTGCCATAAGATGTCAGTGCTTTGCTATTTAAAACTGTATCTTGCATATGATGACAGCACCTGCTTTACGAGTCTGTGGCTGGCACAAGATGCATATGGGAATTCGAATCTGAACTTATATGATGGCAGCACCCTGACATGTCAATGTGTGGCATTGAATGCATAATAGCAGATGATGGTAGTACTGGGGTATGGGAGATAACACATGGCATATGGTAGCACATGGGCATGTGGGACTGCTTTAAATATATTACGACACTACCTGGCATATGTGGCTATTAATGGCATAAGATCACAGTAGCTGGCCAGATGTACTGACATATGAAGACCAGGCCTCTGGCATAAGAGAACTCTGCCGCCTGTGCCCTTGGCAACAGCTCCCCCAAATCAGGCTCATGAGGTCACCCCCACTGCCCTTGGACCTTTGGGGAAATGACAGTCATGTTTCTTTAACAACTGCTGTGTTCGATCAATTGCCACAGAAACACAGCCACAAAGGGGTCTCATTTTCGAGTCACAAACAGTGTTAACAAAAAGGGGTATCGACCTCAAAGGTCATATCCAGAAGACCATACACATGGTTTTCGTGCATTAGCCATATATATGAAATCACAAATAAGAAAATACCTACTTTGGTATGTTCGATTTCGGGGCTGCAGGGGTGTCCCCCACATACATGAAAGTGAACGCGGGAGACATTTTAAAAACAACGGCATGATCCAATAGCAAAATGCGGCACAGTGGGCCTCAGCATTTTGCAATTCGATCTTTTCCTCCTACGTTATTTTAACGTACATCCCAAAAGGGCTATGCATGATTTAGGATCTGTTTTTACACTCTGGGGAATTTCAAAGTTTTTACAATCGCTAGGTCTGGAAAAGATCCAGGGCGAGGCTAATGTCAGGACTCGGGGCTAGCTTGCCTTATGGTTGTAGCTCCTGAGCTTCTATCCAGGGCAACAACTGGAAGACACGGGGCTATAGCCCCCCCCCCCCCCCCTAGCAACGCCTCTGGGTGCATGGAAGCGGATGACCACTTCTGCCGTGCTGCATTCCCACACCACCCGCAAAAATGGAAGGCGTCTGCACTCGCATGTCATTTCTGCACAGGCCTGAGTGCACTGGCCTTCTATGGAAGAGGTCTGTTTTTAGCACCTGCCGCTACTAGGCGCGTTCCAAAGGAATTCATTGTCTGCCACGTGTAAAAGGTACGCAGCATTGGCACTTTTTGCGTGCATTGTGAAGCGTAAAAGGAAGGTGTTGCAGTCATTTCACCTGTAGTAAGACTCAGTCGCTGGCGTCAAAAAGATGTGCAGTAATAAATACACTTTTCTCTTCTTGGTACATGCACTGTTGACGGTGACTAACTGTTGGTGAAATTAAACTTCAAGTCTGCACAGCGGCTGCACAGTGCTGCAAAACAAGGCCATAGCAGCACCCCCACCCCCTTGAGATGTCCCGGCTCTTGCCTTTGTTTTCTGCTTCCTCCACTGCATTCTATTCTTTTAATCCACCAGGATTAGTGGGATTACACAAAAGCGAACAGACTGTCTTTAGATAATCCAGGAGACAAACCAGGTTCCTCCCCGTTCCCCGTGCAGCGGCTTTCCACTCAGCGCAGTGGGTTCGGCGTTCACTGCTGCAGTGTTCTGCGTAGGATCTGCAGGTGGGAGTGTCGATTTAGCCTGCTACCATCTTTCGGAGGCTGATTACAAAAAAAATCTGTCACAACAGGGTAATCAAAATGGAGGTACATGGACATTAAGTGGCCAAGGGCTCCTATGCACATACCTAGCTGGGAACCAACAGAGTGCTGTGCCATGGCAATTATAAGGTTTACAAGAGCAGTCTCCTAAAATGGCGGCGAGGCACGTGCAGTTTTAGGTGCAGGGCAGTCTCCGAAGGACGATGGGGAAGTACGCCCATGCTTAGGTGTAGAGCAGTCTCGCTGGGGCCCCTCACTATATTCAACTCTCTCTGCCTAAATACCTTCCTTCTAGAGACCTTTCGCTCCGCTACCTATAACTCTGAGGGTCAGATGCTTCTCCAAGCAGAGTCAGGGGTAGATCTCTCTCCTCTGCAGGTGCCTCCCTCCAGGGTCGGACTCGGACTAGAAATAGGCCCGGACACCCAAAAGAAAGTGGCCCACCTCTGGCCTCAAGACAGTGGCCCACCCCTCGCCTCAAAAAGGTGGCCCACCCCTCGCCTCAAAAAAAGTGGCCCTCACACCATCACCTGTGAATTGCGTCAGTTCACGCCTTTACAGAAAATGCTTTTTATGGAGGGTTCAGTTACATTACAAAAAACTCATAAAATAACATAACTTTGCATTCAGCTCTATGACAGGGTCCACAGCTCTGGGGGTGCAGGAGTGGCATGAACCAACCACCCCCACTTCGGTTTTGGCACCTGCTGCAAGTCGATGCTTATACAGGGCTCCGCAACCCCAGCAGGGAAGGAGGGTTAGGGTGACTATGGTTGGATAGGAAGGCAGGGGAGTATGTGGATTCACTTCAACACACTCACCCTCTTTCACATTTGTTGGTTTGACTGTTCTGACATACCAATTGGAAGATTTAAAAGTGCCAGCCTAGTGCCTAGCCACCTGAGGCTTGTGGCCTCTCGAGTAGTCAGGAATCCATGTCACAGTGGTGAGCAGCACCGGATCCGATCCCGTTCCTAAACTGGCTTTTTATTGCATGCATAATGCATTGCACCTGTTTTCCTTCAATCCTCCACTGACCCACTCATCGAGGCTTCAAACAGAGCACGTTGACATCAACACATGGTAGAAATGTCGCTCTCATGGCTTTTGTCCCCAGGGGGTTCACGGCCTGCAAGCAGAGCTATGGTGTTCCGCATAATGCAGAACACTGGCAGTGTACGTTTTCAAAACATGCATTTGAATCAAACATAGATCTTAGCATAGTGAGTAGGTCTTTTGAAAGCCTGACAGCTTGAAGTGCTCCCCACCGGACCCCAGCCCTCTTACTTCAACCACTAACAATTAATTGCTGCACTTTGAACCAGGTGGCTTCAGCAAGGAGAGCAAACGAAGAGACTGAACCCTAGGTAACCCCAGAGACGTTTTTATGGGAGGGCAAAAGGGGCACTTGCCCAGGGCCCCCACCTTGGAGGGGGGGCCCCACAAGGCTGCCTGACCTGAAGTAGTAAGATTCAATTCACCAGTCTTAAATAGCACACATCAGGTTATTTTATGGGGTGCTGCTGCGGCTCTTAACCCATTGTTTTTCTGTTTTCACAAGTACCTTCTGACTTGATCAATTCATCATGTATTGCTTTGTGTGTTCACTGTGGTATACATAGTTTGTGTGTTCTTATGGCACAACTCTATAGCATTCTTTCCTTCCTGTGTTGATCATGTGCAATAGGCAATGGTGAAAAGCATATTGATAAACTCAGTGCCACAATGGTTCACAAGTTAGCTCAGTGTGTGAAGCACCCATTGCAGAGATATGTGTTCATATGCAAAATTAGAATATCATATTCCAGCAAGGCTGTCTGAGCTTTTCATATGTCTGAAGTTTATAAACCTACCTGCATAGGTACTTGGTTTTGCAACATAAGCGGTGCTATTATCAGCAATGCTCCTGCACCAGATAGGGGTTGCTATAAAAACTAACACATCATACGTATGGTGACGGTCTAGAAATTGGTTTGTTCAGATGGGGCGTTGGAAAACTTAGGCACTAGGCATTCGCCTCCAATGATGGCATAAACTGTTAGTCCAAGAGGTGAATAAGTATCCAAATTCAAGTCTATGAAACAAAAGCGTTCATGCTTGTATCCTAGATTTGCCAGCAGACGATACAGTGATCCTGGTCAAATCATCTAATATATCTTACATTACTGTGCTGTCTTCTGTGAGGTTTGCCTTCTTGCATGCTGCTGGTATCGTTTAGCCCATTACTTGATCTTTCTTCTTATGTAGGCCATTTGAGTGGAAGGGTTGGTAGACACAAGAAGGCGGACCAGATGTTGCAGGTCTCAGGCAAGCATATTTTAGGGTCTGCTTGTTTGATACAAAAAAAGCGATTTGCTTTCTGGTAAAAATCAAAGGATTTTATGCATGTTTATAAATGAAAATGTCACAAGCCATTGTTTTGGAAGTATTTAAAGCTTTAAAATACAAAAGACAAACCCAAATTAAATTTGTTAAATCACATCGATTGGTATGCTGGTACTTATATACTTCCCTTGATGATGGAGAGAATGAAGCTAGAACCATTCTCATTTTGCATAACACCCTACTATAATATTTTGTTTTAAAATGGTCATATTTGGTAATGTGATTTGTGTACTTTCCAAGTCCGTTTTTATAAAATGAGATTGTTTTAGTTCATGGTAAGACCTGGAAAAGAAAGTGTTCAAATGCTGAAATTGCAGAGTTGGCACAAATCCCAGCTTCACCCCTTAAACAATGCGTGATCCTAGGCATCTCATTTAATCTTGTATTGCCTAACCTCTCAACAAGGTCCCTAAACCTTTCAAAATTGTCAGACCTTCAAAGTGATTTCTTTCTCATGGTATGATCTTCATAAAAGTCTTATGATGGTTTCACTGGCTATAGGGTTGCTTCCACTTTAATAGTGAGCATATTTATATGGCACACCACAGGCATTTGTTGCTTTGATATCTAAGGGCAACAATATTTGAAAACCATATCCCACTTCTAATCTCAGTCTGTCTGCATAAAGACCTTCCTGCCAGCTTCTAATCTGCACCCATCATCCATGCTATGCTAAGTGTAGTGTTCTCCTTCCTTCCAATTGGTCTCCTCTATCCATGCATGAGCACTTTTGCGTTCTGTGAGGCAGCTAATGTGAGTTCTCTGTCTGTTATCGGTTACATGTACCTTTTACATATGGTCCTGCATTAATCCTACAGGCTGCATACCTTCCTGGATGTTATTGATCAAAATTATCCTGTATGTACTAGAACAGTAACCTCTTCGTAGACTGCTAATGTTGGTCTTCAAATGCTATTTGTTTATCATTCTGATTAGAGCAAGACTGAAGAGGATAAGGGACTTAAAGGGAGTAAACATGCTTATTATGCTGCGAGACGGCATATCAACCTGCAGGTTGTGAGTACGATGGGCGGGGAAGTGCGGGGGTGCGCAACCAGTATTCTTGATCCCTTAATTCCTTTTGTTTGGTGGAGGGGGGCCCAAAGATGTCCGTGCCCAGGGCCCCAAAAGTGGTTAAGATGGCCCTGGGTACACCGTGAAGATTTGAGGGGCTTCCTCCCTCCAGAATATTTCTGAAATAATGGGGTGAAATGGGTAGTTTTTGTCACACTTAAAAAAACGAATAGGTAACAGGATTTATAGTTTTCAAATCTTTTAGGTTCAAAACCCACAGCATTCGGTATCTTTTCTCCTGGGATGATGTGAGGCAAAGGAGCAATTTCTTATGATAACAGGAGGAAAGTGCAAGGTTTCAGCAAGGTGCAGTCTCATGGGGTGACAAGAGGCAAGTGCAAGGTTTAGGCAAGGAGCAGTTACTTATCATGACAGGAGGCAAGTGAAAGGTTTAGGCAAGGAGCAGGTTCTTATGATGGCAGGAGGCAAGTGAAAGGTTTAGGCAAGGATCAGGTTCTTATGATGACAGGAGGCAAGTGAAAGGTTTAGACAAGGAGCAGGTTCTTATGATGACAGGAGGCAAGTGAAAGGTTTAGGCAAGGAGCAGTTACTTATGATGACAGGAGGCAAGTGAAAGGTTTAGGCAAGGAGCAGGTTCTTATGATGGCAGGAGGCAAGTGAAAGGTTTAGGCAAGGAGCAGGTTCTTATGATGACAGGAGGCAAGTGAAAGGTTTAGGCAAGGAACAGGTTCTTATGATGACAGGAGGCAAGTGCAAGATTTAGGCAGGGCGCAGTCTCCTAGGATGACAGGAGGCAAGTGAAAGGTTTAGGCAAGTCCCAGTCTCCTAGGGTGACAGGAGGCAAATGCAAGGTTTAGGCAAGGAGCAGTTACTTATGATGACAGGAGGCAAGTGAAAGGTTTAGGCAAGGAGTATGTTCTTATGATGACAGGAGGCAAGTGCAAGATTTAGGCAGGGCGCAGTCTCCTAGGATGACAGGAGGCAAGTGAAAGGTTCAGGCAAGTCCCAGTCTCCTACGGTGACAGGAGGCAAGTGCAAGGTTTAGGCACGGCAAAGTCTCCCAGGATGACAGAAGGAAAGTGCAAGGTTTAAGCAAGGCACAGCCTCTTAGGATGACAGGAGGCAAGGTTTAGCCAACGCACAGTTTCTTATGATGAGGAGGCATGCACAGGTTTAGGCAAAGCACAATCAAATAGGATATAGGGGAGGCACGCGCATGTATAGTTGCAGAGCAGACACCTAGGATCAGTGCTTTAAATGGGCCGGGTCTAACCGGCTATCTGTACCTGCACTTCTTATTTTGGGCCGTATTGAGGGCCGGGGTTTCTATACGCCTGAGAAGAGTACCAGTACTCAATCACTTTGCCAAGCATCCCATAGTTCCAAGTCCCAAATCCCATCAGCTGTTCTAAACCTTCTCATCTCGGAGTTCACACTTTTTCTTGTGAAACCAAAGCACAGGGAACAACAACAGTTCCCACAGAGGTTTCGCTTTGTGTTAATTAGAGGTAGGTATGCCAAGAAATGGGGTGCCTTGAGAAGGACTATTGTCATTGAAGAGGTGTGAATGGTGGGTGATAATAAATGAGGTGGGGCAGGGGGAGGGGGAGCATAACATTGCATTCTGTGTGAAATACACTCTAGCAGATGGCATTACATTTCATTTTCTTTCACTGTAAAAAAAACGTTTTTAAAACACTTTGTTGTGGGCTTGTAATGTGATCTAGTCAGCTAGGGTAACATAAAACTATACAGCATATGTTTGTTCAACAATTTGTCCTGTGAAATGTATGTACTTTGAAATGCATTGCTATAAAACTAGTATTTAATAATATTTTCACACCCAATTCATATATTAACGATAGATGGGAAGATATGCGTCCAAGTGCTTAAATTGCAGACTGTGTCCTAATCCTGGTTTCACTACTTCAGTGTGTGATCCTGGGCAAATTATTCAATCTCACTGTGCCTTACCTGCAGAAAGTGGGAGTAATGGGGCAGATTTAGGGGGTTATTTTCCAAACTCCAGAGTGGTAAATGAAGTGCAAAAGCCATGTGTCAAATATTTATTTATGCATCATTTTCAAGGATGAAACTTCTACCACCACCCCCTCCTCTCCACCTTTCAAAAACAAATGCCTATCTACCAGCCTTTGATTCTGATGATGGCAGATGTGCATTCGATTCCTGTGGCATGGCAGGAGGCATTTATGATTGCACCACAATGTGCAAAGAATGGACTGAATGTCCATGCATTTGCGCTTCATGGTGAAAGCAATCAAAATTGCACGGGAGGACGGCTAACATGCCAGTGCTAGCGAGAGCGGCCCTCTCTCTGCATATAGCGGAGGGGAATACAATGACCCCCCCCCCCTCCCACCAAAGCGTAGGGGGGTATTGCCATAAGTAAAATCTGCAGATCTACTTTTGAGTGATCAAGTCTGCAGAGCAGCGCATTAGGATGATCAGGTTTAGAGGAGCCAAGCTGTGCACCCATCTGCTCATTGTTTTCATGTATGCAGATTTCAGTGGGGATTGTGGGAATTTGTCAGCGACTTTTCTCTTTAAGCACGCTAGTGTACTCATAGTTATTCGTAAAGTATTAGTTGTCCTTATGACCCTCTTTACCTTCAAATGCTGCCAACTTTTATACATCACAATATTGGTGCCAAAACAGGGCAACATTGGCCTGTGATTGATGGCCATCTTTGAGAGATGATTTAATTAGACTGACAGGCTCAAACTTCAAGCAAATTACTTAAAAGGACACCATTGTACCACGCTTTTGGGTTGCATCCCTGATTGCAATGTTTCAGTGTGCCAAGGTCTCAAGACACAAGCTGTGACAAACAGATACTTACATTGAATAAAAGAAAGGGTAGAAGTATGATTGGAACAAGGGTGAATGGGGAGAGAGAGACAGAAAGAAAGTGATAGAAAGTCATACAAGTAGATAGACAGAGAGAGAGCAAGAAACAGAGTGAGAAATATAGATCACTATGTGACTAGGCGGGGAGACAGGCTAAATGTAATAGAAATGGGTCGGCAGGGGGCAGAACACAAGAGCAATTAGTGGAACCCCAATGGGTCTGAGCACCGGCCCACTTAAAGCCTAGATTGGTGAGCACCAGCACTTACTTTTTTCCATTTAAAGAACTGCCTAGGATGATGGGAGGCACACACAGGTTTAGGTTCAGAGCAGTCTCTTAAAATGATGGTGAAGGACGTGCTGGTTTAGGCTCGTTTTTTTTAGTTAACAAGACTGTATTCGGTATGCACCATTAACACTATAAAACAACAAAACATCCTAGCCTAATTAAATGTATTATAAAAAATAAAAATGTCTAAAAATCTTTAAACTTCTTACCAATCACTCTTCACAAATATTAAAATAACATATACAAACCCTTGATTCATAGAATGCATGGAATACAATGTCACCCTGGCCAGTATAGTACTTCCATTATAGGACCGCAGGCTCAGAGTACTGTAGCACTTCTTCCAAAAGCCGCTTTAACAAATGATAGCATGTCATACATGAGATCCTCATCTGTGGAGTACATAAATAAAAGCATAGCATCACCGCAGCATCTAATATTATTCTTAAGACAGTGTGGCCTAAACCATCTTCTTCTCAGGTCAATATAAAATGTACAGATTAATCAAACACGTAGAAGGTTCTCGTCCTTAACCACACCACATGCGCGTCACCTGTTTACGCGCTTCCAGGTGGTTCAAGATCTCACCACAAGGACAACCCTCCTACGCCCTTGAGATTTTATGTTTGTCACAAAGACTGGCGATACTACTTCAATGAGAGTCTCACTATACAGTTTTAGAGAAGGCAGCCCCACGAGGCGAAACTGGGTATTGTCAATCTCTTCTTTTTCACTGCATTTCCTGATCAACTTTTTCTGTTGTTCTTTTATCATGGAGTTGAGGAGCTCTTTATCTTGGTGAGTTCTAATTTTTCCATTAAAGCATTGCCGTTCAAGGACCATTGGTACTTCCCTTGTGCAAAGGGAACTGACCATCTCCTAATTGGTGTTCCCTATGTTTGTATTTATTACAGAATCGAACTACACTTTAAGAAACAGCAGCAGGAAGCAAATACGTGCAGTCGCCCTAGGCTAGACACCCCTAACTCTCGGTGAAGCAGATCATCTGGGGTTCCTGGTGATAACCCTACTAACTTCGTTAGAAATGGGTTCTGGATAATTTACAAACCTTGTACAGGACAACAATCCCCACAGCTCACTTACAGCATTGCCATGTGACTTGAATGCTTTAAAACAGAAAGGTGTTTATCCAGTCCCTCCCTCCTCACCCCCTATAGATAATAAAATCGTCGAAGACACTTGGGCTCAGAGAAGTCGTCTAAAATGACGGTGAGGCACGCACAGGTTTTGGCGCAAAGAAATCTACCAGGATGTTGGGGGAGCATGCACAGCTTTAAGCGCTGAAGGCCCCTGAAAGTCTGAGGGGATCTCCCCAAAGAGTTCTTCACTGATCGTTAACACTGTTGGAGTTCTATAGATGTACAATGGGACGGTTTTTCCACCAGTCACCGATCAGTGCAAAATGCGTGACTGATCTAGCTAGCCTACAGGCTCACAGCTTGAATCACTGTAAAATGGAGTCAGCCCTCAAAAGTCAACACCTAGACCCCCATCACGTTGAGCAGAGACTATGGAACATCACTACGTGCACGGTGCCTGTGTGTTCATCTTGCCTCAGGTAATGGCGACTGAACGTGAGAGGAGTTGCGAAGGAGCCTAATTCAGCCTGTCGTCAAGTGACGCAGGACGTAAAAGGGAAGCACGCCAAATCAACGATATAGCATCTCTGCCGTTTAGTTGGTTGCAGCTGTGTGGGCTCTGCGAAGGTAGCGAAAGAAAACGGACCCAAAGTTATTTCATTTAATTTCGTCATTTGTATAGCGCCTTTCACCGTGGGTATTGGTTGAACGCCCTTGGAGGGATCGAAGTCCGAAGTATCATACATGCCAACATTCTGTGACCAAAAATCTGTAGGAATCTTAAAGTTTCAAAAATAGTCAGGCGAGGAGGTAATGATAGGAATAGGGCGCGTCAGCAGCCCATTGTCATTGAATGAGCCCGCTGCCGCGGGTGCATTCAATGACAATGAGGCGCCTGCCACGCCTTCTGCCACCACGCCAGCTTGGGGGAGCTCTTGAAAGACACCCCCGAGCTGGCGTGGTGGGGGGCTAATGGACCCTTTTGTCAAAGGCACCCGTGGCGGAGGGGCGCATTTAGCCCGCCGCCGTGGGCGCCTTATATATCAAAAGCCTGGATGCCGCGCCTTCTCCCGCTACGCCAGCTCGGGGGAGCCCTTGAAAGACTCCCCCCGAGCTGGTGTGGCCACAAAAACAAAAGGCGGTAGGACCGCTTAAAAAGCGGTATCCTACCGCCTAAATCGGTAGGGTTGGCAAGTATGAAGTATGGGAAAGTTGGGCGGTGCTGGCATGCGTGTGTGCATACAGGCCATTAAAGGTTAGGAGGGTTTGGGTGAGTCCCTACTAGCCACCCCAGTCTAATTGGCACGTGTATGGGTGGAGAGAGGCAAAGCTACAGTCCGAATTTTTGTTGTGAAAGGTAGCTACATTCTTATGGCAGCAGTGTTGTGCAGAGTGTCATTCTAGTAGTATGCGCAAGCAGATGCGTGCAGAGTGAGGACCCGCCTTTGGCTAATTCCAAGTGCTTTTAGTGAATTTTATGTAAAGTGCGTTGTCTCCAACTATTTTTTAAAGTTTGGTGGCACTGAGGGTGAAGACGGATTACAGGACAAAGAGAAAATGACAAGTACCAGAATGCAAAGGAGAAACCTGGACAGAATAAATAAAAAAAAAAACACACAGACACTCGCACGGGCGCGCGATGGACATGTTTATCATGGTTTTATTTTTTATTTATTTTTACATTTATATAGCGCTCACACAGCCCGCAGGCATCGAGGCACTCTTATAGGAATGAGTTGCGTAATTGTGGTTTTTGTTTTTGTCTTAGTTACGTATTTATAACGCGCTTAAACACCCAGAGGTTTCTAAGCGCGGACCCGGGGATCGAACGTTGTTGCTTGGTGTCGTCTTGCTTCCAAGACGCGCACGCTGCAGCTGAGCTATCCTCCCGGGTTCTACAGCAGTTAGTAAAGCGAAGCACTTTAAGTTTTCTGAAAGGGGAACTCGCACACTGCATAACAAAATATAATTGTGAATCTTTGTCAGAAACGGGAGCTCAAACGGTCCCAGAACCCTCTTTGGCAGAAAAAGGGAACACAACACCACACCCATTTAAGCTGCTTTCTTAACATAATCCTTACTGGCTGCACAGTATTCATTGTGAGAAAAAACGCACATCTTTTATCAATCAAGAACAAGAGAAGGCTACAAAATATTGCTATTCATCTATATTTAAATATAAAACAGAACATCAAAACACCATTATGCAGGCGACTGGGTGCACATTAAATCCATTGCCACCCACAGAAGTGCACAATCCCAAGCACTACACTCGCTTTAAGAAAAGGAGTCTAGCAGCTATATCGGCTGGCCTATGGAAGCAGGGTTTTCATCTCAGTAACTACTGGCCAAAGAGTTTATGACTCTGCGCAAATAGCTGTAGGTCTCAAACCGTCACCCGCTGTAGAGGGATCACCTGGTAAGCAACCAACTGTACATTTCACCTTTAGTACTGTCCAGTTCACATGTCCCCACACCTCACCCCATTGCACCCCGGTTTCTGTGATGAGGTCTTCTCATGACCGAGCACCCTCAGGCTCTTCTGAGTGTACCTCGTCATGTTTCAGGTGCTCTGAATGTTCTCTGGAGATCGGTCCTCTTCCCGGAGGGTAGGTCCACGCCACATAACATACCAAAAAAAAAAATGAGGAGCCGCTTGCAGAAAGCAGGGCTCATGTTAGAAGCACCAGGACAGTAAGCTCCCACTGACAAAGCACTCCTCAGCCAAAAAGCATTGCAAGTTGCAAGGAGAAAGTGAACTCCAAGCCAATACAGTGAGGATCGTAAGGTCGCCGCGCCTCGTTTTATCATCTTGAGAGTCCTATTCCTCTGCCTGATCATATCCAGGATTTGCGATGGTTTCCAAATTTCTCGGCAATTATCCATCAGTTGGTGTTGAGTGGCAGAATTTGGGCAGGGGTTTCTTACTGCCACCACAGCAGAGTCCTTCAACAACAGGCCTAGTCAAAAGTGGTCCTGTGGTGACAGCCACCTCTTTTATAAGTGGGCTTTGTGCAGCGGGCACGGCAAGCCGGTGTGTGTATCGAGTACCAAAAATTGATAAGTAGCCTTCTGTGTCTATCTTCCTCTGGATACGTCCACCTGCGGTGGATCCAGAAAAAGCTCAGGATGGGGGCACGCCCTCATCCGTGCACTGTCCCAGGAATTAAGGTTTCTGATGATTCCCTCCACGCATAGGCGTTGCGGGGGGGAGGGGAATAGGGGCGCTGATAGAAGCGCAGGGTCTACCAACCAAAAGGCTAGTTCGCCCTAAGTCCTGACATTAGCGTAGCCCCAGATCTTTTCCAGACCTAGCAACACCCCTGCCTCCACGCGTCACAGCTGCCGGCTGAGCTTCTGCGCTTGCCTCTCTTTGGCCTCGAAGGCAAACTTGGTGTCCTGCAGCTGGGCAATGGCCTCCCGGGCCTCCCGCATGTCCTGCGCGAGCTGGCCATACTTGGCGGCCAGCTCCTTGTTCTCACGCCGGAGCTCCAGCACAGCGTGGTTCACCTCCTCGGTGTGCTTGTTGCATTGGGCCTTCAACTGCTCCACCTCCGAGATCATGACCTCCATATTCTTCACCAAAGTCTCCAGCTTTTCCTTCGACATAACGGCGAGAGCTGCTCAAGGATGACCGAATCCTTCAATAACGCAGCTACGAGTGGCGCGACAACTGTTCCAGCAAAAGATTCAGCAGTCCGGGGATGGTCTTGGGAGCATTATCCCTTTATTTCCCATGACCCTCCCTCACCACTAATCCTCTTGGCCCGCTTAATCACCTTACTCCTGCTGCAACATAAAAAATATACAGATGGAGCTACTGTAAAGCTTGAGGACATGTAGGCGCAATTACACAAATCATCAATCTGTAAATACAAGACCTTTTACGCGAGTCCGTCAAAGGCAATGGCTCCATAATCCTTAAAAAATCAAATTGAATAATGCTTTTCTTTTTTAGAAAAAGAAAAGGAAAACCAGTCAAAAAGGACTTGACTATTGAAGTCTGTAAGAAAATCCTCAGCCTCGAGCCCCCCCCCACACAATCCACCCTTCCATGCCGTCATGAGACTATCATGCGTATTTCGGAGGAAATCGGATTACCAGTCCGGATTAAAGGTCTCTTAATACAGTGTAATCCAATGCATGTCAGGCAGAGCAGGCAGACCCCAAAAGTGGGTCATGCCTCCATGTCAGGCAACATCTTTGATGGACAAAAGCCACGGGAAAGAAGCAATACAAATTAACGAAATGCAATCAAAGCCCCACAAAATGGAAATGTATGCCACCTAGTCACAACACAACAAAATGTGCCAATTTAGAATGAAAAAAAACAGAAAAGATTTCAAAGGGATAAACAAATATATTTGCGTATGCATGCATTTTTACAGGGCCTGTGGTAGCAGCCCTGTAGTTGCTCAACCCATAGGAAGAGTAGTTTGTGGGAGGCTTATAATTTTGGTTCTGTTTGACGAATTTGCATGAAACTTTGCAAGAACAGCATATGGCCACCTCTGAATGATCCACAAAGCTTTCTGTGGTTTCGTCTAGATGGAGCCAAGTTATAGCTGGGTCCCAAAACTAGTGAAATCCGGATAGACATACATTGACATTTATTTTGCTCACGCCTACAGCCCAAACTGCTGGGTGGATTTGCACCAAACTTACATGAGGAGGGACGGCCTGGTCTGGAAAGCGTGCTTTTGCAAATTTGGTGTAAATCCATTGAGTAGATTTATTGAAAATGGCCAAAAAGTGGGTATAAAAAATGTGCAATATCTGCGTCTGGTCCATGAACTCACGTTCTGGTTCTGTGTACGTGGATGCCTCTGGGCCAATCTGGGAGCTCCGTACCGTTGCAGGCATCATACGCACCCGGTGATTGGTCAATTAAAAACGTGAGGTGCAGCAGAACTTTTGAAACCAACGACATGTTCGATTCGCGAACTGCGCAGTAGTCCACGGATATTGCAGTAAAACATATTTAAAAACAAATTACACTTGTCAAACTAATGAAACTATCTCCAGGCAGGTGATGGGTGATGAGAATGGGATATGTCCATAAAAAGCCAAAAATCAGGTGTCTTTTTTTTCTTCTCCAAAGTCAGCGAGCATCCCAGATGTTGGGGACATTGCAGGGATGTTTGCGAACTTGATAAAAGTTCAAGGACATCCATGCATATTTCTGCATTATACGGTCGGTGAAGAGCAGTTTTTTGATGGCTTATTCAATGAAACTGCATGAAATTAATTTTGCATTATCATTTTAGACCCAACATCAAATGCTTTTGCAAAGTTTGGTGCCGTTTTGCTAAGGAGGGGGGGCCCAAAATGTTTGAATGACTTACAAACTTGGTGACGTTTGACGAATCTGTGTACAAGTTTGCAAAAAGATTTCTGACCCAACTTTCAATGTTTTTGCAAAATTTGGCGGGATTTTGTGAAGAGGGGACAAAAATCAGGGGGTAGTGTGATGAATCCAATGGAGTCATCATGGATTCCCGGGCGGTGACCTCCTCCCATGTGGCCAGGGGACGGCAGCTGCTCCCTGATCCTGACACTCAGGGAGGTTTTATGAGGGAGGATCACATGGGAAGAGTCTACCAGGGAGAGGTTTTGGCTCCATTGGCCAAGATGCTGCATTCCCCACTTTCCCATGAGGAAGACCCTCTAATACCTGAGTTTTTAATGGCATATTGCCATTCTAGGTAGGCCTCCACCATCAACCCAAACACCCACAACTCACACATGTCACTTCTGCCTCTAATATGCCTTATTGTGGAAATCCGGAGAAAAAACATTTTATTTATTGTGCATTTATTAGGTGCTTATACAGTAAGTCAATTCTGTTTCAAAGTGCCCACAGGGCAACAGGGAGGGAACATGGGATTAGAGAACAATGAATACAGTGGAAGATAAAGACGAACCTACTATGCCTTGTGAGTATTCAGAAGGTGCAAGTGCAGCAAGAAGAGGGGAAATGGGGGGTGAGGGTAAGTGCTGGAATATCCGTGCTCGTGGGTGAGCAGCACATGAAGTTCATAGTAAGGTAAGTGCTATGCACCTGGGACCACATTGGATAGAAAGTGCAGGCCTGCAGGATTGAGGCTGGTGGGCGCTAAGGCAACAGCTGAGAGGTAGGCAGAGGCTGGGCCAATTGAGTATGGGAGGCCAGGTCTCCAAGGGATACGTAAGAGCCCTGGCCACCAATCACAGCGACTGTGAGATTAGCAGAGGAGGAGGAAAGAGAAGGAGGAGGTGAAGACGAAAGTCTTGAGGAGCTTCTGGAATTTGAGGAAGTCCTGCTCAAGACGGAGAGGGAGGGGGGAGGTTGTTCCATAAGAGGGAGCCAGCTGAAGAAAGTGATTGGCCTCCGGCCCTCTGTTTAGCAAAACGCTTTACACACAGAGTGGGTGCCAGAGGATCACAGAGGTATAGAGGGCGAATATTTAGTAAGAGGAAGTTGCAGATCGCGTGGTCCCAGGTCCCAGACAGCCTTGTGGAAGATGCAGATGGATTTTGAGAGAAAGCTGAATGTGTCTCACCTGCTAGTCCCCGGGGGGTCTGTCATCCAGGTGGCCAGGACATGGCAATCACTTTTGGATCCAGTTCCTAGGGGTGGAGCAGTGCAGGAGGATCACCTGGAAGAGGGGTCCTCAAGAGTGGAAGTGCGACACTGGAGGGTGAGACGTGGTATCCCCTTCCCAATAACACCCTTTCCCCAGCCTAACTTCCTGTGGATATTTTACTTGGAATGTCAAAAAGGGGAATTGGCCGGTAAAAGTGGGGATCCATTATTGTGCCCTTTTTAAAGATCGGTACTAATAGGCTCCTGTTCCACGAACTTGGGCATTTCCATGTGGCCACTGTTGCATTAAAAACCTGTCTCAAGACAGGCACCCACCATTCTACCATCCATACAAATATTTCTGTTAGCCCATACGGTCCTGCTGCTTTACCTATTGTACGTCCTGATTTCCTCTTGAGTAAAGATTCAGTTGTCTTCAGAATTCTGCGCTACATGTTTCCCACCCTTTGTATCTGTCTCTGGATTATTTAACACTCCTTCAAAGTGTGTAATCCAACCGTCAAGAGGGATAGAACGAATATCCCCTTTTTCATTTCCCCCAAATCCTTTTGTAACCAATCTCCAAAAAGCTTTAACATTATTTTCTTGGACGGCCTATGTAAGCAGTCCCACTTTTCTTCAATAAACTGATATTTCTTTTCACAGTTTTTTATAGCCATATTTTTGTTCATGTAATGATAATGATGTGTTATTTATATAGCGCCTTAATCCAAAGCACTTTACAGAGCACATATTTACATACAATATCACCCAACCGAAATTGGTACTCATTTATTGACCTCGGAAGGATGAAAGGCTGAGTTGGCCTTGCCGGGATTTCGAACCTGCGACTTGCAGATCACGCTCAGATCGCAGGCAGCGGGCGCACAACCCGCTGAGCTATCTTACCGTAGAGCCTTGGCCTGCATAATGCCTCCCTTTACAACCTGATTCAGTCTCCATTTCACATATCTACACTCTGCATCGAACCACCTGGCATCCCCTGCTTTTCTTCTTCTTCCCATGCTATACTCCTTTTCTGGCGGCATCACTAGTTTATCTCTTAGAAACTCTGTAAGACATTCATAATATAAAATTATCCTTCTTTGATCATTCTCATTATACATGAGCTTTCCCAGCCTTTGCACCTCAGGTCCCGGTGTTCAGTCATAAAATCGGAAAAAAATGTCGAAAGACAATAATTCCGAAAAAATAATGTCAAAAAAAAAATTGAATTCTTTATTTTTTTATTTATATATATTTTTGGGGGGTTTCGCGAGTAAAGAAAATGTAAAAAAAAAGGGGGGTTTGGGGGGAACCCCCCTTTTCAAATAAAAAACGTAGTGTAGAAGAAATTAGATATTTTTTTTTCAACCTTTTTTTTCGAAATTATGACTTTCGACATTTTTGTATTCGATATCACTATAAACCTCAGGTCCCTGCATAAGGAGATCCAGCTCCCAACTTTCCTTTCACTTTCAATTGTCACCAATCCTAGCTGTTGCTGTGGGCGCATCTCCTTTATATCGTTTTTTTTAACCACAAAACCACCCTAGGATTGTGATCACTGTCCGTCCCTGTGATGATCTTAAATGATTTCACTTTATTAAAAGAGAGGGCTTCCACAATAGCATAATCGACAGTTGATTTCATACCCCCAGAGTCAAACGTAAGTTTGGTGGTATATCTCCCTTATAGCGGCTATTTAATTCAACTAGCAGATAGGAATGCATCAGCTGTGCAATAACCTTTAGAGTTCATCATTATGTATGAAAAAGAACTGTCTGTTTGGGGCCTGATTATTGTCCCATGTATGTGCACCAAGAGCTCAGGCCAAACCTTACGGAAAGTACCTTAAGAACATATCCTTACAGAAACATGGGGCCATGAGGTCGCCAACCCTGTACTGGAATTAGCGATCCCAGAAGGATACTATACGACCAGACAGGACAGAATGCTTAATAGGGGAGGAGGGGTAGCCCTTATTATTAGGTTGGAGTTTAAAACTTGGGAAAGTAAGTTCAATACTATTCCAGGCACAGAATTACTCCTGGTCAAATTAGTGATCAGTGATGAAACCACTCTTAACATTCTCTGATTATATAGAGCTGCTACATCAGATCCTACTGTTCCAGCCATATTGAATAGAGCATTCTTTTTTTTTTTCAACTTGATTTTTATTTGCATTTCTTATTCTCATAGCAACAAACAAACCTTAAAAAAGAGGAAAGAAGAAGAAAAAAAAACATTTTCGACCAATGAAGAAAGCACCCACTCCCCCCTTGTCCAGCCCACCCAAGCCCCACCCCACCCAGCCCCCCACACCCCTGATCCAGGAGAAACTGTTCAACTTGTTTTCAACACCACCTCCGGTTACAGCTCTGTCTCATCCTGAGGATCTACAATCCCCAACAGTGTCATCGACCTCGGGCACCATGCTCTGCGTGCTCCCTCCTTTAAGTAGTTTATCAAGCCAGCCCAATCTGATCTAAACTTCATATGCTCTCCTTGTATAGAGTAAGTGAGCCACTCCATAGCTAGGACCGACCACATTTTGGTCACCCATTCATGTTCATATGGTGGGTCCTTGGACTTCCATCGATGCGCCAACACCAAGGCCGCCGACAACATCATAACAACATAAACCTTGCAACGGGACTTGGTGGGAATGTCTCTCAAAACTCCGCCCAAGCCTAACATATCCAGACCCCGATTCTTACCCCCCACGCTCCCCTGAGTATAGACCACCTCTTGTCGTATTTGACTCCAGAACGTCTCCAGTTTTGGACATTCCCACTATATGTGGGCCCATGTGCCAATACCACCACACTTTCTCCAGCAACCCCGGGAGGACAACGGGTAGATCTTATTTAACCTGACTGGAGTTAGATGCCATTGGACCAACACATTTTAGCCAGATCTCCCGAACCTGAAGGGACCTTGCTAATCTCGGTATTTGAGCCCACAAATATTGCCATTCTAAATCCCCGATCGCTGCACCTGTATCAGACTGCCACTTCTGCATGTATTTCCTGGGCGGGGGATCCTCCCCTCCTTTATATGCTTATAATGGGATGCCGTCAACCCCCTGTCCCCGACTGCGTATCCAAGTATTTCTCGAAGGGCGTTAGTGGTCTTGAACCAGCTTGACGCATATCTGAGTGGGACAGCCAATGACGCAATTGTATATAGCCATATCTATGTTGCTCGTCTAGATTAAAATCCAGCTTGCACTTCTCGAAATCCTTAACTTTACCCCCCGAAACATATCCGGTAACATCTGACAACCACACTGATACCATGCATCAAAACCAGAGTTGTTACATCCCGGGGTAAATTGTGGGTTTTCAAATATAGGGGTATATGGAGAAGAGAATGTGGTAATATGGGATCCCTTCACTGCTGAGTCCCACGCATCTCCCACATTCGAAGTAAGATCGCTTGAGTACATTTGTGGGGTTCTATCTAACCTTGGTTTCCAGAGAATTCCCTCCAGAGGCCCCCCACGAGTGCTCTATCCATTGATCTCCAAGGTTTGTTACGATCATTCTTCTGCCAGTATCTAATTATTCTAATTTGGGCCGCTAGATAGTACCCCTTAAAGTCCAGCACTCCCAGTCCCTCCCGGTGACTAGGGGCCCTCATAAGAGATGCTGACAGTCTTGATTTCTTGCAGTTCCATATAAACCTGCTCGTAATCTTGTGTAGTGCCCTGAAGAAGCTATGTGGGACTAAGGTAGGAAGGGCCGTGAAATGATATAAAAGCTGAGGGAGAATCACCATCTTTAAAACATTAAGGCGTCCAAGCTAGGAAATGTTTAGGCGACCCCAATCAACCAGTTTTGATTTAATTTTCTGTATCAGGGGAACATAATGTGCCCTAAATAGTTCTCCCAGTGTCCTGGTAAGGTGCACTCCTAGGTATTTAATGTGCCCATGAGCCCATCTGAAGGCATAGGTTTTTCTAATATATCTCTCGGAGGATGGTGTCAACCCCAGACTGAGAATTTCTGACTTGCTTGGATTCATCTTCAGCCCTGCCACCAGCCCAAACCGATCCAGTTTGTCACATAGCGCAGGGAGGGATACCTTTGGGTCTATTAAGGCGAGGAGCAGATCATCTGCAAATGCGGCTACTTTATGCTCCTGCCCCCCAAACGGAATACCCTTTATATTGACTGCCTCCCTGATTGCTGATAAGAAAGGCTCCAAGTGGAGAGCATAGAGCAGTGGGGAGAGTGGAGAGCCTTGTTTGGTACCTCGCTCTACCAACACCGGAGCTGAAATATTCCCATTAATTGCTAATCTAAGGGTTGGGTGTTTATAATTGGCCATCACCCTAGCCATAAATTTAGGGCCAAACCCCATTCTGTGCATCGTGGCAAAGAGGAAGCTCCACTCCACCCGATCAAATGCCTTTTCGGCATCTATTGCCAGGAGGAAAGCCGGAACCCCCTTCCTGTGGGCTTTTTCCGTCAGGTGAATTATCCTCCTTACATTATCAGCCGTCTGGCGACCCCTTATGAAACCCGCTTGATCCGTCTGGACAATCGTGGGCACAATGGAGTCCAAACTGGAAGCTAAGACCTTAGTATATAGCTTGGCGTCAACATTTATTAAAGCGATCGGCCGGTACGCCCCGCAGTGCAGCGGATCCTTTCCCTTCTTATGTATCAAAACTACTTTTGCCTCCATCGATTTTGGGAGAACCCCAGTCTTTCCTATATGATTAAACAGTCAGTAAAATAGGGGACCAGGAATTCCTTATGCAGTTTATACAATAAAGCTAAAAAACCATCTGGGCTCCTTCCCCCCTGATTTTCAAGATCGTTCGGTCACTTTATTCTCTGCGGAGGATCCTAGCTAGGAGGCGATCTGTTCTATTTGCTTCAACATAATATTTTTGCCGCAGACGAAGCAGGTTTCTTTCTGCATGTCTAGATTGGATAAGGTTCAGCTGGGAACTAAGAGTCCGAACCTCTCTTTCGAGAGCCCTCAATTTCTTCCCTGCCAGCTGTACCATTGCTTCCTTGAGCTTATTGCCCAACTGCTCTTCCTCTAGACGCAGCTCCCTTTCCCTCCTTGCTTTGAGCGCTATGATTTTCCCACTGATCGTGGCTTTAAGGGCATCCCACCATATCTGGGGCGAAGTGTCCCCCCATCTATTGTGAGTAACGAAGTCTTTGAGATCCTGCTCAAGCTCCTTCGCCAGAACAGGATCTTTAAAGAGAGTGTTAGGATGCCTCCATTTCCACAAACCCGGGGACCCCTTCGATCTATTGATCACCAATAGGACTGGAGCATGGTCTGAGAGCGAGATGGGACCCAATGAGATATCCGACACCTTCCCTAAGAGAGCTAGAGACCCAGGCATAATCGATACGTGAGTGTGTTTTGTGTGTGTGGGAGTAGAACGTGAATCTTGGCGTGTCCCCCTGAATTTCCCTCCAAGTATCCACCAATGCCAAATCCCTCATTTTCGCTTTTAAGACATCTGAGGGGCCACTCTGCGATCCCCAGAGCATCCTACTCCTGTCTCGATGGGGTTCCCATGGCATGTTGAAATCCCCTGTTAAAATGATACACACAGCAGCGAAATTGCTCAATTTAGTGAGGATTTTTATCATAAACGGCTCCTGCCCAGTGTTGGGAGCGTAAATTGTAGCAATCGTGTAGACCTCTCTTCTGCCCTCCAAAATCACTGCCAGGTACCTCCCCCGAGAGTCTTGCTGCGAGTCTTTAACCGTCAGATCCACTCGGTCTCGCACAGCGATGAGCACCCCCTCTCTTTTAGCGTGCTGAGTAGACTGGAGCAGCTTAGAGTATCTGCAGAGCTAATCCTATGCGAGTCTTGGGTTCTGATATGGGTCTCCTGCAGAGTAACCACGTGAGGCTTTTCCTTTCGTACATAGCGCTCAACCTTTTTCCGTTTGAGCAGAGAGTTTAACCCATTCACGTTCAGTGAGAGTAACAAGAATTTCCCCAATTTAGCAGATGGAGATGGGACAGGGATATGACCCCCCAAGGCCTTCAGATTGGGTCTCAGTTGACTGATGGTGATGGTAACTCATCATCCGGATTAATAAGGGTCATGAAATTTCCATTCTCCTGGATCAGTGAAATAAACACCCCTCCCCTCCATTTCCCCCCTGGGGCAGCTCAGCTGGCACTCTGCCCCCCTCGTGTCATACCTACGAGAGCTGAACCCCAGTATTTCCACAGTTTTGAACAACGCAGGATTTGCCCATCCCATTCCAAGGTTTTCACCCTGCCCCCGCATCGTTGTGAGTTTAGTGCTGGCCCATGACGGTGCTCCTTTACACTTCGCAAGTGCCCTCCCCGGACTTGCTGAGTAGCTTCTTTAGTCTCCTTCCTCCTGCGAAAAAGGCGGCACCAGCGGGTGCCCCCAGCTGACCGTCCCGAGGCCCCTGAGCGATTTTCCTCTGCCCGATGTGACTAGCCGTTGGACGATCGATTTTTGCTGGACGCTTGGAGCTCACTGTGGACCATTCCCACGATTTGGGTGGTTTATGACGGGGTGTTGTCCCTGCGGCGTCTGCCGGTTGCTGATCTTCTATACCCAGCAGACTTAATCCTTGCTCGCATGTCGTAATCTTTTGTTGCCTGCCTTGCCAGGTAAAGAAGAGAGCGAACAGATGGGACCAACTATATTTTATTTGTTGTGCTCTCAGGTGTTTCAGGACCGGGAACATTCGCCTTCTTTTAGCCAGCGTCACCTGAGTTAGGTCTTGATATAGGGAAATTTCAGAGCCGTTATAGGTGATTTTACCAGCCTTCCTGGCCTTTTGCATAATCTTCTCCTTTGCTGCAAAACTGTGGAAAGCTACTAATACATCTCTTGGTCTAACACCAGTTTCTGCCCAAGAAGGCCCCACCCTGTGGACTCTGTCAAATTGGAGATCCAAGCCCGACTGTCATGATCTCTGCTTCCAAAAGATCAGGACTTGCCCGACTCCCTTGGAAGCAGACCCATAACCCCAGTTCCGAGTGCCAGCCAGTCCCAATTGGGACCTTTTGGACCCTGTCCTGGCGCCAGTGGCACCAGGCTCATAAAGATGCCCAGTCCCAGCGCTGGAAGCGCCGGGCTCATAATGCTTGGGTGGACTTACCTGCAGCAGACCATGCTGCTTACTTACCTGCCAGTTGAACCCCTGATCCTCTTCTGTTTGGGACTACTTTTCCTGTTGGGTGGGGCAGGAGCCACTCCCTAGGTTCAGAACACTGGAACTCTTCTGGAAAGCAGGAACTCTTTTCTTACCTAGGCGTGGCTGTGGAAGGAGACATCTAAGCACTACAGGAGGCTATTTAAACCACACCCGATGGATGAATCTTGCTTTGTGTTATTCTGCATTCTCTGCAGCAGAACGCTCATCGTGTCTTCTGCTCCTGGGCCTAAGGGAACAAAGGCTTACCATCCTGGAATCCAGTCTTCAGCAGCACCTGTAAAGACAAAGAAAGAACAGGTTAGCACTACGGTCTTCAGTGGCAGCGCATCTCTTACCTGGTCCATCGGCTGTCACCAACGCCTCGCGCTGCATTCCGGCATCTGAAAGACAAAGGCTTACCTACTCTTCGCACGCTCCGGAGGCCTTCGGCGCTGCATCCCGCATCTGAAAGACAAAAGAAGGTGCGTTTAAAGACATTGGGCAACTTTATTACTCACGTGCCATTACTCCTTCCCACGCCGAATCCAGTGGGTATTCCAGCACCCTTCAGCTTCTCTAAAGCTCCGAACTTGTACCTGCAAGATAAAAGGGACAGTTAGTGCGCATCGTGAAGCAGGCTACAAGCGCTTACTTACATGCTTCCAGGCGCTTCTATTCCTCAAGCGGGTTCGATCCTCAACTCTCATCAGCCCGCCATCCGCCATCGCCGGAACCCTGCAAAACAAGAGATATCATTACAAAAGACTTTTAAGACATTTGAAGTGCCCAGAACTTACCGTTCGTGCAGTTAACGACGGACAGCAGTCCTCTGAGGTCAAGAGGCCTGCACCCTTATCCAGTGAAGAAACTGGTTACGGCACCCTGCCCCGAGGCAGATGGAGAGCTCGGCGTTCACTTACCTAAGGTGAGGGTGTTAACCTTTGGGGTTCTACAGGAGAAGAGAACGGGAAGAGGAGAGAGGCACCCAATAACCCCAGTTCATTCATCCCATATTTTCTATCTGCAGACATCTTACTCTTCAAGTCAGACATACAGTGCACAGAGGTCCAGCCCAAAGAGCCAACCGTGTGTTACACATCACCTTTGAAGATACGGCATTCACCCAGTCAAGACCGGCGCCTCTGCGGGAATCAGGTGAGCGTTACACCGACTCCTCCTCAATAAGATCCGTGAATATGGTTGTTAGCGTCTGCTCGAGGTCCTGGGGCAGGACGGACTCCGGAAGAACCCTAAACCAGATGTTGATGCGCTTAGAGCGATACTCCTCTGCCTGTAGCTCCAGGTTTTGGGTTGCCACTGCAATGGTTTCCAAGAGATTCTCGGTCTTCCGTGCGTCTTCTGATAACTCTTGTATCGTACGTTCATTAGTGTCCACTCTCTCCTCGACTTTATTAATGTCTCTCTTGATTTCCCTAATACCCTCTGCTAGGTCCTCCCTCAGAGTGTCCATCTGTCTTTGACCGGCTGCCATAATTTTATCAACCATTTCTGCCAGGAATTGTCTGAGCATTCCATGCGTAACTAATGCATCATGGGGGGCCTGTACGGAGCCCTGCATCAAATCTCGTGATCCTTCATCTCCTGGGGAGCCCCCTTCCTCCTCTATCTCCCGAGACCAGATTCTGGTGAGTGTCACTTCTTGGGATTTCCTTGAGCTCTTAGGCGCTATCGGGGGGTCCTTGGCCCTGTTCCTGGACATTATGAAGAGTTGTAGAAAAGAGGGTCGAGCGGCGGGGCGGGGGACAGCCCACCCTGATCCAAACCTTGGTATGGAGAAAGGCCTCCCCTTGCTCAGCTGTAGTAGGGCCCTCTGAGGCCTGGTCCAGTCCAAATCCTGTGGGCTGCAGGATGTTACTTCAAAGACCCCCAATGTGGCTCTAGTCTGGTCAGCAGGGGGACCCCAGAGGGTAGGCTCTCTCTCTTTGATTTACCCTGGGACTGCCTGCCACCCCTCAGGTTCCCCCCTCCCCCTCTCCTTTCTTGTTGGGAGGTTCTCAGTGCAGCATAACCACCTCGACGCACCAGGGGCCC
Organism: Ambystoma mexicanum; assembly: GCF_040938575.1. NCBI lineage: Eukaryota > Metazoa > Chordata > Amphibia > Caudata > Ambystomatidae > Ambystoma > Ambystoma mexicanum. The sequence continues at coordinate 107,457,375 of NC_090940.1, read as the reverse complement.
CTCCGTCTAGTCTCCTGCTGACGTGCCACTGTCCGGGCAGATCCCTTTTTGGCCGCAGGCTACGGCCAACACTCTCCACCCCGAGGCCACTCCTCACGGCTCCGGGCCAGTGCTTAGAACGAGCAGCCGGGCTCCATTCCTCCTCGGCACGCACCGGGGGGCAGTGCTCCCTAGCGGCCCCCGGCGCTCCACTAGAGCCGCACGCCGGTGCCGCCAGTCACCACCACCAGGGCCCAAGCGGAGCGACGTCTCCAGATCACCAAGCAGCGAGAAAAGCCCAACAGCTCGGCAGGGCTCACCGAGAGGCCGCCCGCACCCACGCCTCACACGGCTGCCAGTGGTCTGCTCACTGGGGGAGCCAGCCGCTGCTGTGCGTCGGCAGTCACAGCGCGCCCTTAAGGCACCGACGGAGCAGAGATAAAACAGCCAGGGAGGGCTGATAGTCACCGCGGACGGTCCGCTGTGCCCGTCAGGGGCGATGATGTTCGGGGAGCGCGGGCGACCCGATGTTTACATGTCGGCAGCCATCTTGGAATCCTGAATAGATCATTCTTATCTCTCTCGAAGCCAAAAACAAAGTTTATTTTATTGGGAGATTTTAATCTTTGGCTGGGGTGTGCCACAGATGCGAACGCAAAGGTTATGGAGAATACACTAGACTCCTTAGGCTTTGTGCACCATATCAAAGTACCAACACATATTAAGGGACATACTTTAGATTGGGCATCCTCTCTTAATCTGACCCTTACTGATATAGAGGTCAAAGCTTGTCCATGGTCTGACCATTCTTGCATATGTTTTCAAACACAAATCTACTATTTAAAAAAAAAAAAAACTGGTCTGCCTAAGCTGCTATTCAAGCTAGAAACCGCAAAAAGCTGGATCTTGCAAACCTCACTGATTGGGCTTCTGCCCTTAACAACAAAGTCTCAACTTTGGAGAACCTAGAAGTAATCTCGTCTACATTTTCCACTTCTTTGGGCACAGCCACAGAGAAGTTTGCACCAGTGAAAAGTAAAATACAATCACCTATGGTACGAAATTCCTAGTTTAATGAGGATCTTAAAGAACTCAAATCTAAAAAAATTAAACTCTTTTATACCTGGCGTCTTTCAAGAGAACCGCTCAGTCTTGCAGCCTATAAAAAGGCAGCAACAGAGTATAAACTGGACATATACAATGCCAATAAAAGAGTCATTTAATACTAGAATTATGAATGTCAAATCTGATAGGAGCGAACTTTTCAAAATCCTCAAGGAACAATCCCAAACACCCAGCCCTACTCAGGAAGTTATCCTTAAAAATGAGTCCTGGTGTACAGAAATCCAGCAGGCCATGTCGAATAAGTTGGAAAAAATTAGAGAGACTATTGAGAAAAAACATGGTATGCAGAAACAAGATCTGGAGGCTAACCTAAATACTCCAGTAAATAACATCAAGGACCACCCTACCTTTAGCTTTCAGCCAGTTTCTGAACAAGAACTGGCTAAACTTATTGCTCAGCTGAAAAGTACAAGCTGCAAAGGGGACCCTTGCTCATCCATCATCATAAAGGAGTGTTCTCCCATTCTTATCCCCGCATTGACGAAATTTGTCAATTCATCTTTTGCCCTCAATAGGGTTCCAGATAATATCAAAGATGCATGGATTCCACCACTTCTTAAGAAGCCCAACCTCTGCTCCTAGAATGCAGCAACCTAAAGACCCATTACCAACACCACCTTTTTGCTGAAGATAATCGATAGAGTAGCATACAATCAAATCTCAGTGTTTCTGGACGAAAACCACATCCTCCATGATTATCAATCTGGTTTTAGAATGAATAATGGAACTGAGACTGCTCTGAAGTCTCACTTATTGCAGAGGATGGACACAGGTAATATCTCCCTCCTCGTGATTTTTGATTTATCTGCAGCTTGTGACCTGGTGGACCATCCCATTCTGTCCACCAGGTTAAAGAACAACCCAAAGTTTTCCCAGGAAGCCATTGAGTGAACTACCTCCTTTTTGAAGGGGAGGCAAGTTAGGGTAGCTAGTGATAATGCTGAAGCTAAACCAATCACTCTTATGTACGGTGTTCCTCAGGGAGCCTGTGTTTGGCCTTGCTTCTATAACATCTTTATGATCCCTTTCTTTCAGATGTTAGAAATTGAAGGGATCATATTTGCTAGTTATGCAGACGACACTCAATGTGTTATTCCCATCTCAGGAGTACATCTGGAGGATGAAAAACGTATTAATAAGATTTATCAAAAGACACAGCATTGGATGGTGGTGAATGGTTTAGCCATTAACAGCTCCAAAACGGAGCTTCTATTAGTTGGATCAGAGATCAAACTATAGAAATAAGGACCCAGCTATAAGAACTTTAACATAGACAACTGTAATATCTGTGTCATGACCAAGGTGAAGACCTTGGTAATCTACTTAGATAAGAATCTCAACATGAAGGCCCAGGTTAATAGCCTGATTTCGTCAGCCTCATATTTCATTAAACTATTCTGCTGCCTTAGACCGTTTATATCGGATAAAAATACAGAAACATTGGCAAGGGCAGACATAGGCTCCAAAATAGATTATTGTTGTAGCCTGCTGGTGGGCCTGCCGCTATCAGACTTTCACCGACTTCAGGTTATTTAGAATGGGGCGGTGAGAGTGGTTAAACGTCTCACGAAAAGAGACCATGTGTCAGAGCCAAGAAGTCGTCTCCACTGGCTGCCCATTCAGGCCAGAGTCTCGTTTAGGGTGCTTCTTATCACTCACAAAAGTGTGCAGGGACATATGTCCGTGTACTTAAAAGAAGTCATCATTCCAAAGCAAAATACAAGACTCCTTAGGTCAGATGATTCCAATCTTCTTACCGTTTTTTGTTGGAAGACCAAGAAGTGTAGAGATGCCGCCTTTGCGTCTGCGGCCCCCCAGGCCTGGAACACTTTAACGCCCTCTTTGAGAATGATTGCTTCTACAGAGGTTTTTAAGAAAAAGTTGAAAACAGTCCTTTTTTCTTAAGGCCTACCTTACTCTTCAACAATGCTTCGACTGCCTATGGAGTCCCTACTTTAATCTGCCATAGTTCCTAGCTTTGGAAGAATGGAGTTTAGTTCTATGTTTGTTTGTAAAGAGCCCTTAAGCCTTAGGGTACCAGGTGCGCTGTATAAGTTTCCAAAACATAAAACATATGACAAGGTTAACGTCTAGATATACAGCAGCTTTAGAATTTTAAAATTCTCACTGTCACTAAACAAAAACAACTGGCCCAGATAGGTGATGTCCTCAGTGCTGTCAACAATGATGCCATTTGTGATGTCATCTTTGATGTCCTGGCTGTTAGTCTTTGCAGGGCATGGTGGTGGCACGCGTTATGGTTGCATAGCTTACCATAACTGGCAAATTTCTTGGGTTTTTCGATTTTACATGCAACCATAACGTCCCTTCAACAAAGGTTTTTCACTGAATTTGATAGGTTGTTATTAGTGAAATGTAATCATAACATCCCTTTTAACAACGTTTCTTCACAGCGCTAACCCTGGGTGTGTGAAGACCTCATAAAGGGGTGATTAAAAGCTTTTTGAGAAAGCAGAGTCACATTGAGCACTATACTGCAGCTACCCACTGTCATATTTTAGTACATTTTGTGGCATGCACAGTTAGAGGAAATGATACAGCATATTGAGTGGTGCAAAACGCATCTCTTCCTTCCAGTGTTATTGTATCAGGCATCAAAAGCACGGGTCATGTGTGTGTCAGGTTTAATTTTCCCTCAGATTATTTCAACTCTAAAGCACAATTCTCCTAATCCCAGGTCGTGCAATCCTTTTCTCGTTAACCTCCTTGCACCAGAGAGTAAGGAGGCCTTAGGACGCATTTCTATGCTAAAGTTCTTAAACAAGGTGCAGCCTGCATTCACACAAAACATAGCAGGGGCTCACTGGGCCTCTGCATGTATTGTACGGTGTACCCAACACCCTCTTATTCCTACAAGACGGATAGACCAAACAACATCAAAGATATGAGGAGAAATAAAAATGGGCAAGAAAATCTGATTAGTTGCTCAGCAGAGAAGATATTACCCACTACACACTAAGCAACATTCTTGCCAGCATCGCCACCTGCAGACCTTGAACAAGAGCCATGTTTGATATTTCCTTCCCAAGAGGAATCACACAATATTTCTGTATAAAACCCCAGTTGTTCAACACACACACCAGACAATTGTGTCCCGGTGTGTCAGGGACAGGGATATGATGGTTGTATACTAATTGACCTTTTCACAATGGACCTCGGGAGAATTGACCTAATTTAGAAGGTCAATTAGGACATATATGCAGGGGGAAACCCCGCGCAACCTCCCACCCAATCGAAAAAACCCTGCAACCTCCCACCCAATCCCCTTATATTATTTATAATCCAAAACCAACCCAATACATATATAAAATAACTAAAATAATATAAAGGTCATTTGTGCAGAAGGTCTATTAGGACCACTATAATTAGGTCAATTGTGCAAAAGGTCAATTGTAAAAGGTCAGTTTGGGTAATACCGATATGATACCATCAGGAGGGCTCAATGACCCCATTCAAACTGAGTTAAGCAGCCTACCATCGCGATGCCAGAGCCAGACCTACCCCGGAGGTAGTGTGAGGTATCAGAGAGGGGCCACTCTTTTTTAAATTGGTTTTTGAGACCAACAAGGACTGCAAGTACCACAAAGCACCTGAGGACAAAGCCAAGACCAAAAGGAAACTGATGGCTGCCATGTGGAAAATGGACTTGCCTCATCCTTCGAGGAGTGCCTGCCAGAGAGTCCCCAAAATTGCTATGGAGGCGCTGGGGAGCAGTGGAATAGAATTGGATCAAGCAGGGAGCAGCACAGCAGTGGGGATATCAGGGAACACTCCAAAAGATCCATATGGACAGTGAACTACCTGAGAAAACAACAGGTTCCGCAACCAGCTACCCTACCTCCAAACACACACGGTAGGCAGTGACACAAAACCCAAAAGGCACAACCAGGCTGTCAAACATTGGATGTACAGCCATACACCAGGTTCAATTAGAAAAACATTTTAATTGATGTACACCTTCACATAAAATCTAAAATCAATAAAAAACAGACCGGACAATTATACAAGAAATATGATTACATCGCGTTATGAAGGAGGCATATATAATGCAACTCAAGGGGCTAACAGAAGATGTTAAATGATAATTGAAAACATTTGTGATGTTAGTAACAAAAGTGACAACTAGAATCAGTCTCCATGTATAGATCTTTTCTCATGGGGCATCTATACATCTATACTTGGAGACTGATTCTAGTTGTTTACCTCATCTGCAACAGCCCCGTGTCAAAAGAAGAGGCACCCCCTTTGCTCAGCTCTTTTCATTCTAGTGAACTACCTGATACAAGAGGGGATCAGAGAGAAAACAATCACAGAGACTGTATGGCAGACTGGGAGGAAAGAGGCTAAAAAGTGGGTAGGGCTAAATGCCATTATGAAGCCTCCCAGGAAGAATCCCAGCCCAAACGGGGAGGAGATAGGAGGAGCTAGGGGTATACAAGTCAGAGATTGGTCAAGGGAGACAGCTGACCCAAGCACCGAAAAGGAGCTTCAAGAAGGTTCTAGACACGGAGGGTAGGGCTATCAAAGCCTTGGATAGTCAGTCTTCATTGAGATGTGTTTGTGTGAGGTCGAAGTGCGGGAAGACCAACAGACCATAGAGGAGTGTGCAGAGGGCGGAGGAGGAGATGGAGCAGACTACTGGTGTGTTTGGAGAGAGTGAAGGTAGGTTGTTGGGGCTGAGTAGTGTCAATTCTGCTATGAAGATGTGTGTGTGTTGTGTGTGTTTGTGTGTGGGTGTGTGTGTGTGTGTGTCAGAAAGAGAGGAGTTTGAATAGGAGGGGAGTACAGACAGGAGGAGTAAGATCAGGAGGGAGAATAGTAGAGGGAAGGAGAGGGAGAATAGTAGAGGGAAGGAGAGTGAGATCTAGAGGCAGAGTAAAGAGGATTAACGGGACCAATTGTGTGCAGGAGGGCCCAACACCCTCCCTAGGGTCTTCACATCTCTGGATTAGGATAGGCATTCTTGAGATCAAATATGGAAGCAGGCAAAGACTCAATTGGGATTTCAAAGGCATCTTTATTCTTCAAGGTACAGCAAGGCAGGATACACCAATGATCATACACCAGGACTCCAACAATTCTCTAATAAGTTCTGAATTCTGCCTGCTTATATATATATATTGCATTTGGCAAGCCCTTTTCCCTTCTAGGTTTGGTTGACCGAACTGTCATTCACCAAGCTCCCATGTCATATCTACGCATGCAACTAATTAAAATTGTGTGTGATACACGTGACCTTTACAATGAATCCTTTGAAGTATCAAGAGAGAACATTTCTGACGTCAGCCCCAAGATATTTTTATCAAGCTGCACCATGTCACCCTGTCAAGTATGGGTGTCAGCTGTGTGCCCTCTCTACGAACCCATCACTTGTTGCTAGTTTGAAACAGCTGCATGCATTCATTTCTATCTTCCCTTGAACACTACATGGCTCCTCCCGGCCGACACTGTCAAGATTACAGCCGAGAAGACCAGACAGTATGTTCTCTTCTACTGAACCTTCAATGAACTGTCATGAGGTAATTCTTTCATTATTTCAGCATGATTTTACAGAAATCCACTATGTGTATGCCCAGCACCATCTCAGAGTTAATCATAACTTGCTTCCTATTTAATTTCAAGCGTAGAAATTTGGTATCTATGATAAATGTATACTATTCAACATAGCCTCTTGCTGGGCATGACATTCTGACCTCACAAAATAGATTGCCCTTCAAAGCGATTGTATTCAGTCACTTACTCAATACATACCACTACTCCCATGTCCACCCTCCCCAATTTTCAGTGTACCTACACATCTCTGTTCTAATCACCCTTTTCTGCGAGACCATTTATTTCAATCTGAGAGGCATCCTAAAAACATTTCTATAACGTCAGTACTAACATATTATATTCTCCTAGTCTAAACATGTAGGTGTCCCTAAAGAACATCTTTGTTTACTTTTATCCGAGTCCCATCTTTATCGGCCACCTAATTTTAAACTAACTATACGTCTCAGATAATTTAAAGCCACTATGAGAATCGAAAGATGGTCACACTTTGAGGTAACCCACCAGCCCATCTCTACACATTGTTCATGTGTGGCTTATACTCCAAATTTTTTCCGCCACTCCCATTTCACATAAATGTCCTGGTTCGCCATCCACATTTTTACAAATACCTTTTTCTTGTCTTCTTCATTCATCATGGCGTACCACATCTTCCATCCAAATCATCTTGGTTTGGATTCCATGGATCGGTGTTGTCCGGCTGCATTTGTCCTTTTTGGGGAGGGGGGGGACGGGGGTTTGTAGCAAGTTCCTGGGCCTTTCAATGCATAGGCCACTTAGTCCATTGTTTTTTCATTTTTCAGTGTCTTTTTTCATGACAATGTAAAAATGGGGGCATTTGGCCACTTCTTGGGGGATTCAAGGATATGGAAGTTTTTACAGGAAATGTGTCCGCTGTCACAACTGCACAGCAGAAACATTTGTGTATGGGCATCTGGTTAGGTCCGTCGACCCTTCTTTCTGCTCATAGGTTTGAGTGCCGCCAATTCTCCGAGTATATAGGTTCCTTGTTGTCCACCTGTAATACAAAACTGAATGAGTTTCCGTTGAAAAATAAATATGTCTCTATCATCAATACTTTTCTTCTTGACCCAACCCTTAAAAAATGTATTCTTATGTGTCTGTCAAATACTCCTGCCTTCTAAACAAGCTACATTACTTATCACTTTTGAACATCCCTGCCTCCTAAAACAAACTACATCATATAATTTGTATAAAGAGGACATTCCTGTTAGGGATCCCTGTTCTCTGTAGAAAATCAAAATGGAGACAAATGTCATTCGGGACTGGCAAGGGGGGTCAGGTTTCTTCCTAACTTAACCTTTTCTCCTTGCTGCTAACAGAAAATGTTGACTAGAATAGTTTCTTGCTGTTTTAAGCCCATTTTAACTTACATGCTTTCTCTGACTCATTGGTGCACATACGTGTTATTGGACCTGTACAACATTAGGCCTATACTTAGCCTTTTTCTCTGCTCAGCTGAACAGTCTTCATCTGCTTAGTGGAACGTGCTTCTACTGCTCAGCTGAATGTGCTTCCTCTGCTTTGCTGAACGTGGTTCTACTGCTCAGCTGAATGTGCTTCCGCTTTCTTTCACCATCTCCCTTTCGATCGCGTAGGACCATGGTAATTTCCTTTCTGTGCTGTGTTTTCATCCTGTTTTGAGACACAATAGACACTTTGCTGCGCATTGTCTCATTTTGACCCCCAAACTAATCTAGCCTACCCCTATTCTTCTGGAACCTGGCACTGATCCTTACTATGTGCCTTTACATTTTAACATAAGACACTCATTGTTTGCCTATTCAAATTATTTCCTATACGTTTGCCAAATCTGCCCTTTTTGGCATCCTGCCAACTATCAAAAATTAAAAAAGGTTACCACCTTGTATTTGATGTCTTCTATGTCCTGCATTGTCTGAGGTGGCCATGCTTGCATGTTATCACCCACTGTGAGGGGGCACATGTTGTGCCACAAGCAGGCTCCCACCAGAACCCTGAAGGCCTTAAAACCATTGCAAAAGGGCTCCTGGAGCCAGTCCTGGCGCCTTTGGCACCAGGCTCATATGTAGGAAGGAAGGGCTGTCCAAACTAGGTCCCATTTATGTACATGGGCCTTTAATTCCAACATGGAAGCACCCACACAGTCTAGTTCTAAGAACCAAGCCATGCGGTCTAGTGATTTGAGTGTGGCAGGCCTGGAACTACTTTCCCTGGTACTACTTTACCTAGGCTAAATAAACCACACCCTGACTGCAGAACACGCTTCGTGTTGTTCTGCAACCAGCAGCGTGACGCTCACTGTGTCCAGCTCCTGGTCTTCAGCATCTTCCTGGAATCCTGCAAGAACAAGAACAAGATTATTCTGTCTGACCTGAGAAAACACCAACCAGCACTCAGAATCTCAACTGGGCTGCAATCTGTGGAAACCGAGAGAAGAAGAAACATCACTCACCTGCGAGTACTAGCTTAAGGACTTCAGGCGAACCGCTACCACGACTGCTGTTCGAACATTGCGACCTGCAATAACGAGAAAGGGAAAAACAATATTAGAACAAATGCTTCCAAAACATCGAATTCCATCAGTCTTACCTGAATTCCATCGTGCAACGCCACGCTTCCACCCGGAGCACCACAGCAACATCTGCAAAGGAAGAGAGACATATTCAGGTTCGCTTTCAATATTAAACAACCGCACAGGGCTGTACTTACCTTAACGGATTCCGGGGGCCTGTTTTTCATCGTGCTCTCATCCACTCCCAGCCCCACAGCGGCCTGTGAGGAGAAGAAGAAGAAGAAAACACAGGTTAGCTTTAAAAGACAACAAAGGCGCTGAGCTTCGTGCTTTCTCTTACCTAGAAACGTGCCTCTCCAACCAGCACGTCAGCATCAAGACCTTCGCACCTGAAAAGGAGATAAAGACATTAACGAATTCCCACCATAAACAGAACAAAGACTTACAATTAGAAAACCTACCTGCCTGCCAGCAGAATCGGGGTCACAGCAGGCCTGGGCCCAAGGAAGGCGTACTGCACCAGTGAAGCAACTCGGGCAACTCGCCAACAAACATCAAGCGCCCCTGCACAAGAAACACAGGACGGATAGCTCACCCTACAAATAACTAAGTTGAGAAAAAGAACCCAGTGGGAAGGGAATCGGTCAGAGGGAGGTAGGAGATTCACCCATTAGAGACAGTTATCACAAATCCTCCCTTCTGTAATTGCAGAGTCATTATTCAGCACTGTGCAACTACGCATCCAGGGTTCCAGATCTCAGAGCCTTCCAGACGCCCCCGGGGATATCAGGTGAGCGTAACATTGAATCTATATGCTACTCTTATGCTCATACCTGCTTGCACATATCTCTGGAAAAAAGGCTACATAATTGAAACACTATCTCTAACTGCCTTGTTTTTTTCTGTTACTCACCTGGTCCTCTTACTTTTAATAAGGATCCACAGAGTGTACTTACCTCTTTTCTTCCCTCTCTTTTCACTAGTACTCACCTCTGTCGTGGTATAATGTCCCTTCCCCTATTAAGGCCATGCCGACATTCCTCCTATGTTCAAGAAAGGTCCATGATCTTCATCTATAAAATATAAACCAACACCATTAAATACATTTAAATAATGTTATTTTACTAACCCTTGTATGTTCTCTTGTATTGGCTGTTGTACAAAATTCTCCTTGTACGGTTAAAGAGTACAGGTTTCTGGGCACTTGTGTAAACACCAACTCAAAGGACCTTCAGAATATTCAGCACTTAAGATGCCAGGACTGTTTAGCAGCGTCGCAGGGGAAGTTGATCTTGAAGAGGAATGGCCAATATTCAATGCACTCAATTTTGACTTTTTATAGACAGAAGGTAGTTCCTATCAACTTTTGGAGCAAAATCCTCTGTAGTAATTAATGAGTCAATCTGGAACGAACCAGAAGGGATTATTTGGAAAAAATGTTCTATGCCTGCCTCAAGGCACTCGGATTCAATTGGTGCGTTATGAATTAGGCCTTTTTATCTCTGTCCATTATGGCTAAATGGAAAGCCCTTTCTTTTCTGAGAAAATGTCTCCTGGCGGAACCAAACTCCTTGTTTTCATGCCTTAAAGAGGCTATTGAACTAGATCCTGTGCTTTTCTGTTGGGCAAATAAATGGGTTTTGTATATGAAATAAGTTGAAATAGAGAAGGAGTTTATGCTGATCAATCCAACAAAAGCCAAACTGGATTTGACTGGATTATGACCGGTGACCAATGTGTAAAGTATAAGGCATTTGTTAACTTTAAAGAAGAGGAAACAGCTTTAAATACTTCTCCAAATTATTTGGAAACGTTTCCAAGTGCCATTTATAGAGGAACATTTTTAAGGCTCCGGTCCAACCTATTCCCCCACCAGAGAGGTGTTGCGGGCTCATCAAAACTGGAATAAGGAAGACAGGTGCTGTCGTTTTGGTAAATAACAGACCATTGTTGAGTCTTCAAAGCATCACTTGTTACATTGTCCAATTATAGCAGAAGCTGGATCATTATTTCCGGGGAAAATTCTGCTAAATTATTTAACACTGTCCAAGGAAATGATTTGGGTATTGCCGTTTGGTGGGCAATATGTTAGTGTATCCTTGGAAGTGATTACATTCTTGAAATACATTGGTTTGGATTAAGTGGCTGCACTCTTATTTTTTATCATTATTATTTACAGCGTATGGGTTGTTTTTATTTATTTAATAAGATTTTCTTTTGAATCATGAACATGGAATGTTATCCGATTGTAAAGGTTAAACTGTGTAAAAAAAAACAGTGCAAAGGTTCTAGGAAAATAAGGAAGCACTCAAACTTTGAACCACTGAACTGTGGCAAAGTGATCAATAATACCATTAGAGAAGCTTGAAGGCAGGTAAGAGTACACAGTCATAGAAAACAAAGAAAGCATGTGGATTCTGGAAAGTTTATGATTGGCCGAAAATTCAGCCGCTCCTGGATTCAATTCTAGGCACCGGCTAGTGCTTCAGGGATACATCCCAACACTGAACAAAGTAATGGTACAGACTGGGAAAAATTCAGCCTCCCGTCCTGGGGATGCATTCATGCAAACATGTTGGCAGCCCGCCACCCAATCATTTAGGGCTGACTGATTCAAACTGTGTGGGTCTGTTTCTGAGCTTTAGGATCGGATGTTTATTCCCAATCATGGCCTGGGGCAACATTTCACAATATTTTTATCCTAGAATTTTGAGCTGCCCGAGTAAAAGGTATAATTCTGGAAATAGTTTGTAAACTATACAACACTTTCACCAAAGAGCTGAACATTTTTATATACAACTATTATTACCACACCCAAAGTTGGTACTAAATTAGCGACCTTAGAAGGATGAAAGGCTCAGTTGGCCTTACCAGCTGGATTCAAACCAACAACCTGCTGATCACAGAAAGATAGCTCAGCAGGTTGAATGCTCGCCGTCGATATTTTACCAGCAAAAATGCACGTATACGGCTACACCCATGCCGCCTAATTTGTCAATGTAAACTTGGTTTCTTTGCCTACCTGTTGACAATCACTGGAGGATAGAACCCCTGGCAATGCACCATTTTTACCACATTTACCCACGTATGTGACCAGGTCGGCCGTAATGTACCTTAATGGATTTCAACAGAGTGCTCTTTGGAGTACACACTATCGCTAACCAGCAACACACTCACAGTCAGCCATCCCAGATAGGGCCACAGATAAGGATCCATCAGAGAAAGTTGAGTAGCCAGTCAGGGAAAAATGACAACAAAAAGTTTCAGACATTTAAACCTCACAGTTTATATTTTTAAACGTTACATGAATGTACCAATGAGATGCAAAGGAGACTTTATTGTAGAATGCAGCTCTTATGTACGTGATTAGAATTAACAGTTCTTTATCTAGGGATTCAATTGTCTCCATATTTCTTTTTATTTTAAACTTAATTTTTATTGAAGGCACCAGATATACATGTCACAACAAAGCATTGTTGGGTCTTCAAATTCAACACCCTCTCCCTCCCCAACAACAGAAACGGGTGGTTTCGTGCAGTGATCTCCTCAAGGCCCTGTGTCTCCACTTCAACAATGGAAACATTATCTTGAACAGGTTCCCCTGTGGAACTAGACTTGAGTCTATATGCCCTTCAGGTGGTGTATCGTCCGAGCTACCCCATCTTCTCATGTGCAGAGGCCCCACCACTTTCGAGCTCTATCCCCATAGAATTTTCAGTTTTCCACCGGCTATCTCCCCCCGCCTCTTCCGTCCCACCACACGTGATGGTGACCTCCACTAAACCCTCTAGTGCACATCCCATCCCTACTTGCGTATTACTGGGTCCCATTCCGCCATAAATGAGCCTATCCGATCGTTTACTATTGCCGTCAACTTGTCCATCAGATACATATCTCTTAGTTTCTGTAGCCAATCGTTGCTATAGGGGAGAGTGCCGCTCCCATTTCTGTGCCAGTGCCAATGTGGCTGCACTGAACTTCGCTTCCCACATTCTCAGGTATCTATAGATGTCGGGATCTCGTAAGGACCTTGTCTATAACCTCCGACATCCAACCCAGTAGATCCCTCCAGTAGACTTGGACTCGCAGGCAATGCCACCACATATAGGCTTGAGAACCAACTAAACCACACCATCTAGGGCACAGAGGGGAAGACCCAGCAAACATTTGGGATATCCTCAGAAGTTCGCTCCCGATAACCAGGCCTCACATCAAGGTCATCCGAGACGGCCAAGAGGACAGGATCTCTGTGCTTTTCCCCTCCCTCCACAGAGACCATAGCACACCCAGACAAGGATGTTCCCTTAGCCTGTTCGGTATTTCCCTATAAGGGGCCCAGCGTACGTCCCTCACTTTGCCTGGGCGAGTGTCCATGTCTTCCAAGTACGTCCAGTATGTCCCCAGATCATCCCTCATATGTTCTAGGATCACTCGTAGTTGGGCTGCCTTGTAGTAAAGAGCAAAGTCTGGAATGCCGAAGCCCCCCTCCTCCCTTCGGAGGGAGCGCGTAGATCTTTTAACACTCAGGGTCTTGTTCTGCCAGACAAACCTCTTCACGCTATATTGGAGGTCCCTAAAAAAGCTCTCCGGGAACTGCGTGGGTAGGGCCGTGAATAGGTACAGGAGGCACGGGAGAATGTTCATTTTCACCATTGTCATTCGCCCATACCAAGATAATATCAGGAAACCCCACCGGTTCAAGTCGGTTTTTATGGCCGCCAGAAGAGGTTCAAAGTTGACTGCCGCAAGTGTCGATAAGTTTTTGGTGAGTCGGACCCCCAAGTAGGAGATCACTGATTGCTCTCTTACCCCTAGCATACGGTTCCTTTGGTCTGGGCCTGGGTCTATATCGCGGATCGGCATGATTACTGATTTAAATTAGTTAATTCACAGCTAAGAAAAGGCCCCAAAAGCATCAATGAGACAAAATAATACGGGGAGTGAGGAGGGTGCGTCCACTAAGTACTCCCAATATGTCATCCACGAATAGGGAAAATTTCAAATCGACTTCTCTTCAAATACCCTGTATTCCCTGGTGTTTTCTTATTGCTATCGCCAGGGGATCCCTTGTTAGCCCATACAACAGAGGGGATAATGAGCACCCCTGTCTCGTCCCTCTGGTTAGCTGAAAAGATGCAGATAGTTCCCCATTAACCTGGACCCAGGCGCTCGGCGCACTGTACAGTGCTCCAACCCATTTCTGGATGTTTTCCCTTACTCCCATTTTTTCCAGGATAGTCATGTACTTCCACTCTACCCCATCAAAGGCTTTCTCAGAGTCCACTGAGAGGAGGCTTGCGTTGAGGTTGGCATCCCGAACGTAGTGCATTAGGTTGATTGTCTTCCGAATCTTATCTGAGCCCTGGCGCCCTCTGATAAAGCCGACCTGGTCACCATGGACCAGGGACGGCATCACTGCATCCAGCCTCTTTCCTAGCACTTTTGCCAGAATGTTCACATCTGTATTGATTAGGGATATTGGTCGGTATGAGGAACACTGTGTTGGGTCCTTAACCTCTTTTGGGATCACCACTATGATGGCCCCCCATCATTGACACAGGCAAAATCCCCCCTTCCAGAACTGCGTTGAAGACTCTTGTCAGGTACGGGGCCAGTGAGGATCGATATATCTTGAAGAATTTAACCGAGAACCAGTCTTCATCTGGAGTCGTGTCCCCGCTCATCGACTTGATCACTTGGACAACCTCTTCCTCCATTATTGCAGCGTCAAACTCAGAGGTGGTTTCCCTAAGTAGTCCTAGTTGGGGTAGTTGAACCAAGAATTCAACTATGTGCGACTCGTCACCGTCAAATTCTGAGGTACATAGCAATTTGTAGTATTGTCTAAAGATTGTCCCTATGCTAGTGGTATAGTGTGTGATCCCCCCGTCTGCTTTTACGGCCCTAACCGTCTTACTTTTCTGGGTTTCCCTCAATTTCCAGGTTAGGATCTTATCTGCCTCGTCACCCTTGTCGTAGTATTTTTGTTTGAGAAACCACAGTTTCTTCTCTGTCTTGCTAAGCAGTAGATCTTTTAGCTGTGCTTTATAACTCTCCAGTAACCTCATCTGGTCTAGGGAGATAGAACCTCCCGGGGCCCGTCCAGGTTGGTGCTCTGCGATTTTCCCCATAAGGAGATCTTCCTGTTTCTTCCCTTCCTTTTTCCTTTGGGATCCTATCCGTATTAAGACTCCGCGGATTGTGGCTTTGAATGCATCCCAGAGGGTGTGTGGACCCACCTCCCAGTTATCGTTGAGTTTAAAATATTCTATTATGTCCGCGCACAGTGCGTGAGAAATGTCCCTATCTTTCAGAAGGGATTCATTACATTTCCACCTCCCTGGACACTGTCACGTCCAACCTTCTCCCATAGTTATGCGTACTAGGTTGTGATCCGACCACAGTACTGGGTCCACACAGGAGTCGCCAATGTTGCCAAATATGGAGCTGTCTACCAAGATGTAATCGATCCTTGAAAAGGATTCATGGGCTTGCAAGTAGACCGTAAAGCGGGGGGGCTCTCCTGAAGCCGGGGGTGGGTCGGAGAGTCCACCAACCCCAAGTCAGAGTTAATTTTATGGAAGTTACGTGCAGTAACCTTATCTAGCTGAGGTGGTCTCCGTGTGCCCATTCTTTTCCTGTTTTTAGAGGGGTCAAAGACCATATTGAAGTCTCCCCCTACATAAGGGAGCCACTCACGAAGAGTTGCAGGTTGTCCCTAATCTTCTACTAAAAGGATATCTTGCCTTCGTTCAGGCTGTAGTTCACTCCCAGTGTCAACGGCTTCTCCCTAATACCTGCTTTAACAAACAGATAGCAGCCCTCCGGATCCCTCAGGGTAGCTTCTACCTCAAATCCCAGACGGTTAGACATGATGATGGATACACCCTCTCTTTTTTTATGTGAACGAGGCCTTGTGGACTTCCCCTATCCTACCCCCACAGAGGGCTGGTTCCTTCCCCCTCACCCAATGTGTTTCCTGGAGAAAGAGCAGGTCAAGCTTAGCCCGGGAGAATTTTCGGGCCAGAGGCAATCTTTTAGGTGGAGAGTTAACTCCTCTAGCGTTCAGAGAGTCCACCACCAGGGCAGGCAACGTTCTAGCCATTAAGTCTTGGAAAACAATATCCTCTTGTATACACATTGAAACTCCCACCCTCATCCATACGTCTGTCCACTACTGTTTGAGGGCCTACATAGGAACCTTGCCAAGTGCATTAAACCACCAAAACTATGAACCCCAACACCCCTGGGCCCCATAACTGAGCCCTACTTCCCGTTCCCTGAGATTTCAATCCCTCGACCCCCACCCGTGTTCAGCTAGACCTCCGGGCCCTCCCGTACCCGCTCTCCCACAACTCCCCTTCCCCAACTCCCCCGTTAGTTTCCCCTCTCCCCCAGCGTCCAGTTGGGTTCCCTACCCATTTCTGGTACCCGACTGAACCACCAACTCGCCCAGTCACCCTGGGCCAATCCTCAGAAGTGTTCCATGAGCCTCCGAAACCCCCCTCGTCACCTTGGAAGGCCATCAACCTCCTCGCCTCCTTCTACTCCAATCATCTCCCCCACTGCCTGAAGGATCATTCCCCTCAGTCCACAGCCTCTACTGACAAGCGGACCCCCTCAGGTCACCACATAAAAGGGGATACCCTCCCCCTTCCCTGTGTCTCCCTATGAAATTTGTAACGACTGGTACAATCCAATGTTCCATCTTCCCTATATCAAGATCAAAGGCCCTCATGGGGCAGAGGGGCGTTCAATTTCTTAAATTTGCCTCGAGTCATGGATCTTTCTAATGTCCCTCCAGGTCCAAACCCAGCTCCCCGTTTGGCAGCTTCTCCAGAGGGTTGTTTCTGTCCACACAGCATTTCTATGTGTTCCTGAATCGCTCCTTTGATATCTTCCTATGAGATCAACTTAAACTGCTGGCCCATGTATTCAAAAGTCAGTGAGAAGGGGAAACCACAGCGATACCGTATCCCCTTTTCTCTTAGCCATTCTGTCAGCGGGGCACACATCCGCCGTCCGGCCCGGGTGAATGAGAAGAGGTCCTGAAAGATTGAAATCACTGCACTATTGTAGGTGATGGAGGAGTACATTCTGGCTTCTTTCAAAAGCTTCACTTTTTCTGCGTAGTAGTGGAAGCATACAAGGACGGAGCACGGTCCTCCAGCTCTACCACCAGCCCTGTGCGCTCTGTCTATGGTGGGTTGTTTGTTGCCTCATCACTGAACAGTAAGCGGACTACCTCTTTGACAGCTCGGCAAATGTCTCGCTCTGTCTCTCCCTCCATCTCCGCAGGACCAAAAAACCTGGAGGTTGTTCCTCCGCGCCCTGTTCTCAAAACCATCCATTTTGAGGGCTTTCTCCTCATCCCTCCTCTCCAGAGTATAGTCGGAGGTCAATCTGTGCTTCCAGTATGTCCACTGAGGTTTGGTTGGATTCAAAACCCTGATTTCTGTCTTACATCTTGTCCAGTCTGTGCCCTATGTCGGCCCGCATTATTCGAATTTCTTGCATCAGCGCTGCAAAATCCTTTTTCGTTGACATAGTGTTGGCCGCCTGGTCTGCCATCTCGCAGGTCATGTCTCCCGGTTTCTGCAGGCTTTCTTGAAAGTGAAATTCCTGTTAGGGCTCCGTCCAGCTCATCCAGACTGCCATAGGGGTAGCAGAAGGTGTTTCTCGGGGGGGCTTTGTGTGGAACCCCTGGGCTCCGGGGCTGTTGAAAATGTATGGCGGCCTGACGTGGCGGGGTTGGTTCCTCCGGCAGGGGGATTGCTCCTCGGGCTAATGCACCTGTACACGTGGGCATCTTCCCCCACATGCAAATGCCCTAGCGTGTGCTCCTGCGGTCACTGGCGGCCCACCACTGTTATGGGCCTCAGACAGGGTGCTGTGGTCTTCTCCCAGGCTCAGGTGTGAGGGAAGCGAGGTGTTAGGGAGAATTCTCTCTTTATGCTGAATTTCCTAACCTAGTGAGTCCCCCAGCAGCTTTGCTGGATTTCTGGAGTTTGTTTTTTTCCTCCTGCCAAGAGTGAGACTCTTTTCCTCCCATTCTTGGACATGATAAATGGTATTCTTTTGACTGGCAATGTGTTTTATGGGCTATGGGGTCCTTTACTCCATAGGGTCTCATATGTTTTTCCTATGTGTGTTACACAGCACCCTCCGTGCAGTAACACACGGGTGTCATAGCGACCCCCCCAACATAGACTCCATACCCTAGGACTGACTACTGTCTCCCAGGGCATGTAAAGTCACCATTGGCTTTACTAGTCCCAAATTATTAACAGAAACCAGCACAAACCATCATATTGTGGACGTACTGGTCAGGGCAATTCGATTGCCCCGGGGTCGGTTAGTCGAGGGGGCACGTCTCCGTCCCCCCTGATCGAGTTTTGGCTGGTGGCAGTGGAAACTACTTTTTATATTCGACCGCAAATATTTTCCCATGGGATTTTCCCATTGTTCGAGGCTACCAACTTTAATTATTTAATACTCATAGCCTCGAACATACCGCCGGTTTATTTAATTAATATTAATTCTCCGGTTGGTATTTTTTGCCAAGACTCGATTCTAAAATGGCGTTTGTGTTCTCTTCTGTGACTCCAACCCAAGTCAAGCCCTTTGTTCCACTTTTTTGGCGGGCTTCTCCACAGAAGCCTCCAAAAATGGTGCCATTCTGCTAGGTACCACAGGAGGTGTGGGAGGGGGTTTAGGCACCCTGGACCGAGTTACCCTGGTAACTCAGGTCGCACTCGTGTGATTGGCCCAAGTGGTGAGCCGGCCGGCTCACCACTCAGCATGTTTGAGTGACAGCTAGGCTGAGTGAATGGGGGTTTTCTGCATAAAACCAGGGCTTTGGGGACTGGAACTTCAGAAGTCGCCACAGGACCTGAGAATCCGACGAGGGAGAAGCTGAGCTGACCTACCACGACGACACCACCGGTGGAGCCCTGCAGAACCGACTCACCACTTCCAGACGACAGAGAAGATCTCCCGGCTGGAGAGGCTTCTTCCCCTGACTGGTGGGCACAACCAGTTTTCCTTTCTTTCTTCGCACCCCAGCCCGATTTGTGGTCGAACTGCCCATGCCAAGCACCCCGGCAGCCGGATAGCCACTCACCACTGAACCGCGAATCACCAGACCGCTCCTTGTACCTAAAAAACTCTGCGGCTGGTTTCTTCCCTGGCAGTGCAACGGACTCCTGTCTTCCTCCACGACGAGATCCTCTCTTCCCCGGACGAAGCACCGACTTGCACCCGCTGCCAGGAACAACTGCCCCCGCTGGAGCGTTCTCACCACTTTAAGGTACCGTGTCCGCCAGGCCTCCCTTTCTAAAGATTGCTACAAGGTAATAATAACTCCTTAACCTTCTGGACTGGGCTGGCCGCCTTGACCCTCTAACTGGTCCTTTTCTGTGGTCCAACTCCTTTTTGAACCTTTACAAGACCTTTGTGCACTGCAACCGTGTGACCTTGGACACATTTCGTTTGGATCCTCTGAAAGTGGATCTGGCCTCTTGAACTCTAACTTCACGGTTTTACTTTGCCTTCCTCCCTTGTTGTGTTCTTGAAAAAGTGTTGGGAACTGTTTCAATTTGTTCTCTGCTTTTCTCTCCCTTTTTAAAACGAACTATTAGAGTGCCATCTACGTTAATCGTCGCTCACCGCTGTCTGAAAATAAGTGGGGCTTTACTTAAGACTGGTCTAATATTCTTTTAAGGGAGTGTATATCTTTTAGTGACCGTGTTTTTGAATTGCTTACTATTAGTGCCTGTGTGTTTTTCTAGATGTGGTTTTAAATAAATAATTATATCTCTTTTACACCAAGCCCTGGTCAGTGTTTACTTGTTCTATTGTGTGCTCTTGACCTATTGTGAATACTCTGTATACTGCCTAACTCTTCTTGAGGGAAGTCTGACTGCTCAGCAACAGCTACCAAGTGAATCTGTGTGGTACAGACTGCTACCAAGTGGGTTTACTGCCAAACACCTGTAGTCCTAAATCTTTTGCAGTGGTCCCAGAGGGAACTGCACAGGTTTCTGACTAACACGAGGGATGACGCACTCTGTGCCTTCCCTCAGTTGCGGTAGGAGAATCAAGTGGTGCTTATGCCTCTTGTCTTCTGGGTCCATGCTATCGCTCCCCCAGACCATGCCCTCTCTTCCGCCTGCAGGGGGAGGGTGTTAATGGGCTGCCGAAACTTAGGGGTGATCTCTGGGACTGATCTAGGCCCTGTGCTGGTGTCTTGCCAGAGCTGGCAGGCTGGTCTCAAGCGGGCAGGTTCTCCAGGATCGTCTCAGCAGGGCTCGCATGGTGTTAATTTGCTCCGGTCAGTCTTTTCCTTGCTCTTGAGTGCACTGCACTGTGCCTTGGGTCTGGGGGATCCTGTGTTCCCGACTGCAGCCCTCTGCAGTTCATACCACATTAGCAGCTCCCCAAGGGCTCTTCTGCCTGATCTGCTGCCTCTGTATCCCGGGAGAAGAGGGTGCCACCAGGCGTTGAGGCTCCTCAGAGCTGAAACCGGAGGTCCGCTCGTGAGCCACATGGGGATGCGTTCACTTACCGCCCACTAGGATAAATGCGGTCTTGCGTGGTTTTCAGCTGGAGCAGGTAGACTGTCGGGAAGCAGTGCCGTCTCCAGGCTGGTTTTCGGTCAGGCGTAGCTTCGTTGTTCCAGGGGCTAGAGGTGTGAAATTTCACACAAGTGTTCATCAGGTTTTGTGGCTCAAGGTAGGGTCACCAGATCATCCGATTGGGGGCTGTAAGGGGGGGGGAGGGTACCCGATACCCTTATACTCCTGGTAGTGACAGAGCATTACAGGGAAGCTAGCACTTCCCGGCGACCCCTGGTGGCCAATCCCTGTCTCCATATTTCAATCATGGTGGGGTTTATTTCCGTTTGCCATGTCTGTCACATTTGCATGATTTGAAACCAATCTAATACTTGTATATGGAGGGCAATGTGTTATTTAAAAGGAAATCTCCACTACCCAACAAGTATCTGATTTACTAAAGGAAATAACTTTTGAAGATTTTTCATTTGATGTGCCAAATTAAATATTGTTTCAAGAAATTAACTGCATTCCTTCCAGCACATGTTTGTTTCAGACCTAGATTCATGAAAATGATACCAACATTCAGAGTTCACCTATCCTGTGCATGGCAACATTTAAAAAAGAGCTTGTAGGTACTTTTTCCTGCATTGTTTTACTAGGTAAATCGGGAAGATAAATCTGAGGGGTCTACAAATCCCCTTCAATATTAGAGGCTAGAGCTGGAACCTGCAGGATAAAGCATTATTGAACATTTTGTTTCTCAGTCGATAATAACCAGTAGGATTACATGTTAAAATTAGAGCAAAGACCAGATTTAGCAGAATAAGGAATAAGTTACTTACCTGTAAATTCTGCAACCATGGTATCTTTCATGGATTCACATGCTGTGAATTTTCCTCCTTCGTCAGGCTGGGAATCCTCAGTAACAGAGCAGTTTAAATTTAAACTGAAAACATGTTACTTTTGTGCTCTAGTAGTCTCACTTTTGGGCCACACTGCCCCATAGCCAACTGGAAAGTCTCACTTTAGCTCCACCCCTGTCGGCCATCTTTAGATTTTGGCAAGCACACGTCAGTGGCAGTATGAGCCAAAGAAGAGCCAGCAGGGTAGACGCGAGGGTCTCATGTGAATCTATGAAAGATACCAATGCTGGAGAACAGTAGTTACAGGTTACAACTTATTCCTTCTCCAGTATTGGATCTTTCATAGATTCACATGCTGTGAATAGATCACAAAGCAAAGCAGTATTATAACCATAACAAAGGGAAGAGGCAAGCTCCTTGCAGGAGCTTACCAGTGGAGACCCACTAACCTCACGCAGATAAGTTCTGAAGAACAGACTGGCCTACACTAGACTGTCGACACAGAACTTGGTGAACATGTGCACCGAACTCGAGGTAGCTGCTCTGCAAAGGTCTAGCAGCGGAATCCCTGAGAGGAAAGCAGTAATGGCTGCCACTGCCCTAGCGGAGTGAGCTCTAGGCCGGCCAGGCAGGGGTCTACCAGCTTGTTGGTGGCAGAAGAAGATGCATGCAGCAATCCACCTGGAAATGGAAGGTTTTGATTGGGCCTTCCCCACCCAGATTGTCCAAATGTCATGAACAGCTGGGAAGTATGAGAGAAGGTCTTTGTACGGCCGACGTAATATTTAAGAGCTTGCACCAGAATGTAATGAAGGTTCTGCCGCGGAGGTAGGAGAGCCAAAGAACACTGGCAATATCACTGGCTCATTTAACTGAAATACAGATGGCACCTTAGGTCTAAATGTAGGATTTGTGCGCAGGAAGACTTTAGATCTGTGAAACGTCAAACGATGGACCACCTTGATGAGGGATTTCGCAGATTCTCCTTGAACCAACTAATATGCCCTCTCTGTGTACTGTGGTTCTTGTATTTCAGCTTTTCTTCCCAAACTAAAAACAGTTGATGGAAAAAGCTTGAATTTCACTAACTCTCTGGGCAGATGTTATGGCCACCAGAAAAACGGTCTTCCAAGAGAGATGCTTGAGAGAGGCCCCGTGCAAAGACTCGAAGGGTGGCCTCATAAAACTAGAGAGGGCAATGTTCAATTCCCATGCTGAAGCTGTCCTTTGACAGGTGGGAAAGACCTGAACAGGCCAAGCAAAAATTATTTCACTAACCCGTGAAACCAGAGGGAAGGAACGCCCCGAAGGCAGTTATACCTAGAAATGGTGGCTAAGTGCACTTTAATGGGGGAGCATGCCAGGCTCGCTTGCACCAAAGAAAATAGCTATGGGAGAATGTTCTTTGGCCAGACCGTCTGAGGCTGCAGCTTGTGGCCCCTGCACCAAACATGGAAACGCTTCAATTTGCTCTTGGAGCATATGAGAATGTGGACAGAGTATGCGCATGAGCCAGGACCTTCTGGCAGTCTTGTGGCAGCAGGATCGGTCCAAATTCTAGGAACATATGAGCCAAGCCGTCAGAATGAGTGAGGCCAGGTTGTGATGGAGCACTGCCACCTGGTTCCTGGAGAGGAGAGCCTGGTGCGGGTACAGCCTGATTGGAGGTGCCGAAGAGAGAGCAAGAAGGTCAGAGTACCAAAAAAAACGGTCTCAGCCACGCAGGTGCCACTAGTATCAGTTTGCATGGATATCATCTAAAATTGT
Source organism: Ambystoma mexicanum (assembly GCF_040938575.1). Lineage (NCBI taxonomy): Eukaryota > Metazoa > Chordata > Amphibia > Caudata > Ambystomatidae > Ambystoma > Ambystoma mexicanum. The sequence goes on along the minus strand of NC_090940.1, from coordinate 107,433,997 downwards.
TGATCGCTCGTGACATCGAAGGGATAGGAAGGTACGCACATAAGAAATTCACCACCCAAGGGAACGAAAACGCATTCCCCCAGACTCTTGGGTGGGGGAACCTGCTGGTGAAGTTTTTTCACTGCTTGTTGTCATAGGTTGCAAAGAGGTCTGTCTCTGGCGTGCCCAAACACCTGAACATCTGGTGAAGCTGATTGCTCTTGCCATGTGTGGGAGCTGCAAAACGGAATTCCCTGCTGAGAGAGTCGCAATTATGTTCTAAATACCTGGGAGGTGTAGGGGAGGGGGGGGGGATCAGAAACATCTGGTGTTGCAATGCCCAGTGCCACAGGGACGGAACCTCTGCAGACAGTTGCGTCCTGCTTGTGGATATAAATCATTGTGGTGTTGTCCGTATAGATCCACACCACCTTCCCAGTTAACAAAGGGAGAAAAGACTTGAGGGTCCAGGAGGTTGATGTGTCGAAGCTTTTCAATTTCTGTCCACATACCCCTGGCGTGGCGGTCTTGAGAGTGAGCTCCCCAGCCTTCCAGAGAAGCGTCCGTAGTGACTGTGACCTGGTGATTGGGTAGCCGAAAGGGAGCGCCGTGCATAAGGTGGGCATTCATGGATCACAAGCTAAGCTTGTCTTTGAACTGCTCTGTCAGCCGGATGTGGTCCTCCCAGGACCCCGAGATTTTCACCCATCGAGGGTCCAGAAACTCCAGTAGACAGGCACATGTGCAGTCTGCAATGGCTGATCAGAGTAATGCATGATGACATAATGCCCAACAGGGACTTATAACTACAGACTGATGTTGCGGGAGATATACTGAGCCGGTGCACCTTGCGGATGGGGGTGGTCACCTGTTCATCTGATGGAGTTGCTGTGCAGGAGACTGTGTGGAGCTTTGCCCCCAGGTAAAGCGCTTGCTGCGCTGGCACAAAGCAAGACTTTGGAAAATTGATGGCGAAGCCGAGGGACTGCAGACAGCGAATGGTTGACAATTTGCACTCCGCCGCCATGGCATATGACAGGGCTCGTACCAACCAGTCGTCTAGGTATGGGTAGTGTAAGGAAGGCATGGTATCAAAGCAAGACAGACAAGTGATCACAGTTCAAGGGTGTTTATTAAACTGTAAAAATGGGTGCGATGAATGCCTAATCTAAACATAAATCTAAGATGGGAGTAAGCTACGACCATCAAATAATAATAATAATACAGTCCTAGTGGAGTCTAGTCAAATAAAAGGGCCTATACTAAGAATAACCTATTGCCAATCCTTACAGCTATGCTACAAAATAGTGTGGGATAATGTTCACAAAGAAAGAAGTGTTCTCAAATGATAAGCATGTTATGGTCGTGGTCTCCCTTCCCCACGTTTTAAGCACGAGACAAGGCGGGACTCTCGAGCACAGCATACTTCTGTGCTTTTCTTCCGGCCGAAGTTTACAGTTCCTTTCTAACAAAACCAGGGCCTTCTGTGCTCAAGCCTCTTTTATGCAAAGTCTCTTGCTTCAGAGTGCCTGATGTATCACAAACAACAAAAGTTCCTTCAATCAATCTTCACTCTGGGCAATTACGGTTCACCCGAGGATCCCCCTACGCCGGGCTCTGATCCCCTTCACAACGTCACCCTCCCTCAATCGGGCTCAGACCAACACTCACTGTGGACATCCCTCAGTCGGGTTCACGTTTGTCACCACAATGCAGTTCACTTAGCTTTTCAATTCACAACGTGTCAAAGACTTTCGACTGTACAAGGGGTTTTGACTTGACCCTTGTATGACCACTTTGAAATCTCTCACTGGCCTCCCCTACGGCCTCTTGGTTCGTGTAGTTTTCTCATTTCCGTATAGCCTCCTTGTTCAGGAGCAGGGCATTCATTAGAGTCTTACGAATGAGCGTCCACGCGGCGCCAGACCACTCTAACCTTAACACCTCAATTGTTCATAAAAGACGTTAGACTATTATCTTCTTTTCTCTTACACAAATGTTGCCACTGTAACTTTGAGCTTAACACAGACCGGGTCACTATCGATTTCCCCCGACTCACCGGCTGTGCTGAACTCGTTGGCTTTTCTTCCGCTGGAGTAAAGGACAGTACCACGGCAGCAAGCTCTTTTCCACGCCCCGACTATCAGTGCAGGAAGGCCCTGTGTACCGTTGGCATCTGCTATATGATAGGATATGGCATTTGTAAGGCACCTATACACACGTGTTTCACAGGAATATCAATCACTAGCTGCAATTCCCGGTCTTACTGTCCTTTTATCGAAGGCTTTGTGGCTCTGGGTTGAAAAGGGCACGGGCAATTACCTCCTTGCCGGCCTTTTGGTTTCTACCGCCTTTCTCCTCCGTTTGAACTGCTGTCCCAGAATAGCTGCTTCCTCGTGCGTTCCGCCTTGCTGTCATGCGTTCAAGTGCATGGAGGTTATGGCGGTGGTTTCGATGGAGCGGCCATTAGGCGTTCCACCACGTAGGTTACTTTTCTTGGGTTATCGGTCTAGTCTTTCTCACGTTCTGGCTGCGACCGCCGACAGCCGGGAAGTATTTACTTCCGGGTTCCCAGACTGTCGGCGCGTTGCAACGTCCTAGCGTCCTGTTGCTATACGCTTTATTTTTCCCTTCTTTTCTCCCCGTTTCGGTTGCTTGCTGTTCCTTTCTCTGTTTCCCGATTCCTTCCCTGCTTTACTCAGCGGGCACGGCTGTTTCCCCTTTTTCATTTTTTATTGCTTTACAGTCCTGCGGGGCTTCTCAAATTGCTTCCCACCTACCCGCTCTCATTACACTTACCTGGATTCTCCTTCCCTCTTGCTGCTCTCGCTCCACGTTACCGGACGGTGGACATTGGTTCTGCTGGACATCGATTCAATCGTCTGAACAACTCTGCATTCTACCTGAACGTCGGATTCCGCAAGGGTTTTTTACACCTGTGGCTTTTTCCCCCCTTACACCTTTCTGCGGTGACGGGGCCGCCACGGCCCCCGTTTCCTGGGGGCCGCTGTGGCTTCCACCGCAGAAGGTTCTCATCGGCTGCGCATACTTACCGGGAGTCATCTAGTTATTCTACAGAAACAAGTTCATCAGGTGAGGAGTCGGAGGTGGGAAGCGGGTTGGACGATTCTGACTCAAGTCACAGTAGATTGCAACGCCAAAGGACTATGGCTACTCCGGAGCAGATCCAAGAGTTGTTGGGGGCTATTCAGAAGCTTTCCCAAGAAGTACAAGCTCTGAAAGTCGAAAACCAAACCCTTCAACAGATATCCCAAGAGGTTCAGACTCTGAAAGCCGAGAATGTGGTCCTTAAGCAACTGATGACGGCTAGAGATAATCCTCCGGAACCGGAATTACCCCCTATGCCGTTGTCCTCAGGGAAATTCGATGGGGCCTCAAGAAAGGTAAAGGAGTTCTTGGATGCATGCAAACTATATTTCACATACAGACCTATTCTTTTTGCCACCAGTAAGGCCCGGGTAGGGTTCATGATCTCGAACAGGTCGGGTAATGCCTTGTCCTGGGTTACTCCTCTAGTTATGGGGGAAGATCCTTCATTACAAGACTATGAGGGTTTCTGTACCCTAATTAAACAGACTTTCGAACGACCAGAGACCACTTATTTAGCGTGTGAAGACCTTTTGGACGCTCATCAAGGTTCTATGGATGTCCTAACGTACATCTCGAACTTCAAAACATTGGCTGCATAGGCAGGATGGCCTGAACAGGCCCATTATGCAATCTTTTTCGAAGAGGATTAAAAGAGGACATAAAGGATGAACTAGTTCGGGTGCCAAGGCCTTCCTCTCTTGCAGAACTTCTATCCACAGTCCTTCAGATCGAACAACGCCTGTCGGAGAGAAGGAACGAACGTCGCAAGTTCAGGAGTCGATCCTATTTCTCTGGTCCTTCCCTATCCGCTCCTCCTACTCCCTCTGCACCTTCCAAGGAAGAACCCATGCAAATTGGGGTCGCCCGGGGCCCTCTCACTGCGGAAGAATGACGACGTCGCAGGGAGAAGAGTTTGTGCACGTATTGTGCCTCTGACAAACATTCTATCCAGGATTGTGTGGAGTTGGCTGGCCGCCAGCCGGGAAACAAATTTCCTCGGAGTTAAAAGGTACGAACTACCGAGGATACCCTTCTAGTCCCTACGTATCACTATCCTTTTCAGCCTCCAGTATCCCAGAAACCGACGATTCCCGACTAATGGTGATCACCGTACAGCAACTTATCAAGGGAATTTGGATAGACACTCTGGCATTGTTATACTGTGGGGCAGCAGGAAACTTCGTCGATACACATTGGGCATCAAAGATGGGAATCAAACTGATCGGAAAACAGGAGAGCATAAAGGTTGAAGGGGTAGACGGCACTCCATTGTCATCAGGGCCGATCACCCACCTCACTGAAGAACTCTATCTCAAGATATCTCAACATTTAGAAATCATAACATTTGATATTATCAGGGCTGTGCATTTTCCGATCATTTTGGGAATCTCATGGCTTCGAAAGCATAATCCCCACATTGACTGGGCAAAGAACCAGCTGGCCTTTGAGTCCGAATTCTGTAAAAACCATTGCATCTTACAGACTTGCCCAGTTCAGGTGCAGGCAGCTAGCTCTCCCGTGAGTCAGTCCGTAGGTATTCATACCTTACCTGTGGAGTATCTCCCTTTTCAGAATGTGTTTTCGGAGCAAGCCATAATGGAATTACCACTACATAGACCCGAAGACTGTGCTATAGAGCTAACACCTGGGGCACTGGTACCCTTTGGACGGATGTTCTCTCTCTCTCTGGTAGAAAAACAAGCTCTTCGGCAATATCTGGACAACAATCTACAAAATGGCCTGATTCAACCCTCAAAATCACCCGCAGGAGCTCCCCTCTTTTTCATCCCAAAGAGAGAGATTCATCGGAACTCAGGCCATGTATAGATTTCCGAGGCTTAAACAAGGTAAAAATCCGGGATAGATATCCAATGCCACTCATCTCTGACATTGTGGAAGCCGTCCAAAGGGCCCAAATCTTCACCAAACTCGAATTACGTAGTGCCTACCACCTCTTACGTATCCGAGAAGGGGACGAATGGAAGATTGCTTTTCGCACCCCATTTGGCCTCTACGAGTACAAAGTAATGCCATTTGGGTTAGTGAATGCTCCCGCGGTATTCCAGAGGTTTTTGAACCGTTTGTTATCAGACCTCATGTTCATCACGGTCATCATCTATTTAGATGATATCCTGGTTTTTTCTAAAGAACCAAGACAACACACACAACACGTGTCCGAAGTCTTACACCGGCTCCAAGTCAACAATCTACTTGTCAAACTAGAAAAGTGCGTATTTGGGGTTACCTCGATCCCTTATCTGGGATTCCTGCTCTCACCAGAAGGGGTGTCCATGGATAAACGGAAGGTCTCGGTGATCTTTGACTGGCCTACGCCCTTCTCTGTGAAGGAGGTTCAGCGATTCCTGGGACTGACTAATTATTATCGCTGGTTCATTCAAAATTTCTCCAATGTGGTTCTCCCCATCACTTCACTCCTAAAGAAGGGCACTCTTCCCTTCCATCGGACTATTGCGGCTGAAAGAAGCTTCGAATACCTCAAGGGCCTTTTCTGCTTGGCCCCGATACTCAAGCACCCCGATCAGTCTTTACCCTTTCTCGTTGAGACGGACGCTTCAGCGGCTGCCATTGGGGAAGTCCTGCTCCAATCATTTGATGGAATTGAACACCCCATTGCATACCTTTCAAAGACACTAACGTCCAGCCAAAGAAACTATTCTGTTCTCGAAAGAGAACTTTTAGCGATGAAGCAGGCCTGCGAAACCTGGAGGCATTTGCTCCAAGGCGGAGCCAAGCCCTTTACAATCTGCACCGATCACAAAAATCTAAAGATCTTGGAATCCATGGAGTGTGTCAATTCACGCCAAGCCCGATGGGCACATTATTTTGCACAATATGACTTTCTCATTATCTACCAACCTGGAAGCCAAAACATCTTAGCGGACGCTTTATCCCGGAAGGACACTGGGGAAGCCATCTCCTCAAGCCGTGAACTCATGTTTCCTAAAACCCGCCAAATATCTGTGGTGGACCCTTTTCTTCAACAGGTAAAAGAAGCTACCAAACAGACGCCGCCCCAGTCTCTGCAGGGTCTCACCCAAAGGGACGGACTCTGGTTTAAGAATCAACTTCTCTATCTTCCTACAGAAGATCTCAGACTCAAGGCTATCTATTGGTGTCACGACAGCCTCATTTCAGGTCACAGAGGAGTGAAGGGTACACAAGACCTAGTCGGACGTTATTATTTCTGGCCTCAGATGGGTAAGCGTTCTGCCAGAACTTGGGGATGGAAAGGGCTCTTTCGTCTGGATATCACCCACAAACCAACGGCCAGACGGAAAGGGTGAACGCTACACTTGAAAAGTATCTCTGCTGTTTTTGTAATCACCAAGATAATTGGGTATTGCTCCTTCCCACAGCCGAATTTACCTATAATAATAATACCAGACATTCGGCCACCAAGATGTCCCCGTTTTACTGTACTTATGGTCTATATCCGAAAAGCTTTCAACCTGGAGATCTTAGTCGGACCCCAATACCTGCCGTTGAGGCTGGCTTACTAGCCATTCGAGAAGCCCATGCCAGTGCTTCATCCAGTCTCCGACATTCTGCGCAGTACAACAAGAGACAAGCCGATTCTCATTGCCAACTTGGCCCGGACTGGAAGGTGGGGTGCAAGGTCTGGCTCTCTACTAAGTACCTACCCCGTTGGGCCCATCCATCCAAACTATCTCCAAGATATCTAGGTCCTTTTTCGATTCTTGCTAAACTCAATCCGGTATCCTATAAACTTGACCTCCCTCCTAATTTGAAATGCATTCACCCAGTCTTTCACGCATCCTTGCTCAAGACTTTCTTCCAGTCTCATGGACGCTCCATACAGAACCACGCACACCTCAAGGCTGATGAGAACGAAGAATATGAGGTGTCCCATGTGTTCGACTCCAGATATCATAAGGGTCGATTGGAATACCTCATTGGGTGGAAGGGTTATCCCAGATCGGAGGATTCGTGGGAACCCCTGTCGCACATCCATGCCCCAAGGTTGCTTAGAATATTCCATTGCATCCACCCAGGTAAACCGGGGGGCGGCCCTCGGACGGGGGCATACTGTCACGCGTTCGAACGCATGGAGGTTATGGCGGCGGTTTCGATTGAGCGGCCATTAGACGTTCCACCACGCAGGTTACTTTTCTTGGGTTATCGGTCTAGTCTTTCTCACGTTCTGGCTGCGACCGCCGACAGCCAGGAAGTATTTACTTCCGGGTTCCCAGACTGTCGGCACGTTGCAACATCCTAGCGTCCCTCGCTGTCTTGTTGCTATACGCTCTATTTTTCCCTTCTTTTCTCCCTTTTTCTGTTGCTCGCTGTTCCTTTCTGTTTCCCGATTCCTTCCCTGCTGTACTCAGCGGGCATGGCCGTTTCCCCTTTTTCATTTTTAATTGCTTTACAGTCCTGCGGGGCTTCCCAAATTGCTTCCCGCCTACCCGCTCTCATTACACTTACCTGGATTCTCCTTCCCTCCTGCTGCTCTCGCTCCACGTTACCGGACAGTGGACATCGGTTCTGCTGGACATCGATCCAATCGCCTGAACAACTCTGCATTCTACCTGAACGTCTGATTCCGCAAGGTTTTTTTTACGCCTGTGGCTTTTTCCCTGTAACGCTCACCTGACTCCCACGGAGGCGCTGGCCTGGTTCGCGCTGTTGTGACCTCTTCTAAGGTGATGCGCAGGGTTCGGAAGACGGACTGGACCGGGCCCCCAAATCTGGCTTGTCTGGCTCGCAGAAGTATCCTTCTGTAGACGAAAATAGGGGATTAACTGTCTGCGGGGTAATGCAATCAGCCTCCCACTTTCCCCTCTCACCCTCCTCAAAACCCTTCTGTGATTCCTCATAGCGTCTCACCTTAGGGTCTGGAAGGACGAGCTCTCCATCCTGCTTCTGATGCAGGGGCGCATTGGTATCCAGTTACTTCACTGGATTTTCAGATTGGTGAGAACCAAACTTGCTTGGCTTCCAGGTAAGTTTTTTGATAAGAGGTTCCCCTTGTGTCCATGCATTAATGTACTAATGCTAGTGTCTTTTTCCCCATAGGGGCCGGGGTACGGAATGCCGGGGAACAGGCACCGACCCGAGATGAGAGGTGAAATCCTTGTAGAAATCAGGTAAGTCTTTCATGAGCGTTTTTTGGTAATGTCTTTTCATTCGCTCATTAACGCTGATGTCTCTTTTTCCCCTTAGGGGCCAGGGTCCAGAAATGCCTGGATGCGGCGTGGACCCGAAATGAAGAGGGAATGAATCAACAGGTAAGTCTTAACATGGAGATTTAGCTTTCCTTATTCCCTTCTCTCTCTCACCTTTTGTTCTGGTCTTTTTCTCCCTAGGCGCTGGGGCGTGACTGCGAATCTGGATGATCGCTGCTGAACATGGAGGCGCCCTGTAAAGGTGAGTGGAATGTGGCGCTGCAGCGATCGACGCGATGAGCTTTTAAATAAAAGTCTTCCTTTTCAGGATTGTCGGCGAGATGTCTCCGGGATGCGGATTTAGCAGGTAAGGACTTTTCCTTCTTCTGTTCTCTTCTTCTTTTCCTTTGCAGGTGATCCAGGATGCTGGCAGGAGTGGCAGAAGTCAGGATGCAGGAGCAGACACGGTGAGCGTCCAGCTGCTAGATGCAGAACAACGCGAAGCACGTGTGGCTGTTCGGGTGGGGTTTAAATAGCCTTGGAAGAAGTTCCAGGTATGTATCCTTCCTCCAATCAGGTATGTATCCTTCCCAGACCACGTCCAGATGGTAAATTAGTCCCACAGGTAAAGTAGTTCCTTTCAGGCCTCAAGGAGGCCGGGATCCTGCAGCATGGTCTGCATCAGGTAAGTGCACCCAAGCACTTCCATAATGAGCCTGGCGCCTATGGCGCCAGGACACTGTCCAAAGGGCCCCTATATGGGGTTGCTGGGTCCTTCCTTGGGGACTGGATGTCCGCTTTCGGGGACGCAGGGCTTGAACCGGCTCCCCGGGAGCGGGCATCATGACATTCCCCTTACACCTTTCTGCGGTGACGGGGCCGCCGCGGCCCCTGTTTCCTGGGGGCTGCTGTGGCTTCCCACCACGGAAGGTTCTCCTCATCGGCTGCGCATACTTACCGTGAGTAATCTAGTTATTTTACAGAAACAAGTTCATCAGGTGAGGAGTCGGAGGTGGGAAGCGGGTTGGACATTCTGACAAGTCACGACACTTGCTCAAAGAGTGCTCTCGCGCTCTGCCTTTTTCCCCTTTGAGGAAGGCAAAGGGCCATCAGATGTGTGTAGTTATCAGCAATTGCCTGACTCTGCCTGACCCTTGTGTTGGGACATGTCATGTAAACGGCTCTAGTGTTAGTCCGTTGTCTTTCGCAGTGTGAGAAAGTGTTCGTGTAGGCAAAGGGTGAGGGTGTTTAGAGTTTCTAAATATCCTACAGGGTAGGATGGGGCAAAGGTGTTGTAAGGAAGGGGGAACCGCGTCTCACCTTTCAGTGTGCCACTTTCACTCCACGAAGCCACCCCACCCACCCCTCATCCACGTGATCCTCCCACACTGGTCCACCCCCAGGAATTGGATCCAATAGCAATGGCTATGTCCTGGCTACCTGGATGACGGCTCCCCAGGAACTAGCGGGTGAGACACCCTCAGGTTTCTCACAGTAGACATGTCTGCCTGTTCGGCGCAGATGTGCTATCACTGGAGCAAGGCATTTCGGAAACACACCTGGGGATGAGCGGATCCCGAATGGCAGAGCTTTGAACTGATAATGTACTTCGGTCACCACAAACCACAGGTAGAGGCGGTGAGTGCGTCCTCCAGATCGAGGCATACTAGGAAGTCTACCTGTCGTAACTGCACTAGAACCTGTTTCAGTGTCACCATACAAAAGGTTTGTGCTTTGAGGAACTTGTTGGGCACTTGAATCTAGGATGGGTCTTCTATCCCTGACTTTTTGTATGCTTTTTTCCTTACGAGCAACTATCTCGAGTACATTCCTGATGTTTGTTGTGTGGTCGTGACCTTTTCCACTGCGCCCTTGGATAGCAACGCCTGGATCTCTTGCTGTAGCAAATGGTGAAGCTTTTCTGGTTTGTTTACAGGCGGAATGTCCAGTGGTATCTTCATGAATTTCAGCGAGTGGCCCTGCTGGAGTACTGAGAGCACCTATTCGTCAAAGTGATTTTTGTCCATTCCTTGATGAACTGTGATAGCCTTCCCACTGGGGTGCTGAAGTGGCAGGGAGGGACCCGGGGTGGGTCAGGGTTGCTTGGCAGAATATCCCCTGGATTTGGATGAGTCACAGCGGCGCTGTGCACCTCTATACAATTGCGACTTCCCTCTGTACTTATCCACCGACTAGTACGTAGGGGTTTTGTAATTAGTAGACTGGTAGGTGGGACAATAGTCCCTTGACATCCTGCTAAACCGGGCTTTCCCCGTTCAAAAGGACTGGTGCTTCTGCTGTAGTGTGCCAAGGGAGCAGGCGGTCTCAGTGCCAGTTTTGATGATGAGCAGGGTTTCATCTACCTTTTTTCCAGAAAAGGGTCCACGCCATCGAAGGGCATGTCAACGACCCTAACTTGCAACTCTGGTCGAAAGTTGGTCGCTTTGAGCCAACCTTGCCTTCTCAACTCAGCTCTGTTTCCGAGTGGACGAAAACCTGCGTCAGAAAAATAGACAGATAAAGTGATGGCGTGATCTCCTTCATGAAAAATGTCCATCGCCTCTTGCCGCTTGTCCTCTGGTAGAAACTCCATAAGGGAACCCAGCTTGTACCATAGCTTGCGATCGTATCTGGTGAGAATGGCCATGGCGTTCACAGCCTTGATTGTGGTGGCGGCTGTCATTATCACCCTCTTCCTAAATGAACCTAAGCATTTGGCCTCTTTATCCGGTAAGACAGAGCACGAGGATGGCGGGTTAGCTGACCTCTTCCGGGCTGCTGCGAGGACAACCAAATCAGGTGTGGGATGCGTGCAAAGGCAAACCGGAGCAGTGTGAGGCCCTGTACTTTAAGCCAAACCTATCCTCCTTTACAGGCACTGTGAAAGGATGTGTCATGGTGATCTAGCAGTCTTCCCAAATATCCTTGAGTAGCAGAATAGACATAGACTTCCTCTGATGTTCTCTTCATTGGTACAGCAGGCTGTCCCTTTCTCTACTCCTCCGGTGCAAGACCGAACATTTTGGCCGCTTTACCCAACAGAGCGTGAAATGATCCAACTTCATCTGGAGGAGAATCCCTAGTTGGGATGACATCAGGCTCGCAGTCAGCTGGGATGAAGTCATCATAGTCATCCGTTACAGATGTATGTACGGAAGTCATATCGTCCTGCGAGTCCCGATCAACGTTGGTGTCTGTGAACTGCAGGAGTCCTGCTAGCTGCCGTTCTTCCAGTGAGGGGCAGGAATCTCACTGTTACCACTGGTTCCAGAATGAGCAAGAGAGTTTCTTGGTTCTTGGGGAGGCAAAGGAGCAGGTCATCTTTGCTGTGGAGTGGAGACTAAACATCAGTGTGTTTAGTATGTTCATGGAGAGGTCCCTTGTAGGAACTGGTGTAGGCAGAATGCCCACAGGGGAATTCCTTGTAGGAGCCAGTGTTGGCGGAACCAGAGGGGTCGTTCGGGTTGGGCTTGATCCCCCAAGGGGTCGTGGTGCTGCAGGCCTTTCTTGCGGTTTTGTTGCAGACGACTCTTGCTAATGTGTGGCATATGGAAGAGGATAACTGGTAGGTGACATTTATTAATTTTGTACATTTATAAAGCGCACTAAGCCTGCAGGCATTGAGACACTGTTGCATTACAGGTTACAGGCTAGTTATCTCAGTTGACAAAGTGGTGTGAGGGCAGGCCCACCAGTAGCCACATAAATAAATAGCCACGTTTTCAGGATCTTATGGAAGGCCCAGTAAGATTGTTCGGCTCTTAGGGCAAGCAGAAGAGTGTTGCATAGTTTAGCTGCAATAACCAGGAAGCTTGAGTCGCCAGCTTTAGCCCGTTTAAATTTGAGCATGATGAGCCGATGCCGATGAGCGCAAGCAGATCTGGTTGCTCTTGTCGATTGAACTATTGTTATTTTCTGTGTGGGGAACAGAGTTTGAGAGGCATCTGTGTGTAATAGAAAAAGTTTTGAAAATGATCAGTTCTCGTATTGGGAGACAATGAAAATGTCTTCTCGCAGCAGAGATGTCTTGTCTGGGGATGTTGAGGGCTGCTCGGAGAGCATTGTTCTTGAGGACTTCAAATCATTTGAATGTTATGCGCTGACTTGCCTGGGAACTGTGCATTGCAATAATCAAATCTAGAGCCAGTGACGGCTTGGGTAATGGAGAGGCAGCGGTCAGGAGATAACAATGGTCAGCAGGCCTTAATCAATCCATCAGAAAGGAGGCATGGTGCTGGTTAAGATTCTTAAGCACTGCAGGAGGTCCCACCAAGAAGATTTCAGTCTTTTCATCATTAAGGGATAGGAGGTGGTGGCCATCCACGCCTGAATGGTTTGGTAGACAATGTTGACGTTGTCAGTCTCTTCAGCATAATTACCTGAAAGGAGAATTTGGGTGTCATCTGCGTAATTAGTGTATGAAATACCAATGAGTCTAGGAGGTTGAAAAGTGATTTGGTAAAGATGTTGTAGAGGGTGGTGGGGGGGGGCACAGAAACATTGAGGAACACTGCAAGTAATGGGTGCCGGGGGTGCACTGCCATTATCTGCAAATACTCTGATGGATCTTTCCTCCAGAAAGGATACAAATCAGGTTGTGGCTTCAGGAGAAAAATTGGCTGCTGAAATAAGGTGTTAGCAAAGGATCTTGTGGTCTACCAGATCGAAAGAAGCTGAATGGTCTAGGAGGAGAAGGAGGGCCGGCTTTCCTGCATCCATGAGGTCACTGAGCTGGTTCTTTAAGTCAAGCAAGGCTGATTCAGTTACATGGCACGGGCGGAACCCAGATTTGTGCATTCCCAGGATATGGTTAATTCCAGGTAATGCTGAATTTGAAGGTAGACGCCATGTCCAGGATTTTAAGGAGAGAGAGGGCAGTAGTAATGGGTCAGTAGTTCTTCGGGACGGTAGGATTTTTTAAGAAGGGGAAGTACCCAGGATTCCTTGAGGCTAGTAGTGACTATGCCAGTGGAAGAGGAGTTGATAAAGGTTGTGATGAATGGGGCTAGGACATCAGAGCATTACTTGATGCTGGTAGCTGGACATACGTCACCTTTGCATCTAGATGGTTTCAAGCCCTTCAGAATGGTGGTGACCTCTGCTACCGTCACGCTGTTGAAATGAAAGGGGAGGAAGGTTTTGCTGGGAGATGCAAAGCAGGGCAATGAGGGTGAGGCTGTGAATTAGTGCCGAGAGTGGTTTGCTTCAGGTGGACTTTTTTGTGAAGGGTGGAGATTTTGTCTAGGAGGGCGTTTTGTATCTCAGTGCACCAGGCCTTATCTTTGGTGAGGTTGGGTGGGGGTCTTTCTGTTCTCGGAGGATGGTAAAGATCTCTCGATTGTTGGACTTGGCATTATTGATTCCTTGTTGCAAGTTGTGGATTTCGCTGGTAGGATAACTTGCTTTTATAGTTTAGCTGCAGTGGCGATCATCATCTTGTGGGAGTCAGAGGGTGAGCTTCCCCATTTAGACTCAGCCTTGTGCTTTTTGGTGCGCAGGGCCGTGAGGTCTGGTGGGAACCAGGAATTGAGGTGCAAGGTCGGTTTAGTTTTTTGAGGCGATGGAGTCCACAGCTAGAGCTATCATCTCAGAGTATATGTTGGCTAACATGCCTGGGTCAGTGACATGAGGCAACTCAGACTTTAGAATGCCAAGCAAAGGGCGTGATACATTCTTTGGTGTGATTTTGTGAGCTGCGAGCAAAGGAAGGTGGCATGGGTAAGGTGGTAGATGTAGGTTGGTGGGGGGCGTGACCGTGAATCATACGTGATCAGTCCACAGGCATGAGGGATCGCGATGGATGGGGCAGGGCCTGAGGCTGCAGGTCGGCAAGTTTCTGGTGTAGCTAGGATGTCTAGGTTGTTGGCTGAGATAAAGTTGATGTCAAGGGGATGAGCTGTTATCAATCTGGCGTTCACTATGGCACATTCTCACTTATTTCTACAATATTTCCTCCTGCATCGTGGCCATGGAAAGGCTGTCGCTTTTGGATCCCATCCCTGAGAGTGGATATGCGAGGGAGGATCACCTGGATTCCCCATTTCCCTTTTCCACAGAGTCCAATTTTCCCCAGGCATTTGTAGGTTACCAGTCCCTTCCATATCTTTCTAATACATCATCTCCCTGTAAACACCACTCGGGTACTGGGACGAGGAAGAGGGTTTCCGGGTATCAATATCATTGTGTAATTAATGAATATTGGCTACACCTGAAGCCAAGGCGACAGTATAAATGGCCCGCTCAGGTGAGGCCAATAGAATTGTCAGTGGAATGCTTGCCTGAGAAGCTGGAGGTGAAGTCTGAGAGATGTGTGCTGAGACGTGTGCTGAAGTGCCTACGAGCTGCAGAGTCGTTGCAGCGGAAGCAGATTGTGGCGGGAACAATCGAGAGATCTCTGTTAGCAGAGCTGGTCTGCATACCTCCCGGAGTCAGAGGGACTCTCGCTCAGTGCAGCCGAGGCGGCAGAGATCCTTTAGAAGAGGCACGCCGAGCCGGGAGAAGCAACAGCCACCGTGAGCCAGCTTCTGCCACGGAGAAGAGCACCTGGAAACAGTGTACCAGGTGAGTCAGAGAAGCCCGAGTGACTCCGGGATGCTGAGGTGTAGACCACGTGGTTGCTGCAGGTCGGGTCATTTGCGAGAGACCATTTGGGCATTATGAATGTTGGTCGAGTTTGAACTCAGTTAAATTGCAAAATACTTTTGATAATCACGATGGCACGAAAATGCTAGGAAAGCAGAGTGAGGGTTTTGATACATACCGAACTGTAAAAGAGAAGAAAGGCTAACCTGCAGCCAAGCAGAATCCCAAGGTGAAAGGCCAAGAAATGGCCAGAGAAAATTGTAATTTGTGAGCTTGTGACTTCGCCAGTGAACATGTTCCCAGCAGGAGAGTATGCTGGGAATTTTGTGTTTGGTTCCTACAAAGTGATTTTAGTGAAAGAAAGCCTTTTTGAATACCGATCTCAAAGAAAGCAGTTTAATGCAATTCTCAGATACAAAGGAACTAAGGAACTATTTAACTTAAGAGAACAAGCATTGGCAAGAGCCATGAGAATATGTTAAAGTGCAACAAGTGAATGGTGGCAAAACAAGCAGTGAAAGCATCTAGAGCATGTGAACTGAGAATAGGTAAAGCACCACTGTGAAGCTGAAACAGTGGCAACATGCCTATGACTAAAAAGCACTTAAGGTGTGTTGGTGGCATGATCTGTAATGGGTGGACCGTGTGGTCAGACAACTGAGCCTAGACCAAGTACACCCACCCAAGCAAAAGCCACTTAAATCACCTACAAGCTTGCGATTGAATATGAATGAAAACAGGTGTGATCTGAAATTAAGGAACTGAACTCTATAAGAGCTCGGAAGTATCCCAAAGAATTGTATTGTTTTGGAAAGTTAAGAGACTTGAAAGCTTGGGAAGGGAAACCCCCCTCTTTTTGTAACTATCTTGAATCTTGTGGAAGGGAATCCCCCTTTTCCAACCAAGAGCTGGAAGAAGCTCTGAACCTTTATTTGAACACTTCTCATTTTGATGCTGACATCCTTACACACTGTATACAAGTAGATGTGAGGGCAAGTATGGGTTTTGAACACAGACAGACATTTGCTTTGGACTTCCTGATGCAGACTATCATTACTTTCATTTAGGTAGGTAAATTTCACCCCAGCATAGTGCAAGTTAGGCTCCGCTGGGTTTGATATATGCAGAAGTAGGGAAGAAACCATTCACCCAGGTGAAAGATGACTAATACCCACTAATTTGGTCTTGGTTCCAGCCCCACATACATACATCAGATTGGCTCCCAAGTCAGGGTTAGCATGGACATTTGGGATTGATGTGTTCGCCAGGGTTATAGACCCAGACTACATGGGAGATATAAAGGTGTTACTACAAAACCAAGGGAAAGATTCCTTTCAGATCCGTCAGGGGATAAAATTGTACAAGGTGTGCTCGAAAGAACAATGTTTCATAGGGTAAAGGAAGAGGCCGGGAAAGAAGTAACAGAACAAGGTACCCAAGGTTTCGGGGAAGCTGACGAAACACCCGACACCCCACACAAATCCGAGCCCAGAAGGGTTAGGGAAGAAGAACCAGAAACTCTTCCCGACCTAGCCTTTGCCCAAAAGAAAGACCCACTATTAGTGTCACGCTCACCTTGTCTCTGCAGGGATGTCGGGCGCTGATGCATGGAGTGTCTGCTTCCCTGGTTTGAGGCGCTGCATGTCTTTTGTTCCTTGGACGGACCTTGGGTCAGCTCCTACAACAGGGGAAAGGGTGGTGAGTGAGTGTCTGTGCCTGCTACCTTTGACCCCCACCCTGCTCCTTCCATACGTGTTCCTCACTGCAGGGTGCTCTATTTGGTTGGTGGGCTCTCCTTCCGGTTTAGTCTCAGCAGGGGCGCAATGTCCTGTAGGATCCAGTTACTTCACTGACCCTTGAAGTCGGGTGGCAACCCAGTACTGCTGTGGTTGCAACTTGTGTTGCTCTGCTTGTTATTGTCTGTGTAATCCGTTGTATGGTATGTTGTCCGTGTCCTATTATCTGTGTTGTCCTTTTCTGCGTGCTGCAGTCCGTGTTCGTTTCACTGTAGTGGCTAGTGTCGCTGTTGTGGCACTAAGCACTCCTCAGTGTTTGTTGGTTTGGTGCAATGCATTTGAGCAGCTGAGCCAGTGGGTCAGGGTGGCCTGCCTTGTGTCTAGGGGGCCAGCGCGAGCTCTGGTGCGGTTTGCGTGATCTAACCTGTTCTTTCCTTCTCTTTTCCAGGTACCTGTGAGCCGGCATGATGAATGAATCCAGTCGATGGCGACGGAAACAGTGAGTAATGTGCGGCGGTGACAGGGCGCGATGAATGAGCTCAGCAGTTAACCTTGTTTTCCTTTTCTTGCTTCTGCAGGTGCCAGCAACCAATGAAAGCTGGAGTCCTCGTCGAACAACTGGGTCGGTGCTGGAGGCACAGGTAAGTCAGAGCAGGTGAGTATACGAGGCCCGATGGTCTCCGGCTTTTCTTTGCAGGTTTGTGGAAGATTGCGGGCAGGAGTTCCTCAGAGAGTGTTACGCTGCTGACTGCAGAATAATGCGAAGCATGCTTTACGGCTTGGGTGGGGTTTATATAGCCAACCACGCACTGCCACTCCCACTGTGCAAGTAATTCCAGATGCTCTCTGCCCCACCCATGATTGCAGACTAATGCAAAAGCTAATGGCTCAGAGCCACGCCCTCAACTGTAATTAGCACAGAAGTCAATCACTCAGTGTCAGACCGATTATACCTGTGCTTTCCTTGAGGTTAGCTCCATGAGCCTGGTGCCAGAGGCACCAGGACTGGGCCCAGGTGGCCCTACTTTGAGGCTTGATCAGTCAGGGCCTTTAATGTGCCCCAATGTTCCCACTGCTGCTGGGCTGGGGCGATCTGGTCTGCTCATCGTGACAGTTAGCTGAAGCCTTCCTATAAATCATACCAGAACGAGAGGGCTGTGAGAAAGGAGGACCCTTTTTCTTTCTAAATCATGGGTTGATGTACAGGGGAGACAAAACTTCAGAGGGCATGACTAGAACACAGTTAGTTATACCTAAGAGCCATAAGCAGGTTGTCCTGAAAATAGCCCAATTCCACCTGACGTGCGGTCACTTAGGGCAAACAAAAACCCAGGCACAAATCAACAAATTCTACTGGCCCGGAATTCGCACAGATATTAAGACTTTTATAACGTCTTGTGCAATCTGCCAAAAGACCAGTGCCTATATGCCTCCACCAGAACCCTTACAACCACTCCCAATCATTGAAGGTCTGTTTTCTAGAATTGGCGTGGACATCAAAGTTAGGGAACATGTACATTCTTGTAAAAGTAGACTACGCCACTCGATATGCAGAAGCCTTTCCCCTTAGAGCCAACACCACCCAGCAGATCCTGAAACACCTACTCCCCTTCCTTTCGAGAGTAGGGGTTCCCAAAGAAATCTTAATGGATCAGGGCTCTACATTCATGATGCCGTCACAGTGTGCTGATGTGATACTGGCACGGTAGGGTCACCAGCAGCAGCCAAGTCAGTTTTGGGGTTGAGGGTTGCAGGCTGAGTGGCATCTTGCCTTGGCGGGGATGCAGGCCGGTTGTGAGACAAGGTATTGTTGGTAAAACGGGGTCTGCTGTTAGAGGCCTGTTTGGGAACAAAGTGCGGGGCGTTGGTCTTGAGGCTAGGTTTTATAAGCATAGATCCGCTTATGTGGGTGGTGTTGGTGGTGCACAGTCATGGCTCCTACATTGTGCAATCTTCTTCCTCTGGTTCTGAGAGTCAGAGGAGCACCTTCACTTTTGAAGGACGCTTAAATCCTTTTTTTTTTAACCTGTCAGCATACAATCTCTGTTAAATTTGTTTTTTCATATCTGTATTGCCAATAACAGCACCTAGAAGCTTTCGGGAAGTAGTTGCGCTTTACATGTTTTTAAATAAATAAGCCAATTAGTCTGATCTATGTCAAAATACAATACCCCATGCTATGTTTAAGGGTCTGTACAGTTAGGACATTATCCTCAATGGGTATACTAGCTTGTTTTGTTATTTGCTTATAGGGAATGTCTGTTGTTCACTAACCTCTGCTAATATCCTGTATTTTATACAATTGTTGATCAAGATAGTGCCATTAAATAGTGGGACTTTGCATATTCAGGCTTGCCCTGATCATTTTTTCTGATACATAGATGTATGTTTTTGCCTGGAGAGATAAGGGAAAAGCATGGTGCCCCTTTAACTTCTTGTGGTATACTCCCCGGCCAGTACTTCTCATGCATTTACAACTGCCTGATTTACTCGCCTGCCAGGACTTCTTACATTCACGGGTAACCGTCCCTTTTTTACTTCCACAATTGCATAGATCTACTTGAGTATTGTACATCTGGTTGAATCAACATTTGCTCTCAGTTCCCCCCATATATGCATTCCATGAACTCATAGTGGCTGGGGTCTTTATTTTCAATATGCCGCCTTGGTTTTTACCCTTTCATGTCTGTTTCTGCAACTTCAATGTTTACTGTTTGTATTTCACGCAGTCACTGAAACACCCCGGGGTCCCCACTTTACTTGGGCAGACTCACCAGTTCTGTGCTGCGTCTTTGATCCCTTTCGTGATTCCGGCTTTACCCCACTTGGGCAAAGAAACAGAAATTCTGGTGTTTCCCCGTCAGTGAGGCAAACTGCAGTCCCTTCTGGGCTGTGGCACTCTGCTGCTGCACAGGGGTTCCCCTTCTTCCTGGATGGGGTAGACTGGCCTCTTTGACACCTCCAGTGCTTTACAGCTCCCCAAAGGTAGTTGGGAGGAAAGGCCCCCCCTTATTCTTTTGGCACATTAGTAAACAGCCCTTCCTGCACTGGCACAGGATTCCTGCAGCCAAGTCTTCCAGGGAGGACACGTCTCACACTTCCTGAATCTTTCCCCCTTTTTATATTGGCTCTGGCCAATAGGATTGGGGGAAGGAGTAGACGGCTGACAGTGGGAAGTGACCATCATTACTCATCTCTCCCTCGTCCCATTGTTATGGGGATTGTGGAAATAGTAGTTCTTTCCTGAGAACACTGTATACGTGTTTGCAATAGGTTTTAAAGGCAGAATAGGTTTGGAAGAAGAGTATCTGAAACTGGGAAAAGTGTCTTTCATACTGTTATAAAGGCCAGTTAGTTAAGAGTTGGCCTTTGGGGTGTGACCAAACCTTTCCAATACTCTCCACGGGTGGAAGAGGGAAGGCACCAAAATGGGCCATTAGATTGCTGCAAATGGGGGATTCATCCTGAAAGGGGAACACCGCGTCTCACCCGATGAAATCTGAATATCTCCCGGGAAGATGTCTTCCTCATGTGATCCTCCCTCAGAGCCACCACAAAGGTCAGGATCAGATAGCGGCTGCCGTCCCCCGACCACATGGGAGGAGGTCACCGCCAGGAAAAAAGTGATGACTCCATCGGAATCATCACAGTAGTTTGTTTTAAGGCCATATGCCACTGCTCAGAATATTGCTTGAGATTCTATAAAAAAAAACTAAACACCAACTTTAAGACCCCGAGCAACATTTCATAGTCATGACCAATGCCCTTTTATATGTCTGGGGTATGCTCTGTTTGGGTCCTTATTTTGCACTCCTTGCTTCTTGGGAACTGCCTGAATAAGGAAGCTATGTTGTCCTGAAAGCTTTCAAAGCAAAATGTTCATTTGCCTAATGAAAGATATCATGCTTTCAAGGTGTGTTTGCCAAAGCAGCAGCAAGCAAAGAAGCAACAATCATACTGTATGCTTCTTGAAGACTGCTTCAGAGCCAAAATTCAAGGTGGAACTAAGTCAAGTCACAACATGAAACTTTTTCTATCAAAGGTCCATTCAAACCTTAGGTTAACAGACGTCAAAAACAAAATCCGCAACATCCATCGATTTCTTTTTTTTGGACTGCAATGCCAAAATATGACAAGCAAGGGTTCTAGTTCCGTGCTGCCTCCTTCTGTAGCAGAAAAGCTAGATTTCAAACCAGATTAAAATCCGTACATGCGAAATGTGCCGTTTTCTGAATACTGATGTATTCCCTCAGTTTCCAAACATGTTGTCTGTCCCATGATGCACAAATTGGACATACTTGCAAGTTAACCAAATTAATGGTCTCGCACAGTGTTTCACCTCATGAAAGTCATTTTAAAGATTCCTTTAACACATACTTAGGCGCATTTACGGATCATACATGTATTTTTTCTAAAGTATTTTTATTGGCGTTTAGTATACATTTCTCAACAAAAGAATTCCCCCCCCCCCACTCAACACTCCCTGCAAGAACCGCTACCACCTTTCGTGTCTACTGACATGCTATTAGTCTCGTTTCCATTGTTCTCTTGTCTGTACATGCAAAGTCGCATTTCAAAAAGTTTAGAATCTCTCCCCATTCCTTCTGGAATCTGTCTGCACCCCCTTGGGCCCTGAACATCATACATTCCATCGCCACTATGTCCCAGAGCTTGCAATACCAGCTGATCATCGACAGGGAGGGTGGGGGGAGCAAGGGGCTTGTAGCGCCGTTGTCAGGGCTCTTTCTGCGATTTCGAGATAGTTTTGCGCTCCGGGTTCAGGGCCCCCCACCAAAGTCTCTGCTGGTATCAGTGGTAGGGCTTCCGGGACTATATCCTGAAGACAGTTCATCACCTCCTCCCAGAAACCTGTGATCTTGGGGCAGCCCCCACCAGATATGCATCCAATCACCACTTCCCTGCATCCCCTCAAGCACCACTCAGACGTGGAACGAACATCTTGCGCAGTTTGCTGGGGGTGTAATGCCACTGAAGCATCATTTTGTACCATGCCTGGTCAGTTTCGTAATGTTCTTCCATAGTTTATCCCAGTGTCTCCCGGGTATTGCTTCCCCTAACAAGTTTTCCCATGCAACTTGATACGGCCATTGACATCTGGGCATTCTTGAAGTAATCTATATAAATCCGCAACTAGATGTTTGTCCCCAGAGTATGAGGTGATCAACGTCTCAAATTTAGTCAGTGGCATCAATGCAACTTGTTGCATCTCCTTCTGCTTCAGCCAATGTCTGAGCTGGGTATATTCAAATCGGTCTTCTCCCACTCGTGTTTTGCAGTCTACAAATGACATGACTTCCCCTCCCCAAATCATGTCTCGCAACCTTTCCTTCCACTTCTTAAATGCCCCTTCTATCATGACCTGGGTGAAGTTGGGGCTGACAAACATTGGGGTAAAGGGAGATGGTATTGACAAGAGGTGCCCTTTCTTGAGTCTCCCATCTCAAATGTTACATGTCGTGCCGAGAACCCTGCTCCGACGCACATTTGGAGGTCTCTCATTCCCCTGAGAGGGGCATTCCCGCTACTGCCCAGTCCATGCACACCCATATTGTGGGCGCATCCCAAAAAGCATTCCCTGAGTTGGGCCGCTTCATAATACTGGTATATATCTGGAAGCCCTATTCCCCACCATGTCTAGAGGCTATCAGCATATCCATTGCTACTCTCAAGCGTTTGTTCTGACAAATAAATCTAGAAATTAGAGTGTTCATGCTTTTTAAGAAGGTGTTCGGGATGGCTATCGGCAGGGTATGGAATCTATACATTATCCTCAGAATGGTCACCATCTTCACAGTGTTTATATGTCCCATTCAGGATATCCGCATTGGGGACCACTTTGCAAAGTCGGTCTGTGTCTGCTTGATTAGGTCTGGTATGTTTGCTTTCTACAGTGTGGCCACCCTGCTCGTCAATGTAATGCCCAAGTATGCTAGGCTCCCATCTGCTACCCTGAATGGGGAGCAAATCCTTATGAGACTGGCCATTTCCTTTGTGAGTCCTATTTCTAACATCTCTGATTTCCCCAGGTTTATTTTTAAGCCCTATAGCCCTTGTTCATTAAGCATGCTAACCAGGGCGGGTAATAGAGTTCCCTGGCTCTACTAGCGTTATTAGCATGTCATTCGCGTATGCTGGAGTTTGGAGTGTTTCCCCCGCGAAGGGTATCCCCTTAATGGCCTGGTTCTGCTTTATTGCTGCTAAGAGGGGTTCTAGCAATATAGCATATAGATGGAGGCAGAGGGGGCATCCCTGTCTCGTCTCATGCTCTATGCAGACTGCTTCCGAGATTTGGTTGTTTATTCTCAGGCGGATCAAGGGGGTGCTGTAGCTAGCTCTTTACATTTGTATAAATTCGGGACCGAAGCCCATTTGGGCCATTGTCTGAAACAAATACACCCACTCCACCCTATCAACAGCTTTCTCAGCATCAAGCGAGATGATAGTCGGTATCGTTTGAAAGGAAGGTTGGAGTTTGGTAGGCGGAACTCCCTCACTCCTGCGCACTCCTATTTTTAGTTTGGTACTTTATTACGACCTGCAGCCTAGTTCTTGTTTGTCAGGGAACCAACTCCAGGGTTCCTGTTTGTAAAAACAATTCGTGGGGTTTTGGACAAACTATGGAACTTATAGGCGCTGGTAGGGTATCGTAGTCCTATATCCGTTGGTTAAGTAGAAATTAGTGGTGAAGGATGAGACAGATTAGTTTTGAATTTCGCACGTAATGTGTTTTATTTCTATTCGTTGAACAGCACTAATACAATTCTTAGTCAGTTTCAACACATGGATAGCTTTACACAGCCACAGCCGACGCGCGTTTCAACCTTAGTCTTTATCAAGGCTGGTGGTTTTGTGAATTGGTGGTGCAGTTATGTGGTGTACCCATTGTAGTGACAACAATGAAATCAATGCGTTATGTACATTTGTATTTGTTCAAGACACCCGTTAATATAGCATGTTACCAATTTAGAAATCCCAAGTGTATTGTGACACCCATGTGAGGTGATTAGTCATGTGTTGGCAATAGGTGTTAGTGACATGTCAGTTAGTTATAACAACAATAACATATTCATATATACATAAGTCATGGAACGACAGGTTGGCAATTTGAATTTAGAGACAGACAAGGACATAGTACCAAGGAAAGAAGAAATGAGAGACGAATGTTAGTCAGTTAGGGGATCTAAATAAAGGCAGATATGCCCTGAGATAAACTGGGCAAGGAAGAGGTACAGTGTCTTGCCCTTTGGGTTGTATCGTATGCTTCAAGAGAATGGTGTGCTGGTCCTACCCATGCTGGGGTGCCAGAGGACTGGATAGTCGAGCTAGAGAGAAAATACATATGGTTGAGTGGGGGAGAAGTGAAGGACCATGGTAAGTTAGAGGTATTAGTGAAAGGTTTCTAGTAAACTCGTGACGGGGGGAGGCTTATATTAAGGTGGAAATGGGCCAGATCAGGTTAATTTGGTAAAGGAGGATTGGGAAGACTGTTGTCTGTATTGGCAAGGGGTTTTAATGTGTTGGTGTTGGGAAGCGTATGTCAAGATGAGCGGCCGGGTGGGCGAGACGCGGTTGCGTGAGGAATTAGTGAAATGTCAGCAGCTAGTGTTTGGATGGAGCAAGCAAAATGGGTGCTGGCGATTTAATAGTGCGGCCGGGTAAGAGAGGAAGGTGGTTGCGTGCGAAACAATAAATTGTCAGCAACTAGTGTTCGGATGGAGCGAGCTAAAAAATGGGTGCTGGCGGTTATAACGCGGCCGGGTAAGAGAGACGCGGTTGCATGAGGAGATAGTAAAATGTCAGCAGCTAGTGTTTGGATGGCGTGAGCTGAAAATGGGTGCTGGCGGTTAATACCGCGGCCGGGTAAGAGAGACACGGCTGCATGGGGAGTAGTCTGCAGCTGGTGTTTGGGGAGCGAGCAAAATAGGTGCTGGCGTTAAGTAATGCTGCCGGGTAACAGAGGAACGCGGTTGCGTGCGAATTGTGAATTCTCAGCAACTAGCGTTCGGATTGAGTGAACTAAATTAGATGCTGGCGGTTATAAAGCGGCCGGGTAAGAGAGACGCGGTTGCAATGTTTGGATAGAGCGAGCTAAAATAGGTGCTGGCGGTTGATAATGCAGGACCTAAATTTGGCAGGGCTTACCTGTGCCGGCTGGCATGAATCAGCTATCTCGTCACGTTCGCTAACCTGATTATTTGCAAAATGGCTTGCCTTCCTGTTTATATCTAAGGTCTAATGTGGTTGGTTGCTCAATCGAGCGATTTGATTGGATGATTGATAAGGGCACAGGGATAGGCTTGTCAGTTAGGCTGATCAGAATTGGCTTGGTCCTGTGTTGGCATGGACATGGTAGGGGACAAAGGGGGGGAGGTGGAATGGAACACAATTGGGGGTGGAGGAATGAAGAATAGGGCGGGCATGAAGTATTCTCAATGTGAATTTGGTGGGTGGATGCCGGTAAATTACCTGTAAAATGCATACCTACTTGTTAAGGAAGTTTAGCACATACGGACAGGCTATATTGTCTAGGGGCTTGTCCCAGGGGCCGGGATCGGCGCCTAAGCTGTGTGTGCCATGGCAAGCAGGATATAAGGAAACGGAGGTAATATTGTGTGGAGTATGTTACACATAGTAATGTGAGCTGGCAGGGGGGGTGATCAATACCGATTGGTGGTGTAGCCATGGTAGGTTTGGTCATTACGTTATTGGATGTGTAAGCTGGGTACAGCAGAAAAAATGTTTGAGCCAATTAAGGTATGGCATCAAAATCAATTGGTTCAGTAGCGCATTGGTACATCAAACGTTTACAGGAATACATGGAAGTCATGGTCACTATTTAAGCCGAAGGTTACAGATCTGTATCGGCATATCAGTTTGGCTTCTTTTTGACGCAGTTGTAGTTCGCGGTTTCCACCTCTTATGTTGATAGGGATTTTCTCAAGGCCTGTGAAGGTGATATCTTCCTTGTTGTCCCACTGGTGGTGTTCTTGCCAATGTAGTGCCAGCGGGTATCTGGAATCCTGCAAGTGTAGAGAGTTAAGGTGCTCCCTAATCCTTGTCCTAAGCTCTCTTTTTGTGCTTCCAATGTATTTGCGTTTACAGACACAGGTGATAACATAGACCACGAATTTTGATTTGCAATTGATGTACTGTCCAATTGTGTGTGTTTCAATAGTGCTGAAAACTACAGTTTTTGTTGTACTGGCAAATTTACACATGGAGCATGCTCCACATTTGTAGAATCCTACTGGTTTGTTGTCTGTTAACCAATTGCTGCTGGGTTTTGTAATTGGTGCCAAAAAAGATGGACTAAGAATGTTTTTGAGTGTTCTAGCTTTAGTAAATGTTAAATTGGGTTTATCAGGAATCCATGCCTTGATGTCTTCATCCATTGCCAAGATATGCCAGTGCCTTTTTAAACTCTTCTGTACCTGGTAACTGTCACTGCAAAATTGGGTGATAAATCTTATTGGACTGTCATTTGTTGCCTTGTTTCTGGTATGTACCTTGGGCGTCAGGAGTGTACTTCGTTCTCTGTTATGGGCCATGCTTATTGCAGCTTGGATGGCTTGTTCAGGGTATCCTCGTTCTTGAAAGCGATTTTTGAGTGTGGTGCATTCTTTTCCGAAAGCTGGGAGATCGCTGCAGTTCCTTTTGGCTCGTAAGAATTCCCCCTTGGGGATATTGTTGATTACTGATTTCTTATGACAGCTTGAGGCATGAAGGACAGAATTGACTTCTGTTGGTTTTCTGAAAGTAGCAGTTGTTAGTTTATTACCATTTGGTGTGATGGTAATGTCTAGGAAATCAATGGTTGTTTTGCTTGAGATGCCTGTTAGTTCGAGACCAAAGGTGTTTTGGTTTAGGTAGAGTTTGAATGAGTCCAGTTCCTCTTTGGTTCCACGCCATATCATCAAAATGTCGTCGATGTATCTCATCCAAATATGGATTAGTTTGTTGAATTCATGGTTGGTAAATGCATGCACTTGTTCATAGTGGTGCATGAAGAGGTTGGCCATTGAGGGAGCATATGTGGCCCCCATTGCAATACCCTTTGTTTGTTTGTAGTATTGTTGTTCAAAGAGGAATACAGTATTAGTTAGTGAGAATTCCAAAAATTCTTTCGTGAGTTCCAAATGGGACCAAAATGAGGCAGATGCTTTGTTAAATGCAAAGTCAATTGCTTTAAGGGCTAGTCCATGGTCAATTGATGTGTAGAGCGCTTTCACGTCAAGGGTAACGAGAGTGTAGTCTTCACTCCATACGGTTTCTTCAAGGATCAGCAAGGTGTGCATGGTGTCACGCAGAAAGGTAGGTATCTTAGGGACCTCGGGTGCCAGGACATTGTTGATGTATTTGTTCAAGGGTTCAGTCACCCATCCTATTCCGCTCAAAATCGGTCGTCCTTCAGGTCTAAGTTCGAATTTCTTGTGAATCTTAGGTAAGAAGTATATTGTTGGCATCCTGGGGTGTGATGGTTGTAAGTATTTGATTTCATCATCTGATAATAGTCCGCGCCTGTGCCATTTAGACAGCATGTTTCTGGTTTTCGTTATGATTTCTTTAGTTGGGTTCCGGTTGATGGTGTCATAGCAGCCAGGAGTAGTTAGATGAGTGGTGGCCATTTTCACGTAGTCTTCTCTGTCCATTACGACCACATTGCCGCCTTTGTCAGCTTCCTTGATGACAATTTGGTGGTTATCCTGCAGTATCTTGAGAGCTAGTCTTTCTTTGCTGGTAATGTTGTCGTCTCTCATTGAGGGATTCCGTCTTGCGCGATCTTCTAGTGCTTGGAGGTCTCTTGTAACTGCCTGGCTAAAAATGTCAATTGCATTGTCCCCTTGGAAGTTGGGAGTAAATTTGGATTTCTGCTTCATTTCCGGTATCCTGAGGTTGCTTTCCTCAATATCGAGGTCCTGCATAATTTGCGACATCGTTTGGGTTTCTTGTTCTGGTGAAAGGTCCAGGTTGGTAAGGAGATGTGTACCTTTTAGGTGTTCCATGTCCAAGGTGCTCAGTGGCAATGTTGTTGGCGTAGGTTGTTTCCATTTAACTTGCTTAGAAAAGAATTTCTTCAGTTTAAGTTTTCTGATGTATTTGAATAAGTCAATTTGAGCATTCACAAAGTTTGTGTGCTTGACTGGTGCGAATGAGAGACCTTTGTTCAGAATTTCTGAGTCATGTTCTGATAGGGTGTATTTGGAGAGGTTAGTCACTAGGCTAGTTATCTTGGAGCTTGTTGTTGTTGATGAGTTTTGGATCTTGTAAGTCTGATAGCACTTTCTTGTTCTTCTTGGTTGTTTCTTGGATCCCGCTCTCTTACCTCTCTTTGTTCTAATCTTGGAGGTATGTTGCCCCGGGTAGAGCCTAAAAAATGAACTTGTTTACCGATTGGCTGTTGCTGCTGTTGTTTTGGTTGTGGTGCTCTCGTTCCTCTTCTGTATCGTTGGATCTCATCCAGAAAGTTATAGCCAATGCTTCTATTTTGGTCATGCTGTCTAGAGAGTCTAGAAGGTACCCTGTCACCTTCTCTTTCAGTTTCCATATGCTTAGGTGGTACCTCTCTGTCCTCTTCTAATGACTCAGATTCCTGGTTGGAGTCATTGGTGTCCTTTGTTCCTTGTTCGGGTTCTGGTTCACTGTCTGCGTCAGATGTTGCTGGAGAGCAGGATACCGAGCTCTCTTTTGAGTTGTTTCCTGGTATGTTGTCAAATTTAGGTTGGAAAGTAAAGACTCTGTTGTCCTGATAGTCTCTTTCATCCCTTGCAAATTTCCTGCATTTCCTGATTTTAACTTCATCTTGGTGCATTCGTAATATTTCGTACATGGTTTTGTAGTTTTTTTCTTTGGTTGCTGCAGGGGCTTTGTTAGTTTCGATCTCATTTTTGAGTTGGTCAATCAATATGACAAGTCTTCCGTGTGCTCTGTCAGCATGTTCTAGTAGTAACTCCATCATTGTTTTGGAGCCCATGATAAGGTTTTCTTCCCATTTGGCTGCTAGGTCAGCGTCATCCGGGTCGGTGAAGTCTGGGAAAATAATGATTCGTAGGCCCCTTGGGATTTTCTCCTGTTCTAGGTAAGTTTGGAGGGTAAATCTCTCCCAAAATTTGTTTATTTCCTTGGTACATAGCCTTTCTAATTTAATGAAAAGTTGCCTAAGGTTGTCAGGCGCCCTTGGGGTGGGTGGGAATGCATGCACTGTTGATCCTTTAGGTGCAAAGAGGTTCTTGGTATCCGTAATTCTTGATTCCAGATAGTTCGCCATGTTAGGTTGGAGTGCTGCTGGGGATCTGGTCCCTGGATTAAAATTTGAAAGGAAGGTTGGAGTTTGGTAGGCGGAACTCCCTCACTCCTGCGCACTCCTATTTTTAGTTTGGTACTTTATTACGACCTGCAGCCTAGTTCTTGTTTGTCAGGGAACCAACTCCAGGGTTCCTGTTTGTAAAAACAATTCGTGGGGTTTTGGACAAACTATGGAACTTATAGGCGCTGGTAGGGTATCGTAGTCCTATATCCGTTGGTTAAGTAGAAATTAGTGGTGAAGGATGAGACAGATTAGTTTTGAATTTCGCACGTAATGTGTTTTATTTCTATTCGTTGAACAGCACTAATACAATTCTTAGTCAGTTTCAACACATGGATAGCTTTACACAGCCACAGCCGACGCGCGTTTCAACCTTAGTCTTTATCAAGGCTGGTGGTTTTGTGAATTGGTGGTGCAGTTATGTGGTGTACCCATTGTAGTGACAACAATGAAATCAATGCGTTATGTACATTTGTATTTGTTCAAGACACCCGTTAATATAGCATGTTACCAATTTAGAAATCCCAAGTGTATTGTGACACCCATGTGAGGTGATTAGTCATGTGTTGGCAATAGGTGTTAGTGACATGTCAGTTAGTTATAACAACAATAACATATTCATATATACATAAGTCATGGAACGACAGGTTGGCAATTTGAATTTAGAGACAGACAAGGACATAGTACCAAGGAAAGAAGAAATGAGAGACGAATGTTAGTCAGTTAGGGGATCTAAATAAAGGCAGATATGCCCTGAGATAAACTGGGCAAGGAAGAGGTACAGTGTCTTACCCTTTGGGTTGTATCGTATGCTTCAAGAGAATGGTGTGCTGGTCCTACCCATGCTGGGGTGCCAGAGGACTGGATAGTCGAGCTAGAGAGAAAATACATATGGTTGAGTGGGGGAGAAGTGAAGGACCATGGTAAGTTAGAGGTATTAGTGAAAGGTTTCTAGTAAACTCGTGACGGGGGAGGCTTATATTAAGGTGGAAATGGGCCAGATCAGGTTAATTTGGTAAAGGAGGATTGGGAAGACTGTTGTCTGTATTGGCAAGGGGTTTTAATGTGTTGGTGTTGGGAAGCGTATGTCAAGATGAGCGGCCGGGTGGGCGAGACGCGGTTGCGTGAGGAATTAGTGAAATGTCAGCAGCTAGTGTTTGGATGGAGCAAGCAAAATGGGTGCTGGCGATTTAATAGTGCGGCCGGGTAAGAGAGGAAGGTGGTTGCGTGCGAAACAATAAATTGTCAGCAACTAGTGTTCGGATGGAGCGAGCTAAAAAATGGGTGCTGGCGGTTATAACGCGGCCGGGTAAGAGAGACGCGGTTGCATGAGGAGATAGTAAAATGTCAGCAGCTAGTGTTTGGATGGCGTGAGCTGAAAATGGGTGCTGGCGGTTAATACCGCGGCCGGGTAAGAGAGACACGGCTGCATGGGGAGTAGTCTGCAGCTGGTGTTTGGGGAGCGAGCAAAATAGGTGCTGGCGTTAAGTAATGCTGCCGGGTAACAGAGGAACGCGGTTGCGTGCGAATTGTGAATTCTCAGCAACTAGCGTTCGGATTGAGTGAACTAAATTAGATGCTGGCGGTTATAAAGCGGCCGGGTAAGAGAGACGCGGTTGCAATGTTTGGATAGAGCGAGCTAAAATAGGTGCTGGCGGTTGATAATGCAGGACCTAAATTTGGCAGGGCTTACCTGTGCCGGCTGGCATGAATCAGCTATCTCGTCACGTTCGCTAACCTGATTATTTGCAAAATGGCTTGCCTTCCTGTTTATATCTAAGGTCTAATGTGGTTGGTTGCTCAATCGAGCGATTTGATTGGATGATTGATAAGGGCACAGGGATAGGCTTGTCAGTTAGGCTGATCAGAATTGGCTTGGTCCTGTGTTGGCATGGACATGGTAGGGGACAAAGGGGGGGAGGTGGAATGGAACACAATTGGGGGTGGAGGAATGAAGAATAGGGCGGGCATGAAGTATTCTCAATGTGAATTTGGTGGGTGGATGCCGGTAAATTACCTGTAAAATGCATACCTACTTGTTAAGGAAGTTTAGCACATACGGACAGGCTATATTGTCTAGGGGCTTGTCCCAGGGGCCGGGATCGGCGCCTAAGCTGTGTGTGCCATGGCAAGCAGGATATAAGGAAACGGAGGTAATATTGTGTGGAGTATGTTACACATAGTAATGTGAGCTGGCAGGGGGGGTGATCAATACCGATTGGTGGTGTAGCCATGGTAGGTTTGGTCATTACGTTATTGGATGTGTAAGCTGGGTACAGCAGAAAAAATGTTTGAGCCAATTAAGGTATGGCATCAAAATCAATTGGTTCAGTAGCGCATTGGTACATCAAACGTTTACAGGAATACATGGAAGTCATGGTCACTATTTAAGCCGAAGGTTACAGATCTGTATCGGCATATCAGTTTGGCTTCTTTTTGACGCAGTTGTAGTTCGCGGTTTCCACCTCTTATGTTGATAGGGATTTTCTCAAGGCCTGTGAAGGTGATATCTTCCTTGTTGTCCCACTGGTGGTGTTCTTGCCAATGTAGTGCCAGCGGGTATCTGGAATCCTGCAAGTGTAGAGAGTTAAGGTGCTCCCTAATCCTTGTCCTAAGCTCTCTTTTTGTGCTTCCAATGTATTTGCGTTTACAGACACAGGTGATAACATAGACCACGAATTTTGATTTGCAATTGATGTACTGTCCAATTGTGTGTGTTTCAATAGTGCTGAAAACTACAGTTTTTGTTGTACTGGCAAACCCAATTTAACATTTACTAAAGCTAGAACACTCAAAAACATTCTTAGTCCATCTTTTTTGGCACCAATTACAAAACCCAGCAGCAATTGGTTAACAGACAACAAACCAGTAGGATTCTACAAATGTGGAGCATGCTCCATGTGTAAATTTGCCAGTACAACAAAAACTGTAGTTTTCAGCACTATTGAAACACACACAATTGGACAGTACATCAATTGCAAATCAAAATTCGTGGTCTATGTTATCACCTGTGTCTGTAAACGCAAATACATTGGAAGCACAAAAAGAGAGCTTAGGACAAGGATTAGGGAGCACCTTAACTCTCTACACTTGCAGGATTCCAGATACCCGCTGGCACTACATTGGCAAGAACACCACCAGTGGGACAACAAGGAAGATATCACCTTCACAGGCCTTGAGAAAATCCCTATCAACATAAGAGGTGGAAACCGCGAACTACAACTGCGTCAAAAAGAAGCCAAACTGATATGCCGATACAGATCTGTAACCTTCGGCTTAAATAGTGACCATGACTTCCATGTATTCCTGTAAACGTTTGATGTACCAATGCGCTACTGAACCAATTGATTTTGATGCCATACCTTAATTGGCTCAAACATTTTTTCTGCTGTACCCAGCTTACACATCCAATAACGTAATGACCAAACCTACCATGGCTACACCACCAATCGGTATTGATCACCCCCCCTGCCAGCTCACATTACTATGTGTAACATACTCCACACAATATTACCTCCGTTTCCTTATATCCTGCTTGCCATGGCACACACAGCTTAGGCGCCGATCCCGGCCCCTGGGACAAGCCCCTAGACAATATAGCCTGTCCGTATGTGCTAAACTTCCTTAACAAGTAGGTATGCATTTTACAGGTAATTTACCGGCATCCACCCACCAAATTCACATTGAGAATACTTCATGCCCGCCCTATTCTTCATTCCTCCACCCCCAATTGTGTTCCATTCCACCTCCCCCCCTTTGTCCCCTACCATGTCCATGCCAACACAGGACCAAGCCAATTCTGATCAGCCTAACTGACAAGCCTATCCCTGTGCCCTTATCAATCATCCAATCAAATCGCTCGATTGAGCAACCAACCACATTAGACCTTAGATATAAACAGGAAGGCAAGCCATTTTGCAAATAATCAGGTTAGCGAACGTGACGAGATAGCTGATTCATGCCAGCCGGCACAGGTAAGCCCTGCCAAATTTAGGTCCTGCATTATCAACCGCCAGCACCTATTTTAGCTCGCTCTATCCAAACATTGCAACCGCGTCTCTCTTACCCGGCCGCTTTATAACCGCCAGCATCTAATTTAGTTCACTCAATCCGAACGCTAGTTGCTGAGAATTCACAATTCGCACGCAACCGCGTTCCTCTGTTACCCGGCAGCATTACTTAACGCCAGCACCTATTTTGCTCGCTCCCCAAACACCAGCTGCAGACTACTCCCCATGCAGCCGTGTCTCTCTTACCCGGCCGCGGTATTAACCGCCAGCACCCATTTTCAGCTCACGCCATCCAAACACTAGCTGCTGACATTTTACTATCTCCTCATGCAACCGCGTCTCTCTTACCCGGCCGCGTTATAACCGCCAGCACCCATTTTTTAGCTCGCTCCATCCGAACACTAGTTGCTGACAATTTATTGTTTCGCACGCAACCACCTTCCTCTCTTACCCGGCCGCACTATTAAATCGCCAGCACCCATTTTGCTTGCTCCATCCAAACACTAGCTGCTGACATTTCACTAATTCCTCACGCAACCGCGTCTCGCCCACCCGGCCGCTCATCTTGACATACGCTTCCCAACACCAACACATTAAAACCCCTTGCCAATACAGACAACAGTCTTCCCAATCCTCCTTTACCAAATTAACCTGATCTGGCCCATTTCCACCTTAATATAAGCCTCCCCCCGTCACGAGTTTACTAGAAACCTTTCACTAATACCTCTAACTTACCATGGTCCTTCACTTCTCCCCCACTCAACCATATGTATTTTCTCTCTAGCTCGACTATCCAGTCCTCTGGCACCCCAGCATGGGTAGGACCAGCACACCATTCTCTTGAAGCATACGATACAACCCAAAGGGCAAGACACTGTACCTCTTCCTTGCCCAGTTTATCTCAGGGCATATCTGCCTTTATTTAGATCCCCTAACTGACTAACATTCGTCTCTCATTTCTTCTTTCCTTGGTACTATGTCCTTGTCTGTCTCTAAATTCAAATTGCCAACCTGTCGTTCCATGACTTATGTATATATGAATATGTTATTGTTGTTATAACTAACTGACATGTCACTAACACCTATTGCCAACACATGACTAATCACCTCACATGGGTGTCACAATACACTTGGGATTTCTAAATTGGTAACATGCTATATTAACGGGTGTCTTGAACAAATACAAATGTACATAACGCATTGATTTCATTGTTGTCACTACAATGGGTACACCACATAACTGCACCACCAATTCACAAAACCACCAGCCTTGATAAAGACTAAGGTTGAAACGCGCGTCGGCTGTGGCTGTGTAAAGCTATCCATGTGTTGAAACTGACTAAGAATTGTATTAGTGCTGTTCAACGAATAGAAATAAAACACATTACGTGCGAAATTCAAAACTAATCTGTCTCATCCTTCACCACTAATTTCTACTTAACCAACGGATATAGGACTACGATACCCTACCAGCGCCTATAAGTTCCATAGTTTGTCCAAAACCCCACGGATAGTCGGTATCGGTTTCATTTCTAGTTTTTTGAGGAGATGCATCACCCTTCTGTTATCCCACGTTTGCCTTCCTTTAATAAAACCAGACTGATCTTGTACTATGATCCCCAGCAGCACTTCCTTTAATCTCTCTGCTAATATCCAGATATTTGCGTCTATATTTAGACGCTCAATAGGCCTATATGACCCGCAATTTGTGGGGTCTTTATTCTGTTTTCCCCAAAGAGGACTACTTTCGCTTCAGTCAGTTTGTCACCCCTTCGTCCTCCCCGAGTGAGTTGAACAGCTTTGCTAGGAATCCCTTAACTTCTTTACAGTAAACCTTGTCAAATCCCCCAGTGTAACCATCCGGCCCGGTGCTTTATTGCTTGACAGTTCCTTTTTTATCACCTTCTCCACCGCTTCCTCTTCTATTTCCCGGTCCAGGCTCTCCCTCTCGTCCAGTGTCATCTTTGGAAATTCTATCCCCTACAGAAATGCCTGTATCCCGTGTACGTCTGGGTTCCCCGTTAAGTAAAGCTCCTTGTAATATGTACTGCTCTATCCCTCTTGATTCTGTTATTAGCCCCCCCCGTCTTCTAGCTTCATGTGCTGCTGACCTTTCTGTTTCAAGAGCCTGGCTAACATTCTGTCTGCTTTGTTTGCGCTCACATAATACCTTTGTTTAAGCATTAATAGGGCGCTTTCCGCCTTACATGTGTTAAGGAGCCGTAGTTGCCTCTGTGCCTCTAACTTTGTTATAGTTCTCCCTTGACTGCGGTCCTGCTAATGCACTTTGTGCCTGCGTCAGAGAGTCCTCTAGCTCCTTCTCTAATCTATTCCTTTCTTTTTGCCTTTGGGCTTTTAAAGAAATAAATTCCCCCCTCAGCGCTGTTTTAAAGGCATCACACACACTCATCGGGGCCCCGGCTATATTGTTCAGAGTAAAGTATTCCAGTATTTTACCCTTCACCTTTTCTCACAATACCGTGTCCCTCAGTATTTCACTTGGGAGCCTCCAAGTCCATAGTGGATTTGTTTGGTTTTAGTTTCCCTAGTGAAATCGTCATCAAGGCATGGTCCAATAGGTCTATCGGGCCGAGTTCCATGTCTTTTAGTGTGTCCAGTATCCCGGGATCCCCCTTTCGTAATCTATTCTTCAATATGTCTGATGCACGTGCGAGAAGCATGCATACCCAGTCTCCTGTCCCTTTTCCACCCTCCATAGGTCTTTTAATGCCATCCCCTCTAGTCTATCTTGTACCGCCTCCGAGGGTTGTATGCCCTTGTTCACATTCTTCCCGCTCCTATCTATCTCTGGGTCCCAGATCACATTGAAGTCCCCTGTAATTATTAGTTCCCCAACTACACATTGCTCTAGTTTCCCCAGGACTTGCTTCAGGAATATGTCTTGGCCTGTGTTAGGGGCGTAGATGGTACTTATCTGTCCTATCTACGCCTGGATGAATACAGATCTCCCATTCCGGTCTATTAGCGTATTAGTTATTTTTGCACCTAGTGTGTTCTTAATGCCAATCATTACTCCCACCGTCCTATTGGCAGCATTTGCCTGGTACAGTTGTGAATATTGCTGAAATCTTATTTTATGTTTGTCATCTTTCTTTATGTGTGTCTCCTGCAGTAGGAATAAGTCAGCGTTATCAGTGAACTTTCTTCTGTTTTACCGGCATGTTCAGGCCCCTCACATTATGTGAGAGAATCACTAATGGCTTCCCCATTGTTCCGTCCTGCCCTGCCTCCCCCGGGCCTTGTGCCCCTTATGTGTCACTCCCTTTTAGTCAGTGTGTGTATATAAGTGCAGTTCTTCCTGCCCCCCACCCTCCGTCCTCCCCACCAGTTGACCCCATCTTCCCGAGTATGGACTCTTTCCACCTTGCTGCTTTCAATATTTTCTCCTTCTCTTCATACGAGGCCAGCGCTGCTAGGACATCTGTGGGCCTGTTCCCTTCTCCGCTCCTCTTCGGGCCCACTCTGTGAACCCAATCTATTCTCATCTCCTCAGGATTGGTGTCCGCTACCAGGGTGGCGAAGC
Source organism: Ambystoma mexicanum (assembly GCF_040938575.1). Classification (NCBI taxonomy): domain Eukaryota; kingdom Metazoa; phylum Chordata; class Amphibia; order Caudata; family Ambystomatidae; genus Ambystoma; species Ambystoma mexicanum. The sequence goes on along the minus strand of NC_090940.1, from coordinate 107,397,566 downwards.
AATTTTGAATCGTGCTTTTTAGCTCTCCATCGGAGGTCGCTTCTGCCAAACCTTTAATCCTAATGTTAGAACGCCTCGAACGGTTTTCTAAGTCCTCCGTTTGGATCTCGAGGTTGTGTGTGGCAGAGGCAATTTGTTCAAGCAACTTTGAGTTCTGTCGCAGCTTCTTTTCCATTTCTGACAACCCTTGTTCCATCTGGTCCACTCTGCTTCCCAGGGAGTTTATATCGTCCCTATTTTCTTTTAGTGCTTCCTTTAAGTCCTCTTTCAGGACACCAATCTGCTGCTGGAAGGAGGCCGTTATTCTTTCTTCCACGCCCATCAGGCAGTTTTGTAGGTATTCTTTGTTTAGTGTGTCTGTGTCCCAAATGTGTATTCTTCCTGATCCGCCTGGCGTGGCTGCTCTTCTTGGGCTGGCTCCAATATCTTTTTAATTGGGCTATCTTGATTTTTTTATTTTTTTTTGGTGGCTGCGGGCCCAGGGACTGTTTCCCCTTTGTACCTGGCATCTGCAGGTTGGAGGGTGGGGCGGGGGGCAAGCCCCTGGGTCTGTGTGCCTTCTTCTCTCCCCCTGCATCACTTTCCCTGGGGGAGTGGCGTTTCCTTATCTCCTTGAGCCGTTGTCTGACGTCTCTTCCCTAATTCTCCTGGGGTAGCATTCAATACCCCCGACTGTGGTTTTTGGCACACACTTGCCTGCACCTTCTAAGAGTACTCGCCTTCAATGCCCACCTAGCTGATGTTCTTGGCATCCACTTGCTTGCACCTTCCAGGTATACTTCCCTTTGGATTCCCCAGCCTTTGCGTGCCTGGGCTTTTCACTGCCTTGTGCAGAATACCATAAAGTGTTTATCAGATTGGTGGAGGCTTCCCTACTCCAGCCCAAGCTTCTGGTGCTGAACGTTTATTCAGTACGTCTTTGTAGCCCCTGTGCCGTGCCTCCCTCCTCCCACTATGAGCCAAGCAACGCTTACTGTGTGTTGCTGTCTGTGTGAATCTGCCTGCTTGTCTGTATCCTTTGGCGGTGTTCCTCCGGTTCTTCCTTTTTGTGCTCCTTCAGCTTCGCTTTATTATTAAGGGTTTATTGATTGCCGACCTTGTGGAGCGGCGTGTTGTAGTAGCTTGTTCCCTCCGCCTATGCGTCCTATGGCGTGGAGTGTTCACGGGCGTCTGCGCTTAACGAATTCCACTTCTCTTTCTGCTGCCCAACCTGCTCCTCATCTCCAGTAACATGTAACGTTTGTCCTGTCTTCCTTGGGGCTCTTCTCTCCGCCAGCCCCATACTCCACTTTTTTCACAGGCTCCTCCGTTGGCTGGGCTCTCACGCTACGGGTCCCTTAACCTCGTCCGAGCGGGGGCTTCTTATTAGGCAAAGTTTGTATGCAGTACCCTCTGGGACCACTACACACAACTAGGACTACAGGTGTAAGCAAAACCAACCTTTGGTATAAGTCTGTACCACACAGTTTTCTTAGCGAGCTGAGCAGCCAGGCTTCACATGAGGGAATGTGAGCTTGTAAGGGTATTACACAGAGGTTTACAGATGTCTATAATTAAAAGTATTCAGATGGAACTAGTTACTTACCTGTAACTGTTGTTCTCCCTGTTGTTCTCCAGCATGGGTCTGGCATGGATTCACACGCTCATGAATATTTCCTGTCAGGCTGTGAATCCTCGGTAAAGAAAAAAATCAGTTTCAGTTTCGTTTCTGAACTGTCTTTCTACTAATAACCAATCACTGGTCTCTGGGTCATACTGCCCCCCAGCCAATGACTGCCCTCTACCTAAGCCCCTCCTCTGGCAGCCATCTTCAGATTTGGTAGCACGTAAAGTGGAAGTAGGACCAAGAGAAGAGCCGCAGAGGGGTTGGAGTGAGGGTTTGCATGTGAATCCATGCCAGACCGATGCTGAAGAACAGTTACAAGTAAGTAACTTGTTCCTTCTCCAGCATGGGATCTAGCATGGATTCACGTGCTCATGAATACAGGAATACATAGCAGTACACACAACCACGGGAGGTGGCAAGGCTCAACATTAAGCATTAAGCATTTCAACAACTCAACATTAAGCATCTCTTACCTCCTCACCAGGCTCACCTTCAAGGGAACAGGTTGCGCAGCACTGCCTGGCCGACTCTGGACTCCTCCCTGGAATCCCGGGCGATGCAGTAGAATCTCGTGAAGGTGTGAGTCGACCTCCACATAGCAGCCGTGCAGATGTCCAGCAGGGGCACACCAGACAGGAACGCTGTAGTAGCAGCAGCAGCAATAGCTCTGGTTGAATGGGCTCTCGGACGGCTGGGCAAAGATCGGTTTGCCAACCGGTGACGGTGCATGATGCAGCCATAGAGCCATCTGCAAATGGAAGCCTTTGAGAGGGCCTTCCCTTGGTTCAAAGGTCCAAAGATCACAAACAACTGTGATGTCGTACGAAAACTGTGCGCTCCACATAGTACTTCAGCGCTCTAGCCACATTCAGCGAGTGCAAAGTCCTCTCAGCCGGTGACGAAGGCAAGGGGAAGAAAACAGGTAACACCAAGGGCTCGTTGAGAAGTCCGACAGCACCTTGGGCGTGAAGGAGGGGTGTGTCCTTAGCACTACCCTGGTCTTGTGGAATGTCAGGAATGGAGGTTTACAGGAGAGGGCTTGGATCTCTCACACTCATCGTGCGGAGGTGATGGCCACGGAGGTGATGGCCACAAGAAACGCTGTCTTCCACGATAGGAACTTCAGCGGTGCCGAATGCAAGGGCTCGAATGGGGGACCCATGAGCCTGGTCAGCACCACACTGAGCTCCCACGCCGGGGCCGGAGCCTTTACCGGCGGGAACGAGCGGAACAGTCCTTTCAAGAACTCCTTCACCAGGCGGTGAGACCATAGCGACGACCGCCCTGGAGTTCTGGTTTAACGGGAGATAGCCGCCAGATGGATCTTGATGGAGGCATGTGCCAGCCCCGCCTTGGCCAGCGACAGCAAGTACGGCGGCACTTGAGGGGCCGTAATCCATAGAGGGTTGATCTTCTCTGCATGGCACCAGTGAACCTCTTCCACTTATGTCCACAGCACTTAAGAGCCGAGGATGCCCTGGCCTTTGCAAGTACCTCCTTGCAGTCCGCCGGGATATCGTAGCCTCTGAACTCTAGTGCTGCAGGAGCCAGGCCTGTAGGTTCAGTAATCCCGGGTCATGATGAAGATGGCACCTCCTTCCCTTGAGAGAAGATCCACGTCCGTCGGCAGTTTGACTGGGGCCGGGGGGGACGCTGACAAGTCCAGAAGGTCCGGGAACCAAATCTGCCTCAGCTACGCCGGTGCGACGAGGATCATCCTGCCCCGGGACTGTGAGTTGACTGATGAGTCACAGAAGCAATAGCAACGGTGAGAATGCATACAGGAACAGGCTGTCCCAGGGGAAGGAGAATGCATCGCCCATGCTCCCCGGCTGGGGAAACCTGCTGGTGAACCTCCGGCACTTGGTGTTCGCCGCCTTCGCGAACAGGTCGATCTGGGGACTGCCCCATTGTCGGAATAGGAGATCCACTTGATCCTGCCGAACTTCCCACTCATGGCAAGAGCACAGCTCCCTGCTGAGTGAGTCGGGACAGTGTTTTTCACTCCTGCCAGATGAAAGGATACCAGGAACATTCCCTGGGTGACGGCCTAGTGCCACTGGTCCTCTGCTTCCTCGGATAGGACTGGGGATCTTGGTCCCCCCTGCTTTCAGATGTAGAACAACGTGGTGGTGTTGTCGGTGAAGATCCGTACCACTTTGCCCTTGAGGGACGGAAGGAAAGACCTGAAGGCCCAGAACACGGCCTGGAGCTCCAAGACGTTGATGTGCAGGGACCTCTCCTCCGGGAGCTAAAGGCCTCTTGCGTGGAGATCTCCAGAGTGCGCTCTCCATCCCTCCGGGGAGGCGTCCGTCGTCACGGTTTCCTGGTGCGTTGGGGTCTGGAAGTCCATGCCCGCAGCGAGATGCGCGCGGGTGCCCCACCACTGGATCGCTTGACGGAAAGTCTCCTTGAGGGAGATCTTGTCTTCGAAGCTCCCCGCCACTTGCATCCAACTGGCGTCGAGGAACTCCTGCAGTAGTCGCATCCGCAGCCTGCACAGGCGCACGAGGTAGATATGACATCATGCCGAGCAGGGACTTGATGGACCTCACCCTGGCCACTTCCATGGTCAACAGCCATTGTACCTTGCCCAGGATGGCCTTCGTCCTCTCTTCTGACGTCAAAGCCAACCGCGCCACTGTGTCAAGTCTGGCTCCCACGAACAGGGCGTCCTGCAATGGTACCAAGTGGGACTTCGAAAAGTTGATTGAGAATCCCAGCTCAGTGTGCAGGCGGACGGTCTTCACTGTGTGGTCGACGGCGAGTTCTCTTGACTTTGCTCAGATGAGCCAATCATCCAGGAAGGGGTAAATGTGGATCACCTGCAAGCGCAGCGGCGCCGCCACCGGTGCCAGGCACTTGGTAAAGACCCTTGGGCCGACTATAACCCAAAGGGCAGGGCCTTGAACTAGTAGTGCTGCCCTTGGACCACGAAACGTAGGAACCTTCGATGTCCTTTTTGTATGGGGATGTGAAAGTAAGCATCCTCCAAGTCCAGCGACGATAGGAAGTCTCCTTCCTCCAGCTGTCCCAGCACGTGCTGAAGGGTAACCATTGGAACTTCTGGGCTTTGATGCATTTGTTGAGGCACCGGAGGTCCAGGATGGGTCGCCAGCCGCCGGTCTTCTTTCGGACGAGGAAGTACCGCGAGTATACTCCGGAGCCCCGGAAGCCTCTGTGGGATGAGTACCAACGTGCCCTTTCTCAGCATGACTCGTACCTCCAGAAGCAGCTGTGGAATGTGGTTTTCTTTCCTGGCCACAGGAGGGAAATGGGGGCACTTTCTTTGAAACTCTAGTGTCCCCTTGGGCCAGGGCATCTAGCACCCAACTGTCGGTGGAGAGGGACTCCCACACACTGATGAAGTTCACCAACCGGCCTCCCACCGGGGTGCTTAGTTGGGGGCCTGACGTCACGGCCAGTTCAATCCTGTTTCGCTGAGGCCTTGCCACCCTGGGCTCCTTGGCGACGACGACAGTATCCACCGGTCTTGCTTGGTGGTACGATGATGAACTGTTGCCGAATCCTTTGGAGGCGCCTTGAGATTTGCCTCCGGAGGCCCAAAAGGACGGCTGTCGATGAAGAGCGCCTAGGGCACGGGCCGTCTCGGTGACCGCTTTGATGGCCTGCAGCGACTCATCCAGCGCTTTCCCGAATAGGTAGTTTCTGTCGAAGGGCATGTCCAGTACCCTGGTCTGCATGTCCTGACAGAAGTCTGTGGCCTTCTGCCAACCGCGCCAGCAAACGCTGTTGCCCATCTGGCGAAAGCCGGTGTCGACGATGTCCATGGCCACCGTGATGGTGCGGTCCGACACTACCTCGCCTTCCTGCAGGATTTCAAGGGCTTCCGGCCCTCTTGTCTTCTGGGAAGAAGTTCAGGAGGGGAGCGATCTTGAACCACAGCTCCCTTTCATAGCGCACCACGATCGCGAGGGCGTTGGCCGCCTTGATAGTCGTCGCTGCCGACGAGATGACCCGTCCCATTGCGTCCAGCTTCTTGTTCGGTGGGCTCCCCAACGGTCCTGGTGCCGCTGGATCGTCCGCTGGGGTAAGGGCAACCTTGTCCTTATCTCCATACAAAGGGTCTGCAAAGACATCAAGATTGCTCCGGAATGGTCCTCTGGTGTAGGCATCAGTTGCGATGGGAGCAACAGTTCGGGCGCGGGGTCCTCTGTTTCCTCCACGGCCCGTGGCTCCACCGTTGCTCTCTACACCCGCCTCCTCGGGATCCCTCCCGTAGGCTTCGAACTTCTTGTTCAGGATTGCTTTGACTCCAGCCAGCTCATCCTCAGAGGTGGTATCTGTGTCCGTTAGGGCTACCATGCCCCCCCCTCTTTCTCGTTCTGGGGTTTCACGGGGGTCCTCGATAGGCTGGAAAGATGATTACCTCCGGGGTGGCAGGCAAACTCTAGGCACGGAAGTAGTCTCCACTGGGATAGCCTCCACAGGCTTCACCAGGGCTGCCACGACTCCTTCAGTCGAGGCCTTCGCCGGGTGAATCAGGGCCTTCAGGACCTTGGGCGTGTCTGAGGCCTTCACCTTAGGGGGAGGATCACTGCCTCGACCCCCCTTGGATTTCTCCATCGAGATGGACTGGGGCTTCTCCCGAAGATTACCTGGGTTGCCCGACTTCCTTTTCACCGAGCCAGAGCGTTGGTTCGTGGATGATGGTGTTGGTGACATTGCGCCCTGCCTGGCAGCCGAGTAGCCCGAACTGACGGCGCTCCCGGTGCCCATGGTGCTTTGCCTTTTGTTGGGCCCCCATCGCCGGAGCGCCCTCAAAGGTCTTAGAAGACCGCTCGGACTTCTTCTCAAGTGCTGCTGGGCTCTTCGCCTCCAACCAGTCAGCGAGACATTTACGACGGTCCTTCATGGTCCAGAAAGACATGTTCTTGCAGAACGCACAGTCCTCCTCCGCATGCGACTTGTCGGCGTGTAGGCAGTAGAGGCACCGAGAGTGCTTGTCCTCCTTAAAGATGTTCTGCAGTCCACATCCTGGGCAGTTCCTGAACAGTTTGGATCCAGTAGGCGTCAAATCTCCTTTGTCCTGGGCCATGTCCAACACGGGGTAGGCCTCAAAGATCTTCCTTAATCCTCCAAGAAGGTAATTCAACGACAATCTGCCCTTAAGGGGCGTAGGAAAATTCCAAAACGGGTCCCCGTTAATCGGAAGAAGAATCGGTGGGGCTTGAGGCTCGAATTGACCGAAAAAATAAGGGTAAACTCTTCGAAAATACGCAGTAAAAGCTCGAGAGCTATAGCACGAGGACTCCCAACACTTGAACGTGCGGTAAAAATCTGAAGATGGCTGCCAGAGGAGGGGCTTAGGTAGAGGGCAGCATGACCCAGAGACCAGTGATTGGTTATTAGTAGAAAGACAGTTCAGAAACGAAACTGAAACTGATTTTTTCTTTACTGAGGATTCCCAGCCTGACGGGGAATATTCATGAGCATGGGAATCCATGCTAGACCCCATGCTGGAGAAAGACACTTATACTCAAGGTTTCTTGGTAAAACGCTTATTAATTTATTACCCAGTCAGTTAGAAAACATTCACTAAAAGTAGGCAATCAATATCACACTGAAATATACTACAGTACTTTACACTATCAGGTTCTGAGGCAAACTACTTTGAAGTAAGAGCAAAATAGCATTCAGAGCATTTGAAGTAGGAGCAAAAAGGCATAAGTTCATAAAACGAATAATAGAGTTACTCTTAAACAGTGCAAATAGTTTGAGTTCACCAGAGGAGTTGATTCAATGCAATAGGTAGGTCAAAGTCAATGGGCTAGAGTCTTGTATAAGAAAAACGGTTCTGGTAGTTTAAACGGAAAAGTCTTAGCCATGGTTCTCAGAAGTAGTTCATAGACGAAAGGTTTGTATGTTGGGTCACAAGTTGACTAGGACTGCAAGTTGCCAAAGTTATACGCACTTTCGCAGTGAGAGGCAAGTTCTCTCGGTCGGGTTTTCCCAGGACCTTGTATTGAAGAAAAAGATGCAGCTGAAGACTTCTGTTGCTAGCAATTCCAGCAGATCTCGCTGTTCTTGAGCCTCAGTCATGGGGACAAGAGGGAGGACGTTGGGGGACTCCTGCACTGCACGGGGACTGGTCACAAAGCTGGCAAACTGGCAAATGTTCGATTCCGATAGCTGTCTTCAAGCATTCAAACTGGTGTCCTTCTCCCTGGCTATTCGGTTTCCTGCAGCACTCCGAGGAAAATACAACCAGCTCTGGGAATGGGGTCGAGGTGGCTTACGAGTTGATTGGTCCTACCAACTCAAAAGGGAGAAGTCGTCCTTGAAGGGCTTCTCTGTTGAGATGAACTTGGCGATTCGGACCTGCAGCAGGGCTTCACCGGGCAAACCAACGGCCCAGGAGTTGCAGCAGCCATCTTCTTCCAGCTCGTCTTCAGTTCTTTCATTCCAGTGGTCGACTCTGCCTTCCAAGCCAAGAGACTCGCCTTTTAAACAGTTTTCTCCCATTCAATCCAGCCTAGCTGCCACTCACCCAGCAGGGTGGCTGTCCTTGCCGGACAGTCAGCCAGCCAATTGCGCCAGAGTGCATTTGGGTCTCCTAGGAGACCAAGCACAGGGAGTTTCGGGCCCCTACCTCACTTCCTGCTCACCCCAGATACTCAGGCACCAGAGGCGGTCTTCAGTCCTGAAGCCTGCCAAAGGAGTAGAAACAAAGGGACCAAACCTAGTTTGGCACGCAGAGACAAACTATAGAAGGACCTTTCCAAAAAAAATGGCAAAAAAAAAAAGACCAAGACCTGTTTAAACAAAGGGGGCTCAGACGCCATCTTGAAAAACATGGCTGCCGTGATTTTTAGCTACCGGCGTTCGCGGCTGGGAAAAATCATGGTAGTTTGTTGTAAAACCACTGCCACCAGCCATTTTGATAGGAAAGGGGAGCATTTGACTGCTACATGAGTTTCTAGACATAGCGGATACTAGGTAACTGTTATAACTTGATGGTCATGAAGATTATAGGGCCTCTGTCCACAAGTTCCACTCAGAAAGATGCAAATAACTTCCCGAGCGATCCTTGAGGCCACAGGTTTTTTGAGTGCCAAAGAACGCCAGGAACCAGGAACACCGGTGACCCCTCGACCGCTGTAAAGCAAGCAATGGGTCAGTACAATGGCAAACAATATACTGAATAGCGAATTAACAAATATCAAGGACGGGAAGAGCACAGATGAAAATGGAGGTGTTCCGTGTGGTTGCAGAGTGTAGCAAGTGGCAGCGGGTAGGCGTAGTACTGGGATTGCTGCAGAATTTGGCACTGCAAAACCTGTATGGAGAGGGTACTCCAAAAGGTAACAGAAGAGGAAATCCGAAAGCAGTCCGTTAAGAGTTCTGAGGTCAAAAGCCAGCCAAGTTCGTCAAAACCAGGGGTAATCCAAAGGAATCCAAGACACAGTTCAAAAGGTCCTGAAACAGCAGAGCAAAACAGTATCCGAGGGCTTGACAGGGGAATCCAAGAAGAACAGTCCGTAGTCCAGAATCGAGATGTGGAGACAGGAAGACGCCGAACAGTGCCTGGTTGGGTCAGCTGTGAAGCACTGAATGAGCGTTCCCTCTGCGGTTTTGAAGGGGCCTAGGAGTGTCACATGACCCCATCACGTGATCGATGATGTAGCACGTTTCCTTGTCACACGACCCAAGTGTTCAAAAACGCTGCCGGGTCTTCCTGGGGGCGTGATGAAGCAATGAAGAAGGCCGGCGTCTCTGTCGACTGTCTCCAAGACGCCAGGGCAGCTGCCAACGTTGAAATGGATGAGTATGACCATAGCGCGTGGGATGCCCTCTTGTGTTCTTGTTGTATAGCCGCTGCCGTGCTGCTTGAGGGAGTGAGGACATGAGGTTAGAAGGGGAAGGCAGATCAGGACCCGAGATGGAGGGCTTAGTGGCTGCACGGGTATTCGTGTGCGTAAGGTGACCAGTGGATGGTGTAACAGAGCCCCCCCCCCCCAAAGGTCCACGACCCCGTGGGCAAGCAGGAAAATCCAGATGAAACTGGGCCACCAAACGAGGGGCATGCACATCCCGGGCAGGAACCCAAGAGCGCTCTCCTCAGGACCGTAACCCAACCAATCCACGAGGTACTGGAGCTGACCCCTGAAGAGACGAGAGCCCAGAATACCCCCAACCTCATAAAAATCAGGGTCATCCAGTGACACAGGGGCAGGGTGAGAGACCAGACGCGTAGGACCAGGGCATGGTTTCAGGAGGGAAGTATGAAAAACTGGATGGACCTTCCAGGCTAAAGAAAGAGATAGTCGGTAAGCCATCGGACTCAGGACACCAGACACCCGAAAAGGACCAACAAACTTGGGAAGTAATTTGCGACAGCCAGGCAAGTGTAGATAGCGGGACGACAGCCAAACTCGGTCCCCCACACGGTAAACAGGAGCAGCAACCCGTTTCCTATCGGCTGAACCTTTCATGGCCAACTGAGCTTCCTGCAGATGGGCAAGAGTCTGGGCATGAACCGTGGCCAAGTTGCGAACACAAGATGAGGCAGCAGGAGCACAAGAGGATGCATAATCGGGAATAGGCAATGTACGGGGTGTTGGCCATAGAGGGAGTAGAACAGGGAAAAGCCAGTAGAGGAGTGCAAGGAGTTGTTATGGGCGAATTCAGCGAGGTGTAGCAGGTGTAACCATGATTTCTGATGTTGTAGTGAAAGACAGCGTAAGTATTGTTCCATGGCCTGATTTACCCTTTCCGTCTGGCCATCGGTTTCCGGATGGTAAGCATAGGAAAATCGTGCATCAATACCCAATAGTTTAGTGAGCGCACGCCAGAAACGGGATGTGAATTGTGAACCTCTGTCAGAAACCAAGACCGTAGGGAGACCAAATAAACAAAAAATGGACTTGAAAAACAGGCTTGCCAATGTAGGTGCAGAGGGTATACCAGAACAAGGGATAAAGCGAGGCATCTTTGTGTATGCATCTACTACAACCCACACTGTATCATAACCCTGTGAACGAGGGAGATCAGTCACAAAATCCATTGTAAGGGTATGCCAGGGTCTGGGGGGAATCGGCAAGGGCTGTAAAAGACCCAAGGGGCGACCCCTACGGGACTTAAACTGGGCACACACTGTGCATGTGTTGACATAGTTCTCAACGTCGCGCCGCATCGAAGGCCACCAGCACCAGCATTTAAGTAGATCCAGAGTACGCTGTTGTCCTGGGTGGCCATGGATGGCAGCATCATGAGACCATTCCATAGCTAGATTTTGAGTGTCACTTGTGGGTAAGAACAACCTGTTGTGAAAAAAAGGCAGACCATCGTGATGAACGGGATCCCATTCTGCTAACTGTTGTGGATGTTGGGAAACCCATGTGCGTATGGCTGACAACAGAGGAGGCAAAGGAGTGCATAAGCATACTACATGCCCGTGGTCAAGCACCGTTTCTGGGAAGACCGGAAGCGGCACCCCTCCAGGAGAGTGGGATAGAGCGTCTGCTTTACCATGAGACAGACCAGGACTGTGTTTCACAACAAAGTCATAGGCTGCGAAGAATAAGTGCCAGCCCACCAGACGACTTGACGCATTTGAGGGATGCGAGATCTTGCAAATTCCTGTGATCAGTGAAAACCGTGACTTGATGTTTGGCCCCCATCAAATGGTGCCTCCACACATGAAATGCTTCTTTGATCGCCAGGAGCTCCTTTTCGGTAACTGTATAATGGGACTCAGTAGATGTAAACTTGCGTGAAAGGTATGCTACAGGGTGTAAATGATCAGAGGTTGGGCAGGGTTGTGACAATACCGCTCCCAAAGCAAAGGACGATGCGTCTGCCTCGACAACGAATGGCAACTCCGGATCCGGGTGTTGTAGGACCGGAGCTGAGTTAAACGCAGACTTCAAGGACTCAAAAGCAGCCTGATGTTCGGGGGTCCAGATAAATGGAGCACGTGGACTGGTCAATTTAGTTAATGGTGCCACTATAGTAGAAAAACCAGGAATAAATCGCCGATAAAAATTGGCAAAGCCCAGGAAAGACTGTAAGGACTTCAAGTTTACCGGGACCGGCCATTCCAAAACGGCTCGTACTGTAGACTGATTCATAGTCAATCCACCCGGTGAAATGTGGAAACCCAGAAATTCTACTTCTTTGGTATGAAACTGGCACTTCTCAGGCTTGGCAAATAGCGCATTCTTGTGCAAAACGGTATAGGACTTCTCGGACGTGGAGGATGTGTTTGTCTAAAGAGGAGGAAAAGATCAGAATGTCATCCAAATAGACCACCACATAATTGTCCAGAATGTCCCCAAAAACCTCATTCATAAATCGGTGGCAGGGGCGTTGCACAAACCGAAGGGCATCACCAGGTATTCAAACCCTGTCGGGTGCAAAACGCCGTCTTCCACTCATCCCCTTTGCGGACACGTATCAAGTTGTATGCTCCCCGGAGATCTAATTTGGTGTAGATGGAGGTGTGTGTTAATCTATCCAAGAGTGGAGAGATAAGAGGTATGGGGCATCTATTCTTGATAGTGATGGCGTTCAAACGTCTGTAGTGTACACAGGGGCGAAGATCCCCCTCTTTCTTTGGAACAAAGAAAATAGGGCATGCAGCAGGCGAGGAGGAGGGCCAAATGTGGCCCAAACGTAATGCTTCCTGCAAGTATTCGTTCAAGGCTTTATCCTCTACTGGTGGTAAAGAATAGATTCGGCCCTTGGGGATCTGAGCATTAGGGACCAGATCTATGGGGCAATTGTAGGGTCTGTGTGGAGGTAAACTCTCTGCGGTGCCCTTGTCGAAGACTGACAAAAACTTGTGATAAACTGGAGGTATCTTGGAAAAGACAGCACCAACCATGTGCGAAGTGGAAGAGTGGTGTTCATCAGTCACGGATAGGGTCAGATGTGCTACTGCACCCAATGCTGCAGCATGTGTATCGATTACCTCCTCTCTCTCGATAAGACAAAAATGTTGGCACACTTCAGATTCAAAACAGACCTGGCCAGCACCCCAATTGATTAGCGGGTTATGTTTCTTTAACCAAGGGATGCCACGAATGATACCAAACTGAGGGGTGGTTATGAGGTCAAAGGCAAATGTTTCCCTATGTGTTTCCTGGATGACTAGTTCCATGGGAGCAGTCTGTTGTCGAATAGGTCCAGAAGCAAGGGAAGTCCCATCCACAGCCTGTACAGGCTCGGGAAACTCCTTGGTAACTAGTGGAAGATTCAAGGCATAAGCCATTTGTATGTCGATAAAGCAGCCAGTGGCCCCGGAATCAATGATAATCTGAACAGGGTGCATTGTGTCAGGAGTAGGCTTTAATAAGGCGTGGACTGTGACTGGTCTAATAGGCCCAAATGCCAGAGGAGAAAAAGAGGGGGACTGTGGAGAACTCGTCCTGGCCCCCATGTTCAGGGACAAGCAGTCGGAAAATCCGGATTCTTTTGCTTTGGGCGGCGTGGACAATTCTTGACGTAATGTCCATTAAGTCCACAATAAAAGCATGCGTTGTCAGTTCTCCGCCTTTCCCGTTCCGTCATAGTTATAGGGCTACGTATTCCACCTACTTGCATGGGTTCGCTGACTACATCAGGAGGAACCGACAACTGTACCTGAGAATCTGACTTCTGCCTTGCGCTCGGTGCGTCGAGCATCTATCTGGAGTGTTAGGTCAACCAGATCAGAGTACTGAGTCGGAAGCGACGGCACCACTGCCAAAGCGTCCTTAATGGAGCCGCTTAGACCTCTGTAAAATACTACACCCTTTTTGTTTTCGGGCCAGGATGTTTCTGCCGCTAACTGGTTGAATCGTGATATGTATTCTATAAGGGTGCTTTTCCCCTGAGAGAGATCAAGTAATTCTAAATCTCTGGATTGAGCTTTGTGTCTGGTGTCAAAAACCTTAGACATTTCAGTAACTAGAAGGTCAAAGTCATAAAGGGCTGGTGTTACGCTCACCTGGCTCCCACAGGGGCGTCGATCTGAACTGGACAGCTGCGGTCTCCACCAATGTGACGCGTAGTGCTGAGATGACGGACTGGACTGGCCCACCTAGCTTCGTTTGCTTGGCCCGTAGAAATATTCTTCTGCAAATGGAGAAAGGGAATTAACCACCCGTGGAGTTGAGCGTTAACCCCTCCCACTCCCGCTGTTCTCCCCACTGATCACCTTTGATGTCCCCTCTCATAGTCTCACCTGATGGTTTGGAAAGATGAGCCCTCCATCCTGCATTGAGCGCAGGGGCGCGTAGATAACCAGTTGCTTCACTGGCTCGAAGGAATTGGCGAGTTCCAGAACAATATTGACTGAGATTTCCGGCAAGACGCCGTAAGTATCTAGTTCGTATGAGTTCAAATGTCTGACTTTCACTCTGTCCGATTCCTTGGAGGTTGCAGCTTGACCCTAACAAAGAGTTCCTCGTGGCAACCGGTAATATTCAGGTAAGGATTTGTATTATCCAACACAGTTCGATAAAATAATGTCAATATGTAACCTGTTGCTTTCTCCCTTATTCAGGCGCTGAGAGAAAGTATGAAGTCTCGGGGAATAATGCCTCCGGCGGTAAAATCAGGTAAGTATATTGAAGTGATGAGGTTTCCCCTTGTTTGTCCCCTTGTTTCACCTTGCTGTCCTTTTGTTTCCCCTTAGGGGCCGGGGTCCGGCGAGGATGCAGTGGAAGCTGCGCCGACCCGTGAAGAGGAATAGTACCACCGGTGGTAAAATCAGGTAAGTCTATGGGGGGTAACTAATATTGCCTCTGTATTTCCTTGGCTCACCTTGCTGTTCTTGTCTTCCCCTTAGGTGCCGGAGTGCGGCAGGAACATGCAGAAGGATGCAGTGGAATGTGAAGATGCTGCGAAGGCTGGTGAGTTGATTGCGGCGCTGCAGCAGGCAAGGCGACGTGCATAATATGACTTCTTTCTTGCAGCTCGAAGGCGCGATGGATCAGGAATTCAGGTAAGGATCAAAAGGTATTGCTCTTGTTCTAACCTTTTCTCCTTCTTTCTCCCTTTTTCTAGGAGCTCCGGACTCGAGGCAGACGTGGCAGGAGACTGGATGCAGACTTGCAGGTACGGTGAGCGTTACGCTGCTGGATGCAGAATAACGCGAAGCGTGTGCTGCTCTTCGGGCGTGGTTTAAATAGCCTCCAAAGTAGTCCCAGGTAAGTATTCCTCCCCAGCCCCACACGAGTAAAAAAATAGTCCCTAAGTAAAGTAGTCCCTTCCAAGCCTCTTTTGGCTTGGAGCTCTTGCAGCATGGTCTGCATCAGGTAGGTTTGCAGCATGGTCTGCATCAGGTAAGTTTTAATCTATGAGCCTGGCGCCTATGGCGCCAGGACTGACTCTCCATATGTGCCTGGCGCCATAGACGCCAGGACTGAACCCAAATAGCCCCTAGCAGGGGTTGTTGGGCTTGCTTGGAATGACTTGATGCCTGCTTCCGGGGTTGCTGGACTTGGTCTGGGTTCCCGGGGGTAGGCATCATGACAGCTGGATGATCATTTTCAAGTAATGGGTTGGCCCATGTGGCGGCGACGCCAGACAAATAGGAAAGCAAAAACGCAGCCTTGGCAGGTGCATCAGGGAACGCTGAAGGTCTACAAAGGAAATGTAATTTACATAGATTCAGAAATGTACAGAATTTCCTGGGGTGTCCTTGGAATCTCTCAGGGGGTGCTAAAGGAAAAGGAGTGGGAGCTATTACTGGTGTGATGATGGAAGGGGTGGCAGAAGGACCAGGGGTTGGAGGTGTGGGGTCCCCAAATTCGGAATCAGGAGGTAGGGGATGGCGAGGACTCTGAAGAGAGTCAAGGCGGTGGTGTAACGCCGTGGTGGCTGCGGCCATATCGGCCCTCAAGGTAGTAACTGCTTGCAGTAGAGCGGCCACGGGGTCCCCAGCCAATGCCTCCATAATCTGAACGACCTGTCGGCTTCACAGTCTGTTATGATTTGATGGTCGTGAAGATTATGGGGACTCTGTCCACAAGTTCCACTCAGAAAGATACAAATAACTTCCCGAGCGATCCTTGAGGCCAGAGGTTTTTTGAGTGCTGAAGAACGCCAGGAACCAGGAACACCGGTGACCCCTCGACCGCTGTAAAGCAAGCAATGAGGCTTTACAATGGCAAACAATATACTGAATAGCAAAGTAACAAATATGAAGGGGCTTACCAAGGTGGAGTCTGGGGACGAGAAGAGCACAGATGAAAATTGAGGTGTTCCGTGTGGCTGCAGAGTGTAGCAAGCGGCAGCGGGTAGGCGTAGTACTGGGATTGCTGCAGAATTTGGCACTGCAAAACCTGTATGGAGAGGGTACTCCAAAAGGTAACAGAAGAGGAAATCCGAAAGCAGTCCGTTAAGAGTTCCAAGGTCAAAAGCCAGCCAAGTTCGTCGAAACCAGGGGTAATCCAAAGGAATCCAAGACAGTTCAAAAGGTCCTGAAACAGCAGAGCAAAACAGTATCCGAGGGCTTGACAGGGGAATCCAAGAAGAACAGTCCGTAGTCCAGAATCCAGATGTGGAGACAGGAAGACGCCGAACAGTGACTGGTTGGGTCAGCTGTGAAGCACTAAATGAGCGTTCCCTCTCCGGTTTTGAAGGGGCCTAGGAGTGTCACATGACCCCATCACGTGACCGATGATGTAGCAAGTTTCCTTGTCACATGACCCAAGTGTTCAAAAACGCTGCCGGGTCTTCCTGGGGGCGTGATGAAGCGAAGAAGAAGGCCGGCGTCTCCGTTGACTGTCTCCAAGATGCCAGGGCAGCTGCCAACGTTGAAATGGATGAGTATGACCATAGCGCGTTGGATGCCCTCGTGTGTTCTTGTTGTATAGCCGCTGCCGTATTGCTTGAGGGAGTGAGGACATGAGGTTAGAAGGGGAAGGCAGATCAGGACCGGAAGATGGAGGGCTTAGTGGCTGCACGGGTATTCGTGTGCGTAAGGTGACCAGTGGATGGTGTAACAGTAACCCCCTCCGGCACTCTATTGAAAGATAGTGCGTGCTGGGTCTAGGAATTTAAAAAGACTAGTAAAGCCAATTTAACTTTACATTCTCTGGGAAACAGCAGTTTATTCCAGAGAAGGTGTTTAAACCTTGGGACAGCCACAAAAAGGCTTCCCGGTGTCACAGCACTGAGGGTGCCGTGTGACACACATGAAAAGATGATGCCTAGCGAGTTGTCTAAAACTCCATAATCAAAGAACACAAGAGTAAAACACACATCAAAATACATGAGAGAGTGGGAAAAAAGGCTCACACTATTTCCAGGTAAAAAAAAAATAAAGTCCTCAAAATCCAGCAAAGTTGCTGGGGGTCTCAAAGGTGAAGGGGATGAGCACATTTATGAGAATTCTCCATAACACTTCTCCGTTGGCGAGAGACTTTCTCCTTAGGTCCCTCTTCTCCCGTGTCACTGCAGTGCAGCATCTTTGGTTGAGTGCCACCTCCAGAGCTTCCGTCGTCCACGGCTTGAGCCGTCACTAGTCTCCATGCCACCTGGGGCAATTCCACTCCGGCGGCCTGTCTGTGTTCGACCTGTGCTGCCTTGCCTTCTCAGGGTGTTCTGGGCTCATCCCAGATGAATTTTCTCCTCTCCACCCGAGACACGAGCCTGCGGCTTCTTTGATCACGCTCAATTTTCACCTTCTGTAACAGCCCGGACGGGAGCTCAACAGAGTGCACCCTCACTCCTCGGTGGCCATCTTGGAAACCCCATACATGTATTTAAAAGGAGGTTCTCTTTTAGATCCGTACTTTCCCCCAACATAAACATAGGAACTCACAAAAAAGAAAAGTGGCTAACTTGAAATTAGCAAGGAGACATATGAGGATATAGTCTGTTTTTGCATAAACATATTCTGAGCTGCAGATAAGCGCCATACAAATCATTGATGCCTAACATGTAAATCCTCAGATAACAAATGTGATGCAAGTAAACATACAACAAAAAACAGGAAATCCCACACAAACAAGAACCTCCCTATATTTACAAAGCTCCACATATATGTTTAGATGAGTGATAATAGCAGAGTAGTGCCAATGAAAGGAACTATACTATTACTACTGCCTGAACGGAATACCCATTTCAAAACAGGTAACAACTCTGGAACCCACTCTAGTTTTTGTCACATGCTTCGCTTTTTACATTTTTTTAAAAAATGTTTTTTTTTAAGGGAGGATCTAATAAGGCTTTTATGGTGACTTACCCAGAGCAGCTTTTGGGCTACACCATCATATTCAGCATCAGGTTGGTAGCCTTTCACAATAGGAGCCTATACATTTGAGCGCCATGTTTGAAACCACACCAGTTATTGAGCTTTGTAATCATACATTTCCTGATGAACACACTCCTTCAACTCAACCCATCACCACAAGGTGTAAAGAAAAAAAAATCAAGATCTACATTGGTTGAGATATGCACATCAGTTCTTGTGCAATTATCCATAGTTTATTTAATGTCACTGCATGAAAACCAAGTCGTTCACATGTACAGTTGCATTTTCAGTCAAAGTCCCTGCTGAGCCCGCTCCAAACCATGCACAAAATGTAAAAAAGTACTACAAAAAAACGGTTTTAAAATGAAAATCCACAGAAATAACCAAACAATGAAAGGTCTGTTCTGGTAATCCATTTTCGACATGAACATTGCATTTATCCCAGCTACAACGCAGAAGTTAATTCATGGTCCTCACTTATGAATATCATCTTTATTGGTTAAGGTGCGATTAATAAGTTAATGAATATCTGTGTAGTATCCTCCCAGAGGCTGTTGGAAAAACCACAACACTTGACATGGGTGGTGTGGAACTAAAAGAGAAAACAAATGATAAACAAGATACATTTCAAAATTCTCGGATGAAGGGTTTGCCCATTCAATTCAGTTCCCGAAAGATGTACACTGTGAAGCTTGTCAAGTTTACAAACCTGAAATGTCCTTAGAATATACTGCTTGGACTTAACTTAGTTTTAGGCTGGTGCCTGGTTCAATACATAAAGTTGGTTTTGCCCATTTTCCAAAGACTAGTCACTTTTCAACAGTGTGTCATGGCAGGAACCTTTTCCTGATCTAGATACCAGCAGTGTACCTGTATTTAAAGTTCAATTTTCAGAGATTGTATTGTAAGCATTGGCGATCTTGGTAACTTTATATCTTTACATGGATTTTAAGGCATAAAGACATTAAAGAAACAACTGGTGGAGTTTGCAATAGCTACTGTAGGAAATTCAGGATAGTTCAATTTGGAGGAAATGTGGCAGTGTTCGCAGTGCAACAACATTGCCTTCAGCAAAGAGGCCAAAAAGCACAATTATTTTCCAAGGGAACCAATATAGTGAAGCAAAACAAAATACTGATCCGAGGCTCTGAGTAAACAAAATAGGACTGGATTTTCTTCAGTTTGTTGATAGGTTTTCAAAATCCAAGTTGCATTTTGACCACAGCGAAGGGGGTGGGTGGCCTTTCTTACCTTGCGGAGTGGAAGAAACAGCAATATTTTTTAATACAGAATCAATGCATTTTCATATTTCCATTTAACTGTCTATATCAGTGCGCCATGCTAAGAAAATCTTTTCTTAGGACCAATGGGAGATCATTTTGTAACGGAAAACGCAATCTGGAAGTGATCAGTGTTCTTAGTGAAGTTGAGGACCTTTAATCTTACAAGACATTAACACACATATTATGTTATCATATATTTATAACTGTGTGCATATTTAATGTTTGAGAAATGTGTACAATTGAAAGCCTACGAATCTGACGTTCTTCATACATAGAAACTGAGAAGGGCCATCATGGACAATGGCATTTCACGCTTTTCACATCAATGTGTGTCAATCCTGCTCTTGAGGGAATGCAGTTGGATGGCAAGAGAACAACTACGATTCTATGCGTATGAAATACTATTTTATTTGCAACAGTTGGTGTGCAGGAAGTTGAACAGCAATAACTGTTTTAGTGAAGTGAAAACGTACCCAAAGGCCACTGAACAGCGAGTAATGTTTGGTCACAATAGCTCAGGGCCAGATGTGAACCAGCAAACTAGGAATGAATGAGTGTCTATCCCAGATCCAAATGGTTACTCAGTTTCCCAATGCACACATCGGGGGCCCCGAAGGATATTATTGCATTTTTTGTCTCATTAAAAAAAGCCCAATTTCTTAAAAAAACAAAAAAAAAGACTAAAGTCTTTGCTATGCAAAGACGTCTTTCTTGGTGCAGAATGTCCTTGCAGCCACCAACAGGAATGCACGATTCCAGTATTAATATTTCAACAAGTGGTTCACAACGGTTATCAACCGCAATGAACAAAACAGGAAAGTGGTTTTAAGCTTCAGTGCTGAAAACCTATTGAATGACTGTTGCATTGTTGGAGTATATCCTCTTTCGTCCAGTTATTTGAAGATTTGCTAGTAGAAAAAAAAAATCAACAGAAAACATACATTTTCTCCAGGCCTAGATATAAAACTGATGAAAGGCCAGTTGGTCCATGAAAGGCTGCACTAAGTTGTCTGTAGCAAAGTAGAACACAAGCCCAAAGGTAATCGAAATTGGGAGAGCGGGTAATGCCTTTTTGAAGATGGCAAGAAGCAGCAGAGTCAGACACAAGCCCTGAAAAAAGGAAAAAACAAACAAGTTACAACTGACATCCACATTTACAAAGCCATCATGGAAATAGAATTAATTATTGATTACTTTGTGTAAAGGTGCAGAAGGAGGAGACTGACACACAGGTGGGCATAGTTGTTGGCATAAACCTTTATTAGCAATGAAAATTAAGAGAAAAACTAACTTTAAGAGGGGTTTCTCTGCCACAACTAAAAGTGCTAATGGGATTTGTCAAGATGTCTGTGTAAATCAATAGTAGTCCACCCTGTGTCAAAAACCTACTTCTGTCCCCCACACTTATAACTAAACTTAAGAGGTAGCGAATCTTCTTGGTCCAGAAGAATGTCTCCCTTCTTCTGGACAGCGGTTCACATTTCTGGTTGTTAGGTGGGATCTTTACCTGAAGGAATGACATCCTTCCCCAGGTCTCAATCCTTTTTCCAAGGCACACACCAAAGTTCCAGGTTGCAATGCCAAAAAGCAGTAACATTCTCAATTCAAACTCAAAGGGTAACAGGTAAAGTTCCAGTTCAAACATCAAAATTCCTTATTACCCATGGTTGCTTTTTCACTATTGGGTCCCTGGAGAAGGTCTCCCTTGTCCAAGTCTCTGGCTCTCTGCGTTTTCCCCACAAAAAAGCTAGGGGGAATGGCTCCCTTCTCCTGGACTCTCTAGTCACTTTATTTTATGATTTCACAATGCCAGGGGAATGATGCCCTTCCTCGGGCATTCCTTGGCTTCGTTCTCACACTCTCTTGGCTTTTATTTTCACAGTCCACAACATGAGGGGGAATTACTCCCTTGCCCATGGCCTTTCTTGGCTTTAGCTTTACAATTCACCACACGAGGGGGAATATCTCCCTTTGCCTGGCCTTTCCCAAGATCTCCTTTACAGTTTTTTTAAATTGTTTTTTATTAATACTGTGTTTTAGTTTACAATAAACTTTTCACACCATAAAACATGCAACACAAAAATGAAGACACAGCTTGACATAAAATACAGATATAGAAAACCAGTACAACTTAATATCAGCTTTTGTCCTCAATGTATAGCAATATTGCAGTATACTCAAAATAACAGCAACCAGACATAAAATAACATTCTTTTACTAAATCAACACTTACAATGACAAAATGGAGTAAAAATAATTTGAAGGCTCATTAGGCAATTTGTTAACCCCCTACCTCTTAAGGCATATACACTTCAAGACAGTCAGCTGCAACACAAGTCATTTTTTCTAGCAATACACCTTCAATTTTAAACAGAAACCATCCCAGTGCACACAAATGATTTGAAGGGATTGTTCATGCATTTTGACCAAAGTAGTTCCCTCGCGAAATTGGTACTAATAGCATTCCCCCCCCCCCCCCCAAGAGCACAGTTCTGTCTATCAAAATAACTACAATAAATAAGCAAATGCTTTATAGATTCTGGTTGTGACTTCACATTACAAAATCTACATCTTCTACAACAGAAGGCATCCAGTGCTTCATTCGTTCTAGCGAGTGCAACTGGTTCATACAAAATCGCATGTATATGTCACATATTTGGGCATCCGGGAAACACTCAATATACATTAATCTCGGTAGCCTTTTGTGTAAATGTTGTGCGACTTCCTGATTTGATTGATAAGAACCAATTTCCTCTTGAGACTCCACCCAATCCATTTGATATAATTTTATTTTAGCGTAGCGAGCAGGTATAATTACATCTTCCTTAGTAATGTTAATACGTACTAACGCACATTCCATTCTTTTTTTTTTTTAAAGAGTAATACTGACTGTGGTTGCTCTAATTGAAGCAGTCTTGTAAATTCAGTATAAATTGAATTCCTAGGGGGATCTAGCATTTTGGCAAACGTATTCATCTGACGCCACAAGAAACGTGAAGATAAACTTGATAAACCCAGTTCTATACGTAAACATGCATTTGGTACAGATTTAATGCAAAGAATTAAGAATCTGATCAATATCATGGAGACCTAAATCCAAACCATACAACAACACAGCTTCAATTTTTAGCAATATTTTTGAAATATGATCCTTAATTGAGAAATCAAAGATCGCATTTTTAATACTAGAGAATTGTACCAGTGTTTTTTAGAAAAAGCATTTGTAACATCAAAGCCAAGTATTTTAGCGTTGAAATTCTTTCCAGCGAGATATTGTTAATAGTCCAACCGAATTGTGGCAATTTCTTTCCCACCTGAAAATACTAACATCTTTGACTTTGCTACATTAGGGCGGAGGTAGTGATCGTGTGCGAAATAAGCAAATGCTTGCAGTATATTTTGGATTCCAAAAGGAGTTTTGTCAAATAACAAAATGTCAACCGCGTACGCCAGCCAATTTAATTTTAAATGGCCAAGCTTTGTAGGAAAACCTAGTATTTGACTCCAAATACGATCAATGTCTACAAGATATAGATTAAACAATGTCGAAGCAAGGTTACAGCCTTGCTTCACCCCTGTGCAAGTCTGAATGTTCTCTGTTACATCACCTTGTCGATAAATTCAAATTTTAAAATATGTATCTGTATGTAATAGTACTAACAACTGAATAATACTCTCAGGGAATCCCCACTTTTGCAGTTTTGTCCACAGCATGTCACAAATTACACAATCTAAAGCAGAGCTCAAATCTAAAGCAGCCATATAAAGTGTGCCAGCTGAAGTTTTCTTGATTGCATATAGAAAATGTGACAACACAGTTGCATTAGCTGCCGTGCCCATCTGTTTTTGAAATCCAGTTTGATTCTGGGATAAGACGTTATAGCTTTTTATGTGGTTTTCAAGTTCTTGTAATAGCAATATGGTGAATACTTTGTATGAGGCATCCGTTAACGCTATAGGCCTATTGAACGTCTCATCAGAATTCCCTTTTTTATAAATAGGGACTATCAATGCTGTATGCCATAAATGGCCAATAATACTGGTATTAAAGATGTTTTCAAATTTTAAAATCAAGATTCTGGCCCAAAATGCAGCATCTGTTTTTAAGGCACATGCTGGAATGCCATCTGGGACAGCGGCCTTTGAAAAGTTAAGTTTACCTATAGCCCATGTCACATCGGCAACAGTCCATGTGATGCGCCGAAAATGCGATAATTTCCTCTTTACAAAATGTTGATGCAGATGGTTATTGGGGAGTTAAAATGTGTCGGAGATGAACAATGACAATGCCTGTGCAGAAATGCCATTATGTGATTTACTTCTGTCCGTATAGTCTGAATTCTTAAACATGTTCCAAATTGATTTAGTGTCATGTTTACATAAATGTCTAACAATTTTCTGGTTATCGGAAAGATGCAGTAAATAACGATGGCTTCGACAGGCATTAAGTATAAACCTGCACAATTCGTTTTTTTCTCACAAGGTATTTAGCATCAGAGACCCTTCGCCTTGCCAATTGTTTCAGATCTTGATGTTTTTGTTTTCTTAATAAGGCAATATACTGGTCAAAGTGGTGAAAATGAGGTCTCTGCTTAGTTTGGTAAGTGTGCGTGAGCCACGCCAATTGTTCTCTAATAATGTTATTATTGCATCTTTCCTGCCAGAAAATGTCTTGCTCAGAATATCTCACCAAGTGGTCAAATAATGTAATCCTTTCAAGACTTTTCACAATTCTCTGACAGAGTGCTTTATTCCAATGAATTGTACTCGGGCGACGCTCTATTTCCACCAGAGCCAATTCCGGAACTGTGTCAAGATGACCCAATAGGAAGTCTAATTCTATGGCAATCAAGCAATGATCGGCAAGTCCCACGTCAACTGAAATGGTAGGAGTACACAAGGACCAAGTTATTTACCTGTAACTGTTGTTCTCCAGCAAGGGTCTGGCATGGATTCACATACTCATGAATATTCCCTGTCATCAGGCTGGGATCCCTCGGTAAAGAAAACATCGGTTTCAGTTTAGTTTCTGAACTGTCTTTCTACTAATAACCAATCACAGGTCTCTGGGTCACTGCCCCCAGCCTATGACTGCCCTCAACCTGAGCCCCTCCTCTGGCACCATCTTCAGATTTGGTAACACGTAAAGTGGCAGTAGCACCAAGAGAGGGACCGCAGAGGGGTTGGAGAGAGGGTTTGCATGTGAATCCATGCCAGACCCATGCTGGAGAACAACAGTTACAGGTAAGTAACTTGTTCCTTCTCCAGCATGGGGTCTGGCATTGATTCACATGCCAGAATACAGGAATACATAGCAGTACACCCATGCACAACCACTGGAGGTGGCAAGGCTCAACATTAAGCATTTCAACAACTCAACATTAAGCATCTCTTACCACCTCAACAGGCTCACCTTCAAACTAACAGGTTGCGCAGCACTGCTTGGCCGAGTCTGGACTCCTCCCTGGAATCCCGGTCAACGCAGTAGAATTTTGTGAAGGTGTGCGTCGACCTCCACGTAGCTGCCCTGCAGATGTCCAGCAGGGACACACCAGACAGGAACTCTGTAGTAGCAGCGGTCGCTCTGGTCGAAATGGCCTCTCGGACGGCCTGGCAACGGTCGGTTTGCCAACCTGTGACAGTGCATGATGCAGCCGGAGAGCCATCTGGAAATGGAAGCCTTGGAGAGGGCCTTCCCTTGGTTCACAGGGCCAAAGTTCACAAACAGCTGTGATGTCTTCCAAAAACTATTTGTGCGGTCCACGTAGAACTTCAGCGCTTTAGCCACATCAAGCGAGTGCAAAGTCCTCTAAGCCGGCAACAAAGACGACGGGAAGAAAAAAGGCAACACCAACAAGGGCTCGTTGAGATGGAAGTCCAACGGCACCTTGGGCATGAAGGAGGGGTGTGTCCTCAGCACTACCCTCGTCTGGTGGAATGTCAGGTACAGAGGCTTACAGGAGAGGGCCTGATCTCTCCCACTTGTCGTGCAGAGGTGATGGCCACAAGAAACGCCGTCTTACACGATAGGAATTTCAGCAGCGCCGAAAGCAAAGGCTTGAATGGCGGGCCCATGAGCCTGGTCAGCACCACATTGAGCTCCCACGCCGGGGCCAGAACCTTCACCGGCGGGAACGAGCAGCACAGTCCTTTCATGAACTCCTTCACCAGGCGGTGAGACCACAGTGACAACCGACCCGGAATTCTGGTGTAGCGGGAGATAGCTGACAGATTAATTTTGATGGAGGCATGCGCCAGCCCTGCCTTGGCCAGCGACAGCAAGTACGGCAGCACTTGAGGGACTAATTCATAGAGGGTTGATCTTCTTTGCACGGCACCAGACAGAGAACCTCTTCCATTTATGTCCATAGCACTTAAGAGTCGAGGAAGCTGTGGCTTTGGCAAGTACCTCCTTGCAGTCCGCTGGGATGTCGTAGCCTCCAAACTCTAGTGCTGCAGGAGCCATGGCTGCAGGTTCAGCGATCCTGGGTCGTGATGCAGGATAGAGTCTCCTTCCCTGGCGAGAAGATCAGCGTCCGTCGGTAGCTTGACTGGAGGCGACGCCGACATGTCCAGAAGGTCCGGGAACCAGATCTGCCTCAGCCATGCCGGTGTGACGAGGATCATCCTGCACCAGGACCGTCTGAGTTGACTGATGAGTCACAGGGGCAACCGCAAAGGTGGGAACGCATAGAGGAACAGGCTGTCCCAGGAGAAGGAGAATGCATCCCCCCATGCTCCCCGGCTGGGGAAACCTGCTGGTGTCCGTCGCGAACAGATCGATCTGGGGATTGCCCATTGTCGGAATAGGAGATCTACTTGATCTTGCCGAAGCTCCCACTTGTGGCAAAAGCGCAGCTCCCTGCTGAGTGAGTCGGCGACTGTGTTCTTCACTCCCGCCAGGTGCAAGGGTACCAGGAACATCTCTTGGGCGATGGCCCAGTGCCACAGATCCTGTGCTTCCTTGGAGAGGCCTGGGATCTGGTGCCCCCCTGCTTCCGGATGTAGAACATCGTGGTGGTGTTGTCGGTCAAGACCCTTACCACTTTGCCCTTGAGGGACGGAAGGAAGGACTTCAGGGCCCAGAACACGGCCCAGAGCTCCAGGACGTTCATGTGCAGTGATCTCTCCTCCGGGAGCTAAAGGCTTCTTGCGTGGAGATCTCCGGTGTGTGCGCCCCATCCCTCCAGGGAGGCGTCCGTCGTCACTGTTTCCTCATGCGCTGGGGTCTGGAAGTCCATGCCCACCGCGAGATGCGCACGGGTGCCCCACCACCGGATCGCTTGACGGAAAGTCCCATTGAGGGAGATCTTGTCTTTGAAGCTTCCCGCCACTTGTATCCACTGGGCATCGAGGAACTCCTGCAGCGGCCGCATCCGCAAAACTGCATAGTCGCATGAGGTAGATGCATGACATCATGCCGAGCAGGGACATGATGGAACTCACCCTGGCTACTTCCATGGTCAACAGCCATTGTACCTTGCCCAGGATGGCCTTCATCCTCTCCTCCGATGGTGAAGCCAGCCGTGCCACCCTGTTGAGCCTGGCTCCCAGGAACAGGGCATCCTGTGATGGCACCAAGCAGGACTTCAAAGTTTATTGAGAACCCCAGTTCTGTGAGCAGGCGGACGGTCCTTGCTGTGTGGTCGACGGCGCGTTCCCTTGACTTCACTCGGATAAGCCAATCGTCCAGATAAGGGTAGACGTGGATTCCCCAGCAGGCGTGGCCGCGCCACCACCAGCACCAGGCACTTGGTGAAGACCCTTGGTGCCGACTTCAAACCGAAGGGCAGTGCCTTGAACTGATAGTGCCGCCCTTGGACCACAAAGCGTAGAAACTTTCAATGTCCTTTGTGTATGGGGATGTGGAAGTATGCATCCTCCAGGTCCAGCGACGACAGGAAGTCTCCCCCTTCCAGCTGTCCCAGCACGTGCTGAAGGGTGACTATCCGGAATTTTTGGGATTTTATTTATTTGTTGAGGTGGCGGAGGTCTAAGATAGGCCGCCAGTCGCCGGTCTTCTTTCGGACGAGGAAGTACCTCGAGTATACTCCGGAGCCCCGGAGTGTCTTCGGATGAGTTCTATCGTGCCCTTTGCCAGCATCGCTTGTACCTCCAAAAGTTGATGTGGTCTTCTTTCCTGGCCACTGGTGGAAAGTGTGGGCACTTCCTTTGGAACTCCAGAGTGTGCCCGTGGGCCAGGGCCTCCAGCACCCAACGGTCGGTGGAGATGGATTTCCACACGCTGACGAATTTTGCCAGCCGGCCTCCCACCGGGGTGCTCGGCTGGGGGCCCGATGTCACAGCCGACTCAGTCCTGCTTCATCGAGGCCTTGCCACCTTGGCGAGGACGACGGCTTCCTGCGACCAAGAGCAAGCCGCCTGATGGTACGACGAAGAGATGCCACCGAATCTTTTGGAGGTACCTTGAGACTTTCCTCTGGAGGTCCGAAAAGACGGCCGTCGCTGATGTAGCGTGCCCAAGGCACGTGCCGTCTCAGTGTCTGCCTTGATGGCCTGCAGTGACTCGTCCACTGCCTTGCCGAACAGGTTGTTCCTGTCGAAGAGCATGTCCAGTACCCTGGCCCGTACGTCCTGACGGAAGTCGGTGGCCTTGAGCCAACCACGCCTGCCCAACTGGCGAAAACCAGTGTAGGCGATGTCTGCGGCTACCATGATGGCGTGGTCTGACGCCACCTCGCTCTCTTGCAGGAGGGGGGCGATTTTGAACCACAGCTCCCTATCGTAGCAGGCCACAATAGCTAGACCGTTGGCCACCTTGATTGTCGTCGTCGCCGATGAGATGACCAGACGTCCCATGGCGTCCAGCTTTTTCCCCTCGCTGTCCAGCGGAGAAGTAGATACCGTTGCCCCTGCAGATTTCTTCTTGGCCGCCGCAGAGACCACCGAGTCCAGGGATGGCTGCGCCCTGAGGCACATAGGAGCTGAGTCTGGGACCTGGTACTATTTCTCGTACCTGTCTCTCTTCGCAGGGGCCGTGGACGGGTTCTTCAAAAGGGACAGCCCTACGTCCCAGATGTCGTCCAACAGTGGGACTGAGAGGATGGTCTTCCTCTTGGCCTCTTGTCACTGATAAAGGAATCCCTCCTTCTGTTCTTCGGGGCATAGCTGGAAAAGCTCAGAGGCCCTGGCAATCATGGCGTGAAAGGAGACGATTTCGTCGGGAGGGAGCGATCGGAGATCTGTTCCGTCGTCGCTACCGTCCCTCATCCCCGGTCGTCGCCGTCTCAGTCTCATCCCTCGGCAGAGGGGATGGAGTTGAAGGATGGAAGGGTGGGGGAGGATGGACTCGCCTCCGCTTGGCTGGAGGACTCCCTGGTGGTCCAGGCACCGCTGCATCGTCCGCCGGAAGTACGGGCAACCTTGTCCTTATCTCTGTGCACAAGGTGTGCAGTGCCAGCAAGATGTCTTCTGACCTGTCTGTCGGCGGTGGCATCGGTTGCGACTGGAGCATTTGCAGAGGCGTGGTTACCGGTTCCTCGTCGATCTGCCGTTCTTAATCGGCTCCACTCTCGCTCTCCACGTCTGCCTCGTCTGGATCCTTCCCGTAGGCCCTGACCTCGACGAACCTCTTGTCGGGGACTGACTTGAGGCAAGACAGCTCGTCCTCGGAGGAGGTAACTGAGTCCGTTAGGTCTATCGCGCGCCCCCTCCTTCTCGGCCTGTTCCCTCCGGGATGGCAGAGAAACTCTAGGCCTGGAGGTCATCTCCACTGGGGTCGCCCGTGCTTCGCCAGGGCCATCACGAATCCCTCAATCGAGGCCTTAGCCGGGTGAATCTGGGCCTTCACGACCTTAGGCGCATCTGAGGCCTTCACCGTGTGGGGAGGGTCACCGCCTCGCTCCACCTTGGCTTTCTCCATCGGGGTTGACCGGGGCTTCTCCCGAAGCTTACCGGGGTTGTCCGACTTCCTCTTTGAGCCAGAGCGTTGGCTCGTGGTTGACAGCATCGGCGATGTTGTGCCAGGCCTGGCAGCCGAGGAGCCTGAACAAACAGCGCTCCCGGTGCCCACGGACTCGCAGTGCTTTGCCTTTTGTTGGGCCCCTGTCGCCGGAGCGCCCTCAAAGGTCTTAGAAGAACACTCAGACTTCGTCTCACCTGCTGCTGGGCTCTTCGCCTCCAGCCAGTTAGCGAGTCATGTAAGACGGTCCTTCATGGTCCGGACGGACATGTTCTTGCAGAGCGCACAGTCCTCCTCCACCGGCGACTTGTCGGAGTGCAGGCATTAGAGGCCCCGGGAGTGCTCATCCTTCTTGAAGACGTTCTGTAGTCCACATCCTGGGCAGATCCTAGACAGCTTGGATACAACAGGTGTCGAGTCTCCTTCGTCTTGGGCCATGTCCACGCGGGGTAGCCCTCAAAGGTCTTCGGGAATCCTCCAATAAGTGAAATTCAATTAAATTTTGACCTTGAGGGGCATAGAGATTTCCAAAATGGGTCCCCATTAATCGGAAGATGAATCGGGGGAGCTTGAGGGTCGATTTGACCAAAAAAATAAGAGTAAACTCTTTGAGAAAAACACAATACGCAGTAAAAGCTCGAGCGCTAAGCACAAGGACTCCCAACACTTGAACGTGCAGTAAAACTCTGATGATGATGGCTGCCAGAGGAGGGGCTTAGGTAGAGGGAAGTCATGGGCTGGGTGCAGTGTGACCCAGAGACCAGTGATTGGTTATTAGTAGAAAGACAGTTCAGAAACGAAACAGATTTTTTCTTTACCTAGGATTCCCAAACTGACGACGGGGAATATTCATGAGCAAGTGAATCCATGCCAGACCCCATGCTGGATAATTTTAAGAAATTACCAGATATAAAAAAATTATCAATTGTGGAGTACGACCGCTCCCTATGCCATGTGTATTGTAGCCTCTTAGGATCAAAACTGACAACACTCATATTCCAACAATCAAAATATTCCCTCCAGCGTGGGCCTGTCACACTAGCACATCGCTCATTATACGACAAAATATGAAAAGCATTGTCATTAAATTTACTTCTGCAATTGGCATTAAAATCATCCCCCACAATAATGCCATCATAATCATTTTGTAAAAGAGCGCTTTCAAAGATATCCATGAATGCACCTATGTCGTGAGTGTGTTTGTTCAAATATAAGGTGACCAACATAAACTTTCCTTTCTTTCCCTCAAGTATAGTCATGTCAATAGCAAGAATGTTAGATGAGGAATGAATAACAAAAGAGGGAACATTTATACTGTTGTTCACTAATATAGCTAACCCTACTTTGGGGCTTCCCAACGCTTCTTTTATGGCGATGGTGGAAAAGGTAGTATATCCATTCAGAATTTTACAAACATGGTTTCTTGTAAAAAAAAAATTATAGTTTGAGTATCAAATAAGGAACCCGAGTTTAGGGCGTAAAAGAAGTTATGGTAACCACATACATTCCAAGAATACAATTTAACAATACCACAGCTACGGCATATTTTTAGCAGGAGCAATAGAAGCCAATGTGTTGACTAAATTGCCAATCCTTGATATTGGATGCAATAGCTGCTAATTGAGCTGAAGCATCAGATGACACAGCAGAGGAAATTGCATCATCACTAGTGTTAGTTGAAGAGATTACAGACTCTGGTACAACATAGTTCAAAAAAGAAAGAGCCTGTTCCTCATCCGATAAGAGACACAAGACATCCCCAGTGATGCAAACTCATGATGAAAATCCCATATTTGCCTTAATATGATTAACGATGAAGGTTTACAAACCATCCTAAAATTATTTTGTCCTGCTAATTTAACCCATTCAACATAGTGGAATGTAAGAGCCTTAGCATGGGAATTTTGTTGAATGTTTTAAATATATATGCACGATTCGAACATGCTGTACCATTTATGGCAGGGTCACTGATCCAGCCTAAAATGGTAGAATCATTATGTAATAGGAATGAACTGTCTTGAAACTGTATGGGGGCATCAACTTGTTCTGGTCTCATCCCAACACACTCTACCATACCTGTATGCCTGGGAGTGGCATCACAAGGCTGGACATCTGAACTATGAAGTCCTGACTTGAGCAGCATGGCTACATCGGCCTTGTGTTTCAATTCCACCAGCTGCTGTGCACTGGTTGGAAGTGATGCATCGGCTCTTGCAGTTTGCAATGCCTGAGTCTGCGTAGGAATACCTAGGTCTTCTCCAATGTTACGTGACGAGAGCTTACTAGATACAACCTTTAGAGGATAAAATGCAGACAGTTGTGATTATTTGCTATCCTTCTTGAGGTCAGTATTATTGCATTTTTCATTGTGAACCACTGCCGGTTGCACAGAATTACTGAGCAGGGCAAGGTCTTCTCTAAATCTTTTGTTTTTGGTGTTTTATTTTTTTTGTTTGCTAGCTGTCACATTTTTAATGGCACTGTTATTGCTGCTTGCAATTTGAGAGTCCTGTACTTGCAGAGCTTTTCTGCTTTCTGCTTTCAATTGATCACTTTCACAGTTCAAAATAACAGAGGGAATGTCTCCCTTCGCCTGGCCTTTCTCAGGCTTAACAAGGCAGTTGTTGTTGGTCCCAGACCCAGGTTTCTATGGTGGCTCGATTTGGGCAGACCTGGTTCACTACCCTGTCAGGTACTGCCACGGGGAAGATGAGCAATGAGGATTTTCTCCTCCTCAGGTTGCATGTCCCTGACATGACTTTCTTCCCTGTTATTGTTCCCTTAATACCCAGTTCACTATCCTGCCAGGTATGGAACAAGTTACTTACCTGTAACTGTTGTTCTCCAGCATGGGTCTGGCATGGATTCACATGCTCATGAATATTCCCAGTCAGGCCGGGAATCCTCGGTATAGAAAGTATCAGTTTAGTTTTCTGATCTGTCTTTCTCAGTAGTAACCAATCACTGGTCTCTGTGTCATACTGCCCCCAGCCAATGACTGCCCTCTCCCTAAGCCCCGCCCCCGGCAGACATCCTCAGATTTGGTAGCACGTGAAGTGGCAGTATGACCAAGTGAAGAGCCGCAGAGGGGTAGGCGGGAGGGTTCGCATGTGAATCCATGCCAGACCCATGCTGGAGAACAACAGTTACAGGTAAGTAACTTGTTCCTTCTCCAGCATGGGGTCTGGCATGGATTCACATGCTCATGAATATAAGAATACATAGTAGTATACACAAGCACAACCACGGGTGGTGGCAAAAGGCTCAATATCAAGCAATACAACAACTCAACATTAAGCAACTCTTACCTCCTCATCAGGCTCACCTTAGGCGAACAGGTTGCGCAGCACTGCCTGGCCGACTCTGGACACCTCCCTGGAATCCCGGTCGATGCAACAGAATCTTGTGAAGGTGCGCGTCGACCTCCACGTAGCAGCCCTGCAGATGTCGAGCAGGGGCACACCAGACAGGAACGCCGTAGTAGCAGCGATCGCTCTGGTCGAATGGGCTCTCGGACGGCCTGGCAACGGTCGGTTTGCCAACCGGTGTCAGTGCATGATGCAGCCGGAGAGCCATCTGGAAATGGAAGTCTTCGAGAGAGCCTTCCCTTGATTCACAGGTCCAAAGTTCACAAACAGCTGTGATGTCTTCCGAAAACTCTTTGTGCGGTCCACGTCGAACTTCAGCGCTCTAGCTACATCCAGCGAGTGCAGAGTCCTCTCAGCCGGCGACGAAGGCGACGGGAAGAAAACTGGCAACACCAAGGGCTCGTTGAGGTGGAAGTCCGACGGCACCTTGGGCATGAAGGAGGGGTGTGTCCTTAGCACCACCCTCGTGTCGTGAAAAGTCAAGTATGGAGGCTTGCAAGACAGGGCCTGGATCTCTCCCACTTGTCGTGCAGTGGTGATGGCCACGAGGAATGCTGTCTTCCACGACAGAAACTTCAACGGCACTGAATGCATAGGCTCGAATGGGGCCCCCATGAGTCTAGTCAGCACCACGTTGAGCTCCCACGCCGGGGCAGGGGCCTTCACCGGCGGGAATGATCGGAACAGTCCTTTCATAAATTCTTTCACCAGTCGATGAGACCACAAGGACGCCCGTCCTGTAGTTCTGGTGTAACGTGAGACGGCAGCCAGATGTATCTTGATGGAAGCGTGAGACAGGCCAGCCTTGGCCAAGGACAATAGGTACGGCAATACTTGAGGCGCCGTAATCCACAGAGGGTTAATCTTCTGTGCACGGCACCAGACAGAGAACCTCTTCCATTTGTGTCCGTAGCACTTGAGAGTTGAGGATGCCCTGGCCTTCGCAAGAACCTCTCTGCAGTCGGCCGGGATGTCGTATCCTCCAAACTCTAGTGCTGCAGGAGCCAGGCCTGCAAGTTCAGCGACTCTGGTTCGTGATGAAGAATGGCGCCTCCTTCTCTGGAGAGAAGATCCACGTCCGTCGGCAGCTTGACTGGTGTGGACGCTGACAAGTCCAGAAGGTCTGGGAACCAGATCTGCCTCGGCCACGCCGGTGCGACGAGGATCATCCTGCACCGGCGGGAACGCATAAAGGAACAGGCCGTCCCAAGGGAACGAGAAAGCATCGCCCATGCTCCTCGGTTGGGGAAACCTGCTGGCGAACCTCCGGCACTTGGAGTTCGCTGCCGTCGCGAAGAGATCGATCTGGGGTTCCCCCATCGTCGGAAAAGCCGGTCCACTTGATCCTGGCGCAGTTCCCACTCGTGGCACGAGCGCAGCTCTCTGCTGAGTGAGTCGGCGATGGTGTTTTTTATCCCTGCCAGATGAAAGGGTACCAGAAACATCCCTTGGGCGACGGCCCAATGCCACAGATCCTGGGCTTCCTTGGATAGGGCAGGGGATCTGGTTCCGCCCTGCTTCCGAATGTAAAACATCGTGGTGGTGTTGTCGGTGAAGATCCTTACCACCTTGCCCTTGAGGGACGGAAGAAAGGACCTGAGGGCCCAGAACACTGCACGGAGCTCCAGGATGTTGATGTGGAGAGTCTTCTCCTCCGGGAGCCAAAGGCCTCTCGCGTGGAGACCCCACGTGTGCGCTCCCCAACCTTCCAGGGAGGCATCCGTCATCACCGTCACCTGGTGGGCCAGGGCTAGGAAACTTGTTCCCGCCGTCAGATGAGAGCGGACACCCCACCATCGTATCGCCTGACGGAACGCTTCGTCGATCGGGATCCTGTCCTTGAAGCTGCCCGTCGTCTAGATCCAGTGGGCGTCGAGGAATTCTTGCAAGGGCCGCATCCGAAGTCTGCAGTGGCGCACTAGATAAATGCAGGAGGACATCATTCCGAGGAGGGACTTGATAGACCTCACTCTGGCCACGTCCGTGGCCAGCAGACATTGCACCTTTCCCAGGATGGTCCTTACCCTTTTCTCCGACGGTGAGGCCCGCGGCGCCACTGTGTCGAGCTGTGCTCCCAGAAACAGGGCGACTTGCGACGGGACCAGGTGGGATTTTGGAAAGTTGATGGAGAACCCCAGGTCTGTGAGCAGCTGGACGGTCTTCGCAGTGTGTTCCACGGCGAGCTCCCTTGTCCTTGCCCGTATGAGCCAGTCGGCCAGGTAGGGGTAGACGTGGATCCCCTGCAGGCGCAGTCGCGCCGCCACCGGTGCTAGGCACTTGGTGAACACCCTGGGCGCCGATTTTAATTCGAATGGGAAGGCCTTGAACTGGTAGTGCCGCCCTTTGACCACGAACCTGAGGAACATTCGGTGTCTCTTTAGAATAGGGATGTGGAAGTATGCATCCTCCAAGTCCAACGACGACAGGAAATCGGCCTCCTCCAGCTGTCCCAGCCTTACTTCCAACAGCAGTTGAGGGACGCGATTTTCCTTCCTGGCCACGGGAGGAATGCGGGGGCACCTCTTGTGGAACTCGAGGGCGTGCCCCAGGGCCAGGGCGTCCAGCACCCAAAGGTCGGTGGAGATGGACTCCCACACGCCGACGAACTTCGTCAGCCGGCCTCCCACCGGGGTGCTTCGGCAGGGCCCGACCAGACGTTCGGTTCAATCTTGCTTGGAGGCCACTTTGCCTCCTTGACCACGTTGGCGACGGCGGGATCCACCTGACTTGCCGCGTCCCCTGTAGGCCTCCTGCGACGAAGATCTTGCCGCTTGACGGTACGTAGAGGAGCTGCTGCCGGCCCCCTTGGAGGCACCCTGTCAGCCTCCGGAGCTCCAAAAGGACGGCCGTCGCTGTTGGAGCACACCCAGTGCACGGGCCGTCTCCGTGTCCGTCTTGATCGCCTGAAGGGACTCATCAACCGCCTTGCCAAAAAGGTTGTTGCCATCGAAGGGCATGTCCAAAACCTTGGTCTGTACGTCCTGGTGGAAATCCGTCGCCTTGAGCCATCCTCGTCGTCTCAGGCAAACGCTGTTGCCCAACTGACGGAAACCAGTGTCTGGGATGTCCGTAGCCACCATAATGGCGTGGTCTGAGGCAATCTCACCTTCCTGTAAGATTTCCAGGGCCTCAGTTCTCTTGGCGTCCGGAAGGAAGTCCAACAGAGGGGCGATCTTAAACCATAACTCCCTGTCGTAGCGGGCTACGATGGCCAGGGCGTTGGCCGCCTTGATGCGAGACGGAGGTGGCGATCCTTCATGGTCCGCTCCGACATGTTCCCACAAAACGCGCAGTCCTTTTCTTTGTGCGTCTTGTCCTCATGGAGACAGTAGAGGCATAACGAATGCTCGTCCTCCTTGAAAACGTTCTGAAGCTGGCATGCAGGGCAGGTCCTGAACAGCTTCCCGGGCGTCGAGCTCCCTTTCTCCTGGGCCATGTCCGGGGTAGGCCTCGGAACTTCTGGAATCCTCCAAAAGCGTAACTCGATGAAATCTTCACCCTTGAGGGGCGTAGAAACTCCGAAACGGACCCCCGTTGTTCGGAAGTAGAAACGGTGGAGCTTGAGGCTCTATTTAACCGAAAAAATGAGAGAATCTCCTGAAAAAGCACGAAAACGCAGCAAAAGCTTGAGAGCTACAGCACGAGGACTCCCAACACTTGAACGTGCAGTAAAAATCTGAGGATGGCTGCCGGGGGCGAGGCTTAGGGAGAGGGCAGTCATTGGCTGGGGGCAGTATGACCCAGAGACCAGTGATTGGTTACTACTGAGAAAGACAGATCAGAAACGAAACTGATACTGATTTTTTCTATACCGAGGATTCCCGGCCTGACGACGGGGAATATTCATGAGCATGTGAATCCATGCCAGACCCCATGCTGGAGAATATAATAATTCCAGGTTCTCCGTGTTATTATTTCTGGGTCCCAGACCCTGGTTACTGGATTTATCTTGTTCCTCTCTAAGACGCCAGGCGGCCCCTGTACCTTCTGGGTTGCTGCCCAATCTTCTCTGCTGCTCTCAGGCTCTTCTGACGTCTCTGACAGCTTTCTTAATTCTTCTCCTGCTTTCGCGGAGCTAGCAGTGGCTCTGCTGTGTTTTTTCTTGGGTGGGCTGCGCGTGTTTCAGTGGTTTTTCTCACCCAGACACCCGTCCTCCTTGCTTTCTGGCCTGCCTAGGAACGGTGGACCAGGTAGGGAGGCTTGGATTCTCACTCTCGTGTCCTGGTCAGCAGTTCTGTCTCCTTCCCAAGCGGGACGCCCTCCTCGCTTGCGGTACCTCCGGGGAGGAACGGACTCCCATGTGAGTGTTTCTTTACCTTTTATCTGTAATGGATGATAGAATCTAGACTGCTCTTTCCAGTTCATTGGAGGTCTTGGCATGCCTCTGTGCCTCCTTCTCGTCTCAGTGTCACCATTGGTGGTGTCAGTCTGGTCAGCCCTACTCTTCCTCATCTCAGCAAGCATATAGCTCTCAGAATTGCAGGCATGCATGGAGGTGTGCAACATGGAAGTGGGGTTTAAGGGATGTGAGGATTTTGGGTGAGGGGTTTCATACCACGTTCCCCTCCGATGGGCGTCTCTGTCCCCAGTAAGGGAGTCTCTCCCCATGAGATCCTCTTCCTGTGTACCACACCCAGGGGGACTATCTGGTAGCGGCCTCACCACCGTGGCCTAACGGTAAGGCGCTCTCCCTCAGGGAGAAGTGATGACATCCAAAGATTCTTCACAGTTATGAACAGATACATTTATACTGAGATCCTGTGAGATGTACAAGGTCCAACTACAGAGACTGCCCAATTGTCTGCATGCTGCAACATTCGTTTACTGCTCTCCATTTAGTCTATATTCCTATATTTTATAAAGTACCCTACCTAACCTTGGGGACCAAGTGCCACTGCAATCTAATTCATTCTGGGCCTGGAGGAGCTATACCGGGATCCCCCATAACACGTTGCCTGGGTGACATAAGGTGGGGGCAAGTCACAGGAGCATGCACCCCCAACTCCCACAAACACCAGGGTCCCCCTTAAAGAGGCTTCTCTTTCTAATAAGGGTGACACCAGAAAGCACTTGTAGCCCTTAGCCAGACCCAATCATTTAACATAGGAAATGAAGCGTCAGCTTTTAAGGAAACACTGTTGCAACATATTAAAGTTGCTGATAAGGGAAGAAGAACAAGTTACTTCTTACCTTGTAACGTTCTTTCGATGGGATGTTCCTCCGACGTATTTCTTATCTTAGATATCTCTTTCCAGCTTTGCTGGCCTTGGAAATTTTTTCTCTCTAGAGGGCGCTGCGCGTCGACGTCTGCCGAGTCGATGTCCCTCGACAGCCGCCGTATCGACGTCGACGTCGACGCGCAGCGTCCGTTGCTCAGTTCCGTTTTGTAGCCCACAATAATTCTTTCTGGACTAGACTAATCACCCTGAAGGAGCGTAAGCTGCAAAAACAAGGGAAGTAGTACTGCGGGGATGGATGGGAGGGTCGATAAGGAATACGTCGGAGGAACATCCCATCGAAAGAACGTTACAAGAAGTAACTTGTTCTTCGAAGGGATTGTGTCCTCCGACGTATTCCTTATCTTAGATAGGCTCCCATAGCAGTATTCTGTTATTGGAGGTGGGAGTACTGACTTCATACTTCCTCTTATTGATGAATAGAGTGCAATACTGCCCTTCCAAACCTTGTTTCCTGACTGGAGGAGGAATCCAAGTTGTAAAACCGTGTAAAGGTATGGACGGATGACCATGTGGCAGCCGCACATATGTCTCGAACCGGCACTCCTCTTTTGAGGGCCGATGAAGCTGCGATACCTCTGGTCGATTGAGCCCTAAGATTTTGAGGGGGCTCTTTTCCTGCCAGTTTATAACATTCCAAAATGGCTAAAATAATCCATCTGGAAATGGTCTGCTTAGTTATCGGTAGCCCCAGCTTGTGACCTGCGTAGCCTACAAACAGCTGGTCTGCTTGTCTTATCCTAGCCAGTCTACTAATGTAAAAACTTAAAGCCCTTCTTGGGTCCAGCCTGTGTAACCTCTCTTCCTCTTTCCCCGGATGGGGAGAAGGATAGAAAGATGGAAGGGTAATCTTCTGTGTGATATGAAATTCAGAAACCACCTTTGGGACGAAATTAGGCTTCACTTGCAGAACAACTTTGTCTTTGTGAAAGATTGTGAGGGGGTTTACAAGAAAGAGCTTGTAACTCGCTCACCCTTCTAGCATATGTAAGTGCTACTAATAAAATAGTCTTAAGGGTAAGAAACCTTAACAAACAAGAGTGGAGTGGTTCAAAAGGTGTGCCCATCAGGAAAGTTAGGACTAAATTTAAATCCCATAAGGGAACCTGGAATGGTCTTGGGGGATAAACGTTAGTTAACCCCTTTAGAAATTGTATTACCAAGGGTAACTTGAAATAGGATGGTTCTTCCGCAGTGCGCTTAAAGATGGATAGCGCTGCGAGATAACCCTTGATGGTGCCAACTTGAAGGCCTGAATTTGCTAAATAAAGTAGGAAGGACAAAACCATTGGTGTACCACATGAAAAGGGATCGATATTCTTTTCCCTACACCAGCTGCAAAATCTGTTCCAACGGCAGCGGTATGAAGATTTTGTTGCTGGCCTTCTTGCTGAAAGCAACACCTCCATAATGTCATCAGGGAGGTCCCAATCCTTGTACCTCAGCCTTTCAGAAGCCAAGCGTGAAGGTTGAGGGTTTTGATGTCTGGATGGAGAACCTGACCTCCCTTCTGTGAGAGCAGATTCTCTCTGAGTGGAAGTCGAATTGGAGGGCAGATGGACAAGTCTAGAAGGTCCGGGTACCACGTTCTCCTGGCCCAATCCGGGGCAATTAGGATCATGGTTTTCCGGAATCTTCTCAACCTCCTGATCATTTGAGGAATGACAGGGACTGGTGGAAATGCGTACAGGAGTGGAAACTCCCAGTCCACTATGAACGCGTCTCCCAGAGCTCCTCTCGGGGGAAATTCCCTAGAACAGATCGCACTTCCTGTTGACACTAGTGGCGAACAGATCCACCTGAGGGGTTCCTCAAAGGGCGAAGATCTCTTGAAGGACTTCCTGAGCTAGTTCCCACTCCTGGGAGACTGTGCTCTGCCTGCTCAGAGCGTCCGCTATCAAGTTCTTCTCTCCGGCTAGGTGAACTGCTGATAGAGAGATTCCTTCTTGAATTGCCCAAAACCAGAGCTGCATCGCCTCTCTGCACAGTGGTAGTGATCCTACGCCTCCTCTTTTGTTGAGGTAATGCATGGCCACTGTGTTGTCCGTCATTATCAGGACATTCTTTCCTTGTACAGATGGCAGAAAAGCCTTCAGCGCAAGTCTGATGGCCCTCAGCTCTAACAGGTTGATATGTAGTCTGGACTCCGATGGAGACCAATGACCGCTGATCATCAAGTCGTTGGCGTGGGCTCCCCACCCCGTAAGTGAGGCATCCGTGACTACTGTTATCTCCGGCCAAGGTTGCCAAAACTGCTCTCCTTTCAGAATGTTCTCCTGACAGGCCCACCACTGAAGGTCTCGAGCCACCCTGTCGGGAACCTGAAGAAGATCTGTCATTCTCCCTGAGAATTGTGACCACTGAGTTCTCAGTGCCCACTGGAGAGATCTCATTCTCAGACGAGCCTCTGGCACTAGGAAAATGCAGGATGCCATGAGGCCTAGCAACCTCAAAAAGTCGAAGGCTGGGAGACATTGGGCATTTTGAAACTTGGTGACCATGACCATCTGTAGAATATCTTGAGCCCTCACCTCTGGTGGCGAGGCTTTTCCCAGGGAAGTGTCCAGGATCGCTCCGATGAACTGGAGTCTCTGCGATGGTATCATTTGTGACTTCTTTAAATTGAGGGAGAAGCCCAGTCTGTGAAGGGAGTGGCAAACATAATCTAGCTGGATCTGAGCTTGTTCCGAAGATACAGCTCTGATCAACCAATCGTCCAGGTAGGGGTAGACGTGAATCCCTTCCCTCCTTAGACTTGCAGCCACTACCGACATTAACTTGGTGAAGACCCTCGGGGCGGAGGTCAGCCCAAATGGCAGAACTCGAAATTGATAATGAGAGTTGCCAATTGCGAACCTCAGGTATTTCCTGTGTTTGAGATGGATTGGCACATGGAAATAAGCGTCCTGAAGGTCCAGAGATACCAACCAGTCCTGGAACTGAAGGGCCTGAAGGATCTGAGAGAGAGTTACCATCTTGAATTTGTCTTTCCTGAGGAATTTGTTCAATTCCCGCAAGTCCAAGATTTGTCTCAGTCCTCCGTCTTTCTTTGGTATGAGAAAGTAAGGGGAGTACCAGCCCTTGTTCCTCTCCGCTACAGGTACCGGTTCTATAGCACCTTTCTCCAGCAGGTCTAAAATTTCCTGCAAGAGGAGCGGATCTGGAGCTTTTTGAGAGCTGATCCCCGGTGGATGACTCTGAGGTATGCGTAGGAGGCAGGCAGTAACCTTGTGCAACTGTCTCCAATGCCCAAGCATCTGACGTGATAGCCTGCCATTCCGCCAGATGTTGAGTTAACCTGCCTCCTACAGGTTTCTTGTGAGGGAAGTCCTCAGAGTGGTTTAGGGGCGGCTGATGCAGATGCCGATGGTAAAGAGGCACCTGCTGTTGCTGCGGCTTTTGAATATCTACCCCGTCCACCTCGGGTAGTTCTTCTTTGTCCCCTTTGAGCCGGTCGTCCTCTACCTCTTCCGAATGCGGAGTAGAAGCGAAAAGACTTGCCTCTCGCAGAGGTTCCTGTGGGACGAAAAGGTGTCTGACGGATTGCAGCGCCTAGGGATTTTGCTGCTGCCTTTGATGTTTGCAGTTTTTCTAAACTGTCATCCGCCTTTTTCCCAAACAAAGAAGAGCCATCAAATGGCATGTTCAAGAGCCTGGCTTGCACATCTGGGGCAAAACCAGACTTTCTCAACCAAGCAAATCTCCTGGTTGTTGTACTTGCCACCATTGCTCTGCTGATACAGTCAGCCGAGTCAATGCCCTTCTGGAGGGATTCGCACATAGCGTCTTTACCGTCACTTATGATATTTAGGAACGCCTCCCTTTCTTCTCCCTCCGGGATGCAGTCAGCCGCTGTAGAAGCACACTCCCAAAGTGTATGGCTAAATCTAGCAAGGGTGCAAGTAGCATTAATAGATTTTAACGCCATGCTACACGCCGAAAAGACTTTCTTAGCCATAGCATCGTATTTCTTATCATCCCTGTCCTGTGGGACGGTAGGGTAAGCAGTCTTGATGTCAGTAGAAGATGCTGCCTGTACCACCAGACTTTCTGGGGATGGGTGTTTGGACAAAAACCCAGGGTCTGCAGAAGATACCCTGTATTTAGCAGACAGTTTTTTATTTACTGCCGGGACGACATCCGGGGTTTCCCAGTTCGTCATTATTTTTCTTTGCAGAGCTTTATGAAAAGGTACTACAGGATCCTCCTGTGGACCTTTATCAAGAATATCCGTGAGGTCATCCTGTTGGAAAGCCGGTGAAGGTGTTGACCACCCCATAAATTCTGTAATCCTGGCCATTAAGGCTCTATAAGGGGTTTCAGCATGCTCCCCTGGGTCTGGCCTAGCGAACTCCACCTCTGGGGAAGTGTCTAAACCACTTGCCTCATGTAAGGAATCATGGAGCTCCTTTAATCTGCGTTCCTCTGAGGATAACTCCTCTTGAACTGGGGTTGCAGATCCCTGCAACTCAAATGGCTCTTCTTGATCAGACAGTTCTCCCTCTTCCATAATTGAAGACATTGTTCTCAATTGGTCTGAGCTCACAAAGGGTGTGAAACCCATCTCCAAGGCAGAGGGTGCCAAACTTGTCGTAATCGGCCTCGAAAACGTCGATGTCACCGATGCCGAAGGCTTCGAAAGTGGCGTCGAAAACAAAGGTGGAGGCCTCGAGGCCTTCGAT
This sequence comes from Ambystoma mexicanum, assembly GCF_040938575.1. Lineage (NCBI taxonomy): Eukaryota > Metazoa > Chordata > Amphibia > Caudata > Ambystomatidae > Ambystoma > Ambystoma mexicanum. The sequence continues at coordinate 107,355,258 of NC_090940.1, read as the reverse complement.
AGAATCGGAATTCTGCTCGAGGATCTCGACAATCTCGACGACATGGACATCGAAGACCTGAGAATAGCCACTGGGTGCACCGCAACCGTGACTTTCCTTGGCGTCGACGCCGGTGTTGAGGATGGCGTCGAGTCGACAGATCCGTGTGTCGAAGGTCCCCTCGACAACGGCGTCGAAGACATCGACAACGGCGTCGAAGACACCGACCTCGGCGTCGACGGAACCTTCGAAGAAGGATTCGAGGCATTTGCTTTACTCGAGGGTTCGTGACGCGCTCAAGAAGCTTCCTTCGCCGGGTGCTGCGACTCGCGGCGTTTTGGACCTTTGGGTCTTTCGACCAGAGCATCGCTCTTGGCAGTCTTCGAGGGGGTCGAGGCCGCTTTCTCGAAGACGCTCATCATATTTTTTCGGAATTCCCCCCATTCAGCCCGGGAACTATGCTTCGTGGGGCAAGGGATTCTCTTAGGTGAAACAGAGGAAGACGAAGAAGGGGATCTTCGACGTCTCCTTTTCGAGTGCTTCGATCTCGACGAGTGATGGGACCCGCTTCGAGACCTGGAGCTCGAATGGTGACGAGGAGACGAATGTCTCGACTTCGTCGAGGAAGAAGAAGCTTTAGAAGTCTTACCTTTTTCCAGCTTCCCCGTACGCTCCTTCAGGGCTTTAGCTGTCATGGACATACAGTCCTCACACTCCGAACAATGGTGTTCAGCTCCCAAACACCACAGACAGACCCTCTGAGGGTCCGTTAGCGACATCTTTTTTCCACAGTCTCGGCATTTTTTAAAGCCGGACCGAGGGGTCGTCGGTTCAGACGAGGAAGCCATCGAGTATGGATCGAATATCTCGAGGAAAATGGAATAATATATCTACGAAACTGAGCAACGATATTCCGAGGCACTGAGTAAGCGCGGAAAAACGGAACTGAGCAACGGATGCTGCGCGCGGTCTTTAAAGGCAGGATGACGTCCACGTCGATACGGCGGCTGTCGAGGGACATCGACTCGGTGGACATCGACGCGCAGCGCCCTCTAGAGAAAAAATTTCCGAGGCCAGCAAAGCTGGAAAGAGATATCTAAGATAAGTAATACGTCGGAGGACACAATCCCTTTGAAATTCATTTCTTCCTTTGGCATTTCATTATGACTCATCGCCATGCAACCACTGAAAGTCTTGTGGATGCCAAGTCATACTTGAACAATAATTAATGGACTTCCATAGACTGCACGAATAAGGAAAAAAACAAGAAATATCGCAGCCTTGGTGCCGTCGTATGGATTGCACAAAGTTGCAAATTCCCCTTGATAAACGATTTGCTAATGTAACAAACACCTTCCATCCTTACCAGAGGAGTGTCTGACTACAGATTCATATGGCGAGGGACTCTTGACTAAAACAGGCAATGGCAGCAAGGGTTCAAGAAGGAGGGAAAGAAGCTCCACACATCAATGAGCTTTCTGAAATCCAAGTGGGCGGCAGGCCTTCAGGTAACCTTAGGCCAACCCCCTTCCAAAACACATGACGCAATCACAAAGCGGCTCAGCCATCAGTACACGTGCCCCTTCCATATCCTTAGCATCACTTAAGGGGATGAGAGACCCTACTATAAAAAGCTGTCAGTTCAGTCTGGCAGTGTGGGGAATTAAAGTATGAGTTGCAGGAAGGCCTTCAGCGGAGAGTGGCAAGAGGAATTCTAAGAAGAGAGCAGGAGGAGGGCGTTGAAGGTTAGAAATTGTCAAGGCTAGTGGAGGAAGAGGGAAAGTCATCTGGTAGAGAGACTTGGAAGAGGAGCTTGAAGTACAATTTGGTAACATCTGGAGAGAGAGTGGGGTGGATGGAATGGAGGATCCATCAGAAGCAAAGCAGAAAAGGAAGGGGAGAGAGACTAAAGTACTCAACATCACTTTTTGAAGGAGAGAGAAAAGCTAGAGAGGGAGATACAGCTACTATACAGGAAGATGTGTGAAAGGAAACAGGTACCTACTAGAGACAGGGCAGAGAGGTTCCAACAAACTAGCTCAGTCAAGGGCAGCTTCAGAGGCCACTACAGGAGGTATGCAACAGTGCAATCTCACCAGTTGTCAGGGAGACTACGAACTGGATGGTCAGCAAAGAGGTGTCCCAGGGACGAATCAGGACACCAGAGCAGGGAGGTGGTTATCAGACAGAGGGCACCCCGGCCAAGAACAGAGACCCTGGAAGAGAGAGCGGGTCAGTGCTGGAAAGACTCACTCAGTACCTCGACCTCCTGGAGGAGGACTTCAGACTATTCCAAGACTGGAATGCACTGACCACGGATGGCCTAACACTGTTTTGAACCAAATCAGGGTTCGGGAAGTTGCGCAAACCTAAAACAGAAGACAAGGGTAATCAATTGGACATTCGAGCAGGGGCAGATGGGCCACGCTGCTGGACATTTTGAAACACTATGATTAATGAATGGAGAACTATCCCACAATTTCTTTGTTGTTGCCACAATAAAATGCTAGTTTTGCTAAAACATATCCTTTTGTCTGCCTCTTTGGACCTCCCACCTGGGTATCCCATCACCCATTTTACTATTATCATCAAGTCTTTTCCCTGTGCCTTTTATGATTTGGTTACTGATTTGTCCCCACAAAGTTTACTAGAAGGCGCTCCAATAAGATTATTACCCTTTCAGTAAAGAAATTATAAGTTACTCACTGTAGTGACTAACGTACTCTTAGTCCATAGTCCCCTTTCTTCCATACTGTATGGGCGTCCCTTCCAAGTGAAGGGAGACAGAACCTTTTTCACCAGAAAAACCTTCTTCCCCTTTAAATTTAGAGGCGCGCGGCCCAGGGAGCATGCGCTGCCCTGACTCCGCCCTTCAGCGCCACACCTCAGTTCCCCATTGACGCGTAGACAACATTGTCTAATGACACCAATATTATTAGGGGGGAGGTTGGTGGGACGTATGGAGGAAAGGGGACTATGGACTAAGAGTACGTTAGTCACTACAGTGATTAACTTATAATTACTCTTAGGTCCTGTCCCCTTTCCTCCATAGTGTATGGGCAATTACAACTGATTGTAGCCCCAGGGTGGAGAGGAGACCCTCCTTAAGCAAACAGGTTCCTGAGAACCACCTGTCCTAAAGCCGCAACAGATCTAGAGCCGGCATCCAAACTGTAGTGCTTGCAAAAAGCTGAGGGAGAGGCCCAAGTGGCCGCCCTGCTTATGACTTGCCAAGGGACAGGGCGCTGGAAGGCGAAGGCTGTTGCCTTGGCCCTGACTGCGTGGGCATGCATGTTGACCGGGAGCGGCTTGTGCTGGCCCTCGTACACTTCTTTGATGGCAGAGACCATCCAGCGGGATATGGATGCCTTAGAGGCCTGATAGCCTGACCTTGAGCTGCCGAAAGTGATAAACAGGGCGTCCGACTTGCGGAAGCCCTTGGTCCTGTCTAAGTAGAATCTCAAGGCACGCCTGACATCCAGGCAGTGCAGCACCTTCTGTGATTCATCCCTAGGATCAGGAAAGAACATAGGAAGGACAATTTCCTCGTTCAAGTGAAATGCAGATGGAAACTTGGGCAGAAATGCCGGGTGCGGCCGCATGACTACCTTATCCTTGTGAAAGGTGGTGTAAGGTTCAGAGGCCACCAGCGCTTGAATCTCGCAGACTCTGCAAGCCGAGGTAAGATCGACTATTAAGGCCGTCTTGATGGTGACCAACCTAATGTCCACGGATGCCATTGGCTCTAATGGTTTGTGCGCCAGGGCGCCCAAGACTATATTAAGGTCCCACACAGGGTGCAGTCTTGACAGGCGGGTAGAGCCTAGCTAGGCCCGTCAGATGTCTCTTGACAATGGGTTTGGAGGAGGAAAAAATGTCTTCCTCCGAGTTCCTGTAAGCCCCGATGGCTGCAAGGTATGTCCGGCATTTGTCAACCTGTACTCCAAGTGAGCGAGGTGCGCCGAAAAGGAGAGCATGTCATCCAACTTGCAGGCCAGGGGGTCAATTCCCTTGGCGTCTGCCCAGTGGCAGAACCTGTTCCATTTGCTCTTATACTGGGCCCTAGTGGCCTTGCTCCTGGCGCCCTGTATGATCTCCAGATTGGCCTGCGAGAGGCAAAGGTGCCGAAGCGTTACCTGCTCAGGTACCACGCTGTAAGGGCTAGTTTCCCTGGCGCAGGGTGTATGATTCTGCCCCCTTGTTGTGACAGAAGATGTGCTGGGCCCGTCGGAAGGCGAATGGAGGCACCTCAGAGGCTGAGGAGCTCTGAGAACCATGGCCTGGCAGGCCACCATGGAGCTATCAGAATGATGTTGAGTCGGTGAGACTCCTTGATCTTGCAAATGACTGTATCAGAAGGGTTGGCGGAAAGGCGCAAGCCTTCATGCCGGTCCACTGTAGGTGAAATGCGTCGCCCAGAGAGCTGGGGCCCTGCCCTTGCCAGGATGCGAACTGGGGACACTTCTTGGTGCGCCAGGTGGCGAAGAGATCCACGTGGGAGGAGACCCCACCTGTCGAAGATCTCCTGAATGACGAGGTTGTTTAGCTGCCACTCCTAATTGTCCGCTCCCAGTCTGCTGAGCCTGTCCACTTCCAGGTTGGATTCCCCCGGGAGGTGGACTGCCGTGAGGTAAATTTCGTTTTCCAGGGCCCATTCCCACATGCTGGTCGCCAGTCTGCACAGAGGGGATCTGGTGCCTCCCTGCTTGTTGACGTAGTACATGCTGGTCGAGTTGTCTGTCTGGATGAGGACAGCCTTGCCCCTGAGGAGTGAGAGGAATGCCCTGAGCACTAGCCAGATGGCGTTCAGCTACAACCAGTTGATGCAACGTTTTTAAAGCTGCGGTTTTATTTCTAAGTTTTCCGGGCTCCTCCAGCCCGGAACACGTAGAAAAAAAACTGCAGCTAGTGCTTATTTTTTGTAAAAAAAAAATAAATAGCACTTACCGAGATTCAGCTGCAGCTTTCCTGCTCTGGACTCCGGTCCGCGTCCTCCGAGTCCCGGCACTAATGAAGGGAAAGCCACCCAACGGTAGACTTTGTTTACTACAGCTGGCTGGCTTTTCCTTCATTAGTGCCGCAAAAGCAAAAGCCAGCACAGGAGGGCCTCCATTTCACAAAATGGCTGCGCCCCTGTGTTTGTTTTTTCGAATTTTGAGCTTGAATAGCTCAAAATTTTACATATGAAGTTTTAAAACGGAGGATGCTAGTATTTTTTTTTTATGTGGCCTATCTATTTTTTAAATAAAAATGTTTACTAGACCATCCCTTTAAGATCCTCTGGAGGCGACTTCTGGAAGAGCTCCTTCCACCTGGCTCGTCTGTTCTTCAGTGCCTTCGAAGACAGCGAGTCACACACCGAACATGATTGCCAACCGTTGTCTGGGCCAAGGCAACGTAGGCAGAGGGCGTGGGGGTCTGAAGTTGCGAAGAGCCCATTGCAGGATGGACACCTGCTGAACCCTGTAGAAGTCGACATGCGCCGAAGGGCAGCGTGATGCCTGAGGACCGAGTACCTGAATGATATAAAAGACAAAAAAGAAAGACAAAGAAGTATCCACGCATGGAATTACATGGCCAAAGCCAAACCTAGGAGCGCTGGTGAATTCGGCCCGTTCCCGTCGGCGCAGAAAAAGGGGACTGAGGTGTGGCGCTGGCGGGCTGAGTCAGGGCAGTGCATGCTCCCTGGGTCGCACCTCTAAATTTAAAGGGGAAGAAGGTTTTTCTGGTGAAAAAGGTTCTGTCTCCCATCCCTTGGAAGGGACGCCCATACAATATGGAGGAAAGGGGACTGGACGTAAAAGTATGGAAAGTTACGTTACTTATAACAAAATTGGTTTTGAGGGAGGTTGTATTTTCTCTGCTGCTTATTTATAAAAATGTCCTGTGTTATGCTGTGCTTTTCAGGTTCTCCCAGAAACAGAGTGCCAAATAAATCCCAGTGCTCCACACACAGGTGTTGTGTGACAATGGCAGTAATGTGACAGCACCTTATGGTTTAAGTGCCCGATCAAGCCCAACAGTTTCATAGATATGGTCATCATAGATGGACTAGAAACATTGCAAGGCGAAGGGCCGGTAGTGAACTAAGTAATAAGGAATACATTCCTCATCTGTAACTCCTGTTCTTCAGCATTGGTATCTTTCATAGATTCACATGCTGTGAATATTCCCTGTCAGGCTGGGAATCCTCGGTAACATAGAGCCATTTCCATTTAAACTGAAAAACACTTTAGTGCTCCAATACAGTAATTTTGGGTCATACTGCCCACAGCCAATTGCAAGAGCTCATGTAGCTCCATCCATGGTGGCCGTCTTCAAATTTTGGCATAGCGCACGCAAGGTGGCATTATGAGCCAAGAAGAGCCAGAGGGGTAGGCCGGAGGGTCGCATGTGAATCTATGAACAATACCAATGCTGGACAACTGGAGTTACAGGTAACTTCTTCCTTCTCCAGCAATGGATCCATTATAGAATCACATGCTGTGAATAGATTGCAAAGCAGTATCGCATAATGAAAAAGTGTGGAGGCAAGCTCCTATGAGAAGTTACATAGAACTGCTTGGCTGACTCTGCAGCAAAATCACTGTTGACGCAGTAAAATCGTGTAAACGTTTGCACCGACCTCCAGGTTGCATCCCTGCAGATGTCTAGCAGGGGAACTTGGAGAGGTATGCCATAGTGGCGGCCACTGCTCTGGTGGAGTGAGCTCTGTGTCTACCAGGGAGAGGTCTGCATGCCTTCTGGAGGACAGAAAGAAAATGCAAGAGGACATCCAGAAGGCAATCAGAGACTTGGAGAAACCCTTGCCAGTACAAGAGGGGCCAAAGGTCACAAAGAGAGGTCTTTCGAATGGACTTTGTGCGAGTGATGTAGTGCTTTAGAGCACAACGTCTAAGGAATGTAAAGAACTTTCTGCCGGAGAAACTGAGGCTGCAAAGAACACCAGTAACACCACTGGCTCACTGAGGTGGAATGTTGAAGGACCCTTTGGCACAAAGGACGGGTTAGTCTGTAGAATCACTGACTTGTGGAAAGTCAGGTAGGGTGCCTTGCAGGAAAAAGCTTGGTTCTCGCCTACCCCTCGCACAGATGTGATAGCGACCAGGAAGGCAGTCTTCCAAGGGAGATAAGTGAATGGATTTGTGTGCATTGGCTTAAGTAGAGGTTTCATAAACTGGACAGGAACACATTGAGCTCATACGCAGGCACCAACCGGTTGGTAGGTGGAAAATAATGAACATGGCCCTTGAGGAACTCCTTGACTAAACGATTAGACCACAGAGAAGGCACATACGTAGAGCGGTTGTAACGGGATATCGCTGCCACATGCACCCTGATAGAGGAATGCACCACTCCTGCTTGCGCCAAAGCTAACCGGTAAAGCAGAAAGTCTGTTGGTTGAATGGCAAAGGGTCAAGGTTCTGTGCTGCACACAAAGTAGTAAAACGCTTCCATTTGCTCTTGTAGCAATCAAGCGTAGATGGGATGCGGGTCAGTGCCAGAATGACCCTGCAGCCTTGAGGCAGTGGGATGGAGCTAAACTCTGGGGGAGCCAGGTAGTGAGGTTGTGAGAGGCTGGGTCATGATGGAGGACAGCACCTTAATTCCTGGAAAGCAGATTGTGCTGGGGAGGAAGTCTCATCAGGAGAGCATAGGAGAGGGAGAGTAGGTTTGAGTACCAAAACTGTTTTGACCAGGCAGGGGCCACAAAGATCAGTCTGCACTGATGTTGTCTGAAGGCACTTGCACCACCAATGGTATCGGGGCGGGTGGGGGGAAGGCATACAAGAACTTCCCCTCCCAGGGGAATATGAAAGCATCCCCAAAGCTCACAGAGTGAGGGAGCCTGCTGGCAAAGGATCTGCACCTTGTAGGTGGCAAAGAGGTCTAACTCCGGAGTTCGCCAATGACGGAAAACCAATCGGAGCTGAAATTCCTGGATCTCCCACTTGTGACAGAAGCAGAGTTCTCTGCTGAGGGAATCGGCCATGTTATTCTGAAAGCCTGGAAGATGAAACGGAATGAGGCACATGCAGTGTCAGTGTCCAATGCCAGTGTCTGTGCTTCCAACCAGCGAGAGGGACCTGGTGCCTCTCTGCTTGTGCGCATAAAACATTTGTTTGGAGGTGTCCGTAAAGATCTGCACCACTCGCTCAGACCCGTGGGAGGAACGACTTGACACCACAAAAACAGCATGTAGCTTCAGCTGATTGATATGTAGAGCTTTCTATTCCTCTCTCCAAAGACCCCTGGTGTGTAGGTCCCCTGAGTGTGCAGCCCAGCCATCCAGGGAAGCAACCGTCCTGACGGTGATTGGGGGAGGGGGCAGCCAAAAGGGGCTGAACCAGATGTGCTCAAACTGACCACCAGTATAGTGCTTTTCTAAATGATTCCATCGGTGTGATCCTGTCTTCCCAAGAGGCTGAGACCTGCTTCCAAAGTGCATCGAGGAACTCCTGCTGGGGTCACATGTGCAGCCTGCAGTGTTGTAGCAGAGGGATGCAAGAGAACATCAAGAGGTACTTGTAGCTGCAGACTGGAGGTGGTCGGTATCGTGGAAAGTCGTTGCACCTTGGAGAGGAGGGCTTGAACTCTCTTCCGATGGGGTCATTGTGCAAGAGAGCGTGTCGAGGTGGGCTTCCAAATAAAGAGCTTGTTGAGATGGTTTTAGACAAGACTTCGGATAGTTTGAGAACCCTAGTGGTTGTAAGCACCGATTGGTTTGTGCGGTGTGTTGTGCAGCCATGGTGAATGATGTTGCCCGCACAATCCAGTTGTCCAGGTACGGGTAGACATGTGCGCCCGACCTGCGCAGATGCAACACCACTGGGGCTAAGCACTTGGTAAAAACTCTTGGGGCTGAACGCAGCCCAAAGGGCAGAGCTTTGAACTGATAGTGGCGGCCTGCCAAGACTAAGTGTAGGTAACGGCAGTGTTTCTGGTGAACAGGGATGTGGCAATAGGCGTTGTCTATATCTAGGGATGCTAGGAAACCCCCTTGCTGTAGTTCGGACAGGACCTATTGCAGTGTCACCATCCTCAAAGTCTAGAACTGTAGGAACTTATTTAGCACTCTGAGGTACAGTATGGGCCACCAACCCCCTAATTTGTTTCTTACCAGGAAGTACCTGGAGTAGACGCTGTCTCCTCGTTGTGCGGCTGATACTCTTTATGGCTCCTTTTGACTTGAGGGACTGGACCTCCTGTCGAAGCAGATGATTGTGTTTCTCCGCCTTCTGTAAAGCAGGGATGGTCGGTGGTAGTCTGGTGAACTCCAGCGTTGGGCCCTGCTGGATGATGGCTAGCATGCATTTGTCAGTGGTGATGTCCTTTCACTCCTAGACAAAACGTGAAAGTCTGCCTACCACTGGGATGCGAAAGTGGGAAGGTTGTACCAGGGGGGTCAGGGCTGCTTAGCCAGTTGGTCCCTGTAATGCGAGGAACAGTGTCAGCATTGGTTGCCCCTGTAAGACTGGGACTTGCTCCTATATGGGTTGATGATGAATATCAAGGTGTTTTGTAGGAAGGTGATTGGTACAAGGCCCAGTAGTCTTGTTCAGTTCTGGAAAACCGTGACAGGGGTTAGGTCCATCCATCAGGGTGATATATAGTCGAGACACCAGTCGCCAACCAATCTCCAGAGAAAACATCAAAACCAGAAGTGCAGTTGCCTCCGGTTCCTCCAGCCACCCAGCCCATTTACGTTTAGCCACCGCCGCACGCTCATATAGCGCAGGAACTGCCCACAGGGAAGCCCAGTTTGCTCAGTGATAGCATTCAGTTCTCCGAATTTGTCATTTTCATACATATCGTCCCAGACGGAACCCCCACACCGTCGTGCCATCGCCAGCTGGCCCCTATTCCTAAACACATTGGCCACTATCGGGAGATCTGGCGAGTAAGGGCAGTCCAACTTCAATAATTTCAATTTTCTAAGCCACACATTCCTGGCGAAGCTCATTAGTAATGGTGTATTGTCCAGGCAGTTCAGTGGTAGCCACACCACTTATCTGAGGTGGGCAGGTGCCACCAGCTGCTGTAGCAACAGCGATTCAAACGTAACCTTATCTGATAGCCATTTCGACACATAACTAAGTTGTGCCGCTATGAATTAACATTGCAAATTCGGAAGCTGCACACCGCCCTCATTATATGGTAGACACAGTGTCGCCAGAGCAATCCTGTGACGGGAGGCGCCCCATAGGAAACCCCGCATCAGAGTCCAGTAAGAGGAAGAATGAGGTGTTGAAGTAGTGATAAATATTGGTAAAATACAAAAATCTAGGCATAACTATAATTTTCACAATCGCTACTTTACCCATTAATGAAAGTGGGAGCCTAGACCAAAAGGACATACCTTCTCAGCCCAGCCAACACCCCTACGGTTTGCATACATGCATACTTTTGGGTGTGTGCATGATGTATACACCTAAATATCGGAAGGTTCCCACGGGAGCCCCATATCCGGAAAAGCCTCAACCTCAACCCCCAGAGCACCACCAATGGAAAAAAGGAACAAGTTACTTACCTGTAACTGTTGTTCTCCAGCATGGGTCTGGCATGGATTCACATGCTCATGAATATTCCCCGTCAGGCTGGGAATCCTCGGTAAAGAAAAATCAGTATCAGTTTCGTTTCTGATCTGTCTTTCGTAGTAGTAACCAATCACTGATCTCTGCGTCATACTGACCACAGCCAATGACTGCCCTCTACCTAAGACCCGCCTCTGGCAGCCATCTTCAGATTTGGTAGCACGTGAAGTGGCAGTATGACCAAGTGAAGAGCCGCAGAGGGGTAGGCGGGAGGGTTCGCATGTGAATCCATGCCAGACCCATGCTGGAGAACAACAGTTACAGGTAAGTAACTTGTTCCTTCTCCAGCATGGGGTCTGGCATGGATTCACATGCTCATGAATAAGAGAATACACAGCAGTACACACATGCACAACCACGGGGGTGGCAAAAGGCTCAACATTAAGCAATACAAAAAACTCAACATTAAGCATCTCTTACCTCCTCACCAGGCTCACCTTAAGCCAACAGGTTGCGCAGCACTGCTTGGCCGACCCTGGACTCCTCCCTGGAATCCCGATCGACTCAGTAGAATCTCGTGAAGGTGTGCGTCGACCTCCACGTAGCAGCCCTGCAGATGTCCAGCAGGGGCACACCAGATAAGAACGCCGTAGTAGCAGCGATCGCTCTGGTCGAATGGGCTCTCGGACGGCCTGGCAGCAGTCGGTTAGCCAACCAGTGACAGTGCATGATGCAGCCGGAGAGCCATCTGGAAATAGAAGACTTCGAGAGAGCCTTCCCTTGATTCACAGGTCCAAAGTTCACGAACAGCTGTGATGTCCTCCGGAAACTCTTCGTGCGGTCCACGTAGAACTTCAGCGCTCTAGCCACATTCAGCGAGTGCAAAGTCCTCTCGGCCGGCGACGAAGGAGACGGGAAGAAAACAGGTAACACCAAGGGCTCGTTAAGATGGAAGTCCGACGGCACCTTGGGCATAAAGGAGGGGTGCGTCCTAAACACCACCCTCGAGGCATGGAAAGTCAAGTACGGTGATTTGCAGGATAGGGCCTGGATCTCTCCCACTCGTCGTGCGGAGGTAATGGCCACCAGGAACGCAGTCTTCCACGACACAAACTTCATCAGTGCGGAGTGCATCGGCTCGAATGGGGGCCCCATGAGCCTGGTCAGCACCACGTTAAGTTCCCACGCCGGGGCCTTCACCGGCGGGAACGACCGGAACAGTCCTTTCATAAACTCTTTTACCAGTCGATGGGACCACAGGGACGTCCGTCCTGTGGTTCTGGTATATCTGGAGATCGCCGCCAGATGAATCTTAATGGAGGCATGGGCCAGCCCAGCCTTTGCCAGCGATAGCAGGTACGGCAGCACTTGAGGGGCCGTAATCCGTAGGGGGTTGATCTTCTGTGCTCGGCACCAGATAGAGAACCTCTTCCACTTATGACCGTAGCATTTGTGTAACGCTCACCTGATTCCCGTAGAGGCGCCGGTCTTGACTGGGCGTATACCGTATCTTCAAAGGTGATGTGTAACACACGGCTGGCTCTTTGGGCTGGACCTCTGTGCACTGTATGTCTGACTCGAAGGGTAAGATGTCTGCAGATAGAAAATATGGGATTAATGAACTGGGTTATTAAATGTCTCTCTCTTCTTCCCTTTCTCTTCTCCTGTAGAACCCCAAAGGTTAACGCTCTCACCTTAGGTAAGTGAACGCCGTGCTCTCCATCTGCCTCGGGGCAGGGTGCTGTAACCAGTTTCTTCACTGGATAAGGGGAGCAGGCCTCTTGACTTCAGAGGACTGCTGTCCGTCGTTTACTGCACGAACGGTAAGTTTCGAGTAATTCTAATGTCTTTAAAAGTCTTTAGTAATGATGTCTCTTGTTTTGCAGGGTTCCGGCGATGGCGGATGACGGGCTGAAGTGAGTTGAAGATGGAGCCCGTGTGATGAATAGAAGCGCCTGGAAGCACGTAAGTAAGCGCTTGTTGCCTGCTTCACGATGCGCTCTAACTGTCTTTTTATTTTGCAGGTACAAGTTCGGAGCGGCTGCAGGGTGCCGGAATACCCACTGGGCTAGATGTGGAAAGGAGTAATGGCACGTGAGTATTAAAGTTCCCCAATGTCTTTAAACGCACCTTGTTTTGTCTTTCAGATGCGGGATGCAGCGCCGAAGGCCTCCGGAGCGTGCGAAGAGTTGGTAAGCTTTTGTTTTTCAGATGCCGGAATGCAGTGCGAAGACCTCCGGAGCGCATGAAGAGTAGGTAAGCCTTTGTCTTTCAGATGCCGGAATGCAGCGTGAGGCGTTGGCGACAGCCGATGGACCAGGTAAGTGAAGCGCTGTCACTGAAGACCGTAATGCTAACCTGTTCTTTCTTGTCTTTATAGGTGTTGCTGAAGACTGGATTCAGGATGGTAAGCCTTTTTCCTTAGGCCCAGGATCAGATGCAGAAGACACGATGAGCGTTCTGCTGCAGAGGATGCAGAATAACGCAAAGCAAGATTCATCCATCGGGTGTGGTTTAAATAGCCTCCTGTAGTGCTTAGGTGTCTCCTTCCACAGCCATGCCTAGGTAAGAAAAGAGTTCCTGCTTTCCAGAAGAGTTCCAGTGTTCTGAACCTAGGGAGTGGCTCCTGCCCCACCCAACAGGAAAAGTAGTTCCAAACAGAAGAGGATCAGAGGCTCAACTGGCAGGCAAGTAAGCAGCATGGTCTGCTGCAGGTAAGTCCACCCAAGCATTATGAGCCCGGCGCTTCCAGCGCTGGGACTGGGCATATTTATGAGCCTGGTGCCACTGGCGCCAGGACTGGGTCCAAAAGGTCCCAATTGGGACTGGTTGGCACTCCGAACCTGGGTTATGGATCTGCTTCCAAGGGAGTTGGGAAAACCCTGACCTTTTGGAAGCAGAGATCATGACAGTACCCCCCCTCAAGGCCCCTCCCAAACCGGGCTTCTCCGGGGGTTTTGGCTTGTCAGGAAATGTTCAGTGAAATCTTTTGATTAGGCGAGGAGCGTGGACATATTCAGCAGGTTCCCAGGATCTCTCTTGGGGGCCGTAGCCTTTCCAGTCAATTAGGTAAAATAGTTTAGATTTGGAGATCTTGGAGTCCAGAATGCTTTTGACTTCAAACTCGAGTTCTCCATCAACTAGGATAGGTTTTGGAGATTTAGTTAGTCGGGTTTGAGGTTGCACAGGTTTTAATAGAGAGACGTGGAAGACCGGATGTATCTTCATGTGCGGGGGCAAGTCCAACTTGACCGCTACTGGGTTTACTATGGTAGTGATGGAATAGGGACCAAGGTATCTTGGGTTGAATGTGCGTGGCCCTTTTAGAGGTAGATATTTGGTGGATAACCAGACTTGATCCCCTACTTGATATTGAGGGGCTTCCTTCCGATGTTGATCTGCTCCTTTCTTGTATTGTTCTTTAGCCCTTTGAAGGCGAGAAACAGCTTCCTTAAAGGCTTGGGTGATTGTAGAATGCAGGTAGTCTACTGCTGGTGTTTCAAGATCTTGGAGGGGATCCAACTCCGAGGTTCGAGGGTGACTGCCGTATAAAAGAAAAAACGGGGTTTTCCCAGTTCCCGAATGGACAGAGTTATTGTAGGCATATTCGGCTATCCAAAGGATGTCTTTCCAAGTTTTTTCAGTTTGTTGCAGCATGCAGCATAAATACTGTTCCAGAGTTTGATTGGTCCTCTCGGTTTGTCCGTCGGTCTGAGGGTGGTGACTGGTCGATAGCCTCACATCAATTTGAGCCGACCGACAGCAACTTCGCCAAAAATGAGAAATAAATTGACTACCTCGATCCGAAATTAGAACCGAAGGAAAACCGTGCAGTCGGACGATGTTTTCGAGAAATTCTCGGGCCAGAGTTGCTGCTGTTGGCAAGCCTTTGAGCGGAATGAAATGCGCCATCTTGGAGAATAAGTCCACGATTACTAGAATCGTATTGTATCCGGAGCATGGAGGTAGATCTGTGATAAAGTCCATAGAAAGCGTATGCCAAGGGCGAGGTGGGATGTTAATAGGGCGTAAGAGGCCTGCTGGTCTTTCCTTTTGACTCTTGTTTTGGGCGCATACTCCACAGGACATTATAAAGTCTCTGATATCTTTTTTCCAAGACGGCCACCAGAAGTAGCGCTTGATCTTTTCTGAGGTCTTGGCCATACCGGGATGTCCTTTCATTAAAGAATCGTGATAACAAGAGATTACTTTTTTCTGTAAATCTGTGCTGGGCAGGTATAATCGTTCTTGGAAATACAATAAGTTGTCCTTTACTGCAAAGTCCTTTCCCTGCAGATGCCAATTCTGTATGTCTGCTGGAGTTACAAGTTGCCTGGCTTTATCCTTAACTTCCTCTATGGCTTGTGTGGCGATTACACCCAGAATTCTTTGTTCGGGAATGATTGGTACAGGTTTAGGGTTGATCAAGTGTTCTTCCACTCCCATCCGAGAAAGGGCATCAGCTTTACCGTTTTTTGTACCAGGTCGATAGGTAATTATGAAGTCAAACTCGGCAAAGAATAATGCCCAACGGAGTTGTCTAGAGGATTGGGCTTTTGCGGTTTTCAAATATTGCAGGTTTCGGTGATCCGTAATCACAGTAACGGTGTGTCGGGCCCCCAGCAGATAATGCCGCCAAGCCTTAAAGGCAGACTTGATAGCCAGAAGTTCCTTGTCAGTAATCGTGTAATTGATTTCAGGAGGCGAGAATTTGCGGGACCAGAATGCCACGGGATGCAACTGATTGGTTACCGGGTCCTTTTGTGATAGAACTGCCCCCATGGCAAGGCTTGAAGCATCAGTTTCCACGATGTAGGGGAGTTCGGGGCGAGGGTGTTTTAAGATTGGTGCAGAGATAAATCTAGTCTTCAAATCCTGGAAAGCTTGTTCCGCCTCGGTAGACCATTCAAAACGTTTGTTTTTCTTTAACAAGGCAGTGATGGGCTGGACTATTCGAGAAAATTCGGGGATAAACCTGCGGTAAAAGTTAGCGAAGCCTAACATGCTTTGCACACCTTTCACGGAGGATGGTGATGGCCATTTGAGAACTGCATCGACCTTCTTTGAATCCATACGCACTCCGCTAGGTGATAATATGAATCCCAAGAATTCAACTTCAGTCACGTTGAAAACACATTTTTCCAACTTAGCGAAAAGTTTGTGTTGACGCAATCTTTCGAGGACCATTTTCACGTGTTTCCGATGTTCAGATTCCGATGAAGAATAAACGAGGATGTCGTCAATGTAAACAACAACACACACACCTATGAGCTCTCTGAGGACATTCTTCATAAAATATTGAAAGGCGGCCGGGGCATTGCAAAGTCCGAAGGGCATGACCTGATATTCAAATAGCCCATATTTGGTGCGGAAGGCCGTCTTCCATTCATCGCCCTCTTTTACTCGTACCAAGTGGTAGGCTCCTCTAAGATCCAGCTTTGTATATATGCATGCTTTTCTGACTTGGTCCAGGAGTTCAGGGATCAAAGGTAACGGATATCTATTCTTGACGGTGATCTGGTTCAGGGAGCGATAATCTATACAAGTTCTAAGGTCTCCTTCCTTTTTTGGAACGAAGAACAAAGCTGAAGAAGCAGGGGACTTGGAAGGACGAATAAACCCATTTGCCAGGTATTGATCCAGGTATTGTCGAAGGTGAAGGTTCTCAGGCTCGGTGAGGGCATAAATTCTACTACAAGGAGGAGTAGATCCAGGTATCAGGTCTATCTGGCAGTCATAAGACCTATGAGGAGGTAGAGAGTTAGCCTGATCCTTCCGGAAAACATCTTGGTATTCTAGGTATTCGGGAGGTAACTGGGGAGTCTCTGAAGAAATTGCTGCCAGTGCAACACCAGGTGGAGGGTGACAAGTAGAGACACATTCTGGAAACTGGACCGTTCTTGCTCGCCAATCGATCAGAGGATTGTGTTTCTCTAACCAAGGTATTCCTAGAATAATCTGAAACTGAGGAGCCTTGATCACATCGAACACGATCTTCTCATGGTGTCCATCTTGACTTACTAGCGTCACTTCTTGAGTGGTATGCGTTACTGGTCCGGAGGCTATCTCCGTTCCATCCACCGTAGTAATGACGTCCTTTACAGCCTTGGGACAAAGAGTTAGATTCATCCTCAAAACCATTTCATGATCCACATAATTGCCGATGGCACCGCTGTCGACGTAAGCTTCAATTGCATGTAATCGATCCGGATTATCAGGGCTAATGAGGACCATAGGTATCACGAAATGCAAGGTCACGGAACTGGTTTTCACGCTCGGCAAGAGGACCTCTATTCTTGTCGGGCGAGGTCGTTTCCCTGCTCAGAGTTTGTAACTTTGGTAACTGCAGCTCCTACTGCCTTCTTGGCAGGTTTCACCGGACAGTCTCGAAGAAAGTGCCCTGAGTTTCCGCAATAGAGGCATAATTGCAACGGTTTTCTCCTTTCCCGCTCCTTTTGTGTTAGAGGACCTTTCAGGCCCCCTATTTGCATGGGTTCCCCGGAGTCTACTCCTTTGGAAGGAGTTGGCGGTTTGGAAAATACTCGAGCATCAAACTTGGAACGATCGGCCTTCCTGTTCTGCAGTCTGTGATCTTTTTGAACGACTAAGTCTATATAGTCCGAACAATCTTGTGGGGGATTCACTACTTGGGCTAACACATCTTTGAGCTCTCCACGTAGACCTCTATAAAACAGCGTAATCCTTTTGTCCTCAGGCCATTGAGTTTCCACTATCAGTCTGTTGAAAGACGCAATATAAGCCAAAAGGTCTTGATTACCTTGTCGCAACGAAAGAAGCTCATTGTCCAAGGCCTGCCCCTGTGAATGTCTTGCGAACAGTTTTTCCATACTGAGCTGAAAAGCTTGAAAATCATGGAGGACCGGATCATCTTGATTTACTAGAGGGATCGACCAGTCTGCCGCATTGCCACTAAGGTACGAAAGCACGAAAGCTACTTTAGCTTGATCAGTTGGAAAGGCTGCTGGCCGGCATAAGAAATGCAACCGGCACTGATTGATAAATACTGCAAACCTCTTTGGGTCACCAGAAAATCGTTCGGGCGGAGCCAGAGGTACATTCCCAGGTAGGTTGATCTGCACTGGATTTATAGAGGATGTAGAAGGAAGATTTCCCCCAGATGCGGGTAACGGGGTCTGTCCGGCTTGTGACTGTAGCAATTGTCTAGCGAGATCATCTGTTCACTCCTTGGAAATAATCAGTTCCCTTCTTAGAGCGTTCGTTTCCTGACGGGCTGCATGCACTTCTGCCCTTAGTTCCCCAAGTAACTGGGCTAGCTGGTCGGTATCCGAGGTTTCCATAGCGCCTGGACGGGAGTTTTGCGGTAGGCTTTGCGTTCTGTAACGCTCACCTGATTCCCGTAGAGGCGCCGGTCTTGACTGGGCGTATACCGTATCTTCAAAGGTGATGTGTAACAGACGGCTGGCTCTTTGGGCTGGACCTCTGTGCACTGTATGTCTGACTCGAAGGGTAAGATGTCTGCAGATAGAAAATATGGGATTAATGAACTGGGTTATTGAATGTCTCTCTCTTCTTCCCTTTCTCTTCTCCTGTAGAACCCCAAAGGTTAACGCTCTCACCTTAGGTAAGTGAACGCCGTGCTCTCCATCTGCCTCGGGGCAGGGTGCTGTAACCAGTTTCTTCACTGGATAAGGGGAGCAGGCCTCTTGACTTCAGAGGACTGCTGTCCGTCGTTTACTGCACGAACGGTAAGTTTCGAGTAATTCTAATGTCTTTAAAAGTCTTTAGTAATGATGTCTCTTGTTTTGCAGGGTTCCGGCGATGGCGGATGACGGGCTGAAGTGAGTTGAAGATGGAGCCCGTGTGATGAATAGAAGCGCCTGGAAGCACGTAAGTAAGCGCTTGTTGCCTGCTTCACGATGCGCTCTAACTGTCTTTTTATTTTGCAGGTACAAGTTCGGAGCGGCTGCAGGGTGCCGGAATACCCACTGGGTTAGATGTGGAATGGAGTAATGGCACGTGAGTATTAAAGTTCCCCAATGTCTTTAAACGCACCTTGTTTTGTCTTTCAGATGCGGGATGCAGCGCCGAAGGCCTCCGGAGCGTGCAAAGAGTTGGTAAGCTTTTGTCTTTCAGATGCCGGAATGCAGTGCGAAGACCTCCGGAGCGCACGAAGAGGAGGTAAGCCTTTGTCTTTCAGATGCCGGAATGCAGCGCGAGGCATTGGTGACAGCCGATGGACCAGTTAAGTGAAGCGCTGTCACTGAAGACCGTAATGCTAACCTGTTCTTTCTTGTCTTTATAGGTGTTGCTGAAGACTGGATTCAGGATGGTAAGCCTTTTTCCTTAGGCCCAGGATCAGATGCAGAAGACACGATGAGCGTTCTGCTGCAGAGGATGCAGAATAACGCAAAGCAAGATTCATCCATCGGGTGTGGTTTAAATAGCCTCCTGTAGTGCTTAGGTGTCTCCTTCCACAGCCACGCCTAGGTAAGAAAAGAGTTCCTGCTTTCCAGAAGAGTTCCAGTGTTCTGAACCTAGGGAGTGGCTCCTGCCCCACCCAACAGGAAAAGTAGTTTCAAACAGAAGAGGATCAGAGGCTCAACTGGCAGGCAAGTAAGCAGCATGGTCTGCTGCAGGTAAGTCCACCCAAGCATTATGAGCCCGGCGCTTCCAGCGCTGGGACTGGGCATATTTATGAGCCTGGTGCCACTGGCGCCAGGACTGGGTCCAAAAGGTCCCAATTGGGACTGGTTGGCACTCGGAACCTGGGTTATGGATCTGCTTCCAAGGGAGTTGGGAAAACCCTGACCTTTTGGAAGCAGAGATCATGACAATTTGAGAGTCGAGGAGGCGCTGGCCTTTGCAAGAACCTCTCTGCAATCGGCCGGTATATCGTAGCCTCCAAACTCTAGCGCTGCAGGAGCCAAGCCTGCAGGTTCAGCGACGCCAGGTCGTGATGGAAGATGGCGCCTCCTTCTCTGGAGAGAAGGTCCGCATCCGCCAACAGCTTGATGGGAGGGGACGTGGACAAGTCCAGAAGGTCCGGGAAGCAGATCTGCCTCGGCCACGCCGGTGCGACGAGGATCATCCTGCACCGGGACCTCTTGAGCTGGCTGATGAGTCGAAGCAGCAACGGCAACGGAGGGAACGCATACAGGTATAGGCCGTCCCAGGGGAACGAGAATGCATCGCCCATGCTTCTCGGCTGGGGAAACCTGCTGGCGAACCTCTTGCACTTCGAGTTCGCCGCTGTTGCGAACAGGTCGATTTGGGGTTTGCCCCATCGTCGGAAGAATTGATCCACCTGATCCTGGCGCAGTTCCCACTCGTGACACGCGCGCAGCTCCCTGCTGAGCGAGTCGGCAATGGTGTTTCTTTCTCCTGCCAGGTGGAAGGGAACCAGGAACATCCCCTGGGCGACCGCCCAGTGCCACAGATCCTGTGCCTCCTTGGATAGGGCTGGGGATCTGGTGCCTCCCTGCTTCCGTATGTAAAACATTGTCGTGGTGTTGTCCGTGAAGATCCGCACCACCTTGCCCTTGAGCGACGGGAGGAACGATTTGAGAGCCCAGAACACGGCTCAGACTTCCAGGACGTTGATGTGCAGGAGCCTCTCCTCTGGGAGCCAGATGCCTCTTGCGTGGAGATCTCCGGTGTGGGCGCCCCAACCTTCCAGGGAGGCGTCCGACGTCACCGTCTCCCGGTACACCGGCGACTGAAAGTCCTTGCCCGCCGTGAGGTGCGCTCGAACGCCCCACCACTGAATCGCCCGCCGGAACACCTCGTTCAGGGGGACCCTGTCTTCGAAGGTGCCAGTCGCCTGCATCCAACGGGCGTCGAGAAATTCTTGAAGAGAGCGCATCCGTAGTCTGCAGAGGCGCACCAGGTAGATGCAAGAGGACATCATCCCCAGGAGAGACTTGATGGACCTCACCCTGGCCACGTCCATGGCAAGCAGGCGCTGGACTTTGCCTAGAATGGTGTTCGTCCGTTCTTCCGACGGGGCCGCCAGGTGCCTCACTGTATCGAGCTTTGCTCCCAGAAACAGGGCCACCTGCAACGGCACCAGGTGGGACTTTGGGTAGTTTATGGTGAATCCCAGGTCTGTGAGTAGCTGGACGGTCCTCGCAGTGTGTTCGACGGCGAGTTCCCTCGTCCTTGAGCGGATGAGCCAGTCGTCCAGGTAGGGGTAGACGTGAATCCCCTGCAGGCGCAGCCGCACCGCCACTGGTGCTAGGCACTTGGTAAAGACCCTGGGGGCCGACTTCAATCCAAAAGGCAGTGCTCTGAATTGGTAGTGGCATCCGTGGACGACGAACCTGAGGAACTTTCGGTGACTTTTGAGGATGGGAACATGGAAGTATGCATCCTCCAGGTCCAACGACGATAGAAAGTCGCCTTCCTCCAGCTGTCCCAGTACATGCTGGAGGGTGACCCTCCTGAACTTCTGTGATCTGATGTATTTGTTCAGACGACGAAGGTCCAGGATGGGGCGCCAGCCGCCTGTCTTCTTCCTGACGAGGAAGTACCTTGAGTATACCCCGGAGCCCCGGAGCCTCTTCGGGACAAGCTCGATGGCGCCTTTCCTGAGCATCGCCCGTACTTCCAACAGCAGTTGCGGGACGTGATTTTCCTTCCTGGCCACAGGTGGAACGTGAGGGCACTTCTTCAGGAATTCGATAGAGTGTCCTCTTGCCAGGGTATCCAGCACCCAACGGTCAGTGGAGATGGACTTCCACACGCCGACGAAGTTCGTCAGCCGGCCTCCCACCGGGGGGCTTCGGTGGGGGCCCGAGACCACGGCCGGTTCAGTCCTGCTTGGAGGTGGTGGCCTTGCCGTCCTGGCAACCTTGCCGACGTCGGCGAGACGCTCCCTGCTTGCCACGACCCCTGTAGGCCTCCTGAGACGAGGAGCGTGCCGCCTGGCGGTAGGACGACGAGCCACCGCTGGATCCCTTGGAGGCACCCTGTCTGCCTCCAGCGCTCCAAAAGGGCCGTTGTTGCTGAAGGGCTACTAGGGCGCGGGCCGTCTCCATGTCCGTTTTTATGGCTTGGAGGGATTCGTCCACCGCCTTCCCGAACAAGTTGCTGCCGTCGAACGGCATGTCCAACACCCTGGTCTGGACGTCCTGACGGAAGTCGGTCACCCGGAGCCAACCCCGTCGTCGTAGGCAAACACCGTTGCCCAGCTGGCGGAACCCGGTATCGGCAATATCGGTTGCCACCGTTATGGCGTGGTCCGACGCCACCTCGCCCTCTTGCAGTATTTCCAGGGCCTCGGACCTCTTGTCGTCCGGCAGGAAGTCCAATATGGGGCCCAGCTTAAACCAGAGTTCCCGGTCGTAACGGGCCACGATCGCCAGGGCGTTGGGCGCTTTGATCGTCGTTACCGCCGACGAAATGACCCGCCGCCCCATGGCGTCCAACTTCTTTCCCTCGACGTCCGGCGGGGAATTCGACGTCGAGGCTCCTGACCCCGCCGCTTTCTTCTTCGCCGCCGCCGAGACGACCGAGTCTGGCGTTGGCTGGGCCCTCGGGCACAGGGGAGCGGTTTCGGGGACCCGGTACTTCTTCTCGTACCGGTCCCGTTTGGCTGGTGCCGTGGAGGGGTTCTTGAGAACCGACAGGCCCTCCTCCCAGATGTCATCGATTAGGGGCACCACGATGACGTCTTCCTCTTGGCCTCCCGGCGCTGATAGAGGAAATCTTCCTTTCTCTGCTCCTCCGGGCAGAGCTGGAACAATTCGGACGCCCTGGTGATCATGGCGTGGAATGAGCCAATCTCGTCGGGCGGCGAGGCCCGTGCGACGGGAGACCCGTTCCGTCGTCGCCCTCAGAACCCGTCGTCGAGCCCAACGCACCCTCATCTCCCGACTCGTGGGAGGATGAGGAGGGAACTGTAGGCCTTACGGGGGCGAGCGGAGAAGAGGATTGGGTCCTCCGTCGTTTGTTCTGAGGACTTCCCGACGGGCCAGGTTGCGGGTCCTCCGGCCTGGGCCGTGGGAATCTCGTCCTTATCTCAGAGCATAAGGACTGGATGGCAGACAAAATGGCCGCCGAGCCATCCTGAAGCCTAGGATCCGGCTGCGCCGGAAGGGAAGGCCGCTCTTCCTCACCATCGTCGTCTTCCTCGGTTATCTCCCGAGGATCTTCCTGACGGGATCGAACCTTCTCGAATTGGAATTCGAGGTTCCTCACGGCCTCGGTCAGTTCCTCCTCCGAGGCCGACTCCGAGCTCGAGGAGGGCACCGTGCCCCCCCCTAGCTTCTTCCATCATGGCGGCCACGACGATGGGCTGAAAAGAGGATTCCCTCCTTGGCGGCAGGGAAACTCTAGTCCCGGAGGCGGTCTCCGCTGGCGGTGTCTCTGCCGGCTTGGCCAGAGTCGCCGCAATAGCCTCGATAGAGGCCTTCGCCTGCTGGGTAGGGGCCTTCACCACCTTAGGTGCGTCCCGGGCCCTCTCCTTCGGGGGAGGGGGCGACGCCCCGCTCCCCCTCTTCCGAGATCGGACGGGGCTTCTCCCGAAGCTTACCCGGGGTCTCGGACGTTCTCTTCCCCGAACCGGAGCTTTGGCTCGTGGTTGACGGTGCTGGGGAAGGTGCGCCCTGCCTGGTGACCTAAGAGCCCGACCTTTCGGCGCTCCCGGAGCCAGCGGACTCGCGGCGCTTGGCCTGGTGTTGGACCCCCGTCGCCGGGGCGCCCGCACATGACTTAGAAGCCCGCTCTGACCCTTTCTTCTTCTTCTCACCCGTCGAGCCCTTCTCCAACCAGCTTGCGAGACGGGATCGACGCTCCCTCATGGTCCGCTCCGACAAGTTCTTGCAGAACTGGCAGTCCTTCTCTACATGAGTCTTGTCCCCATGAAGACAGTAGAGGCATCGCGAATGTTCGTCTTCCTTAAACACATTCTGTAGCCCGCATCCAGGGCAGCTGCGAAACAGCTTGGGTCCGGGCGACGAACTCGCATCCTGGGCCATCTCGAAGTAGGCCGCGAATCTTCTGGAATCCTCCAAGAAGTTGATTCGACGAAATCTTCACCCTTGAGGGGCGTAGGAAAATCCTGCAACGGGTAGCCGTTAACGGGAATAGAAACGGTGGAGCTTAAGGCTCGATTAACCGAAAAAAATTTGAAAATTCACCTGAAAAAGCGCGAAACACGCAGTAAAAGCTCGAGAGCTAAGCACGAGGACTCCCAACACTTGTACGTGCGGTAAAAATCTGAAGATGGCTGCCAGAGGCGGGGCTTAGATAGAGGGCAGTCATTGGCTGTGGTCAGTATGACGCAGAGATCAGTGATTGGTTACTACTACGAAAGACAGATCAGAAACGAAACGGATACTGATTTTTTCTTTACCGAGGATTCCCAGCCTGACGACGGGGAATATTCATGAGCATGTGAATCCATGCCAGACCCCATGCTGGAGAAACACAATTTCTCTTTATTAAATGAAATCCCAGACAACTTAGCAAATTTATCCAATACTTCCATGACTATTGGTAGGTTGTGGTACGGGTCCCCAATATATAGCAAAACGTCATCAGCATATAACGAGATCAAGTGTCTGGTGCCCCCAACCTGAATTCCTGCCTCTAAAAACTCCTGGCGCATGCAGACTGCGACCGGTGCAAACGTCAGGATATACAACATGGGCGATAAGGGAATCCCTGTTGCGTCCCTCTCTGAATGTCCCACGCCGCCGACACATGCCTCCCAGATTTTCCCTTGGCAGTCTGCGACGTATAGAGAATCCTCACCCATCTAATAAACTGTTCTCCAAACCCAAACCCTGCAATGTTGCAAGTAACCATTCCCAATAGAGGGAGTCAAAAGCTTTAATAGCATCAAGCGATACTACCACGCACTGTTCGGGGCATTCGTTGGTCTGTGCAATAATGTGGTGCAGTTGGCGCAAATTCAGGGTGGTGCTACAGGCTGGGATAAAACCTGTCTGGTTGCTATGTATCAAGCCCGCAATCACTTTACGGAGCCGCCCTGCCAGTATCGTTGTCAGTATTTTCATATCATAATTTAACATTGCCAGCGGTCGATATGATTCACATTTGCCCACGGGCTTCCCAGGTTTGGGTATCGGGACCACTAGGGTTTCTCGCATTCTTCCCGGTAGTATCCCACTAGCAAAGGCTTCCTCAAAAACCCTGATCAACACAGGAGCTAATGTTGAAACATATGTTTTGTAAAATTCCGGCTTAAGTCCATCACTACCCGGAGCCTTGCTTGTAGCAAGTGAAGCAATCACATCACTCACTTGCTCTACAGTTATGCGCTGGTCCAATGTGGCCTTTTGTGCGCTTTGTAGCTTGGGAAACGTCATCAGCGAGAGGACCTCCTCTAGTTCCTCCTGGGGTACCTGCTCTGAAGGGCTGTACAGGTGGGAGTAGAACCTGGAAAAGATATAGTTTATACCAGATTGCATCCTGCACATGCTCCCATCTGCCTCCAGCAACTCGGTAGTCGGGTGCCTCGGGTGTTCCCGCCTGCACAGCCACGATAAAAGCCGACCCGGCCTAGCCCCATCCACATGTGCTCTGGTGGTCCTTACAATGTAATCAAACCTGGATAACCTTTCCCACGTATCAGGCAGCGGTACCCAGTCTTAACCATTTTCTCTTCACTTAATTGCAGATCCACATTCTGGGCCTCCAAGTCCCTGACCTCATCTTCCAGGGTTTCCAGTTCCACCCTCAGCGTACTACGGATACCACCAGCGCTAGCAATGACATCCCCCTAACCACCACCTTCAGCACTTCCCACATAGTACCCCACTCCTTCACACTGCCCACATTGAGTTCCAAAAACTCTACCAGCGTCTTCTGCAGTTTGTCTCTAAAGACTTTTTTAAAAAATATATTCATTGTTTTTTCAATACAGTACAACCAGTATCATCAGGTTAATAATCAGTTTTTTGTCAATAATAACTCCCCCCCCCCCCCCCCCCCCCCCAAAATTAAACCAAGACCAGGACGTTGTGCTGTCGACCATTTGCGCTAGGGTGAGCCTGGGCTGTCCAGGTCCTCGCCGGAGGAGCTGTCTTTGGTGCGGAACAGAGCCACTGTGAGGGCTATCCACTGTAGAAGGTCCTCAGAGTCGCCTATTTTTTGTTGTTGCTGCACCAGCTCCCAGGCCCCGGTTTCGGCCACAGATCATCTACAGAGGTCTTCCCACCATGCTGTGACGTTAGGGGCTCTGGGGCATTTCCAGGCCATGGCGATACGCCTTTTAGCCAGGATGTACATTAAAACCTTGAGTCTGTTAAGAGGCTTGTTCTTTTTGCCTCTCGGGTATGAGCCTAGAATGCAAGCCCTAGGGGACTGCACGTCAAGTGTTATATCCGCTTCTGCTACCTTAGCTTGAACTTGGGACCAGAAGGTCTGTATAGCCGGGCAGCCCCAAAACATGTGGGTCATTGCGGCAGAGGGTTCTTGGCACTTGGGGCACGTCGCCGCACCAGTGCCATTGAATTTCGAGATGTCTGGGGTAAGGTAGGCTCTGTGGATAATGTAGAATTGAATGAGCTGGAATCGGGCATTCCTGGAAACTTTTTTATGGTAATGTGTTATGGCCTCCCATTCCGTATCTCCAAACTGCGTATTTAGTTCAGATTCCCATTTACCTTTACACTTGAGTTCGTTTTGTGTAGTGCTATCGAGTAGGATCTCACAGAGCCTAGAAGTTTCGCGCCCCCCCCCCTCTGCTGCGCTCAGCAAGTTTTCGATGACCTCGTGCCCGGTGTAGAGGGCCTCTATATCTGGCCATCGCTTTTTGAGCTTTTCCAACACCGCCCCGTGTAGGAGGAACTGACCCAGCGGGATCCCTGTCATCTCGTGCAGCTCAGAGAATGTGTGGATACCCTTGTCATCCACCAGGTCTCCCAGGGTGGCGATACCAGAGGGTTCCCATATGTTCCGGATCACCTTTTGGTCCTCTGGTCTGGTAGACATAATTGCGGCTATTGGGATTTGCGGGGTGTAGGGGTCAGCCAATTTGGCAATTTTACAGGCTCGATTCCAGATCTGGGTGCCCAGGCGGATTAGATCTGCATTTTGTATTTTCGGCTCCGGTTTGATCCAGAGTAAGTCCCTGAGCAACCAGGACGCGTCTGTGGGCTGTAACAAGCGAGTGTCCGTTGAGGTGTTATCGGCCATCCACTGGATCATGTGCTTGAGCTGGGCTGCTATGTAGTAGAGTTCGAAGTTAGGGGTTTTAAGGCCTCCTTTGTCATATGGTCTCTGCGTTCTGTCTAGGGCGACTCTGTGCCTTCCTTCGTGCCATAGAAGTTTCCTACAGAGTTTATTCAGGTCTCTGAAGAATTGTTGTGGGATGTTGTACGGTCTCTGAAGACTTAGTCAGTCATCGCGCCCTAGGCATGCGCCACATCGGGATATGGGGGTTGGGGGGGGGTCGTAGACTCCGGTTCCAAGCCACCACCAGGGGGAGTGGTCGGATATTGTTTCCCCCAAATACTCCGCTCCACATATATCAGCTATCTGACGTTGTCTAACAAAGATGTAATCAATCCTGGTGTGTAGGGCGTGCAGTGAGGGATAGTAAGAGTAACCTTTACCCACAGGATTCAGCTCTCTCCATACATCCACCAAGTCCAGGTTCTGAATTAAGTGCAGTAGACGCAGCTGACGGACCCCCCTGGGGTAATGAGGATCTATCCAACACAGGGTCCCTGGTACAATTAAAATCTCCTCCCCATAAGAAGAAATACTCACTGTGATGTGCCACCCGAGAACAGAGCATGTGTACATGGGATGTGATTCGGGAAGTACGAATTAACTATACACACCTCAGTGTTATCAATGTAGCCCCGCAAGATGAGCTACCTCCCTTCTTTATCGGCCTCTAACTCTAGTAGTTGAAATGGAAGAGTGTTGTTTATCCAAGTGAACACTCCTCTGGCATATTTAGAGTATGCCGCCCCATACCTCTTCCCTCCCCAGCGCTCGCAGACCTTCTCCAGTTCCTCGGCTGTTAGGTGGGTCTCTTGGAGAAGGGCAATCGAGATCTTCTTACGCGTCAGGAAAGATTTCACTCTGTTCCTGTGCAAGTATGTGCCAGACCCGCGAACGTTCCAGGTTAATACTTTAATGGTGGTCATAGTATAGGCACCTGTCTCCCATCTCGCACACGTTCACCCCCCACCCCCACCCCTTTCATGACAAACCAGAGAACCTGGGCACGCCTCAGATACTTCCACAGCCAACTTCCCGCACCCCCAACCAGTCAAACCTTAGAGATAGCATACGGACCAAAATGCGTGCAAAGCATAAAACCAGTAACAGATTAAACCAAATAATAACTCGCCCAGCTACTGCACAGGGTGTACAGTGCTCGGTTGTACCCGCACCATTAGGACCTATCCAGGCCACCATGTGTCGAGTAATGGGAGCTAGCAACAGGCCAGTCCCCCCCACCTAAGAATGGGGCTTTCCAACAAGACCATTGGCGGGTGACCAAACGTTGCCCCCATTGTATGTGAGAGGAGTTGTACGGACAGGTAAATATTTGCATATCAAACAGCACATCAAGCCACTTAGCGTTAAATATATCGAGTGCACCCTACTTTAGGACAATCAGAGGGACAGAGTCGCCAATCCCACTTCCCTCTGTTGCTTGGTAATTCCCAACAGCAGACAATGTTACATGTGATGTCCAGATATCTCAACCCTCCACCCGCGCAATCAATCTCCTAAACGACGCCCACCGGGCTGAGTTAGCTCCGTCACCACTGGCCAAATTATTGTGTTCCAGCCACATATTAGCAGCCCTGCCTTTGTAGATGATTTTGAGCCTGGCAGGGTATATGAGCATTTATTTAATATTTAGATGCCCAAGCCTTGCCCGGCACAAAGGTGGCCTCTTTGTTGTGGCTTACTATACCACTTATTACTTTAATCATGTCCTCCTCTAAATACGCACCCTGCCCCACTCTAGACAGAAATAGACTTCGAGCTAGACTACCCCGCCTTTACGAGCCTATAAGCTATAGTAACAAGACCCTTAACACTCAACTTAAATCTACCTTACGGTACCCTGAGCTTTGTCCCTACCTAACCACACCACCACCACCACTCAACCTAAAATCATTCCAATAAAAATCCAGTATACGCCCATTGTAACCACATTATCTGGAGCCTTGATTAACGCTAGATCTTTAGTAGCTCACACCACTGAAATAGCTGACGCCCTATCCTCCAATAACCTCGACCTTCTGGAAGTTACCGAATCCTGGCTGCACGAAGCAGCAGGCCCAGCACTCTCACTAGCCATTCCTGAAAACTTTCAACTAATTAGAATGGACAGACCTAACAGCAGAGGAGGAGGTCTGGCTATTATAACAAAAACTAACCCCACTAGCTCAACCTTCCCCTAAATCATGCAAACTGCCCATCTCTAACTGCCATACCTTAACAATCTAC
The DNA here is from genome assembly GCF_040938575.1 of Ambystoma mexicanum. NCBI lineage: Eukaryota > Metazoa > Chordata > Amphibia > Caudata > Ambystomatidae > Ambystoma > Ambystoma mexicanum. Next base: position 107,326,315 of record NC_090940.1, on the reverse strand, counting down.
CTAATATATAGGCCACCTGGACCCATTGGAACCTTCGAGGAAGATCTATCTAGCCCCTTAGCCAATAATACAAAAGACTCTCCACAAATCCTATTACTAGGCGATCTTAACTTAGGATTTAACGACCCTGATGACAAGCCAGCACAAGCTACAGCTGAACATGGACTAACCCAAAATGTTCTCACCCCAACACACGATAAAGGAAGGACCCTGGACTGGGTTGCTACCATGAACTGTGATACCATAATCACCAAAATCACCCCTCAACCATGGACAGACCACTATCTTATCGACTTTGGTAATTGCAAAGAGTAAATGATGGCACCACCCCTACCCACTAGAGCCAAAAAAATATCACTCCAGACAATCTCCTGCCACTGCTACTCCCGACTATCAATGCTCTTCCCAATAATTTGGATCCTGAGCTCCTTGTAGAAAGCTACAACGTCATGAAGAAAGCACTAGATACTATTGCACCACTAAAGCTTCAAAAAAGCAAACAAGCACACCTAAACGCCTGGTTCACCCCTCACTTAAAAGATTTAAGAATGTAAAAAAGGATATTAGAATCCCAACTGGCGACACTCCCATCTGAATAATATAAACTGAAACTTAAACACTTTGCTAATAATTACAAAAAAGAAATCTTACACAGCTACCGCAAACAAACACAACGTTGTTATGTTTAAAAACGCTGCGGTTTTTCTTTCTAAGTTTCTCAGGCTCCTCCGAGCTGGAGGAGCCTGAGAAACTTAGAAGGAAAAACCGCAGCGTTTTCGAAGCACAACTGCGTTGTGTTTCTGCCTGCAGCTGCTTTCCCATTTGGGGTTCTCTGGCTCCCCGTGGGGAGCCCGAGAGCCCCATATGGAAAAGCAGCTGCAGGCAGAAACACTGCGGCATGGAAACACAACCACGTTGTGTTTCTGCTTGCCTTGGCTTTCACTTTGGGTCTCCGGTGCTGTCTTGTGGGAGCACCGGAGACCCAAAGTGATAGCCACGGCAGGCAGAAACACAACGCGGTTGTTTTTAAAAAAACGCTGCGGTTTTTCTTTCTAAGTTTCTCAGGCTCCTGCGGCTCGGAGGAGCCGGAGAAACTTAGAAAAAGAAACTGCAGCGTTTTCAAACACAATAACGTTGTATTTATGTTTGCGGTAGCTTCAAAAGCTACCACAAACATAAATACAACTTTTTTAAAGCTGCAGTTTTATTTCTAAGTTTTCCGGGCTCCTCCAGCCTGGAAAACGTAGAAAAAAAAACGCAGCTAGTGCTTATTTTTGTTAAAAAAAAAATAGCACTTAGCGAGATGCAGCTGCAGATTTTCTGCCTGTAGTCTCCGGTCTCCGTCCTCCGAGTCCCGGCACCAATGAAGGAAAAGCCGCCCAGTGATAGCTTTTGTTTACTAGAGCTGGCTGGCTTTTCCTTCATTAGTGCCGCAAAAGCAAGCACAGGCGGGCATCCATTTCACAAAGTGGATGCCCCCATGTGCTTCCTTTTGTAAAGTTTGAGCTTCATTTGCTCAAAACTTTACATAGGAACTTTTTTTTAAAGTGTGAATATTTTTTTTTTATTATTGCCCATCTTTTTGGCCAATAATAATTTTTGGGCGAACCATTCCTTTAAACCATCCAACTGTAAGGGTGACAGCTGCCCTTCCCAACTAATTAAAGATGCGGCAAGGGACCTAGCCCCTTTCATAACCAAACTGATCAATGCATCCTTCTCTACCAACTCTATCCCAAGCAACCTTAAAGAGTTATGGGTTCTACCTCTCCTTAAGAAGCAAACCTTAGACCCCACTATTCCCACCAACTACAGGCCTATTACCACGGTACCCTTCCTTCTCAAGATAATAGATAGAGTAGCATACCTACAAATCCAGCGCTATCTTGAATCCAACCAGGTACTAGGTGTCTGCCAATCTGGGTTTATACCGCAGCATGGCACTGAGACAGCCTTAATTGATCTCAAAGTACAGATCGACGAGCACAATGACAAGGGAAACACCGCCATGCTACTCCTCCTTGACCTGTCGGCGGCATTCGATCTGGTGGACCACACAGCTTTGTGCAAACACCTGGCATCGGCTGCCCACTTTTCAAGTGAGGACATAGCATGGATCCAATCATTTTTGGACAACTGCACAATGAGAGTTTTCTCCACACTGGCATCAGCAGACCCTATCAAATTAGTCTGCGCTGTACCCCAAGGTTCTTGCGTCTCACCAACCCTGTACAACATCTTTACCAAGCCCCCATGTTGACAAATTGGACAGACTGGGTGTCACCTACACAAACTATGCAGATGACACTCAGATCTTCATTCCCCTTTCGGGCAATTTTGACGCCAATACGGCTTTGGTAAACAAAATATATCTCATCATTCAGGCATGGATGGCCACGCATGGCCTCTGCCTGAATGATGATAAAACTGAAATCCTGCTCATCGGATCCGATGCCAACCTTAAAAAAAAAAAACTTTTCTCTAATTACCCCACATTCAACATTGATGGCAACCTTATTACAGTTGCTAAGGTAGTGAAAACACTAGGTTTTTACCTTGACTCTGCCTTAACACTGAAGAAACAAGTGAACTCCTTAGCATCCTCTACTGCCTACACTTGTAAGCTTATTAGAGCATGCCAAGCCTTCCTCTCCCAAGCCAGCTGCATCATCCTTGCCAACGCCCTCATACTCTCCAAACTTGACTATTGTACTTGGGACCCAACAAATACATCATTGACAAAACGCGAACACTGCAAAATAACGCCCTCAGAACCGCCCTTAACTTACCCCTTAGAGAACATATCCCTAACATAAGAAGAGAACACAAGTGGCTAAAAATCAGCGACGGAATCTCCCTCAAAACAGCTTCACTCACCTTTAAATGCCTCAACAATGTAGCCCCCCCTACCTTGCAGCTAGAATAGTGAGAAAAACATCGACCCGCCCTACTAGATCTGCCAACTCCTACTGCCTACAGATACCCAAATTTAGACTAAAGAAAATAGGCGGCAGAAGCTTCTCGGTTAAGGCAGCCCAGTACTGGAATGCTCTCCCACTTGACATAAGAACAGGCCAATCCTACTATAGCTTCAGACGGAATATTCTCATATGGCTACATTCCAATGACCCCCAAGTTTAACTTCGCTACAACCAATTCCTATAGATCTTACCTAACCTGACTGTATATGTATTTTCTTCTACTGATTTGCCAGGTCATCTACCAGCGATATTTCATATGTATCGCCTCATTCTGTAACTAAGTTTTTAAGTATCCTTGTTTTTCTGTTCTCTGTTGCGCCCAGTTACCTTTGAGTTTGGCACGCCATACAAATTAATAAACAAAGGAGTTCCTTGCCCTCTGAACCGCTGGTGTGCAATCCAGAGGGGCAGGGAGGAGGGGCATTTCTGTAGCGAAAGGTGGGCATGCCCAATTGCAAAAGCTCCTACTTTCTGCAATATTAAGTTCTCAACATACTGGGTGGAGTCTGACCCCTCCACACCCTCGGGGAGCCCAAGCGGCCGTACATTGTTTCTTCTGGCCCTCCCCTCAGCATCCTAGGCCTGTTGTTCTAGAGCATCGTTCCTTCTCTCCAGGTCCCGCACCCGGGTTTCCAGGTCTTTTGTGGCGTCCATTGTGTCCTTGAGCTCCCTCTCAGCCGTCATGACCCTCTCCGCCTGTTGTCGCAGGTCTTGTTGCAATAACTGAACATCCACCTTTACTTCGTCAATTTCCGTTTCTGGCGAGGATCTCAGGGTGGCTATTGCAGCTAGTACCAAATCTTCCTGAGGGCTTGCGCCAAGAGCACATGCCTTAGCCTGCATAGTGGATGCGCTTTGTGAGGGTTCTTAAGTCTTACCAGTGTTAGCGAACAAGTCCATGATGGCGGTTTTACCTTTGCCCTTGGTCAGGGACACGATTCCAAATGAAGCCAGCACCAACAGTCTTAAGCTACAGTGATGGTCCAGGCGCGTAGCCGGCATCACCAGGAGGCAAAGGTGCAAACAACCAGGGAGGGACCCAGCGCCGGCTCCGACCCCCATGGAGGCTGCAGAATACCCTCCAGCTGAGCCAGCACTTTTAGTGCAGCGGCAAGCGGCAACCCCCCACTCAGAGGTGCCCAGTCTTAATCAGCAGCGTTGCAATTGAGTTTATGTTCTCCCCCAATGCTGCACTTCTGTTGCCCAGCCAGAAGGGCTATATTATGTATGGCCGTGGGGTAATGGCCAAGCAATCTCCATCGGTCGTCCACCACATAGCCTAGTCCCAGCAACAGCGAGTCCTCACCTCACAGCTTCAGGGGTGCTAATAGCTATATGCGCCAGAGTACAGCGAACCTGTCCCTAGCGACAGCCAGCAGCGTAGTGAGAATTGTTCCACTGATCTGATCAAGCACTCCCTCGGCTCCAGCAGGAGCCTTTGCCTCCTGATCAGTCTAACTTCCCAGGCGCGTGCACAGCAGGGACCACAGAGCCATTGAGCAGTCCTCACTCAGCCCCAGGCTCACAGTGCACACATGCTCCTCAGAGAGCCAGTCGTGCAATCTATGGGAAGCGGCTCCCCACTAACTCACTCTTACCGTGCTGTTTCTTCTCACAGAGCAGTCTCCAGGCCCAGTGCTGCTTGCAAACTGTGCAACAGATGTTGTGCCAAGATCAGGATCCCAGTCAGAACTCCTGTGCGAGCGACCATGGAGGAGGGATAGCACCAATCTCCTAGATGACAAGACAGCAGCTTGTTGGATCTGCTCCGGCCTCAGTAGGGTCATTTAAATACCAGGGACGTCTCATCCTCTCTCCCGTGCAACTCCTAAACACCAGGCTTCCGCTGGCATGTTTACGCCTGCTCCGGGCCGCTCCCTGCCACCAACCACCAAGCTGACAGACCTTCTCTCGGGCTCGCTCCACCCCATGTCAGCAGGCAAGCATCAGACGGTTGCGCCCCCCGTAGGCCACCGTTCCAGTCCGGGATCTTGGATCTACAGGCTCCAGCCCTTCAGCCCCACAGGCAGAGCAGCTCATAGGCACCAGCTCCGCATTTGTTGCAAACGAACCCACGGCCGCCAGTTGGTCAGAAATCGAGGCAGCCCCGGACACAGATACACCCGAGCCTGTCTCAGCAGGCAGAGCGCACAGGCTGTGCTGCACAGTGTGGACACTTCTCCTCCCCACCTCCATCTCCTCAATGCAGCATGTCTCCAACCACCATATTCTCTCACGCAGGTCAGAGTTTCGGGCGCTCATTTTCCAGCTTAATCACTCAAGTTTCAGCTCAGGGCACCGCTTCCCAGCAGGACACCAACTTCCCCTGCATATAGATGGCGTGCTTGCTGTTAATTTCTTACAAGACACCCAAATTCCGTAACCTCAGTAAACGTGACCTCTCAATCATCAGAAACGTATATGCGGATGAAACCATCACCATTCGCCCAGCAGACAAAGGTGGGGCTTTGGTAGTAATGGACACAAATGATTACCATGAAGAATGTTTGAGACAACTGAGCGACACTGATGTGTACAGAATCCTACCTTGCAATCCCACTAGAGAAATCATCGAAAACTTGAAGACAATCTTGGAAGAGGCAGAAGAAAATAAAATGGATAAGCGAAAAAACTAAAATCTTCTTAACACAGGATTTTCCGAAGACACCACACCTTTATCTACTGCCTAAGATTCATAAATCTTGGATCAAACCTCCTGGACCTCCGATAGTTGCTGCTATGCACAGCACCCTTCAACCCTTGGGCATCTACATCAACACCATACTTCAGCCAATCATATAGAAGCACCACACCTTTATAAAAGAAGCAACCGATTTCTTTTTAATAGACTGGTGGGCATCCAAATAGATGAGCATGACCTTCTATAGTCACTATTGAGGTCAACAGCCTCTACACCTCCATTGCATACTCCTTGGGACAACAGGCAGTC